>NC_082684.1:25708253-26348061 GCF_949987515.2 Delphinus delphis | reverse complement strand
GTGGTGAGAACCAGGGAGAGAACGCAGAGGAAGCTCTTGGCACTCGATGGCTGCTCCTACCTAAGCGCCAGTTTTCTCTCCTTAGAGAAAGAAGGCTGCGTGCAGGAGATGGGTTTGTTCTGGGTGTTGATGGATGGATAATAATAGTAATCATACTTCTATTTTGGTTGACACCAGGTGCTATGCTAAGCACTTTGAATGCATTGTCTCCTTTAAATCCCCAGCAACCTTATGAGGCAGTTCTTTTTTTTTTTAATCTCTGTGGCTGGAAGTTGAGGCTCAGCAAGGCTAGGCAATTTGCCCCAAGTCACACAGCAAGGTGGAGAAGCAAAATGCTTAACTCCTCTGCTATCACTTGGGGTGGGGGGTGTGGCATAGCAGAGTGACAGCTGGTAAGACCAAGCCAACCTGCAAACCAGGGACGAGCAGGGAATAGAGAGGGCCTGGGTGTGCTTAGGGGGAAATTCTGAGGCCACCGCAAGCCCACTGCTCCCCCTTGGGTCCGACTCCGAGCCTTCCTGGTTCCTGGGTCAGTGCTCGGCCAGCGCCAGAATTCTTGCTGTTGAACCAGGTGGGGAAGGGAGGGGTGGGTTCGGGTTCCCATCTCTGGAGCACCACGTCCCGGACACTCCCCCTCCTTCCCACGCACACCCCCTGCAATGCTGATAATCCCTGAGGTTCCGTCCAGCCCCTTGTATGGCAAAAATGATCTCTCTTGTGTTTTTGCCACCCTGTGTTGTATAACGGGGATAATTGGCTCCTTCTCTGGGGAATCAGGGCAGGCCCTGTGGGGCTACTGCCTGAGATTACAAATGGGCGTGGGGAAAGAGGGCAGTGGCCGCGGGACCGCGGGCGGCAGGTGATTTACGGGAAAGAGCCGGTGGTGAAACCTTAAAACAGTTCCTGGTGATAAGAGGGGAGCCTGGAGGACATCAGCCAAACAGGTGTAGTTGCCCCACCTCGGTACCCAGCCCCCCCACCCTTCCCCCCCACCCCAGCTCAGATTACACCACGCCTGGCTTTCGAATAGAACTCCGCAGTTTCCATGGCAACTCACCCACGTGGTCTCCGCCTTAGAGGCTGACAGCGGGGGGGAGGGGGGGAGCTGTGAAGGGCAGCTGACAGGAGGCAAGAGGCTCTCCTGGAGGGTGAGGGCAGAGTCCCCCCCCCCGCCAGGCCCTGCTGCCCCTCCGACCTTCACCCTTCGTTATGGGGCCCCCGGCTGAGGCCCCACAAAGACCCCAAGGAGAGAGGAGAGGGAGCTCCAGGACAAAGAGGCGGCAAGATCACTTCCCCCAAATGTGTCCTTGACCTGAGCCTTCCTGTGCCACTGCCACGGGCCCTGGGACAGCATCTCGTCATCGTCTGGCCTCTGTTCTCCTTAAGGAGCAGTCAGGAGAGAGCCTGAGTAGGAACGTGCCTTCTGTTGTGTCTCATCGTCCCTTCCTGTGAAACGGGGTCGGCGTCCTGTTCTGGCGCTGGGCTTTGAATTCTTGCTCCGCTTCTCTGAGCTGTGTGACCTTGGGAGAGGGGCTTGACCTCTCTGAGCCTGTGTCCTCTTTACAGTGGGGATGGGCACATCCACTTCTCCGTGTTGTCAGAGGGGAGCACATGAGACAACATTTGGGAAAGTACTATGTGAAAAAAGAAACATGTAAAAGAGAGAGCAGCAGAGAAGCTCCAGGTGAAATAGGAGGGCACTCAGAGCCCACCCTTTGCCTCTCTCTGTGGCCAGGGGCCCAGCTGTACTACAAAGAACCTGCAGTTCAGAAACCCTTGTATTAAAGCCCTGATTTTTTTTTAAGCCCTCACCTTCCTGTACTGACTGTGTCTTGATTGATCTTTCCAGGACTTGACCCTTTACCAAGAGCATCTCCTTCTGGCCAAAAATCTAGCGTAGAACCAAGTGCCCCGCGAACGTGCCTCGCTGCCCTGCCTCCGTCATTCTGATGCATTGGGCCGGTGAGGCTTTCCCTGGAGAGGACAGCAGCACATCCTTCTCTGGGTGTTTCCGCCCTTTCTCCCGTCCTGTCTTTAGACTAAGAGGCTCCCTTGTGGTCTCTGGCTGGCAATTTCTCTCCAGCCCTGCTTGTGGGGACTCACCGGGGCCTGGTCCCCTGAGAGACAGCCAAAACCCCGGGAAGCCGAGCTTGGCAGGGAATGCCAAGGACAGGGCGAGGAAGAAAGAGGCCAGAACGCCTGCCACACTCCCTACCCCAGCAAAAGGGGCTTGAACTTGGCCATTTGTGTCTCTCTTCCCCCCAGTCTCCAGGCACTGGCTCAAGAGGAGCCCCACAGGCTACGTGCAGTCCGCCACCCCTGGAGCCAGCATGTCCCTTCCCTTCTCCCAAGAGGCCCTGGGTTTCCCTGAGCTGCTTCCTCGTGCCCTGGGACCCTGAGTGGGCTGCCTGCCTCCCTCCCTGGGCCTCTCTCCCTCATACATCAAGTGGGGGGTGATCTCCGAGGGCCCCCTTGGCTCTAAAACACTGACTCGGCAACTCTCTGCAGCTGGCAGAAGCGCCTGGCCTGCAGCCTCCCGCCCCACAGCCCAGCCCCCTCCTTTCCTTTGTCACCTCATTCGGCAGTGCCCCCGAATCCCGGAGAGGGTGGCTTTCATTGTTTTTTCTTTATTTTTATCAAAGGGTATTTTTTGTCAAAAATTGTGTCTCCCCTGAGCCTCTGAGCAGGCTCCCCTTGTTTCCATGGTGACAGCAGCTGGCTCACATGTGTGGTTGCTGTAGCAACAAGGCTGGTGGTTCTCCTCCCCTCCTCCCCTCCTGTCTCCCTTTCCCTGCCTTCCTCGTCACCTCCTTCTCCTTCACACCACAAATATTAGCGAGAGAAAATTGAAAACTTCACACCACCTGGGAGGCAAGAAAGAGCAATGGAAGTTCCCCACCCCTGCCCGGCACCTTGGGAGCCGACTGGGTCCTGGCCGCTGGCTGGGCCATCGCCATGGCTGGGCCCACGGGGCGCATCTGCAGGGGCCCTTCCTTCCCCATGCTGCGATGTAGCTGCTCTGATCCCCAGCGGCGTGGGGTACGAGCAGCCTTGAGCGCTCTAGACAAGGAGCCAGGCGAATCCTGCCTCGGACGGGGTAGGGGCCTGTGTTCTCCCCGCCCAGGACAGACCCTACCCCAGACGTGTGTCCGGCACCTCACGTTACATACAAAGCCTCTTCCTGCCACAGAGTAGACGTGTGAAAGAAAAGGAAGGCTTCTGGGGAGGAAATCAATGGCAGGAGAGATGCAGGCAGAGGAGAGAGGGAGCATACAGGAGAATTCTGCCTTGCTTGTCAGTAGATGTTATATAGGTTATGTGTAATTTTTCCCACTGACATGTAAGCCTTTAAAGGGTGGGAGCCCTACCTGACTTGTCACTGATGAATCCTCAGTGTCTGGGGGGAGAGAGAAAAAATAATATACACCAAAATGTTCATAGTGACTTTTCTAGGTGGTGATCTTATTAGAGCCTTTTTGCTTCTTTTCTTCAGCCGTGTATTAAATGTATAAAAAGAATAAACAACAGGTTTATTTGTTTGATCTTGGAGAAAAAAAGGAAGGGAACTTGAAAGAGGCCAGAGACTGGAGCAAGTCGGAGGCTCTTCTCCCTAAAGGCTGGAGCAGGTGGTGGCATGACTACCTGACCCGGCCTCTCGCGTCACGCGCTGGGGCCAAGAGAGGTGAGGCGATGCTCCACTGTGGCCTAAAAGAGGCGCCAGGGATCTTAAGTTAGAGCAGGAGAGAAAGGCTGTCAGCCCAGGGAAGGGCAGGCGGGGTGAGACTCTGACATCTGCGTGTATCGAGGTGACAGCAGTGGGGCTCTGAGGCCCAGGACACAGTAGCAGCCCAGGCAGGCCTCACCCCGCTGAATGTACTTCAGCCCAAGGTGGGCTCTGGCACGCCCTCCCCATGCCCCCGTCCCGGCCCTGTCTCTCAGGCCTCAGGCAGGGAATTTGGCTCCACTGTGCTAGAGCACGTGTGAAAGCTGCCTGCGGGCTGACGGCGCCAAAGGGGCAAGGCCCAGATCTCCGTCTCCAGTCTCCTGAGAGGTAGGGCGGGGAAGGCCTTCTCAAGGTCAAAGAAAGTGTCATGCAGATTCTCGTCCTCAGCCACGGGCACCTGTCTCTGTCTCCTTCCCCCCACCTGCAGTCAACACACTGGGAGCGGACCCAGGCGTGCCTCAGAAATCCGAGCACCCTGGGGGGCGGGCGGTGGAGGGATACAGGGGCCTGAGAGATCATGCGAATGTTCTCACCGTCCCCCCATTCGATGGACAGACAGACGACAGGGGAGGCGAGGGCTGGCCTCGGCTCATCCCTGTCAGCTAATCCTGCCAGGCTTAAAGGCAGAGAGAGGGACAGGAGGAGAACAAAGAGGAGAGGCAGAGGAGGGAGGGAAAGCAGGAGAAAGAGGACACCCGCTCTCCCTGCCACCCCGCCAGCCACCGGGGAGAGAGCCCTGCCTTGCTCCGCTGTGCTCCTCGGTGAGGCCACCAAGAACAGACTGGGAGGCGCTGAAGGTCAGGGATGGGTGGGGGGGCACGACATGCGGGAGGGTCAGGATTTTTTGTGATCGGGGGGGTTGCATTCCGTGCTTGGTAATTTAAAAAGCTGAAAATTCAGGTTTGTACTTTTCAGGTCACAGAACCTTCATAGCAAGAAAACCACCACATCACAAGGCTCTGATTTGCCTGGTACTACCCAGTCTGAGCCAAGGCTCTGAAGCAATGCTATCTTTCTGCTGTCTCTTCACCAAAGCCAAGTAAAAGTGCCTCTAGGGTACCATCCAGCTTCCCTTCTCTATGGTGTGGGAGGACCAAGGGTCAGAAGGCCTGGCAGTGAGTCGTGTCCACTATAAAGTCTCAGAGAAATTGCCTCTACAACACCCCGGATGAGAGCTTCCTCCACCCTCTGCTTGAATGCCTCCTGTGACGGGGATCTCATCTTCTTATAGATACGTCCTCTCCCTAATCCTGGGTTTCAGTTTTCTCTCGCTAATATTTATGCTACCCTTTTCATTTAAAAAGAAAAAACAAAATAAAAAGCCGTGCTTTCTATTCCGTTATCTTTACAGAGACGATCAATGACAAATAGCATCTGGGTCTATCTGTCATCCATGAAGGCTAAACTAGCCCTCACCCCAAGCAGGTTTTCCTGATTCTAGCCAAACTTTTAAAACTCCCTACTTTCCCTTCACCCCACCCTCTGAAACACTGTTTTGCCCTTGGCCCTTTCTGCAAGCCTGAGCCCCATGCGGAGGGCAGCAGGCTGGGTTCTATTCTTGCCATCTCAGACGCTCCTTTATTCTTGCCCTTGGTTCTGCGTCCTTCCTCCAGCTTTGAATGTGTCCTTCTCCGGCCTGAGGTCATCTGCCAGCTCTGTGATGATGCACTTCATCTCTTAGGCTCCTCCCCTTCTCCTTCTCATCAGGCCCTTTCACGGTTACACAGTCAGAATTTTGTTTTCAAGGGCCTCCCAGACCAGCTCAACATTCTTCTTTTAAGGCTCACCTAGAGGATCATGCCTGTCTTTTCCTTCTGTGTTTGGGATGTTACCTGACCAAGTTAGGTATGCTAGTGTCCTCCTCTCAGTTTCTTTGAAGTGGGAGATTGTATTCGTTTCCCAAGGCTGCAGTAACAAATTACCACAGACTGGGTGCCTTAAAACCACAGACATTTATTCTCTCAAGGTCTGGGGGCTAGAAGTCTGACATCAAGGTGCCGGCAGGACCGTGCTTCCTCTGAAGGCGCTAGGGGAGGATCCTTCCTTGCCTCTTCCAGCTTCTGATGTTAGCCAGCAATCCCTGGCGTTCCTTGGCTTGTAGGCTGACTACTCCGACTGCTGCATCCATCACCACATAGCTTTCCCTGGAGGTCTCTCTGTGCCCGTGTCCGTATTTCCTTCTTCTTATAAGGATACTAGTCTTTGTTTTGTTTTTTGTTTTTTTGCGGTACGCAGGCCTCTCACTGTTGTGGCCTCTCCCGTTGTGGAGCACAGGCTCCGGACGTGCAGGCTCAGCGGCCATGGATCACGGGCCCAGCCGCTCCGCGGCATGTGGGATCCTCCCGGACCGGGGCACAAACCCGTGTCCCCTGCATCGGCAGGCGGACTCTCAACCACTGCGCCACCAGGGAAGCCCAAGGATACTAGTCTTTGGACTTAGGGTCCACACTACTACTCCAGTATGGCCTCACCTTGATTATACCTGCAAAGACCCTATTTCTAAATAAGGTCACATTTGCAGGCTCCTGGTACATGTGACTCTTGGGCGGGGGACACTGTTTGACCCAGTGGGCGCCCTCACCCTCATCTTTCACTTCTCTCTCTCCCCTACGCCCACCACCCTCAAAAGCTTTCCAGTCAGCCCGGCTCTTCCTTCTTCACATCCTGCCAGTCTGCCCCATTTCACCATCCTGACAGATGGGCCCTTTCCATTCAGCGCCGACTCCGGGGCCAGTCTGAGTCCTGGCTTCCCTGTTTCAATATGGGAACTTGAGAATGTTACTTCACCCCTCCGGGCCTCACTTGCCTGGCCTGCAAAGTGGGGATAATAGAACCTACTTTATAGGATTGTTGCGGTGATCAAGTGCATTCCTCTTTGCAAAGAGGAGAGCGATGCCTGGCACGGACAAGGCCGCAGAGTGCGAGGTACCATTTCAGGCCTTCGTCATTTCAAACATGGATCACTGCGGCGGCTCCCGAGCCAACTGCTTTCCAGCTCCAGCCTGTCCTCGAAACACAAATCCTACCACGTCACTCCGTGTCATCTACATGTGTTCCCCTGCCTTCAAGTCAGGTCCAAAAATTTGCAGTGAACACAAGACCTTTGCCAAAGTGGCTCTGACCTACTTGTGCCCCCCCATCTCATCGCTCGCAGTCCTGTGCGTGTACACGCGTGTATACACACACACACACACACACACACACACACACACAGCCACACTGTGACCTAAACGTAGCTCTTGGGAAGCCCCAGGCGCTTTCCTGCCTCTCGGCCTTTGTACCGCTGCTCCTCCCCCCAGACGTCTGCTCCGTGTCCCTCGAGATAGATTAAGCTGGGTCCACCGTCTCCAGGACGCTGCCCCCTGCCCCCAGAGCCTGCGTCTGGGCTCTGTCATCTGGGGCCCTGCCCTTGTGTCTGCCCCTCACAGCTGTGAGCTGCTCCAGGACCAGGACTGTGTCCTTTCTCTGCATCTTTGGAACATTCCCTGGGACACAGCCGGTGTGGATGTGAATGAAGCGCACGTAAGGAAACGATACCTTATCGTCCAGACCCTGCAGGACTCCTCTGATCTGCCTTCCTCGGGCTCCCATTTGACCTGACATCCGCCGGTCTTCACCAGGTCCCTGGGACCCTCTGTCTCCTGCCAGCCCCCAGGCTTCCTCCTCCCCAACTTCCTGCCGTTCTGCGGCCTTTCCTGGCATTCTGGGCCTCTCCAAACAGCCTGCTAGAGACTCCGCCCCTCCGGTTTCAGCTGAACTCTGTTCCTTTCTTCCCTCACTTGGGCCACTCGTGGAGTATCTGTCCTTCTCTCCAGGCTGCTGTTTGCCCCTGTAATCGGACTGTTTGCATGCACGTGCTGTCTGGGGACTCGTTCGTGGGAAAGACTTTCCTAGCGCAGTTGTGCCGGGTCGGGTGCCGGCAGGAGAAGGCCCAGGAGCCCCTGGTTGGGGGAGGGCGGCGCTGGGAGGCAACAGAGGGTGTAAACACTCACCCCCCGGGGTGTGTGGGGGGGCTCGCACTCAACACCCGCCACCCCAGGGCACCACCCCAGGGCACCTGGGCCCCCCGGGGCGCCTTGCTGGCAGAGGAGGAGGTGGTGGAGGAGGAAGCGTTTCTCCTGGGGTGTTGCCCATGGGAAAGAGCCTCATGGGGCTGCTGCGGGGCCAGACTGCAGGCAGAGGGAAGAAGGGCCGCGGGGTGCCCTGGGCTGCGGAGGAGCAAAGGTCCCCTTCTGGAAGGGAGGCTGCTCTGCGTGACAGAATTGCCCCTAGCCCCAGGCCCCAGTCAACAGAGCCTCGCCTGACCCCTTTCTTCCTTTGGGTGTGGGGCGGCCTGGGGGGCGCGCAGGAGCAGGGCTGCCTGCGTGCAGTCAGCTGGTGGTCTCGCAGGGATCTTAAACTCACTGTATTCCCCCTACCTCCCAGCCCCAGAGCCTCAGGGCTTCTCTTCTGGATACAAGGCAGCCCCATGCCCGCAGCACCTAACTGCCCGAGCCAGAGGCCGGGAATTTCTCTGGAGGCCTCTCTCCCCACCATGCACGTTGAGCCAGTCACCAAGAATGGTCATTTGTACCCCAGAGCACTGCCCCGCGGCGGCCCCCAGGCCCTCGGCCACACCAGACTGTGACACTGGACGGCTCTGATGGTCCCTTCACTCGCCCCTGCGTTCCCTCTCTCCCAAATCACAGTGGGACCACCCAGGCTGGAGGCCAAGGTGAATATACAATAAATGGCTTGTTGATCTCGCAAGACAGCATAGGACACAATCATATGACCCATGTCTCCAGGTTTCCTGACCACCCTACCCTCTCCACTAGCAGCCCGAGTGGATTTGTTCATTCACATCTGATCTTGTCTCTGTTCTGTTCAAATCTTCCACAGATTTCCTCTGATCTCAGAAAAAAAAAAAGGTCCAGACGTGTAACTTGAAGGTCTCCTGGGGCAAGATGGCGCTGCAGGGGAGGACAGCTGGGGGCCTTTTCCACCCAGACCTACTCCAGACCCTTCCTGATGGGATTCACTTTCTTCTCTTGACTCTTAAGCAACACCCCTCCCTTAGAATTTCCCCAATTCCCAAGCTGCTGGAAGTGAGCCCCCATCTCTGGAAGTTTCCCTGAGTAAGTTTATCTCTAAGCCTTCCTTCTACCCTGCTTGGGAAGGTATTGACGGGTGGGCACTGCCTCCTTCTGCCCTAACCAGCTGGAAGGCCGACCGTGCAAAACACCTGGGCCCAACCGAGGGACCGCAAGTCTCTCAGCCCAGAGCCCCAAGGGCAGCACCGAGCTCTCCCTTCTCGCTCCAGCCCCCAGTCTCCCCTCCATTTTGTATCCGAGGCCCATTTCCGCTTTGATGGACTGGTAACCGTTTCCTAGCTGCCCCAAGCTCTTCTCTGCATTATTGATGGGCTCCAGTCCCTTTACTACTGACACAGGCTGATCTCCTGCTCCATTCAGAGGGTGAGAAAGCCAAGGCCCTGGTGAAAAAGTGCCCCTTCTTTGCCCCTCCCACCATCTCTTTTCTTCTCTGCCCTTTTCTTAAGTCAAGAGGGTCAAGAAGAGGGTCTGTGATGGCCACACACACCTCCAGGGTCACTGGGGCCCTTCAGCCGTTTGCCGCTTCTCATCCAGACCTGCTGCCCGCTCTGTGGGCCTGGCTCTACGGAAGGTTTTGGGAGAGCTAAGGGGTGAGCTAGGAAAATCCTTCCTGCACAGTGGATTTGGGTTTCTCCCATCCTGTTCACAGCCCTGGGCTCTGCCTTTCAAGTGAAGCAGGTCCCTTGGGGACCACTGGACCTAAGGAGACAGGAGAACAGGTCTTCTTGGTCATGTTCCTGCCCCCATGGCTTTGCTCTCCTCCACCCTCACCCCCAGGGCTGGTGACAGGCCACCTTGGGCCGCTCCCACCACTGGGCTGTGTTCACCCCACTCCCAGTAGCTCTTCTCTTGTCCAGTCTTCCCTATTCCATCCCCAGGCCCGCCTCCCCAGCCCCAGCTGCGCACTGGGGGCACCAGGCAGGTGTGGTGGGGAGAGAGGCCCTCCCCCTGAAGCAAGGAGGCAGGAGCTGGGCCACCTCCTCCAAGGCTCCACAGCTGCCTTCCCTGGTGACCCCACATGGCTTCCCTGGAGGACGCAGACAGACGACAGGGTCTAGAGGGGCCCTACCGTGGCAGGTGGGGGCAACGGGTTAAAACCACCCGATCACCGTGCTCTGAGCCCTCACCTAGTCATCATATTTACTCTTTAAACAACTCTTTGAAGCAGGGAAACAAGCTGAGAGATGTTAATGTGACCAAAGTCACCCAGCCAGCAAGGCCCAGATTCTCTGACTCTAAATCACCGCTTCGAGCAAACTCCTGGCAAAGGAGGTCTTTTTCTAAGCATCCTCCATGCCCGCCCAAATCCGCCCTGGCCACCTTTCCAAGGGCCGGTTCAGCAGAGCCTGGGGAGGCCACGCCCAGCTGACGGGGGAGGCGGCAGTTCTGCCTGCCCCAGAAGGACCCAACTGCTAATCAGAAGCACTGGTATCCAGGCAACCAACCTCCCCGGCTTCAGATAAGCAGAAACAGCTGGGAGCTGCCCAGGCTGGGAAGCTGTCAGTGGGGAGGGAGATGGGGGAGCCAGCCAGCCAGGCGGCCTTATTTTGAGCCTGCTATTCTCACCTTCCCTCCCAGGCCACGGTTTGAGAGAGGGCCTTTCCCCCAAGCTTGCCCTTGCCACTGCTGCGGGGGAGGGGTCTCCTGGGGCTCTACCCAGCCCTGAGCCCAGCACAATTTGGGGGAAGGGGGTGGGGGGTGGGGGGGACTGCTGACCCTCCCTCTTTCTGTGAGGAAGGGAGGGAAGAAAAGTTAGTCACAGGCGGCCAAAGTACAGGGGCTCTGGGGTCACCTAATGCACAGCACTGGTTGAGGTTCACTTTTCAGGGCCTCTAGGCCTCATTGAGAGGATTTCCTCTTCCCCCACATCAGGCCAGCAGGAAGCATCAGTTCAGCTGTATCCTCACCCCACCTGTGATGGCAGCAGTAATTGGCAGTGGGTGGCACGCCTACGGGCAATGTGGACTACCAGGCCATCTGGGCTTGGCTCAGTCTCAACTCTGCTGGTTACCAGCCTGGCCACACCCCTCTGAGCCTCAGTTTTCTCCTCTGTGAAATGGGGATGAACACGCACGCACGCACGCACGCACACACACACACACACACACCCCCCGCAGGCTGGAGGTGGGAAATAAGTGAAAGTACATGAAATGCCCAGCACAGCGTATGGAGCTGTCGGTGCCAGTAGGGCTTTCTTCCCATCCTCGTGTTTGGGCCTGCCCCGCCCAGCCTGGGCCAGCTCTCCCACACAGGTTCTGTCCTCTCCCCAGCTATTTCTGTCTCCTGTTCTAAAGGTCAGGGCCCTTCCCGGGATTTGGCTGCTGCCGCCTCTTCTCTTCCTCTAAGCGGTGTCAGTCCCATGCTCCAGGGACAGTGGTCACCCCAGGTGGTTCCCCCTCCCTCACCTTTACCCAGGACTGGCCTGGGCATGCCTAACCCACTTTACACAGTTTTCCAAGGCTGCCGCTCAGCCTGGAGCATAGCCACTTTTGACTGACTCACTGACCGCAGCCAATGCTCTTGTCGCTCCTTCAGCTCCGGGACTACCAGGGCTCACTGCTGACCACAGGGACTCCTCCCCCTGAGTTCCGCCTCCAGGTGATGCCAGGCCCTCCCCAAGGGCTGATGGGCTTTCCCTATGAGGCGGCTTAGGAAAGGACAGGAAGAGACGGCACGCCCACCCCAGTCAGAAGTCATCACGGTAAACTGCAGGATCACACGCCGCTCCCCTTCCCACGCTGCCCCCTCTCCTCTGCTGGCGGGAGGCGTGTCATCTGGAAGCCCCCCTCCACCCCGCCCCCGCCTCAGGCAGCCAACAGGTGCTTCTCATCCCCAGCATCTTGCAGACCAGCACCCCTGCGCTGGGGGAGGCGAGAGAGGAGCCGGTGGTTGAGTGATCCGCCCTTGTAACCAGAGCTTCAGCAGCCGGGCGGTGACTAAGGAAGGCTGCGGGGAGGGATGTGGCTTCCTGCCAAGTGCTGCTAAAAAGCCTCCAGGAGACTCATGCTCGCCAGTCCCCGCAAGCACCCCATGGGATGTGACCGACCCCCCAACCGTAGGCTCGCAGCTTCCCCGTGTCAATAGTGCTTCACATCGCCATTTCATGCAGCCCTGACGACAGGCCCCCCTCAGAGAGAGGACCGGTTGTCATTCCCATTTTACAGAGAATGCGACTGAGGTCCGAGTTCCCCCAGTGTCCAGTCCCACTGCGCCTGTTCTTCATTTTCACAGACGAGGTCCTTCAAGGGATCACAGTGCGTCCTGACCGAGAGGCAGGGGTCCGGGGCTGACGCTCCCCACCCCCACCCTAGGTATGACCTCACCTGAGGGCCCAGGAGGAAAGGTGAGAGGATGGGGCTGCCCAAGGCCTGCACTGGGACAGGGATGCTGACAAGCACAAAGGGGAGCTTATCAGGGGTGGTGGAGAAGGAGAAGGGGTTGCCTGGTGGCCCAAACCCAAGAAATGCAGAAAAGAGAAAGAGGCAGCCTCTGGACCTGGGGGAGGGGGTTGCGGGGGTGGAGCAGCGGCCACCTCTTCCTCCAGCCTGGCCCCAGCCCATTTCTCCTATTCTTTCTGGCCCCTCGAATCTCCTCCCCCTCCCCTCCATTTATCCCACTCCGGCTGCAGAGTTTCCTGGAGAGGAACAGAGAGAGACACAAAACCAAGATAAATAGAACTGAAGGGGGCTCGGGGAGGAGCATTCCAGAGCTAAAAATAACAGGGTCAGCTGGCTAGAAGTGCTAGGAGGCCTCTGGGCTGACCCACCCCTGCAGGGCGGCCCCTGCCAGCCCCCTACCCATCCCTTAGCTCTCAACTGGGTCTCCAAATCTGAGAAGTCAGGAATGCTAATCTGCTGTCTCCACACTGGCCCCCAGGTGTAGGGCTACAGCCAAGGCAGGCGGGGAGCTCATGGCAGCTAGGCCCTCCCCCTCCATGGTGGCCACTGGAAAGTCTGGGCAGCTCCAGTGGGGCCACAGCTCAGCAGCTGACCCTCCGTCCTGCCTTTTCTATTGTCGTCGTCATCATCATCATTTTGATAACAGAGGAGTTTGCAGTCCTATCAGCAAAGGACAGCTCCTTCAGACCAGGACGGACCTTGTTCTTCCTATAAGCACAACACCCCGGCCCCCTAGAGTGGCACCAGATGCCAACTCTCTCCCCTCCAGCAGCTCAGAGGGATCCACTGCAGCAGCTGAGACCAGTCCTGGAGCAATCACACCTGCCAGAGTTCAGAGCCTTCTGGAAGTGTCAGCCCGCTCCGCCGAGGCTGGGACCAGGCAGCCTGTCTTAGCCTGTGTGGGTCCGGGTCCCTGAGGACTCCCCGGGTACAGTTCTGTCCGTCTAGGGGCAGCTGCGTCTCTGCTGAGACGAGGTCGGGGAGCTGGGGTTGGCCTGATAGCTTAGGCAGGAGAGCCCTTTCCTCATATCCATGATGCCCCTGGAGTGTCCCTGCAGGAGTCTGGACGGTGAGTGGGCGAGTTTCAGGCAACCATGCCTGGCTGCAGTAGCCCCACAGACGTGAGGACGCCCTTTCCTGAAAAGCGGGGAGGGCTTGGACCGGGCTGCACAGCATCAGCCCAGCCCACTGCTCCACCCACGCTGGGGTTTGCTCTTCTCCTGGCCATGGGCAGAGAGGAAACAGAGACTCTTAAATCCAGAGCAAGCAGGGCCGGCTTAGCTGTGACTTAGCCCCGTGGTCTTTAGCCAGCCGGCAGAGGGGTTTTTGAGCGGCTGTGGGAGGTGGCTGCTGTCCTCCTGAGATGCAGGGAGGCTACAGAAAAAAAGGAGTGTTCACAATCGCAGAAACTCAGTCTCCTTTCTGACTGGCTCCTGGGTTGGGGATACCCCAGCATCCTGTCAGCCTCTGCTTGAATACATCCAGTGATGGGAGGCTCATCCCTGCGAAAAAGCTCCGGTTATTAGCAATCTCTTCCTTGTCGTGTTGAGCTAGACTCTCCATCCCTGTGCCTCTCACCATCGGGTTCTGCCCTCCGGAGCCACAAAGCTGCTTCCCTTAAGCAGGAAGGCCCTTCAGAGGTAGAGCACTGTCTCTCCAACAACTGGGTCGAGGCACGCTTTCAAATGCGAGAACTGGGGAAAGAATTAGATGATTCAAAATCATGCTGCAGTGTTGATAATAACACTTCCCAACTCTGCTCGTGACCCCGTGTCTCGCGCCATGCACACGGGGGCTCTTTAGGTAGCGGGGTGGAATCGTTTACTGCCCAGCCTGGGTAGACTCTGGAGGAAAGAGTCTCACGTGTCCAATAAATATTGGGTCTTTCTCTGACAGCAGCTGGACACGGCATTGTTTACCAGATTGATTGGATTCCTCAGGCCAGAGACCTGGGTGTCCTGGAGACTCATCTCATTCCCTCCCCACCCCCACCCTGAACACGTCCTCTCAGTTCCCCACCCCACCCTGTACCCCCTCTCCCCGCAGGTCTCATTTCTACCCACTTTTCTCCATCCTCATGGCCAGCACCCTAACCTAAGTTGCCTTTACCTCTCACCTTCTCACTCTCCACTTCCAGATCCACCCCCACCCCCCCCAGTTCATTCTCTACCTAGAAGCCAAAGCATGGGTCAGAGCCCATCATTCACCTGGGTAAACCTAACAGTGGTTGTCAATGTGCCTCGATAAAAAACCGAACTCCTCACCATGGGCTATAAGGCCTTCAACACCAGGTTCTGCCCCACCGCCTTGACCATTGGCCTTCCATTGGAGCATGCCAAGTCTTTTCCTGCCACAGGGCCTTTGCACTTGCCAGTCCCTCTCCCTGGAACATCATTCCATTAGCTCTTCACAGGCCTGGCTCGTTTTAACCTTCAGAACTCAGCTCGACTGTTACCTTCTTGGAAAGACCTCCTGTGACTACCCTACTTTAATTACAGCCTCTGTTATAGGGCTTTTTTCATTTAATCTCTGTCACTTACAATGTATTTATTTGCATACTCATTCGTTTATATTATTGTTTGTCTACCACACAAGCATATAAGCTCCATGAGAACAGGAGCCCTGTTTGTCTTGCCCCCTGCTGGACCTGCTGCATCCCACATTGGGCCTGACACACATGGGCACAGAGGGAATATGTGTTGGATGATAAATAACACCCTTGCCCTTGCCCAGTCTACAGGGATATTTGGAATCCAGCCCTCCTTGGAAACAGAGAGATGGACATGGAAACCACCCAAGGGCCTCCTGAACTCCATCAGAGGAGGATTGGCATTGAAGAAAAATTAGCCAGTTCTCCTGGGTATATCTGTTCACTCATTCACTTAGTAATTCCTTCAGCAAAAACTGAGCACTTCCTGGTAGCCAGAAACCATTCTAGGGACTGAAACTTTAGTGGTGAACCATACTGGCAAAGTCCCTGCTTCAAGGACCGTACACTCACACAATAAACCTTGGGTAATAACCAAGTAAACAACAAAACGATTACAGATGGTGGTAAGGGTACAGCAAAACCGGAAACTAGGTCTTGGGAGTAGAGTTTGAGGGAGGTAGTATGTTAGAGAAGGTGGTCAGGGGAGGTCTGAGGGCTGTGAACACAGGACAGGTCTGTTATGCACGAACTCCCCCTCACACACCCCCATTTTCTCACCAAATATCAAGATGCTATGGGTAGAAAGACAAGACTAGGCGGGAGGGAGCCAATGAAGTGTACCCTTGGCTGGCTGGGTCCCCATAAAAATGACACAGCTAGGTAGCTGTGTCCCTGGGAAGCTCTGTGTCCACTGAGCCCTTTAGAACCTCCCGGCAGCCTCAGACTCATGGGGCCTGTTGCATAAAGGAAAGTGGCAGAGATTCCTCCTGTAGAGCCCAAGGTCAGCACTGCCGGGTCCTCTGTGTTCCATACCCACCTGCCCGATCTGCTTACTTAAAACGAGGGGTGGCTGCAAACCGATGCCCTCATAGGTAGACCTGTCTTATGGTTCAGGAAACGGGGCTCCACCCTGACGCGGTTAGCAAAAGGAACTCTGCAGGGAGTAAAAACAGAACTGTAATTAAGTGTGTGATACCTGATTTGGACACTAACACGACCGAAACAAGACAAAACAAAATGCTGCCCATCTAGGTGACGAAGTTCAACCAGTTGCGGGGCCAGCACACTCTGTCTGGGCACCGGCTCCTTCAGGTTGCGTGCAACTAGGGGGCAGTGTGTATTTGAGTGGAGCCCCCTTGTATTTCTTGTTTCCCGTACTTTCTTATCTCTTCCCCTTTCGGCAAATGTGATCTAGTCCTCGGTGGGCTCTGGGGCGGGGGTAGAAGCTACACAAGAATGGTAGGAAGGAGTTCTCTTCCAGAACAGTTCATGTCCCTATTTTCTGTCTTGGGGAGCACAGTCCCGCCTACCTGCTGCCCTGGGAGATGTCCTGGACGCTTCCACTTCATCATCCTTTCACTCAAGCACCAGATACAGTCACTTCGTAAAGAGCTCTGATCTCCTCCCCACCTCCTGCTGGTGCCCTAGGTCAGGCCATTGTCCCTCTGCTGGATTGCTGTATAAACCTCCCCTTAACCTTGCATCCACCTAACCTAACCATCCCCTCACCTCCACCACCTCAACCCTCCTCCACGGGCCCTCCACAGGCACAGCCATCTTTCGAACACACATCTGGCCTCGCCCTTTCTCACCGAGGGCCCACAGGCCTCCGAGCGCCTGGCTTGTCCCCCTCCCCATTCCTGACCCCGCCTGTCTGGCTCCCGTGGCAGCCCCTCCTTCCACGCTGGACTAGATGAAGCATGAGCTTCCAGAGGTTCGCACAGCACCTCCCTGGACCCCATCTCCCCCGAGGAGGGCAGCACGGTGCCCAGAACATGGTGGCGACGCACCGGGCCAAGGCGACCTGTCAGATCTTTCCTCCTCAGCGAGCCGGGTAACCACGTGGAGGCAGCCGAGGCCCCGCGGAAGGAGCCAGCAAGCCAGGCCAGGCAGCAGCTGGCGTCGCCATGGAAACCGTGCGCAGCGCCACCCGGGGCCTGGCCTTTTCACTCTGCCTCTTTGGCCGGCTTCCTCAGCCACCCTGAAACCCATTCACCCAGGCGAGCCGGGGCCTCGCCCCTGCCCCCCACCGGCCCGCCCTTCTGTCCGCTCCGGCCGGCTCTTCCTCCCCCACCCCTTCCTCCCCCTCCTCTTCCTCCCCGCCACCCTCCCTTCGGCAGCCTTTGCCAAAGCGCTGGGAGGGGAGAGCTGGGCCAACGCAGGACTCAGATTTTCAATTCTAAGCAGATTTCCCCTGCACAGGCAGAGAGCCCTTTCATGCATTTTTTTTCCCTATTATCATAAACGCAGGAACTTGCATTAGGATGAATGAGCAGAAACTCCTGTCTTTGTCAGAGCCTTGGCAGAACGCCAGGCGTAGAATGACCTAAAACATTCAGAACTAAATGGAGCTGGAGAGGGGGTGGAGATCCCTCGCCAGTGAGAAATGCAATAGTGGGGGGCGGGGGGGGGCCCTTGTTTCTAATTATAATGATAGTATTTGCTGTGTGCCCAGACACCCGGCTCGGCCTTTTGCACAGCTTCTTGTTTAATCTCCCCAAATTCCTATGTCCTATATATGCACGCCCCACCCTCACCCCCACCCATTTTTATAGATGTTGAAACAGAATCAAGGCCCTAGATCACACAGCAAATGACTGATGGAGTGGGATTTGAACCCTTCAGACTCTGGAGCCTGGACCACAGCTTCAAGGTCACCTTCCTGTGGGCTGATTCAGGGCACTGCCACCAGTTCCCATCACCCAGGCCCCCTAACCTCCCACCCCACCCCACCGCCCGCCCTCATTTCCATTTGTCAGTGTGATTTTGCAAAGCAGACGGATTCATCTGCTTGATGCCCCCAAATCAGATAAAGACGGGAGACCCCTGGGCGGGGGTGGGGTGTCTTCCAGACCCAGTCCAGGCACTTTTGTGCTGCCTGCAGGGCAGAGCCCTGGCTCTACCAACATTCACATCACATTGTCTCCAGAGCGCAGACTCTGAGATGGGGCAAGTGCTCAGTGAATGTTTATTGCACGGGCATTGAAGGGCCCCCATATCCCGCCCCCCCCGCCCCCCCCGCCCCGGCAGATCCAGGTCCACCTTTCCCCACCCTCTTTGTGCCCTGGAGCCTGACCTCTAAGGACTGTGTCAGGGAACTCTTGCTCTCTAGCTTCTGCTTGGATTCAGCCAACGGGATGCTGCAGCCAGAGGGGAGAAGCAGGAGGAGAAAGAGGTGGGGGTCTTTATTCTCCGCTCACTTCCCTGCCGGGCCAGGGGTTGGCGGTGGCCGCTTTCCTCTGCTACAGGCCTCAGCTCCCGTCCCATCATCCCCTCCTACAGCTCAGCTCGGTCACACTCCCTCGGGCCCACCCTGTTGTGAGCCCTGGCATGCTTTTTAGTTCTCCTTCCCTTGTCTACAATTTCAGAAATAGTGCTCTCAAGGAGCTGCCCTCCAGCATCCCGTTGGAGCCTGCAATCTTCAGTTTCCTGCCACGGCTCAGTCAAATACAAGCTCCTGCTCTGTTTCATGCCCTCTTGCAGGTGGCAGGAATGCAGCAGTGAACAAAGCAAACAAAAACCCCTTCCCTCCTAGAGCTGGCATAGAGTAAGACAGACAATAAGCAAACGAAATATACCCTATCGGGAAGCAATAAGTGCTATGAATGAATGAACAAACGGGTAAAAACTCGACGCGTGCTATCACTTAGACATCACAACTAGACTTTAGAGATGATCTAGTCTAAACCCGTCACTTTGCAAATGAAGGAAAGGAGGCCCAGAGAGGATGCCCAAGGTCACACAATGAATTGTTGGTAAAAGCCGGCCTAGATTCCAGCTGTCCTTGACCCTGTCATGGCTGTGGCCAGAGGGGTGCAGTTCAGCCCATGGAAATGGGGGGTGATGCAAAAGGCTTTTCCCTTCTTGTTCTTTCCCTTCTTTAAGGACAATCTTCCAGAAGCAATAGTGGGGCAGCAGTGAGTTTCCTGGGAGGCTCGGGCAGCAGGGCAGCAAGGAAAGCGTCACCAGCAGGAGTAGTCGGGCGTGCCCCTGTTCCACGTTGGAGGCACCTTGCCACCCACCCGAGCAGAGGGCACTGTGGGCCCTGGAGCCCCCAGGATGCTGGAGCAGGGGTGAGTGCGTGGAGAGGCCTGTGGACCAGGGCACTGGGGGTGCAGAGTGGTGGGAGCTGGAGGAAGGGCTCGCCCTGTGGGCCTGGCTGTTTGGGAAGGGCATGTTCTTCTGTTGCTGACTAAACCCCAGCCCATGTGCAGGGCTTGGCTGGGAACCTGTAACTGCCCTGTCGACTGGGCCGTCCATTTCCCAAGCCCCACAATTCTTCCTGTTCCACCCACTCACCACCTTGGCATGCCCCCAGTGCCCCACTGGGTGGAGGGAAACAGAGGGAACCAAGTCTGAAGTCTGCAATATGCTGTGTACAACTCATGCATTACCTCAAAACGTGATCATCTTTGCAACTATCTATGAGGTGAGTTATTATCCCCATTTCACAGATGGAGAAACAAGCTCATCAGAGTTGTGTGACTTGCCCAGGGCCAGAGAGGGGGAGGATTCAAACCCAGACTTGCCTAACAGGAAAGTCTGGTTTCTTGCCCCACATGCCTCTCAGGCTCCTGCCAGCCCACCCTTCCAATTGGCCCAGAGCATGGGCTGCGGGCCAGGCCCCTCCCCCCTTTCCGCTGTCTCCTCGGCGTTGGCCGCCCCTGGGCCTGCAGCGTCTCGGGTCCATGCCCAGTGTAGCTTCTCTGCCATGTGGGCCTGCACCAGGATCTTGGCCCCAAGGCCAAGCTGGGGTTGCCATGGCAGTGCCCTACCCCTGGACTGCCTTGTGGGCCCCACAAGCCACTGGAATGTCTCAGAAATCCCACCATTCAGGCCAGCATCCAAACCAGCTCTCCCAGACAGCCACTCTCATTATGAGCAACAGGAAAATCTTTTCAGATCGTGTCCTGGTTTTCAGTTTGGAAAACAGATGGCCACCATTGCGAGGCCCCCATACGGCCTTTATTTCCCTTTTCCCTTCCATTCTGTCCTCTCTTTGTCTCTCTGCCCAAGAGCATGTGGTGGTTACAGACACAGACAGAGCCTGAGCTCAAATTTTAGCTTTCCCAGACATTTGACTTTGGACTCGTCCTTGGGTTTGATTTCCTTGTCCTTCACAGGGATGATAACGATCATATCTGCATCCTTGACTTTTACGTGAAATAAAGTGACTTACTGGATCAGAATCTGTCCCCTTCTCAGCAAGGCCTTCCCAACCCTCTCCTCTTAAAATTACAAGCCTGTCCCCACCCCATCACCCCTTCCCTCTTTCCCCTCTTTATTTTTCTCCAGCACACATCACCGTCTTACACACTATTTCAGCTGTTTCCTTTGGTTGTCGACTGTTTTCCCTCCACTAGAATGTAAGCTCCATGAAGGCAGGGATTTTTTTAAAACTCTGTTTCCACGACTTGTCCCCTGTGATTAGAACAGTGTCTGGGGCACAAACACTCAAAAACTTTTTCTTGATCAAATGGATGAATGGGGAAGCGCCAGTGGCCCAGGTATACTGCTAGGCTGTGATTGTGAGGCACCTGGCATGGGGCCTGGCCCCTGGGTGGCTGGAGGTTGGCCGAAGCTATTGTCTGGTTCCTTTCACTTTGCTCTGCCCGCACCCACACCTCAGGCCTCCCAGTGTCACCCTTCAGAAGCTCTGCTGGGAGCCCGCAGAGGGAAGCCTTGGCTGGGACAGACAGCATCGTGACCCAGGAGCCGGCCACTCCAGCTTCTGACCCATCCCACAGGACAGCCCCCAGCTGCCAGGCCCTCCCTCCCCTCCTTTCACCCACGCGGGAGGTTGAGTCAGGACAGAAGACTGGAACAGTGGCCTCAGGCCACCCTCTCACTGCTCAGTCACCCAGCTCTGCCCGGGGCTGCCGCAAGAAGGAGCCCCAGGCACAGGGCAGGCTGAGAGCTGTGCAGGCAGTTCCAGGCAGGGGACCTGGGGACAAGGAGCTGCCCTTCCTGACTGGGGTCCCTCTGCAGGCAGCTGGCGGGCTGTGTGCTCCCCGGGGCCACCTCCTCCACAGGGCCACTTTCACTTTCTATTCTCTCCACCAAAGCAGGAGCGGCCAGGCCCGGGGCAGCAGCATCAGCTCGTGGAGATGGAGCGAGGGCTGGGGGGGTCAGAAAGACTGGCCCCGGGGGAGAAAGGGGGCTCAGCCGCTTCCTGTGCCCGTACCCCTGAGAGTAAATCCCAACTAAGGATTCCTCCTCCGTCAGGGATACTTTCCAGAGCACCATCGAGATCATGATCTTACTGGATCCACACTCTGGGGCAGGGGGGATGGAGAAGACAGGAGTGAAAAATCAAAAGCAGGGAATGTCCTCCAGGCTCAGAGGTGACCGAAGCCACAGAACCAGGACACGAAGAACACCTTGTACCGTTTCCATTTTGCCACATTTCCTCACTTTAACCGGAGGTCCACCTTTGAACTCGTTTCCCTGCTCGATCCCTGTCCACCTAGGAGGAAACTGAGGCATGTTGGCCTGGCAGGACCTGGAGTGGAAACGGGGCTGGCGCCTCCCAGATGCGCCTGAGGGAAAGGAATTCTCCACTTCTGGATTCCCCAGCAGAGCCAAATGTGTCTCAAGAGAGAAAGTGACCTCTGGAAGCGGGGGCCACCCAGAGCATCAGTAACTCTAGAAGAGAAATTGTGTTCATTCTCATTTTCTAGACTGTAAATAACTGGCCTAAAGGTGCACAGCTAGCAACCGAGGGAGGGGGAATTCTCAGCCAGGTCTGGACTACTCCAAAGCCTTCCTGCTGGTCTCGGGGCGGTAGCTACCCCTGTAGCCCGCATCCGTAGGCCCTGCTCAGGGACACTCCCGCAGGCCCTGTCCCTTTACCTGACGGAGTCTCTCCAAGCCTGCCCTTTGAGGTCTTGTGTTCCCTTTCGGGCCTGCCCCTCATCTGCGCACTCATGGATTAAACGTTACTAAGTACCACTTGTCCCAGACACTGTTCTAGGGACTGGGGACACAGCGGGGTCACGCAAAACAGAAACAGCCTTTGCTGTCAGGAAGCTTTTATGGGGACTTCCCTGGTGGCTTAGTGGTTAGGATTCCGGGTTGTCATTGTGGTGGCCCCCCTTCAGTCCCTGGTTGGGGAGGATCCCGCAAACCACGCAGTGCAGCCAAAAGAGAAAAACAAAAAAATCTATAGAAGAAGGCTTTATGGAGGGAGGAGTAGACAGACAAAAAATATGTAAACAGACAGAAAGATAAATGCAGGTAGCAGTAAATGCCATGAAGGCAATAAAGCAGAGGAAGTCATGGAGAACGAGGGGCAGTAGGACGGTCAGGGTCAGTCTCTCTGAGGAGGTGAGGGACATTTACGCAGAGATTAGGGGAGCCAGGCAAAGATGGGGGTGGGGACGAAAGCTCTAAGCCCAAAGTAGGGCTGCCTGCCCAGGACAGCCCCTGTTCACACATGTTGTCCTGGTGTCATTTTTAATAGTGAAATTTAATTTCATTGTCAAGAGTGACACGTTTGGAAGATGTTCCTCATGAGGGGTTGAATTTAGTCTCAGTGCGGCGGGAAGCCATTGGAGGAAATCATGTGATTGATGTCTTGAAAAGATCTCACTGGGGCAAATTAGGGGGGCAATAGGGCAGAAGAGCCAGGCCAGGGGCGGCTGCGGCCACCCAGGCGTACGGTCATGTGCCCTCGCGCTAGATTCCAGTGGGGGGTCTTAGGGAGCAGAGAAGGAGCCCAGGGATCACCCCCGCTTCCCCCAGCCAGCCCTGGCCATTTCTGAGACGACCCTCTGCGCCAGGGACCTCTCCTCACCTTTCCATCATCTGTGCCGGCGGAGCCCAGCCAGCCCCTGCCTCCCTCCCACCTGCATCCAGCCCCGCCCAGGCCCGGCAAGGCTAGCCCCCCACCAGCCAGGCCCACCCCACCTCCCTGCAGGAAGCCGGCTGGCAGCCCTGCTGCTTGACCTTGAGTTGTAGGTCTGGCATTTCCAAAGTCAAAGTGAGTCACTTCCTCCCTGGGGCCTCCCCCTGAGCGGGCAGCTGGCGGCCGCTCCCTGCCCCCTCGCTGGCCAGGGCTGGCGCTGGCACAATGTGCTCTGCATGCTAGATGCTCCCACCCGAACCTCCGCCCCAGGCTCATTTGTCACCCGCTGCTGACTCAGCACTTCTGGGGAAGGCTTTCCTTTTGCCTTAGAGAAGGAGGCCCTGAAATAAGGCGGCTCCGGCTCTCCCTTCCCTTCCCTCTAGGACATGTGTGCGCGGGGGTGTCTGTGCCTCTGTGTGCCCGTGTATGTGAGTCTGAGTGTCACTGGGTCTGTGTGTGTCTCTGATGTGTGCCAACATGAGTGTGCATTTCTGGGTCTGTGTGTGTCTTCTAGGTGTGTGTTTGTGTGTATGTGTGTGTCTCCTATAGGTCCTTGTATATGTCTGTGGGTGTGTGTCGGACTCGTGTGTGTGTGTGTGTGTGTGTGTGTCCGTCTGTCTGTCTGTCTGGGTGAGTGTGGGGAGGGGGCTTCCCCATCACATTGCGGGCCTTTCCCCTCCTCTCTCCTTCAGGCCCAGCATGCTCCCCTCAGACCTCACCGTGACTCCTGAAACGACCCTCACCTTACCCCCCTGGTCCCCTCAGCCCCATCTGTCGCCCGCACCCTCTAAACACAGGAACTCAGGGGTTACAAGCATGAGCTCTGGAATCAGACAGATCTAGGTTTCAGCCTTGGCTCTGCACTTGTCGGCTGCGTGACCTTGACTGAGATTCTTACCTTTTCTGAGCCTCAGTTTCCTCACTTATAAAGTAGAAGTGATCATATCTCCCTAAAAGAGATAAATAGTCTCGTGATGGAGCCTGGCATACGGCATGCTGCAAAGGGTACCTGCTATTTCTTCCTACAGCAACTGGCCCAGTGTCAGGCACACAGCCAGGGTCTAATGAACAGTAGTCAAGAACAAAAGCACAGAGAGGCAGTCTCCTTGGCCACTGGGGAAGGGAAGGGTGTGGGAGACGGTGACCTGGATTGGGAGCTGGGCAGGAGCTGTGTGCATGACAGCTAAAGCAAGGAAAGACAAGTGGTGACCTGATTTAGTGCTGCCTGGGGCAGCCAAGGAAGCAAGGGAGGAAATCGCAGGCCAGGGCCTTGGAGCTGCCCTGCCCTGATCTTCCCCAAACTGAGTGCTACTTGACACCCAGCGCCAGCAAGCCTCCAAGGGGAGCAGCAGAACCCCTCCCCACACCCCACCCCCAGAGCAGCCCTCCTCTTGTGTCCCTGGGAGACCGCTCACATGCATTTGTTTAGATCTTCTTAACAACCCTGTGAAGGAGATTCTTGCATCCCCATTTTGCAGCTGGGAAAACTGAGACTCTAGGAGGTTAAGTTCCAAGATCACAGTGCTGACCTGTGGCAGAGAGAACCCTGGCATTCCAATTCCCAGTCCAGTACTCCCTGGATGTCTACACCATCTGCCCTCTTCCCGCACACACAGATATACACCAGCTCACACTTCGAGGGCCCTCCCTCCCCACCCTCAAGCACCCAGCTACGCTGGTACCACGCTCTCCCTAGCACTAGCTCCTGCAGCAAATTCCTCCCAGGGCCAGCCAGTTCCTGCTCCCCTTTGTTAAAGGTAGACTTTCTTCAGAAAGGTGAGTATTTATTGTCTCAAGGCCTGCAGTGTGGATCCTCTCTCCATCTTATTGCTGTGTCCAGCAGGAAAAAGGAAAACCAGTTTGGGATCGGGACACTGGGCCTGCTTCCGGTGGCAGGGGAGCCCGGGGCAGGCAGCCCCACACTTCACAGTTGCTGCCTAGGCTTGGTCCTGGAATCAGAGGGTAAGAGGTGGAACCAGCTGGTGGGCAACCCAGGGATCCAGGCAGTGAGAGTAGTGAAAGAGTGGGGGCTTGGAGGGCAAGGGACCCCAGTTCATGCCTCTGGGGTCATGAACTCACAGTTAACTAGCTGCGTGGTCTCGAGCAAGTCACTACCCCTCTCTGGGCCTGAGTGCTCACAGCTGTGAAATGAGGGAGGTTGCTCTCAGGTTCCTTCCAGCTCACACACAGCCCCAGAGGCTACTAGACCTCCGTCATGGCTAGGTCAATGCTATCAGATGCTACCAAAGACGTAGATACCAGGAGACACGACCACCACCACACTCTGCCCCCGCACTGCCTCCTACTTTCCCTGGGAAAGCAGCAGACAACGGGCCATGTGGGCAGAAGGAGACAGCATTAGGGGTCTGGGTACCTGGAGATGGGACTTACAAAAAGCCCAAAGGAGAAACGAGCACCAGAGAGCTTCTTTTGCTCCTGACTGGCCCTTCCTGCTCCAGGGAATCCAGCACCAAGATGGAGACGGGACGCCAGTTCTCTGCTCAGCTCAGGCCTGCATCTGTAGGTGAGGCCAGGAGTCATTTCCGCTTTGGGGGCCTGTGACTCGTGGGGAGAAAAGGGATGATAAGCATCTCCAGCCTTCCTGATTCACAGGGTTATCCGAGCATGAGGCAGGTCCCCTTGCAAAGCAGACATGCCCATTTCTGTCCAGACACAGTTCGGGCGGGCAGTGGGCGGCTGCAGCCTGTCCTTACATGGGGCTGAAGGGGCCCAGCCACCCAGTGACTCACTCACTTACCCAGCCAGCTAAAACCCAGGCCCCACCCTTCCCTTCTTCTGCTATCCACAAAAGCCCCTTAACATAGCAGTCTCGTCACATGGAGACTAAGGTAGGGAAAGGTTGGCAGATGACAACCAAAGGCAAAATAACCAAGAAGTCATGTGATCACTTACCCAACTCAGGATCCACCTACCTCTGAGCTTCCTGGTGTGTGATTTTATTAACCAACCCCTTACTATTTAAGTTGTTTGAGTTAAGTATTTTATTTTTGCCATATTCTTGCAGCCCAGAGCAGCCCACTCACCACTGCCCCCGCCCAGTACGAACCTGGTGGGCCTCCTGGGAGTGTTATCCTTATCTCAGACACTCTGCTAGTAACAGGGCTCCTTGCCTATCCTAGAGGTGCCTGAGATTCCGGGGGGGATCAGAGGAACAGATGTGGTAGCCTGATGAAGGTGGTGACTTTTAGGACTGCAGGTCTGGCCGAGGGTGTATTAGGAAGTAGAACATGGAGAGAGGATCTCAGCAGGAAAATTGACACATTCCAGCTGTCAGGGGTTGAAGACCCTGCAGAGTGAAGAACTGACATCCCCAGAGCAATTGTGGCTTGAGACCCACTAGTGGATCATGAAATCAGTTTCGTGGATTGCACCCAGAATTTTTTTAAAAAAGAATAGAAAGGAAAAACATAAGCGTGGGTTACATATGGGAAAAAGGAAAGTATAGTTTCCGTACAGCTTGTTTCAGTGTATATAAACACTCATCTGAGTAACAGGTTGAGATGCGAAATGCATTTCTCACCGAGGGTGTTGGTTTTGAAAGTTTGGAAGCCACTGCTCTGGAAACAAAGGCGTGGAGCCCATAGGGCGCCCTTTGTGTGTATGAGGGGCAGGGGTCTCTTTGTCCTGACG
This sequence comes from Delphinus delphis, assembly GCF_949987515.2. Taxonomy (NCBI): domain Eukaryota; kingdom Metazoa; phylum Chordata; class Mammalia; order Artiodactyla; family Delphinidae; genus Delphinus; species Delphinus delphis. The sequence goes on along the minus strand of NC_082684.1, from coordinate 26,321,699 downwards.
TTTGGGTCCAGCCTCCCCAGGTGTCTGGGGGGGGAGCAGTTGACCCCCACTTTCCTGAGCATAGAAGGAGCCATCCCCTTTGCACCACCCTGTGCTCTTTTTGCTGCTTTCCTTAGCAGGAGGGGAGGGGTAGGGCTTTTACTCAGATTCTCCATCTCCAGAATGTTTTCACGTTTCCCAAGGAACTCCACTGGGCAAGTTGGTCAAGATCTTTGGATACAAGGTCATTTCAGAGCCTTCTCAGCGGCAAGCGCCAGCCTATCCCCTTCCTTGTCCTGAGAACCCGTTGAGAGGCAGAGGCCAGCCACCGAGGAGGTCAGGAGGTCTGGCCCCTCGGGAAGTCTTTCCTCAGATGCCCTCCCCTCCCATGTCCATAATTTGGCAGAATCTTGAACGTAGTGGGGCGGGACAGAGAAAAAACTAGAAAGCTCAACTTCTGCCACCAGGGCCGGAAGCCCCACTGTGGCCCCAGCTGGTGGTTAGCCCCTGTTTGTCATTTTGCAAATCTGGTCTACCCACCTCCAGTGAAAACTCCCAGCCTCACCCCAGGAAGCCATGACTAATTACAAAACACATTTTCTCTCTTTCTCGTTCTGCTCACTTCCCTGCCCACAGTGCCTCCCCGCACTAGCCCCAGCTCCCTCGCTAGAGGAGGGTTGAATGAACTCTTGGCCTGGCCCCTCCTCGCCAGACTGCACCCTCTGGGGTTCTTTCCTCCCACTCGGCTCTCCTTTCACTTTCTAGTCACTCTCACTCTCCCTTGGCTTCTTCCCCTGGAGCCCTGGCCCTTTCTATACGCGGGGGTCACTGCTGCAGCCCTGAGCTGCACCCAATTAGTCAGGTTTTGATTCCACGCCAGTCAACAAATATTTGTCCAACGCATTCTGTTCCAGTCTTCAAGTAAGCAATGATGGCGACCTGGGCAAGGTTCCTGCTCACTCAGCTTCTAGAAGCCTGGTGATACGGAGACACAATCAAATGACTAGAAACAGTGCACTGCAGCTTGATCCATGGCGCTAGTGAGGCCATGGAGAGGGACAGCTAAGCCATCCTGGGGCAGCCCGGGAGGGCTCCCTGGAGGGGAAGACGTCTGCACTGAGGCCTGAAGGGCTTGGAGTTGGCCGTTAGCCAGAGGAAGAAAGGGAGGAGTCGTTCCAGGCCAAGGGAACAGCCTGTGAACGGTGGCCTGTTGGTGAGGCTGGCTGGAGTCCACCGAGTAGGGGGTAGTGAGAGGAGCTGGGGTCCCCAAAGGCAGGAAGGAGGCAGATCTAAAAGGACCTTGAGGGCTTCCCTGGTGGCGCAGTGGTTGAGAGTCCGCCTGCCGATGCAGGGGACGCGGGTTCGTGCCCCGGTCCGGGAAGATCCCACATGCCGCGGAGCGGCTGGGCCCGTGAGCCGTGGCCGCTGAGCCTGCGCGTCTGGAGCCTGTGCTCCGCAACGGGAGAGGCCACAGCAGTGAGAGGCCTGCGTACCGCAAAATAAATAAATGAATAAATAAGTATAAATAAAAGGACCTTGAAAGCTTGCTAAGCTATCTGGATTCGGTCCTGAGGGTGATGGGGAGTCACTGAAGGGTCTTAAGCCAGAGTGACATAATTGTACAGACAGCGTTAGAGGGCAAGACTGGACACGGAGAGGTGGGTCAGGATCGGGTAGCTGCAATGAGAGGAAGCAGATGGACGTGAGCCATACTGAGGACGCAGGGTTGATTGGGTACTGGAGGTTGGGGAAAAGAAGCAGGCAGGGGTGACCCACAGTTCCTGCATAAATGGCGGTCCTCTCTGTTCCCTACAGGAGGAAGAGGTTGGTGGCGGGGAGGGTATGGGGGGCTGGATGACAAGGTTCTGGACGGTTTGAATTCCACGTGCCTGCGGGACACTAAGCCATTGGCTACAGTGCTCTGTGCCCCCGAACGGGGGCCTGGGGCAGAGTTCTAGACTGGCCGCCACCTATGTGCAGTGGTAATGGAAGGCAAGGTGAGGTGCAGTGTGAGAAGACGTGAAGGTGTGAGGGCCTACAGTAGAGAAGCCACTGGCAGAGGATGACATGACACCAGCAAAGCACAGGAGAAGGAGAGGCAGGAGGACAGCTCAGGGTGGGTCGGGGCAAACCCGATGCTTCAGGAGTAGGATGCGGTCCGGGTGTGGCGCGCTGCTGAGAGGGCGGGAAGAGGAGACCAGCAAAGCTCCCGTGAGATGGAGGGCCATTTTCGTAGTGAGAGCAGTTTCGGTGATGGTGGCAGAGGAGAGGGACAGAGAGCAGTTTGGTTTTGAGGTTGGGGAATGGCAGGTAGGGAAGGGAGCGTCCTGAGGCTAGGCCAGCTCAGCAAGGCCTGACAGGCCCCAAATATCCTCTTAACCTTCCAGTAAAGCGTCATTAAAATGTCTTTACGTTTCTTAAGAGATTATTTCTTATTTTGTGCCCAAACCTGCGACCCCTGGAGGCCACATGGAACTTGACAGGTCCTTGTCCCCCCTCCCCCCATTTCCAGAGCCGGTCCAGAAAGGATTTACGAGTATCACTCAGTCTCTCCTGTTCCCCAGGTTAAACACTCCCATTTCTCTGCATTCTTCTTTCTCTATTCTCAGGCCTGTTTCTGCCACGGGTTGCTCTCTTCTCGCCACAGTCCAGCTTGTTTGCTCTTAGAATCGTGCCCAGATCCGAACACCGCCCACCTGGGTATGTTCTGTCAGCACGCAGGGTGGGACCGTCACCTCCCTCTCTCTAGACGCCATTTTCCGCAAAGCTGCCTCTCCCAGCGTGCACTACCCTCCATCACAGATCTAACTCTAAGACTGGAAAAGAAGCGGAGATTCTTTGAGACCTAGACGAGAGTTCAATGTCTTAATTTGATAGGTACAGAAACTGAGTACCGCTAAGGCCACAGAGGTAGGAATTGGTGGGTGAACAATCAGAACCACCGGCCCATGCGGTGGGCACGGCCAGCCATGGCCCAGGGTAAGCCTGTAGCCTTGGTTGTGGTGGCGGCAGCAGCAGCGACTGCGTGTGGCCCGGCAGCCCTCAGGAGCTGTCAGTGGCAGCATATACTGGTAGAAACATTTTGGGGGGGTATCAAAAATAATTCAATCCAAAAAAATACAGGGCTGTTTATAGATAAATTTTTAAGGTTGTTGTACCAGTGATGGCTAATTATTCCATAATATATTTTCTCCTCTTCTTCTTTTAGCAAAAGAACCCCCCAACTTTTAGTGGGGCACATCCTACTCAGTATAAAGGTTACATTTCCAGCGAGGTGTGGCCACGTGATCAAGTTCTGGCCAGTGGGTGTGGGCAAAAGTGATGTGCAGTTTGTGGGTTATGTGCTTGGAGGGAAGGGATCTTCCATTTTCCCTCTCCTCCACTTCCGACGGCTGGCATCTGGACCCGGAAGGTATGGTATTGAGTCTTCTATCAGCCACATAGGCAAGGGCTTCAAGATAAAGGGAATTTGCCTCCCTGACAAAGCAGAGCCACCCTGTCTGCCACAAACTGCTTAAACACCTACTGAAACTGGAGAGATAACTTCTGGCTCGTTTAAGCACCTGTTACTGTGCGTCTTTGTGAAAGAACTGCATCCTAACTAATACAGATGTTCATTTCAACATTGTTTATAAGTTTTTTTTTTAATGGAAATGCCTGAATGTCCACCAGAGAGAAAGTAAGTAAGGGAGCCATGGTAACTCCACACAATTAAGTACATGAAGTCATTAAACAAAGAATGAAATAGACGTATGTATAGGAACTGTGTTCCTGGTAAAATATTAAAATGAAAAATGCAAGTGACAGGACAATGTAGAAGATGCTATGGCTTGATGGGTTTCCGGGGCAAGTCACTTCCTCCCTCTCCTGTAGAAGCTACAGGGGACACATTCTGCCTTGCCTTGGGTGGTGTGGTTTGAGGATGGATGTGCTGTGGCAGCCTTTTTGTTCCATGAGGGAAGATCCTAGAGTTGGTGAAGGGGGGAGGGGAGCAAATACTGAGTGGAGCCTAAAGAGAAAGTCCACCTATCAAAGGACAAAAAAGAGTCAGAGAACCAGGTCTCTGAGGATACTGAGTGGCTGGATCAAGCCTGAATGGAAGTCAGCTTTGGATCTGGAATTGTGCGGTTACTGAGACTTCAAACTCCATTTGTTTATTGGTTTAAGTCAATTTTAGCTAGGTTTTCTTTTGCTTTATAAAGATGACTCATAGGATATTTATTATAGTTTATTAGTAAACAAAATATTTTTAAATCTCAGTTTCCTTAAAAACAGATTAAAGAGGTGATGGTACTTCTAACCATGAAATTCTACGCAGCCAAAATTTAAAAAAAAACAACAAAACAACTCTGTATGTGTTGATATAAAAAGATATACCCAAGATATTTCATTAAGTGAAAAAAAGTGAAGATTATGTAAAGTGTGCTACCATTTGTGTGAGAAAAAAATAACGTGTAAATGAATATGGTTCTAAAAATGTCTGAAATATCTCTTGGAGGATCCTCAAGAAATTGGTAACAACAAGAACCTAAACAGCTAGGAAACTGAGAAGAGAAGGATGTTTATTTTTCACTGTCTATCCTCCTTTACTCTTTGAATTTTATACCATGTGTATGTAATACCTGTTCAGAAAATAAAGTTTTAAAAAATTTAAAAAGAAGAAGACTCCTAAGTGATAGAGTGAGCACACGGGAATTTTATAATTGTCACATGTACCTGCAAGTGCGTGCGAGTGTCTAGATGTTCCTAAAAGTCTGGAATGATGTGCACCAAACTGTTAATAGCGGTTACCCCGAGGAAGAGGAGTTGGAACATGTGTGTGGAGGGGCAGGGGTGTGCAGGCAGCAGGGGATAGCTTATCAACTGGACACTCACCCCGCACTAACATTTCTTGCCAGGCGCTGTTCTACACTTTACACGCATCCATTCACTTAATCCCCATCCCAAGAGCTGATGAAGAGCACCTCCATCACCTCTACTTAATAGATGGGGAAAGAGGCGGAAAGGAGCAGCTAGAGAGGGCAGAGCTGGGATTTGAGCGGAGACAGTTTGGCCTCGGGTGGCCTGTCCTTACACATGGCATTATCCCACCTTTCTGACCCCCTGGGCGGGGCTGCTGGGTCCCAGCCATGCACTGGCACGGGAAAACCCCTTTGTCACGGAACCCTTCACAAAACCACCTGGAGGGCTCCAGGGAATACCACCTGAGTCTCCCACTTTCCCCAGCGCTTAGCTGACAGACGCCACTCCCCTCGCCTTCCCCACCTGGAAAACAGGAAACTGGAAGTTGACAAGCCCCGTGGGACTGCATTTTGTTTCAGCTTTGTTTGCATTCCCCATTTGTCCATACATTGGGAAATGTATAAAGAATTGACAATACCCAGTGCAGATGAGGTTATGAGGAAGAAGGTGCTTTGGTGGGACTGCAAGTGCTTTGAGGGAGACAACTGGATAAAATCCATCCCATTTAGGAAAGGACGTACCCTTAGAACTAGCCATTCCACTTTTAGGAAGGTATCCTACAGAAACATTGAACAAGTATGCTGACTGCAGCATTCCCATAAATTGTAACAGGCTGTGGAATTCTAGGCAGCTGTCAAAAGGAATCGAGTAACTCTGACTTAAGAACAGGCACAGAAAATGTCTGTGGTAGAGTGTTTTATTTTATTTTTTTTTAAAGAAGCCAATTTTTTTTAATTTTAAAGATTTATTTATTTATTTATTGGCTGTGTTGGGTCTTCGTTGCTGCGCGTGGGCTTTCTCTAGTTGAGGCGAGCGGGGTCTACTCTTTGTTGCGGTGCACGGGCTTCTCATTGCAGTGGCTTCTCTTGTTGCGGAGCACGGGCTCTAGGGCGTGCGGGCTTCAGTAGTTGTGGCTCATGGACTTAGTTGCACCACGGCATGTGGAATCTTCCCGGACCAGGGCTCGAACCCGTGTCCCCTGCACTGGCAGGCAGATTCTTAACCACTGCGCCACCAGGGAAGTCCTGTGGTATAGTGTTTTAAAAATGAGTTGCAAAATAGTATGTAGACAATAATCCAAGTTTTAAAAAAGCAATAAAACAATGTGTATAGAAAACATGTATATCTATAGAAAATGGTCTGAAAGCGTATACGCCAAAATGATGACAGTAGGAAGCAGAATTCGGGAGGAAATGGGAGGTGAAATAGAACTTTTCATTTTTCATCTGTGTGCTTCAATATCGTCCACATTTTTATAAGAATATCTTAGCTTTGTAATTAAACTTTTAAAAAATTTGTAGTTAATAGATGAACTTTTCATGGCCCAAGCATCAGTTTGCCAACTGTCCCCTCTCCCTCATCGCCCCCTCCCTTCCACATGCTGTCTCATCTCCTTCTCCCATTTACTATCTTTGGACCTGAGACTCCTGAGCTGGCTGCAAGGCTCCAGAGCCCCTCCAAACCACACTCACTAATCCCTGCCTAATCCCGGCTCCCCAGCAGCTCAGACCGGCTGCTGTCTGCTCCTGTGGGAAGTGGGCAGGAGTCCCCTTGCTTTATGCCCATCATGAAAAAGGAAGCAGCTGTGGCCCTTTGGACGCTCAGAACTCCAGGACATGTCAGCCTCTAGAGAGGGGACCCGGCCTCTCCCCGGAGAGCATATTCCTTCCTCTCCTTCCTGAGCTCATCCATTGCAGTCAAAGCATTTTCTAAGAATTGGGCGAGACTCCAGAGATGGTCTTGTCCAAAGGTCTTACTTTGCAGGTGAGAACACTGCATCCAGGCCAAGCCTTTACCATCTGCTTCTTTCCAGATGCCATCCCTTAATTTCAGAGTCTGAACGCTCACTCTTGTTAACTGTTCAGTAAAGGATTTCCATCAGACATAGTGCCGTCTGTATCAGTGCTTCTTAGCCGTGATAGCACAGAGGGATCACCTGGGGAGATTTGCAAACTACTCACACCTGGGCCCTACCCCTTGTGGTTCTGATTTGTTTTAACTGGAGGGCGGCCTGAGCACTGGGATTTTGTTACTCCCTAGGTGTTCCCAGCAGGCAGCCACGGTTGAGAACCACTAGTCAATACGGTATGTTGTGATGTGTGCGTGTGTACATGGGCTGTGTGCATATATAACCCATGCATGGAAACCTATACACACACACAACATGCAAAGATGGATTTCCCAACACACAAAGTAACACACACTGCTGAGGTCACCAGCAAAGCAAGACACCCAAAAAAGTGAGAAAAAAATTTTTAGAATGTGATATTCAAAAATGAGAAGGTCAGCATGGGGAAAATCAGAATCTTCACTGGGTTTCTTTACTTGTTTTCGGATGGGGTTTTTCTTGTACTACACGCGGGGGAAGAAGGCCCACAACCCTTTCCAGACGGGGCCCCAGTCTGGCTCCACACATCCACAAAGAGGGCTGGTTGCCCACAGTCATGCAGCAGGTTTTCTGGTTGAAGTGTCCAGTCCCTCTGTAAGCAGCAAACCCTCACCTGGTTACTCCAGGCCAAAGTCCTCAAAGGCAGAGTCCTGGCATGGGGCTGGGGGCCAGAGGGGCCTAAGAAAGCCATGTTCCCAGTCCTCCAGGAGCTCCAGGCCCTGCCCCCACCCCACAGGAATGATGTGACCAAAGGAACTGAGCCCCTATACCTGCAGGTGGCCCCAAGGATTGGGGGCTGTGACCTCAGGGTGAGGGGTACACACGTATGAGACGTAAGCACGTAGGCCTGCCTGAAGTAGAGGAGAACTGGCCGACTTCAAGGTCGTTTCCAAATCTCAGTTTGATGAGTCAAGCATACAGAGTGAATCCAAAGGAAGTCCTATGGGGAAGTGATTGGTTGGTTTTCATCTGGGCAATAAGGGAAGGATTCCCGGAGGAGGTAAAAATTTGAACTGTGCCTTGAAGGATGAGCAGGATTTAACAGGGAAAGGAGAGAAAGAAGACAGAGCGGCCCCCACTCCTTCACTCCTCCCGCTTCCCCTCCTTGACCTCAGAGAACCAGGCTCTGCCCCAGGAGCCCTCTGCAGCCTTGAGGACAGAGAGCTCTCAGGGTGGCCTGGGAAGGAGGCAGAGGGTGCCCCCTCACTCCCCTCTTGGAGCATATATCAGCCCCACAAGTGAGCATCCCTCTCTGGACCTGCTGGGCTCAGTCCTGACTCCTCTGACCTGGCTTTGAGGTGCCTAGCCTTCTTCAAACCCCTGCCTCCATCCCTCAATGCATCACAGCTCCAAGTCAAAGCTGGGGGGAAACGCCCTGAGGCCTTCCCTGTAGGCCCTTGGCGCCAAGATCTCAACCTGGAATTGCCTCAGAAGGACCTGGAGAGCTTACAGATATCAGAAGCCAGGACCCCACCCTCACACCTGCAGAGTCTGACCATCTCAGGTGGGTCCTATATTTTGTGAAGGTTCTTCCAAGGATGCAGATGGCCAGCCAGGATTGAGAAGCAGGGTCAGTGCCCCAAGGTAGGGGAGAGAGGAAGGCAGGCAAGACAGAAGGAGGGGGCGGGGAGGGACAGCTGCCCAGGGGAAAAGTGCAGAGGCGCTGGGACAGGTGGAGGACAAGGCCCAGCAGAGAGGGGATTCTACAGAAAACAAGCGTTCAGTGAGTGGCACTGAATCCTGCCTCTGTTCCCTGGACTCTCGAGGTGGGGGAGGGGGGCTAGGGACAGCTGTTCACCACCAACCGGGACAGAAAGACACAAAGGCTCCCAAAGAGGGCCTCCTGTTGTCTATGGTCAGTGCTTCCCTGAGAGCAAAGACTTTATCTCATCTGTTCACTGCTGTCTCACCAGCACCTGGCACATAGTAGATGCTGCTGAACGTGATGACTGAATGAACTTTAAATGCCAGCCCGTTTCCTCTACCAGGACTGTCAGGTTTTCTCAGTCTGTGAGTTTCTCATATGGAACAGGGGTTAAGATAGTGCTGCTTGGGAAGAAGGCCTAAATAGACATTTTTTAAAGAAAAGATGCAGATGGCCAACTGGCACATGAAAAGATGCTCAACATCGCTAATTATTAGAGAAACGCAAATCAAAACCACAATGAGGTATCACCTCACACCAGTCAGAAAGGCTATCTTCAAAAAGTCTACAAATAATAAATGCTGATGAGGATGTGGAGAAAAGGGAACCCTCTTGCACTGTTGGTGGGAATGTAAATTGCTGCAGCCACTATGGAGAGCAGTATGGAGGTCACTTAAAAAACTAAAAATAGACTTACTATATGATCCAGCAATCCCACTCCTGGGCATATACCCAGAAAAGACAAAAACTCTAATTCAAAAAGATAAATGCACCCCAATAGTCATAGCAGCACTATTTACAACAGCCAAGATATGGAAACAACCCAAGTGCCCATCAACAGATGATTGGCTTAAGAAGATGTGGTATGTATACAGTGAAATATTACTCTGCCATAAAAAAGAATGAAATATTGCCATTTGCAGCAACATGGATGGACCTAGAGAATATAATGCTTAGTAAAATAAGTCAGACGGAGAAAGACAAATATGTGATATCACTCATATATGGAATCTAAAAAATAGTACAAATGAATCTATATACAAAATAGAAACAGACTCACAGACAGAGAAAACAAATTCATGGTTACCAAAGGGGAGAGGGAGGGGGAGGGACAAATTAGGAGTATGGGATTAACAGATATAAATTGCTATATATAAAATAGATAAGCAACAGGATTTACTGTGTAGCACAGGGAATTATACCCAATATCTTGTAAAAACCTATAATGGCATACAATCTGCAAAAAAATCACTATGCTGTACACCTGAAACTAACACAATATTGTAAATCAACTGTACTTCAGTATTTTCTTTAAAAAGAATCTACTTAAGATACACACGCACACAAAATAGTGGTGCTGGGGAGAACTTTGGGAAGGTGGGGCAGAGAAGGATACTTGGCTTGGGCTCCTTTCCGTCCTCTCACCAACCCCACTTCCTTGGGGTTTTGGAATCTGGATGTAAGGGAGCGGGCTGCAGGTGGCTGCCCACAGCTGCCCTTCCAAACCAGAAGGTTGGAGGAGGAGGAGGGAATGGGGCGGGGGGAAGAGTGAGCAGAGAAGAGGAGTGAGCTAGGAGCTTGAGGTAGCTGCCTGCAGACTGAAAGGTGCCTGATCTGTCCACAGAAAGGCGTGAGGCCAGGGAAGGCACCACGTGGTCTCTGCGCTCCCGGCATCTTACTCCAGAGCCTTAGTAGAGAGGACCCAAAGCCTGTCACTCTGTGTCTCACCCCAGGAACATCCGCTCAGGCCTGGAAACACTTTTCCCACAGGTGGCAGGAGCACAGGGCAGCCTGGTCCCAGCCTTAGCGAGTCTGATTTCCCACACATCCTGACCTCCAGAACTCAGCCTCCAACCAGGGCCCATGCATCCCTAACACACACACACACACACACACACACACACACACACACACACACCCCAACAACCATCCCAGTCAAACTCTCATCCTGCCCATTGGGTCCCGGCTGTCTCGAGGGATGAGGACAACGCAGGGTTAGTGAGTGGCTTTGTCAGGTGCATTCCTCAAGGCCCACGAGGAAGCTGTCGTGGAGGAGGCACTGGAACAGATAGCCTCTGGCCCCAGCTCCTCTCTGGGGTTGGGGCAGGGTGCTGGTGAGGAGAGCTGGCTGCATGCTGGGCTGTGTGATGCCCTGACACGTGGCCAAGGCCACTGTTACGTGGTCACAGAAGCTGGAGTTGTGAAGTCCCCTCATTTCACAAGCAGAAAACCAGGCCCCACAGTTCTGAGCACAGAACTGGGACTTAAGACCAGCTGCCCACCTTCTGGAGAAGGGCTCCTGTACCAGCCCACCTCAGGGCCTTTCACTGAGCCCTGGGGAGTACCAGTTACCTGACCTGGCACATGTGTTTCTAGAACAGTCTTCTGGAACACCGTATGAATCCATCAACAGGTCTCCCTGTGCCCCTACCTAGCCTAATAACTTAGGACTGGGTCATAGCTCTCCCTTCCCTCCCCAAGGTCTTTGCATCAATATCACTGAGCTGCTTGATTAAAATGCAGATTCTTGAACCCCATCTCGACTTTTCAAATCAGGATGTCTGAGGCTGGAGCCCAGGCATCTGCTTTCTTATCTAGTACCCCTTCCCCAGACCCTCTACAGCTACCTACAACCAGCCCACAAATCTGGCTGATGTGCCTCTAAAATGCAGGTCCAGACCCATCCTCCAGAGATTTTACTTAAGTTTGGGGGAGGTTGGGCCTGGGAATCTGTATTCGTTGCAAGCATTCCCCGCTGACTCTTGGAAAACACTGCTTCACCATTTGGGGTGAGGTTCCTAATGAACCCCTTGGAGGGGTCGTCAGATTGGCCTGGGCAGTAGTAGCTAATGACCGTGCGTAGGAAGACCTTCCTGGCATGGGGTCTAGAGGTTTTACAAATCCCTCCAAGAGGTCCCTGACCCCTAATAAGTTAAGGTCAAGGAGTCTTGGTTCTAGAATGATGGATGAAGAAGAGGGAGCCCAGAGGGGGTGTCCCTTTGGGTCACCTATGGCTAGAGGCCTGGGTTTGAATCACCCCCTTAACCAATGGATACCCCAGTCCTGCCTGAAGGCTGCGTCACATGGTCATGGCATCCAACCGAGCCACCCTGCCTGTCTCCCTCTCTCCACACCTCCTCCTTCTCCTCCTGCCGTCCCCTTCCCAGCCCCACTCCTCCCCCCCCCACCATCCATCTCCTTAGGATGTAGCCATGTGAGGGATGCAGATTTCTGGGCAAACCCATGATCCTGTTGCCACCGCTCTGAGCTCTGGGTTTGGGTGCGCTGGCCCTCTTTCCAGGTTGGGAGCTGCGTGTGAGTCTGTATGGGGGTGGGGTGGGAGGGAGGCACGGCTGTCACACTGGAGACTCTGACCCCATTAGGCTAGCCCTTTCCTGCTGAGAGCCAGACTCTGTATCTCCCAGCACACTCTCACCTCTCCAGCTGCCACACTCCCTACAGGAGTGGTTCCCAGAGCAGGGTGAGGGATGTGTGGAGAGGAAGTGGGGAAGGAAAGGAGAGCATCACTCTCCATTTGAGTAGCACCAGGCAATTTTTCCCCCGGGGGTCTCTATCCCAATAAGAGTTGATAAAGGTATGACGCTCTTTCTATCACCTGTGGGTGCCTGCTTTGGAAAGCTGGGTGTGCTTGGGGGCTCAACTATAAGTGTGTGTGTGTGTGTGTGTGTGTGTGTACAAATGCAGATGTGAATGTGGCTTGGGTGTGCTCACAGGAGCCCATGGTACAGCCTCTGGAGAATGCAGTACCTGTGTGCACAGGAAGTAGATTGAGTTTGTGACAGGTGAGTTTGTATTTAAAGTCTATTTAAGCTGTATTTGTGGTCCTGAGTAGGGCACATAATGTAGCAGTCCCTCTGGCCAGGAGTTCTTTTTTTTTTTAAGAAGATGTTGGGGTTAGGAGTTTATTAATTTATTTAATTTATTTTTGCTGTGTTGGGTCTTCGTTTCTGTGCGAGGGCTTTCTCCAGTTGTGGCAAGCGGGGGCCACTCCTCATCACGGTGCGCGGGCCTCTCACCATCGCGGCCTCTCTTGTTGCGGAGCACAGGCTCCAGACGCGCAGGCTCAGTAGTTGTGGCTCACGGGCCCAGTTGCTCCGTGACATGTGGGATCCTCCCAGACCAGGGCTCGAACCTGTGTCCCCTGCATTAGCAGGCAGACTCTCAACCACTGCGCCACCCGCGAAGCCCCCAGGAGTTCATTTTAAAGCCATCTTTTTTTTTTTTTTTTCTTTTTTTTTTTGCGGTATGCGGGCCTCTCACTGTTGTGGCCTCTCCCGTTGCGGAGCACAGGCTCCGGACACGCAGGCTCAGTGGCCATGGCTCACGGGCCCAGCCGCTCTGCGGCATGTGGGATCTTCCCAGACCGGGGCACGAACCTGTGTCCCCTGCATCGGCAGGCGGACTCTCAACCACTGCGCCACCAGGGAAGCCCTAAAGCCATCTTTAATGAGCGCTATGGCCTCTCATTCCGGGGTACCTGAGCCCACTCCTCACCACATCTAAAGCAAGGGTCTTTGTCCCTCAGGAAGAACAGGCTGGGACCCTGCCCTTCACATTTCATGACACCAGGAACCCCAGGCCTGTCTGAACACTGGGAGGTGATTTCTAGTCACCTGCAGCCCCTCTCACCTGTGTTGCACGCCTGGGTGTGTGTCTGGTCTGTCGCTGAGCTCAAGGCTGGCCCTGGGGCAGTGAGGAGGGGAGGGGGCAGGCCGGAGGTAGAGCTGACCAGAAGTTGCCCAGGGCCTGAAGTCCCTAAAGCATCCGGTGGGCAGTGGTCTGCAGCCCAGCTGGCCCATCTAACTTGTCACTGAGATGCTGGTGTTCCAAGGCTATCTTCCATGGTGTTCACATTCCAAATGAGAGGCAAGACAGCCGAGAGTGGAATTTCAGGTAGTGGAGTGCAGTGGTTATGAACCTGCACTCACGAAGTTCAAATTCTCCACCTTGACCTTGGGCAAGTCGTTTAACCTCCTTGTGCCTCTGTGTCCTCATATGTAAAATGGGGAAGGAGTAGCACCCGCCTCGCAGGGTTATGGTAAAGGATTAAATGAGTACCTGCCACCTGATGCATACGAGCGCAAGCGTGAGTAGCATTATAATTTGCGGTATTTCTAGGAGAGATCTGTTTAGAAGTGGAAATGTCCTTCAGTGCCTCTCAAACCATCTCCACAGGTGCTTTCCACATCTCATGAAAGGCCAACCCAGCTGCCTGGCCAGGAGGAACTTTCAGAGACCAGGTGGCTGGTGTGTCTAATCTGGATTAGGCCATCGGGGCCTTTGAAATGTGAATGAGGATTGTGTTTTGACTCTGGTCAGTTCCAGGGGAAGCAATTGGAAGCACTGTTTCCCCTGGGAGGAGGGCAGAAAAGCCCTGAGGTTTGGGGGTCTGACGAGGAAAGCTGGGGGAGGGGCCCCTGGTCATCAAACCACTACAAGGAGAACTGGAGAAACCTGTGATATCACCAAGTCCAATCCTCCCATTGTACAGATGGAGAAATTTACTCTCTGGTATTTATATCCTCTGGGACTGCATTTCCCTATCTCCCGAGCAGAGGTGTAACTCCATTCTGCCCAACTGCTGGGCATGCGTAGGAGGCAGAGAAGATGAGATGGTGGAGCCCCTGGGAGCAGTGCGTTCTGCCGTAGACGTCACCCTGGCTGGGCCCAGGGCTAGTCAGGCGGAGCTGGGGGGTGGGGCTCGCGGTTGGGGTCAAGTCCCTGGCCCCTACCTCCGCCTGACCCTTCCCTAATGGGACCTGGCAGTCCAGGCCGGTCCAGTAGGAGTATGGCAAAGATGAGATGAGTGGCGATGGCCCCTCAGAGGGCCCCTCGCGTCAGTTTTGCAGCACCAGCCCCTGTTCTGTGCCCTCTTTTGGATCATTTTTGTGCTGCCCTAATTTCTAAGAACTTAGAAACTCCTTCAGCAACCAAACTCATCATGGGAATGAAAACTCAATTCAATCCTCCACTAAAAGCATGTCCTCCATTGAAACACTTTGCACAGATATTGGATTCCAACAAGTCCAGTTTTGAATCCCCATCCCACCACTTACGGGTGGAACAACATTGAACAAACCTTGTCCCTTAGAGCTTCAGTTTCCCCATCTGTAAAGCAGGGAGAGTCATCTCTGCTTTGCAGATTATTGAGAAGATAAAATTAATTCAGTCATTCATTCAACAAATTTTTACTGAGCACCTACAATGTGCCAGGCATTGATTATACAGCTCTGAATATAAGAGAGACAGGGCACGTGCTCAGGGGGCCTTCAGACAGGTATGAACCAACAGTGACCCCAGAATCTATGTTAGATTGTGTTGAGTGCTGTGGAGGAAAAGTACTCATGAGGAAGTACTGGGAGCTCCGTTCTGAAGGATAACTAGGTGTGATCTAGTTCACTGAATCTAAAACACTATTATTTTAGATAACACCAAGAAAGAAAAACTCTAGTAATTAACTATGACTCAGAGCATTCTTACCCTTAGAAATGTTATTTTGTGCTTACTGAAAGAACTCTTTTAGGCTTTCCTTCAGCCCCAGAGGAGTTTCCTATCTCCCACCCAATTTAAAACAAAGAAGGTCTGTAATGGCAGGGATCAGAATAGGGTAAAATCCAAGAGAAATCCACCTTGCCCTGCAGCAAGCTCGCCTGGTATAAAATCTCCAGGCAGATAGGCTCCCAGACGGTGGTTCAGTGGAAAGGGGAGACAGGACAAAAGGGCGTGTGAACCAGGCAGAGAGAACGGTGGGAAGGTTGGGGAAGGGGTCCTGGCAGAGGGCTCACTGCTGGGCTAAGCTTCAGGTCGAGCAGAAAAGTGGCCAGAGGGAAAAGAGCCAAATGCTAGACCAGTGGATCTGTACACACCGTAGACTGTAAAATGCATACTGTTGTCAGAGATTGGAAAGATGTATCTTCCGCAGAAGCACAGAGCACCCCAGTTCCCAGATCTTGGTTTCTAAATGCCATTCTCCACTGAAAGGAACCAGCACTTTGGGGAAACACCCAATTCCAGGGCTGACTCAGGCAAAGAATAAAATGACCCTGGAACATTTTGTTGTGCCAGGAAGTGATGATGTGCTTAGAGAAAAAATAATACTGAGGACATGTCAGTAAGAATGGAGCCTTAAAGGGGTTTCTCCTGGACAAATCCGGCATAATTTGAGCACTGAAATAAATAATGAGTTATAGAATATAACCCAAAGATCAAAATAGGAATCCATGAGTCCATCCTAAAATAAATAAATTAATGAACATACAAATGATTAGGGAAGAAAAGAACATTCTTCCTTAACAAAAAATGCTAAGGAACAAATGTAGAAGAAATGATGGAATTAGAAAATCACCATTTACCAATCATTACTCATCATAATATCAATTGTTTTAGGCAAGAATCATAAATGGATACTACAACCAGCAGGGGATACGACAGAAGATATTTACATAGTACACAGAGCAGAATTTTTTTTTTTTTGCTATAAACGACTTTAGTAGGACATTTGGAGACGCTTGAATAAGGTCAGAAAATAGAGTTGGATAGAGTTGTATAAATACTAATTTTCTGATTTTGATAAATGTACTGTGGTTATTGTATGAGAATGTCCTTCTTTTTAAGAAATCTGCACCAAAATATTTAGGGATAAAGGGACATGTCTGTCACCGATTCTCAAACCCCTCAGAAAAAAAAAGGACTATAAGTGTACGTACACATAAAGAGCGATGCACACACACACAACAAAGAGAGAGAAAGAAAAGACATTGATACAAGGGTAGTATGGTGGTAAATGTTTAACAGCATTTCCTGCGGAAAAGGCCCTGATTACCAGTTTCTATGCTGTAGATGCTCTGCCTCCACAGCCATTTTCAAGCCACCAACGTGAGGTCACTGCACGGGGAGTTGGGAAGAGACACACAGAAATGGCTCTAGCATCTAACACACCAGTACAAACGTAAACATGCTGAAAAGCCAACACTTGGGGAAACTGAGTGAAGGGAATACGGGAATTATTTATACTGTTTTTTGCAACTTTTATGTAGCCCCAAATTATTTCAGAGTAAAAAGCTGGTCTTTTTTCGTGTGTCTCTTACAGTTGATAAAACTGGGGAAAGATAATAGATGAGCATCCAGGTAGAGGCACCTGCTTGTGCAAAAGCCCTGAGGCTGGAGAAACACAGTTCATTTGAAAACAGGAACAAAAGCCAAAGAAAACCTGGTGACCAGGGGCAAAGTGAGCTGAGAGGTGGGCAGGGTTCAGGACACGGGGATCTTGTAGGCCATACTGAGGGTTTGGGTCCTGGTGACAACAGCAGGGAGGAGCCATCTAAGGGCTTGTAGCAGGGGTGGGGGGAACGTGGCCTTATTTGCGTTTATCACTCTGGCCCCTGGCTGACCCTCAATAAACGGTGGCCATTAATACTGCCTGGTCTGTTGGACTCTTTGCTGTCACTTCCCTTAGGGACCTGTTTGCTCAATTGGAGTTGACAGCAGGCGGCCCCAAACTCACTTCTGCCAAGTTGACTTCCAAAGGTCCAGGCCCAGCCCCGCCTTCTCCCCTCGCCCCACTCAGCCCCGGTCTCTGTGCGCACAGACCTGCCCTCTTCTCCATCAGTTTCCTTCTGGGAGTCCCAGAGCCTACTGGGGCCTGGAGAGGTTTGAGTTCAAGGTGGAATGAATGGACTGTTTGATGGGGATCTCCCAGGGCAACCTCCAGGCTTCATACAGTTTGAGTGGCTGTGGGCTTCCTTTTTTCCAGATGAATCACTGCTCTGTGTGTCTGACTGCGTGTGCCCCCCCCACCCCGCGACGTGCCCTGCAGTAACGGGAGTGGACTGGATCTGTACACAGAGGAGCTCCTCCTGTGACTTGCCTTAACTGTGCCAAGTATCCTGCTAGGCATTCCTGTGCACTCCTCATCCAACCCTTACAGCAACCCATGAGGGCACGCACCATGAGGTGCATTAAACTGAGGCTTTAAAGGTTTACTGGAGTGCTCAAGTTCACACAGTTGACCCAAAAATTCAACCAGGCCCTCTGGCCCCCGAAGCCTCCACTTCTGCCCACAGCACCACCCTGCCTCTTCTGGTGGCTCTTGGGCAACAGTGTCATGGGCGTTCGGGCCACGTAGACGGGGGACCTGACGTAGCTGAGGGCCCTGCTGTGCCAGGAAGGGGTTAACTGGGATGCCCTCAGCAAGCTCTGGTTTGGTGAGGCCGGTTGCCACAGCAACAGCAAGGCTGGGGGGAGGGGGAGGCCAGCACAGCAGGCTCTTCTGAATCACTGGGTGTATAGCCCATATGTTTATTCTGTGGTGAACCCCTTCCAGGGTCCTCTGAGACTGCACGTGGCCACCAGGAGCGGCTGTGCAGGGCAAGGGTGAGGGCAGGGGTTCCCTGAATCGGCAAAGCCAGGACGCCCTGGCCCTGCTGCAGCCCCTCACCCAGGGTGCTCTCACCAGCACACCCTGGGAGCCTTTCCCACCAGGAAGACCCAGGGCTTGTGCTTTCAGCTTCCAGATCCCCAGACTAGGTGGAAACCAGGAAGAACACAGATTTGGGACCAGAAGGAGTTAATCGATCATTCATTTATTCATTCTTTTACCAGATACTTAGTTCTTGCCCATAACAGACCAGTCACTGTGCTAGATGCCGTGACCTGAGTTTCAGCTGGAAGCCAGATGGGCTCCGCAGATGCACTCATGGGCCGGAAGGCCCCACCACATGCTCTCTGTGTCACTTCAGGCAAGTCTCTTTCTTTTTCTGAGCTTGTCTGCAAAATAGGGTCCATTTTGCGAAATGGTGTTGTGTGGATGAGACGATATATTTGAAGCATTTACCAGCACATAGTAGGACTAAATACGCAGTTATGACATAAAGGCCTGCAGGCCGATCCCCTTTCCCTCCAGCCTCAGGAGGAGCCAGGTGATGATAAGATTCACCAGTGAGGAGCCCCAGACTCTGGACCCTGAGGGTCACCATGAGGCAAAATCTCCACACTGACCCAGGTAGAAAGCCAGGTTCTTCCCTCACTGGGCGTGTGACCTGGGCTTCAGTTTGCCCATGTGCGATGCAGAAAGGATCCTCCAACACTTACAGGAGGGAATATACCTGAGCTGACGGGCAGCATCACAGTGAGCGCCTGACCATTCCGTTCTACCATCTGAGCCACACCCAGGTCAGAGGAGCCCAAGGCTGCTACCCCCAGGCATGATAAGACCTCACTCCTATAAGCGATATCATGAGATATTTGTCTGTCTCTGTCTGACTTACTTCACTCAGTATGACCATCTCTAGGTCCATCCATGTTGCTGCAAATGCATTATTTCATTCTTTTTTAGTGGCTGAGTAATATTCCATTGTATATATGTACCACATCTTCTTTATCCATTCCTCTGTTGATGGGCATTTAGGTTGCGTCCATGTCCTGGCTATTGTAAATAGTGCTGCAGTGAACACTGGGGTGTATGATATGTGAATTCTAAAAAAAAGCTACATACAAATGAACTTATCTACAAAACAGAAAGAGTTATAGATGTAGGAAATAAACTTATGGTTACCAGGGGGTAAGGGGGGGAGGAATAAATTGGAAGATTGGGATTGACATATACACCCTACTATATATAAAATATATAACTAATAAGGACCTACTGTATAGCACAGGGAACTCTCCTCAATACTCTGTAATGGCCTATATAGGAAAGAAATCTAAAAGAGTGGATATATGTGCATGTATAACAGATTCACTTTGCTGTACACCTGAAACTAACACAACATTGTAAATCAACTATTCCCCAATAAAAATTAAAAAAAAAAGACCCCACTCCTGGTCTCACACTCCAACCTGGATCTTTGCCTACAACGGACCTCAGCAGCTATCTGTTGATTTGATTCAAGCTTGATTTTCTAAGCCGAGCTACCCTAGCCAAGGAGAAACACCCCTCCCAATGCCAGTCCAAGACTCTTCCCTCCCTGTTCCCTAATTAATTTGTTCCCCGTCAGCCCTGAGCTTGACTACGTGACCTCCCCACCCCACCCCACCCCAGGCCTGTTTTCATGGAAGGACCCCTGAAGTCCTCAAGGTCAACCCTGGAGCCACCCTCTGCAGCCTCAGCAAGAGCAGGCCTGGTGGGGGACAGGAAGCTCAGCTGGGCTGATTACAGATAAGCCCCAAACCAAACCCATACTTAGGGAATCAGCAAAGAAGAAAAACATTTCAGAATTTTGCATTTTATATTTCAAAACATACAAAACTTCAAAATAGTCATCATGGGAGAATTGAAAACGTTAAAGGGCTTCCTCACACTTATTTTGTGGCTTAGTATTGATTTCTTTTGTACTGCTCAGGGAGGTGGAGATGGCCTAATCTTCTCGGAGCTTGGTGCCTCTGGAAGTTTTAATCACGGCCTGGGAAATGGAAATGCAGCACACAGTCTGTGGACTCCCCTCAAGTCCATCCCTGGAGACAGAGAGGGAAGACGTCTTTCTCTTGCTTCACTCTGACACCAAAGGAGGTGAGATTAAGCTTGGTAGGAGGTGCTGCTGAGACATCCAGGATTTGCTTCTCTCTCCACTCTTGAATTTTCTTCTCCTCGGCTGGGTGTCAGGGGACATATTTACAACAGGACAGGGCTTACAGAGCGGATCATAGCTGTCATTTGTTGGTGAATTCTTCCTAGAAGTTCGATGGGTTGGGAGGAAGCTGGAATGGGGGTCTGCAAGGTTGGCAGAGGAACTGCAGAGATGAAAAATCTCCAGGTCAGCCTGGCCCCTGAGCGGGAAAATCTTGAACAAAGGCTCAAGGCAAAACGTAAAAGAGAAGGACAGACAGACAGACATGCCTAGCAAACGTGTCCTCCTGTGAGGAAGTCGGAAAACACTTGCACAGCAGAAAGAAAGGATGAGGGTGGGGAGAGAGGAGAAGGGAGCCCAGGGAAAGTCTGAGGATTTTTTTTTCTTTCCTTCTTCCTTACTTCCTTTCTTTTTTAACAGATTTTTTTTAAAGAGCATTTTTAGGTTCACAGCAAAATTGAGCAGAAAGTACACAGGGTTCTTATATGCTCCTGTGCCCACTCACACACAGCCTCCTCCCAACCATCAACATCCCGACCAGAATGGTACACTTGTTACAATCAATGAACCTACACTGACACATCATTATCACCCAAAGTCCACAGTTCACACTAGGGTTCACTCTTATGTTGTACATTCTATGTATTTGGACAAGTATGCACCACTGTAGTATCACACAGGAGAGATTCACTGCTCTGAAAATCCCCTGTGCCCCACCTATCCCTCTCTCCCTCCCAACTAACCCTTGGCAACCACTGATCTTTTTACCATCTCCATAGTTTTGCCTTTTCCAAAATGTCATAGAGCTAAAATCATACAGTAGCCTTTTCAGATTGGCTTCTTTCACTTAGTAATATGCATTTAAGATTCCTCCAGGGCTTCCCTGGTGGTGCAGTGGTTGAGAATCTGCCTGCCAATGCAGGAGATACGGGTTCGAGTCCTGGTCCAGGAAGATCCCACATACCGCGGAGCCACTAAGCCCGTGCGCCACAACCAATGAGCCTGCACTCTACAGCCCATGAGCCACAACTACTGGGCCCACCTGCCACAACTAATGAAGCCCATGAGCTTAGAGCCCGTGCTCTGGAACGAGAAGCCACTGCAGTAAGAAGCCCGCACACCGCAACAAAGAGTAGCCCCCACTCGCCACAACTAGAGAAAAGCCTGCGTGCAGCAACGAAGACCCAACGTGGCCAAAAATTACGTAAATAAATCTATTAAAAAGAAAAAAAAAAGGTGAATGCAAGAAATCCTACCTTAAAAAAAAAAAAAAGATTCCTCTGGGTCTTTTCAGGGCTTGAAAGCTCATTTCTTTTTTTAGTGCTGAATGATATTCCATTGTCTGGACGTCCGACAGTTTATTTATCCATTCACCTATTGAAAGACATCTTGGTTGCTTCCAAGTTTTGGCAGTTATGAATAAAGCTGCTATAAGCATCTGTGTGCAGGTTTTTGTGTAGACATAAGTTTCAACTCCTTTGGGTAAATACTAAGGAGCGTGATGGCTGAATCGTGTGGGAAGAGTATGTTTAGTTTTATTAAAAAAACACCAAAGTGGCTGTACCATTTTGATTCCCAACAGCAATGAACGAGAGTTCCTGTTGCTCCACATTCTCACCAGCATTTGGTGGTGTCAGCGTTCTGGATTTGCCAACTGTATGTTTTCTTTAGCAAGGTGTCTGTTTAGGTCTTTGGCCCATTTTTTATAAATCAACTTATTATTGAGTTTTAAGAGTTCTTTGTATATTTTGGAGGCCAGTCCTTCCTGAGATCTGTCTTTTGCAAGTGTTTTCTCATCTGTGGTTTGTCTTCTCATTCTCTTGAACCTTGGCTTTTGAGTTGATGGTTCCGGCCCTTGACTGAGCCGGCTATGGTATAAGGTTAGCCATTTCCACCTAATTCAGGACTCCTCTAGTGGACAGTCTTTGCTCCGTGCACATAGGAGGCTGCTGGCAGAGACCTTATCAGATCTGTACTGTGGTCTGCTGGCCTCTCCCTGACCTGCCCAATCTGGAGTTCTCTCTACTCCTTCCCAGGGGCTGCTCCACACAAACTCCTGGGCACAACTAACTCTGTCTCAGCACCCGCTTCAGACCTAACTGACCTAGCCCTGGGGAGGAAAGAAGTCGGAGTGATGGGACAGATGAGTACTGAGGGGAGTCAGGGAAGGCCCCACTGATAATGTCAGGCTGAAATCTGGAGCCGAGACAGTGCCCAGCAGCCAAGGGGTCCGGAGAAGGGGGCAGCAGGTATAAAGGCTCTTGCCTATGTGACTGAGGCAGGGGTGCCTGCCTGAGGAGTGGGAGGAGATGAGGACAAAGGTTCAAAGATTGGGATGGGAGCACATCCTCCAGGCCACAGTCAAAGGTTGGATTTATTCCAGATGCAGTGAGTAGCCATCAGAGGGTTTTCAGCCTAGAAGTGACACGATCTGATTTGCATTTTTTAAATCTCACACTGGCTGCTGGGTGGAGAATGGATTACAAGAGGAGAAGCAGGGAGAGGAGTTGGGCATTTTATTGCTTTGGTTCATGTAAGTATCCCAGCACAACAACTTCTCCCCTGCAAAGACAATCATGCCGGTCATTTGCACAGAATCCCATGCACACTCACTGCAAACACTCACACACCTCACAGTCACTCACACTCATAAAGACCCACTGACTCTCCTGGACACATGTGAACATGCATGCATCCGTGTTCCCCCATGTGCACAGAGGCACACAGTCTCATGCACACAGGCTCTCCCATACA
This sequence comes from Delphinus delphis, assembly GCF_949987515.2. NCBI lineage: Eukaryota > Metazoa > Chordata > Mammalia > Artiodactyla > Delphinidae > Delphinus > Delphinus delphis. The sequence continues at coordinate 26,298,886 of NC_082684.1, read as the reverse complement.
CGGCACCAGCAGGTATTTTCATGCAGGTACAAGCACATGCACTCCCATTTATACACACACGTCCTCACACGTGAGATACTTTCATGCACACACACACACACACACACATAGGGCTACACAGACACACCATTCCCCATTTTCCAAAGAGAAGCAGGTCTGAGCAGGGGAGGTAGCTGGGGAAAGGTGTTAGGGTTTTTACAAGAGAGGTGTTAATTGCGAATAGTCACTGGAGAAACAAAATGCCCAAAGGAATGCCTGCTTCACCCTAAATTGCACCTGACTGTTGGGTCAGCCAGTTACTAGCCAGACTGCATTAAAGCCTTCATTCATCAGGTTGCCTCAGTCCCCAGTTCTATAGTTCCTCCTCATTCAGGCACTGCCACCCCCCTGCGCACCCACGCCCAGCATCCATCAGCTCTCACGACACTCTTGAGGACTCACAGTGAGGCAGGCCTGGGACCTGAGACCCTTTGCTGCAGGGCCGCGAAGCTTGCACCTGGACACACCTCCCCTCGAGCTACAAAACACAAAGAAACTATATGGGACTAAAAATAACTGCGGGCCTGCGCAGTTGGGGCAAATTCTGGACCCAAAAGATACAAAAAGACCAAAAAAAAAACCCAACTGCCATTTCTGAAGAGCCAGGAGCAAAAACGGGGTGTCCGGAGCAAAAGCAGGGTACTGAGCATGCCCCGTGCACTTAACACCACCTGAGGGGTGAGAAAAACACCTAAGCCACCCCTCCGGCCTGATCCCTGGATACACCCCTACCACTACCCCGTATAAGGAAAAAGCTTGCCCCCCTCAGCTAGGGAGCAAACAAGGGAACCTGCTGTTTGTTCTCGTTCCCCGCTGCTGCATCAGGGCCCACCCCCCCCCCCCCAAAGCCTTGCCTGAATTTCTCTTCTGGCCTCTGGTTAATTTCTATTGATTGGGGAAGGCCAAGACCCCGGGTCGGTATCAACAGGCCATGGGGGGAGGGCGTCTGCCCCTAAATCCCTGGGAAGTGCTACAGCTAGTGGGAGGAGGAGAAATGGGAGATTTCCTTTAGAGCCTCACCTGCTAAGGCGGGTGGAGGGCAGAGGACAGGCTAGGAGGAGGTGGGACGGTAGCAGGGGCAAGGACTACTTTGGGAAAACCTGGACTCCTCAGAAAGGCCTTTTCAAGGCCCTGGAGGACCTGCCCCACCCCTCCCTTACCGCTGGCTTCTCCCATCACTTCTTCCCTTCTGGCTTGGAGCCCCAGCTCCAGTGACCTGGCAGCAACCAGGAGCTCCTCAAACACACACCTTCAGATCTTTGCACATGCTGCCCCTGCTGCCGCCTGGACCAGCTTCCTTATCCCTCCAGACTTGCCTTAGGAGCCACTTTCTCAGGAAAGTCATCTCTGAGTGTGCCACCGTGTCGCTCCGATCAGATGTTCCCCCTGCCCCCGTGCTCAGCTCCATCTCAGGGCTCCCTGTGCTGCCCAGCACCCACTGGGTTCTACTTGTCCATCTCCCCTTCAGGGCAGAGAGCATACATGTGCCCAGCACATGAGGTGCTCAATAAATTTTTTTTTTTTTTTTTTTTTTTTGGCGGTACGTGGGCCTGTCACTGTTGTGGCCGCTCCCGTTGCGGAGCACAGGCTCCGGACGCGCAGGCTCAGCGGCCATGGCTCACGGGCCCAGCTGCTCCACGGCATGTGGGATCTTCCTGGACCGGGGCACGAACCCGCGTCCCCTGCATCGGCAGGCGGACTCTCAACCACTGCGCTACCAGGGAAGGCCTCAATAAATATTTTTTAACTAAATGAGTACATGAAGGTTACTCCCAGGTGCCACTGAAACTAGAAAGAAAGTGATTTCTGAAAAGGATTCCTTGTTCCCTTTTGTTTCTTTGTTACTCCAGGGGCCACTTGGCAACCACTAAGGCTCCAGTTCACCCCATAGGGTGCCTGAGGCCGTGATTTATCTTCTACTTATTCTGTCTTCAACCAACTCTGGTATGTGTTGCTGGAATAATGTCAGGTCCCCTGAGTTGGGGCAGGAGATAATGGGGGAGATTTGGAAAGGTGGGTGACACGTGGTGGAGAAATTCAAGTTAATAATTCCCTATAACTTACTATGGGGAGGAGGTGGTGCACCTGTGAGAGAGAGAGAGAGTGTGTGTGTGTGTGTGTGTGTGTGTGTGTGTGGCATCTGTGGGCAGGAGGATAAGGTTGGCATTTGAGGATTGAAAAGAGCAAGAGAAGGTCCCAGGAGGAAGAAGACCTTAAACAATCTAGATAGGGCTGCAGCAGTTTGCTGATAAAGGAAAGGGCTGGCTGGGCCATCCTCGCCGCTGTGAAGTCTGTGCTGAGCCAGGACAGCGGGCTCAGTGACTCAGGACCTGGGCGGTGCTGGCGGGAATGGATCCTGCTGGTCAAGCAGGATCCTGGTCTTTCTGACCCCAGCAGAATCCTACTTCTCTTCCCAAAGAGCAGAGAAATAGGAAAACTGATAGCTCTCATTTAGTGAGTGTCTACTACAGAGAAGGCAAGTCCATTCTACTGCTACTTCCTGGTCCACAACGTGACAGCCATCACGAATCAATCATGAGCGCACCCATCACCTCTGGGCCAGGACGGGGAGTCAGACTTCTGCACACAGTGCTGCAAGGAGCCATTTCTGATCGGTTGGAACTGGCACGTAAGGTGGACCCTTTTGCCATCACCGATCTCCTAAGTGCCAAGTGCTTAATAAATCTCTCATGCAGTTCTCCTGACAGATCCAGGAGATGAAAATTAACTTTTATTTCCCAGATGAAGAAAAAAGACGGGCCAGCCTGGTTGAGGAACTTGACCAGGTTCACACAGATAGTAAAAGTTGGGCTGAAAATTCAGACCCTAGTAGGTCTGTCTCCAAGTTCATGCTCTTGCCACTTTACCAGGCTGCCTGCCTCCCCTGGGCATCGGTGCCACCATGTTGTGGGCATTGGTGGGGGCTCTGTTGCCTCCCAGTCTCCAAAGTTCCTGTATCATTTGAGATTCCAACAGGAAAGAGGTGTTAGCCTCCAACAGGGCAGTTGAGGAGTCTTTCACCCTCTTACCAAGGGTGGGCAGTGCCAAGGGCAACCACAAAGAACAGTGAAGACCCTGATGGGACAGGGAGGGAGCTGACCGGAAGCTGGAGAGAGCCATAGCTGCAAAGGGAAGTAGAAAGGGGAGCAAATACCCCAGCCTCTGTCCTCTCACCCTCCAAACAGTCCCACTGGACAAATCCCATCGCAAGCAGAAGGCGTGAGACTTCAGCTGATGTGGCCCCCACACCGGTCAGCCTCCTGGACTTCAGAGTCGGAGCGGGAGTCTGGGGGGAGGATAGAAGGATGGAGCTCTAGATGAGCAAACTGAGAAAATCACCCATGTTCTTGCGCCGTTTGGGGGCCGAGGGTGGGAATTTCCCTTCCTGGGAAGTTTTTATGGGCTAATAGTGTTAAGTCCCAGTCCAAGGGCAGGAGAAGACCGATGTCTCCACCCAGGTGGTCAGGCAGAGAGAGAAAATTCTCCCTTCCTCCACCTTTTGGTTCTATTTGGGCCCTCAACTGATTGGATGAAGCCCACCCACATTGGGAAGGACAGTCTGCTTTATTCAGTCTACAGATTCGGATGCTAAGCTTATCCAGAAACAGCCTCACAGAAATACAAATATCGGGGCATCGTGTGGCCCGGTCAGGTTGACACATAAAATTAACCATCATCACACCGTGGATGGCAGAGGGGTGACGCCAGCAAAGGCATCCTAAGCAGATTGCCCTGCGGTGTGACCCTGGCAATGATGCTGACTACCTAGCAGCCCTTAGATCTGCCTGAGCTGGATCTCCAGCCTTCCTGCTGATGCTGTGAGCATCCCCAAATCCTTCCAACAAATCTTTCCTCTGCTTAAAAGTGTCAGAGTCCACTTCAGTTTGTTCCCAATAAGAACCCTGATTGGCACAAGGGCCAGGGCAGAGTGATGATGTATATAGTGGTGAGTGGTCCCCTGGCAGGTGCACCAGGAATGCATCAGACAAAGATGCATCTAAGGACGTCAGGGAGGCTCCCAGGTCCTCAGAGGCGCCCAGTTCCATCTAAGGACGTCAGGGAGGTCCTCAGAGGCTCCCAGTTCCCCTTGTGAACCTGGTGGCTCCGCCATTCATAAGATTAGGCAAGCTTGCTCTGAGGTCATTCCTGTTTTCAGCTGAGCTGCCTCCGGGACACCCCAGGGGAGTGAATCCTACTGTGTGTGTCCCATTCCCAGACATGGTTTGCTCTTGGAGGCTGAAGACGGACAGACTGCCCCGGCCCCAAGACAAGACCCTGCCACAACCCACGTGTGGCTGCCCTGAAGTTGACGGTCCTGCAACAGACACCTCTCCCCGGAGGAATCCTCGAAGGGAAGGGCCCCACCTGCCCGCTGGGCAGGCACCCAGTCCCTCAGCAGCCACCCTCTGCCAGAGGCCTGCAGGTGAGGTGTGTTTATCTTGAATGAACTGCCTTGGGAAGTAGTCAGCTGCGTGACCGCCTCCATCCCCACCCAGGATTCGAGTGTCTCTCCGGATGTTCCATATTTGCTCAGGGAATTAGAAGAAAAGCAAAGTGGAAACCACACCTGAGGTAACTGGGCCACAGAGCGGGCAGGAGGGCCAGGGGCAGGGCAGCCTGAGGACTGGCCAGAGGGACCAAGTGGGGTCCGGAGACCCAGGGGGCTCTGGCCTCTCCCTCTGCACCCGGGGCTCCGGCCCGCAGGGCTTGCACACACGTCAGCACCAGGGTCTGACCGGCCAGCAGGACTGATGCCCTGCTCTCAGGGCCCAGGGTCCGTGGGGTCAGCAGGCTGCAATGAGAGCAGTGCGGGCATATTCCCTGCCCTCAGGAGGCCTCGCCTCAGGCTTGTGGGGGACACAGCGGGCTAAGTGCTCTGGTGGGAAACTGCAAGGGAGGCACCAGCATGTCGCAGCGGCGCCTTGAACCAGCTCCTCTCCCCGAGACCCCAACCCTCCTCCTCTTCCTCCAGCCCCGTGGGTCCTGAGGACAAGCTGGGCTCCCCAATGTCTCCCCTCACCTTCTCCATCTGCCCTCACCACTGGAGGCAGATCCCAGGAGGTGGTCTGGGGAGACCGAGATGCCTCCTCCCTGCCCTCTCACTGCCCCAGACACACTGTTTGCCTCTGCCCGGCGGTGTCACCGTCCAACCCAGCAGCCCCCAAGCTCGTGGGGAATGGCCCCTTCCCAGGTCAACAGGGAAGCCCCCTCTCCCGGGACAGAGAGAAGCCCAGCCCCCATGGAGTCCTGCACCAAGCACAGTCTTTGCTGAGGAAGCAGAGAACAAGGGCCCCGCCCACATAGGAGAGCAAGGATTGGGGGCCACCGCCCCAGGGACCTCATCAGGCCTGAGCCCGTCTGTGTCTGGGCCACCTGTCGGCACCACCAGCCTGTGCCTTGTCTGAGGCAGCTGACAAAGTGGGAGCCTAGGGCAGGGCATGCACCTCTGCCCACCCTGCTCCCCTCACTCTCTCCCCAACCTCTGCAAGCTGCCCACTCGGAACTCGGCTCCTGTCATGCCCCAGGCTGCCCGGGACAAAGAGGGGTCTAAGCATTTTTGAGCTTCTCTCTCCCCTGGCTCCATAGGTCAGGAGGGAGGGATTGAGTAGGTGGGGGCAGGATCGGGGGGTGGGGGGACGAGTGCTGGAAAATCAGCCTTTCATCTTGGCTTCGTAAAGCAAACCCCCCTCAGCCCAAAGCTGGCTGGCATTGGCATGCGCCATAAATCTCCTGGATGCTGCAGCTGTGACTGGATTATTTATAGCTCCAGTGTTACATTTCTAACACGAAAATATCACACAAAGGGAAAGGTAATGAAATCTCACCTCTCCCGCATGTCCCTCTCTCCAAACCGCAGGGCTTTCCAGAAGCCCCTGTGGCTGAAGGAGGGGTGAGAGAGGCCCCCCACCCTGCCTGCCTCCCTCCCTCCTCCTGTCAATCACACACACTTCTCTTCTCACCCCTGCGTTCCCTCTCACACACACTCTCTCCCGTTTCTTTCCCTCTCACACATGCATTTCCTCACAGATGCACAGACAATCCTGTTCTCTCTCTCCCTCTCAGCTTCCCCTGCCCGAGCCCTTCCTACCCCCCAGAAACACACACACATCCTTGCCCTTTTCCTTCCACCATTGCCGTCTCCCTGCGTGACTCACCTCCTTCGCTCGCGTGTTTGCTGTTTTGCTTTGTCAGTGAAGACACCGGCACATTAATTACCAGGCCTGTCCTCTGCAAGGCACCTCAGCTCCTTGTCAATAGCGGGTGGAAGTGTCAGCTTCCATTCATCTCGCTCTGCCTTTAAAACCCCTGTGGGCCTTGCCTCCCCAGAGGGACCCATGCTGTGGCACACGGCAGTGCGGACACGCACCCCTGGGCTTGACACCTACAAGCACATTGAAAACAGGGGCCACAGAACATACCTGTCACCCTGCGGGAGGGAATATCAAAGGATGTGCTCTGGGAATCGGATGCCGGCCCAGGTGCAGAGGCCGGGAGATCCTCCTGGTGCTCCTGTGTGACTGTCTTGGTGGTGTTATGGAGGCTCAGCCTTACGCTACCCCACAGGCACAAATTGGAATCTCTGAGCCCTGTGCAGGCTCCCGTGGAGAGCCAAGACCCAGCGCCTTCCCTGCCTGGCCCCCTCGGCCTCAGTGGCCCGGGCCCACAGAAGAATAATCAGAAAGAGGGACCGCAGCCCAGCCTGACATGGCCCGTGATCCCTTCCATCCAGACAGCCACAGTGGCTGGGGATTCTGTGTGTGTGCGTGTGCGTGTGCGTGTGTGTGTGTGTGTGTGTGTGGTGTGTACTCGCATACTTCTTGTGCTGGGATGAGGGGAAATCACAGACAAGGACAGTTCACCCTGGGCTAGGGGCCAAGGGAAGGGTCTGGGGACAGAAACCCTGCAACTCACCATCAGGGTGGCATTTCCTGGAAAGCTCTGTCCTTTTTTATATTAAAAATACTCCTGGCAAAAAAAAAAAAAAAAAAAACCTCCTGGATTTTGCCGTTATATCTGTCATCATCACAGTATAAAAATGTATTAATTATAATTAAATACTTAATTTTTTTCTGAAATCTTTGCTTAAATATTACCTTCTTGGAAGTTAAGTCTCAAAAACCCTCTGGCTCATCCCAGAGCCTCTGAGGACACACACACCCCAGTTAAAGATCTAGGGAACCAGTCTATGGGATAAGGATATGGGGTATGAAACTATAGTGTAAGCATAAGAACGGGGACTCTTGGACTTACTTACATTCTGGCTCTGCCAATTATTAGCTGTGTGACCTCAGTTAAATCACTTAACCCCTCTGTGCTTTAGAACCTTGACCTGTAAAATAGGAATGATAATAGCACTTATCACACTGGGCTTTTATGAGGATTAAATGCATTAATGCATATAAAGTGCTCAGAACAGTGGCTAGCACAATATAGATGTTTGCAGTTGTTTTTCTGTAGAAGACCAACATGAAGCCACTGGATCAACTGCAGGGACTGAAATTAGAGTCTGATTTCAGACTGAAATCACTCCTGCCTCTCTCCTAGGATGTGCTTCTGGCCCCAGGCCCATGCCTCACCTCCAGCTGCAGGCTTCTAATCACGCATTCTATCTGCAACGCAGTCAGTCAGAAACATTCTCCTCTATTCCAGGCACTGTTCCTGGACTGGGCATTCAGTATCACACGAGCCCTTCTGGAGGTGGAGGTGGAAACATGCCAATAGCATCTGAACCGCCATCAGAACCGAAGACCCAAAGATGAGTAGTTGTCATCCTTTTTTTCAAAGAGTCCCTGCCTCACTGCAGGGAGCCAGCGGTAGAGAGAGAAAAGATTGAGGGCACTCAGTGTGGTTATGACATTGTCACACGGCCTGGAACACCCTAGCCTCACATATATATCAGATCTCTTCTTTGACGTCACCTCCTCTGCAGGGCCTTCCAGAACCAACTGTGTGAAACAACAACATTCTCCCCATCCTGTCAATCACTCTCCCCCTCCCTACTTTATCCATCTGAATAGCATATGACATATGCTGACATATTTTGACGTATTTATTTGTTGTTGGTGTTCCCCACTAGAACGCAAGCTTCCTGGGGACAGGCCCTTTGGTTTGCTTTCTCCTGAACGCCCTGTGCTTGCAGAGACTGCGGCAGAGAGCACGTGCTCCATGCGTGTCTGCTAAATAAAGGAACTGTGGGCAAATCACTCTTTAATGTCTTGACTTTCCCTTCAGTGAAACAGGTGAGGAAGCCCCAGTCTCACTTGCCACGTGGGGAAACTCTAAATTGAAAAGAGAGAATACAGGGCTTCCCTGGTGGCGCAGTGGTTGAGAGTCCGCCTGCCGATGCAGGGGATGCTGGTTCGTGCCCCGGTCCGGGAAGATCCCACATCCCACATGCCGCAGAGCGGCTGAGCCCGTGAGCCATGGACGCTGAGTCTGTGCGTCCGGAGCCTGTGCTCCGAAACGGGAGAGGCCACAACAGTGAGAGGCCTGTGTCCCAGAAAAAAAAAAAAAAAGATATTACATGATAATCAGACATGCTTTTGACTCATCCAAAGGGAGATGCAAATAAATTCAGCTGAGACCAAATCCATGCATGGCTTTGCATTCCCTGCTGTTTAAGCGATGAGGGGCTACTGTCACAAACAGCCCAGGTGTGCCCACTCCACAAGTTCTGCCCTACAGTTGATCTATCTGGTCCTGGAAATTGTGAGCATGGGCTCACATATTCAAGTAGGTGACAGCCTGGGGGCACATAGCTAGTGTGGGATTGTGTGCTTTTGCTATTCAAGAGGTCTTACCTGTGAGTGCTTATGGGGCTGCAGACTCAATCAGGCTGTGTGTGCAAGGTCTGGACCTAAGGAATAACTGGAGATGGCCATATAGGAGTCTGGGTCCTGAACCACTGAGCCAAGTGAGAGGTCTAGGAGGTGGCAGGTCAAGGACTGAGCCAAGCTATTTCAGGGCCAAGCAAGAACAGGTTAAAAGAGATGAGGGTGCCTGGTGGTTGTGGCCAGGGCAGGCGGGGAAGAGGGCAGGGGGCAGGGAGATGGGGAAGGCCTCCCATCCGTGTATTTTGACTCTCTGCAGCACCAATAAAATGTCCTCCCTTGACCTCTGTGCTCCCAGTTATCAAGGCACTGGATGGCACACTCAGAGAGAGAAATTTGCTTTGGGCCAAGTTTTCTTCCAACAGAGCCCAGAGAAGGGCTGGAGACCTGGCCAAAATTACAGTATCAGGGAACTCTACCGTCAGACCCAGAATGGTCTCATTCCTAAGTCATGCTTTCCTGCCACCTTAGAGCACCTCCTAGCACTCATGTATTCTGCACAGGGTTGTTTTTTCATCTTAAACCAGTGGACAAATAAGACCTGGGATTTTCCCTTCCCTGATCAGTGAACTCCTATTCACTCATCAAAACCCAAGCCAAATTGCCCAAGCTAAAGCAGTTGCCCCTCTGTTACCAAGTTTTGTGTTTCTGGAACCCTTCCCCGATAGCTTGTAAGCACACCAACAAGGACTTTGGCTTATTTATGACCACATTCTGAATGCTGAATAAGTGATAATTGACCAGATGACCCAACAAAGCAAGGACAATCCATGCTTCCTGACTCTGAGAGCCTGATTACATCTCTCATTCCTCCCCCCATAAGCCAGGCATCTGCTCAGCTGAGGGGACAGGACGTTCCTGTTTGGCAGGGACAGTTCCAGGTTTTGATGACCTGCCTCAACCAGACTGGTATCTATTCCAAGTTATTGTTTGTGCATACTCGGGGGTGGGGGGTGCTGAGGGAAATGGTTACATAAGCCAGCGAGACCGCATCCGCCTGCAGCAGCCTTTCCTCCTGGTGCCACGGACCCCTGGCTCGCTTTAGGCGAAGGTTCCTCATGTTTTCCCCCAGCCTCCAATCTCCCTGCAACCACCTGGCCAGAATGGAAATGAGAACTCCTGAAAATGGGCACTAACGCAGCCCAGCCGTCCTTGGCCAGCTGGAGGACTGGACGAGGGCCCGTGCTGGCCCTGGCTGCTCTGGTCGGGAGGACAGGGTGAGCCTGTGGCAGGGGTGGAGTGGAACCTTCTGGGCTTTCCTGACATCACCTCTCCAGGAGGGGCTGATTGGCCCAGGGCTTCCCTCTCCCCTGGGGAAGGCTCTGAGCAGAGTGGCCCAATGCCCTGTATTGCAGGTCAGGCCTCTGTCCCGCTCTGGCACAGGGGAGGGGGCAGGCGAGGCCAGGTTACCGAACAGGCGGAGTAAGCGTGTGCTTAGGGCACTGGCAGTAAAAGGGCATCAACAACAACAACAACAAAAAAAAAAAAAAAAAAAAGGGCATCAACAAAGCGTTTTGGTGTGGTTTGCTTTTTTTAAGAGCTAATTCTTAGTATTTCAAAAATAGCAAGGAAGTAGTCGTCCTGGGAAAAATCAGAACTTTGTTGGACTTCGTCACACCGATTTAAGGTTTAGGGTGGTTTTTATTTTGAATTTGTATGTGAGTGGGTGGGGGGAGGTGCATCTTAACCTCTCAGCTCTGAGGGAGGCTAAAGGTCTTAATCCAGCTCAGGGTAAATCAAGGATCAGAAGGGGGGTGGGGACAGGACAATGGGGTGTTGAGGAGGAGGGAACACGTGACCTCAGCCCACAGCTATATCCCCTGGACGGGGAGGCCTTCCGGAGGGAAGGGGCACTGCCCTATTACACAGGGAAAGCTGCTCTCCCTGGAGAGGATCTGGGGAAACTAGGGTGTGAGACAGTTGCGGAGCGAGGGGTAGGATTGCTCAGGGCCCCAGAACAAGGCCCGACAGCCTGGAATTCCCAGCTCTGGGCCAGGGCTTGGATTTGTTCTACCTTTGCTCACTCTGGAGATGAAGTGGCCAAAGATGGTGGCCCGTTTGGAGGGGGAGCTGGCAGCCCATTTCCTGGAAGACGGTTCCAAGGATGGCACTCAGCCCTCTACATCCCCTACAGGGTAGTGCACGGACATGGTGCCTTTTCTCCCATCGTCTCCTGGAGTAGGACCATGTTATTCCCAGCCCAACTGCCTTCTGGGCCCAAGCAGGCACCCACCAGCAAACATCTGCTAAGCACCTACTACGTACCAGGCACTCTCTGCCCATTACCTCATTTAACCCTCCTGTCATGTGGTCACCCTATCCGCAGTCTGCAGACGGGGAAACAGGCTCAGAGATGTCCAGAGCCTGCTGGAGAGCACACAGCTGGCTAGTAGCAGGGTGAGGACACAAATCCAGTGATCTGACTCTGTCGGGCATGCTCCACTTAATACCACAGGTCTCACCCCAGCTCCAGGCCTCCGAAGGGACAGAGCCCCATGCAGCCTCCCTCATCCCTCTCTGGGCCCATCACATCCAGGGCCAGGTGCCAATGTGGGCCCTGCCACGTTCATTATGGGCTAGGAGACAAACACCTCAGGCCCTAGAACCTGAACAGGCTACATAACTTGCAGGGCTCAAGCCAAAATGAAAATGTAGGGCTCCTTGTTCAAAATTATGAAGAATTTCAAGATGACAAAAGCAAAGCATTAAACTATCCCTTTCGAACAAGGTGCTCAGTGTTACTGCACAGGTCCACACCCATAAGCCCGTCCTGCCCAGAACCCACATGATCCGCCAAACAAACTTCTTCCTTTACCGGGAGAGCCCATCTCCAAGTCAGGTGGGTTGGATTTCACAGTCCCCAAGAGGACAGACCTTGGGAAGTAAATTGCCCACCAGGGGCTTCCCCGGTGGCGCAGTGGTTAAGAATCCGCCTGCCAATGCAGGGGACACGGGTTCAAGCCCTGGTCCGGGAAAATCCCACATGCCGCAGAGCAACTAAGCCCGTGCGCCACAGCTACTGAGCCTGCGCTCTATAGCCCACGAGCCACAACTACTGAGCCCACCTGCCACAACAAATGAAGCCCACGAGCCTAGAGCCCGTGCTCCACAACAAGAGAAGCCACTGCAATGAGAAGCCCACGCACCTCAAGGAAGAGTAGCCCCTGCTCGTTGCAACTAGAGAAAGTCCACACGCAGCAACAAAGACCCAATGCAGCCAAAAATAATAAATAAATAAATAACAAAATGTCCCACCAGCCTGGATGCCCTGCCACCAGTCCTCAGGTGCTCAGGATACTACACTCTCATCTTCCAAGTCACATCTGCATGTAACTTGGGATCTGCCAAACTCAGCCCATAGCGTGCTGTCTTAGGTGGGGTGCAGCTTGTGGGCCCGCGGATATCTAACAGTGCAGGTTACGCGCAAACTCTCCACTTTCCTTTTCTGACTAATTCATCCTAGCACCTCCTCCTTCACTCCGTCCTTAATCCCTGCTGGAGACACCCTCTGCCCAACAGTTAGTAACCATCTAGGTACTCTGATGAGGCTCTAGGGATAATAATAATTTCATTCTAGAACAGTACCTGGCCCCTGCTCCATCAATGTCTGTAGAAGTGGCGGAGGTAGCTTCTGTATAACAAGTGTCACCCAGGTGCCTGGCATTGCTATGGGCATGCCCACTCACGCACATGATCTCATTTCATCCTCCCCACGGCCCAGCAGGTGGGCATCACTGCCCCTTTGGCCTGGGAAGAGACGAAGGCTCTGAGAGGAACGTGCAGAAGGTCCCATGGCGATGCAGTGGAGTGAAGAGACTGGGATCTGGTCCCAAGGGCTGCTTCAACTCCAGCACAAGCTGCTCTTACACCTGCCTGCAAGGCGCCGTCTGACCCAGGAGAGGGCCCATAAATAGATAAACACTGTCCAAAAGGGCCAAGGACTCCGCAGATCCCTCCATCAGCCTGTGCTCGCTTCCTCCCTCCGCTCCTCCCTCCATCAGCCTGTGCTCGCTTCCTCCCTCCACTCCCAGCATGAGAAGCACCCAAATCTGTCCCAGGCAAGTCCCTCCACCTGTGCTTTCTGTTCGCCAAGCCCTGCTCAAGTGTTTTATGGGCATTTACACATTTGATCCACCCAGTAGCACTAAGAAATGGGTACAATTCTCATGCCCTTTTTTTGGCAGGGAAACTAAGGGACGGGAGGACAAAGCAAATGAGTGGAGGCGCTGGGATTTAAACCCAGGAGGTCTGCTCTTAGGTCTGGTCTTGACGACTACACACCCCTGGGGGCACCCTGCCTGGACTCAAGTCCTGGCACATGGGCAGCACCCCATGTTAGCTGTGCAACGTTGGGCAAGCTACTTACCGTTTCTGTGTCAGGGCCGTTCATCTGTAAAATGAGGATAATAAGAGCACCTACTGCATAGGCTGTTGTGTGGACCAGGTGGGGTAGCAAATGCAAAGCGCTGAGAACGGTGCCCCGCACACAGCAGGCACTTAAATGACAGCTATCATTAATCCGACTTTCCAGTGCCCTATGCTGCCTCTCCTGCTGTCTCCTCCCCTCCTGGAGCCTGTCATTCATTCATACCGATCCCCCTCCTGGTATATTCAACCTCTCCTTCTAGTTCTTTCCCTATAAACATGCTTATGTCTCCCTCAACTTGGATCAGAGAGACTCCCGCCCCCCCGCCCCCTCGCTGCCAGGTTCACTCCTTCCCTTCGGAGCCAAGACCCTGGGACAAGCTGGGCCTTTTGCTGTCCGCTTAGTACACTGCATCCTAGCCTCTGTCCCCTCCACTCTCTACACACCTCTCTGGCCAGGGTCTCCAGGCACCTCCCTGCTGCTAAATTCAACGGACACCTTTTGGGCCTTATCTTCCTCCGTCTCAGCCCAGCGCCTGACGCTACTGACGACCCCATCCGGCGGCATCTGCTTTGGCAGGCAGGATGCCACTTGCTGTGATTGTCCTCCCTTCTCTGCTGCTGCCCTTCTCCTCCCGGGCTCCTCCTCTCCAGCCCTGGAAGGTGAGTGCTCCCAGCATTCCATCCTCTTCTCATTTTCTGCCCACTTTCCCTCAGGGACCTCACCTAAACTCACACCTCTGACTACCACCCACAAGGCAGACAGCACCTCTCAGTTCCTGCCCAGACCTGTCTGCACAGCCCGGGCCTGCAGGTCCACCCTGAGCTGGCCCGTGGCACCTCAGACCAGCGCCCCAAACTGACCAGACCTCTTCCCCTACCCCTGCGCCCCGTGCTGCATTCCCTGGGCACCTGAGCTGAGGATGAGCCTGCCTCCTTCCTTCCTCTGCCTCACCCTCAGGCACCTGCCAGCTCTCCTCCTTACAGCTCTCGGATGCCCCCACCCACTCCCCGCCAGCCATCACAGGCCCTCCTGAACTGGCTTCATCACCTCTTGCCTGGATCACTGCAGCCGCCTCCTAGCTGGTTTCCCATGCTTGCTTCTCCTGCCGGATCATCTAGTCCTCGCGCTGCGGCCAGAAAGACATTTCCAAAAGGCACATCGGACGGTGTCCCTCTGCTCACACATCCTTCAGTGGCCCTGCGTGATTAATGCCAAGACCCTCAGCTTCGCTCACGAGGTCCTGCTTGCTGGCCCTGCCTCACCTCTCCCCACATTCCAGACCAACCAAGCTAAGTCTTCGTCCTTCTCTGGCAGAAACTTACTCTCCTGCCCCCTAGCCCCTTTCTCCCCTCTCTCTCCTTCCCTCACAGGCCCCACTTTCTGGAAGGGGTCTTCCCCAGTGATCCAGATCTGTGCTCCTGGGGCCCCGTGGTCACAGCACCTAGCCATCCCCTCCCCCTCCCAGCACTGAGCGTGTGTATGTGTGTGTGTTGGGGGGCGGGTGTCAGTGATGGGCGGGGCCTGAGCCAAGCACGAACAAGGGTAGGAACAAGTAACCAACGTGCACTGGGAGCCGACCAGACTGGGTTGTGCTGACACTGACACGAACTATCTGTTTTAATTCTTCCAACAACCTGGTGAGGGGTGTTCCCATCGACAGGGAGGGCACTGAGGCCCTGAGACATCAAGCAACTTGCCCAAAGCTAACAGCAGAGCCAGGAGTGGAACCCAGATGTCAACGGATCAATGGTTGTGGGGTGAACCCAAGTCTTCAGTGAAGCATGGACCTTTGATAAGTGTAGAAGGAGAAGCAGGGGGCGAGAGGAGGACGAAGGCGAGGGGAGCAAGACGGTAGAGCGGAAGCGGCAGCCTGGCTGTGTGCCCTCCCATGGCCTGGGCTCCAGGCCCCTCTGGCAACCTCTGCCGTCCGGAGGGAACAGGAACCCTGCTGCAGTCACTTCGCCTCCGTGGGGAGGAGAGAGATCCCTGGGAAGAAACCACTGGCAGGTGCGACAGGAGATGAAGGGATAAGGAGGCCGCAGGCTCTGACTCAGCTGGTTCCCAGGGAAAAGGGCTTGACCTGGCCCATGCGGGATTAAGAAAAGGAGGCACAGGCTCTCGGAGGCCCTCCCCACCCTGGCCCCTGCCCCCGCCACCTGCTGACCCCTTCTGCCCCTATTGGGGAAGGGTGGGTTGAGGACGGTAGGAGCGGGTTAAGGCATCCTACCTCCCCCTGCCCCAGTTGTGGTACTCAGTCACCGAGGAGACATGAAGGCCCTTCTGGGGCAGGAAGCAGCCTGGAGCCTGAGAAGGCACCTCAGGGCAGATGGATTGGTCAGTATTTTAAGCCCAGGTGAGATGGAGGACCTCACAGCAGCTCCTCCTCTGGCCCCCCTGCTCCCTGGGAAGCTCAGCCGCCGTTCTCTCCCCCTCCCCTAAAATGATCCTAATTCCAGAAGCCTCCCTCTCCAAGTCCCTGGGTCCCCCTGCCCCACTGGAGTGGGCCTGTGGGCAACTTCCCGAGTCAAGAATCAGTTGCCTACAGCTCCAGGCAAACGGGGGTGGGGGTGGGGATTTGTAGGAGGTGGTCACGTGACCGTCTGGGCGGAGACCCAGGGGCTCAGAGTTAATTCCTCAGTGTTCACATGGCCCAGCATTCCAGAGCTGCCTGTCCCCGGGTGCTGGCCGCCAGCGTTGCCCCCGGCACCCTCAGCAACCCAAACCTGTTCTCAGAGGCAGCTGGACCTCCTCGAGCTGTGGTTTCTGAACCACTGCCCATGGCTCTGGATTTCACATGCTGGCTCCTCCTTGCAACAAAACCCAGGCCTCCCTGGAAGGGTTTGCACTGGTGGAGAGTGAAGTGTTGGGGCGTGGGCCTGGGGAGCGTGTGAACGATCTTCCCCTGTGAGAGAGGGAGTGAGGCCAAGCTGGTGGGGGGGAAGTTACTCACTGCTCTGTGACTTGGTTGCCTTGTCTGTAAAATGGGAGTAATGACAGTACCTACTATGGGTATTTTCCTGTCAAAGGAGAATAATGGCAACGAGCAGCCTCCAAACCTTGCCATAATAAAGGAACAACAGTATATGACCATGCCTAGCCCAGAGGGTCCAGAGGTTACGTTCAATAACATTTCTCCCTCGCTCTTTTCTTTTAGCCACAGTTTCCCAGTCTGTCACCTAAGAGACCTGAGGAAGCAGTTCTGCCAGCTTCACCAAGCTGCTGTGGGGGATGGGAAAGGGAGAAGAATGTGGCAGTAGGGGAAAGCGCTGGACACTGCAGGGAATACCTGGTGTCCATGGCCACTGCCCCATCCCCATCCCTTCCAGAGAACACCCCCCAGCCACAATGGGGCTGGCTTAGGAAGCCCAACGCTAGCACCACAGCGACGTAGGTAGGTATAAGTGCACCGGCGTGGGCCAAGGGCACACACACACACCCCTTGTCCAGGAGCCAAAGAAAAGTAATAGCTAATCCCTGGCTGTGGAGGTAGAGGACACCCCAGACCCAGACTGGGGCTCTGACCAAGTCTAGTTCCTTGCCCTGGACCTTCCTTCCTGTCTGGCTTATTCTAAGATCTACGCCCAGGAGATATATATTATAAATCTAAGCTTCTTTGTGCATCTAATGCTGGTGAAAATATACACAAAATAACTACCAGCAGTGCTTCCCTCAGCGGAGGGGAACTGAAGACCTGGAAGGAAGGAGACTGACTGACTTTTCACCGAGTATCTTTTCATGCTGTTTGATTTTCTTTTTTGCCATGTATATGTAATACCTTTTTAAAAATTAAGATACTCTACCCCTGGGATGGAGAAATAGTGGAAGGCTTTGCTTGCCATGCTGAGGAATTTGGACTTTATCCTGTAGGCAACAGAGAGCCAAGGGAGGTTTCTAAGCAAGGAGATGACATGTTCAGATGTGTAAAAGAATTGCCTGCTACAGAGCCCTGGCCTGGAATGCGTGGAGACTGGAGCCCACGAGAGACCAGTTGGGAGGTTGCGACACTGCTCTCGAGTCTAGCCTGAAGTGCGGACCCACCAATCATGGGTCCACAATGTGGTACCCACAGGAGGTAAGCTTTTGTGGCTCATTCTTAAGTTTAGGGGTAGGAGGCAGCTTGAGGGAGACTCCAGAACAGTCTTGCTCCAGAATCCCTGATTGGAAATATGGCTTGGACAGCGCCATGGTGTGTTCCGAGCACACCAAGCCTAGAAAATGCCCTCTCCCAGGGGCTTCCCAACAGCGCCCCCCCCCCACCCCCCGGGGACAGCCTCACTCACTGGCACTGGCCAGCCTCACATGGAGACTCTGGGAGATGGGGAGGGCTGAGGGACAGGCTCAAGCTCTGAGCCTGGGTTTCCTGGGCCCTGTGGGTCAGAAATTAGAGGCCCCCTGCGTGGAGCAATATAGGAGTCCTGGCTCTAGGCTGCCCTGGGCTTGAATGGAATACCAACGATGGCTTTGGGCATTTAACCTCTCTGAGCACAGTTGGCACATCTGTAGAACGAGGGTCATCACACCTTCCTCGTAGGCTGGCCTGAAGTGTGCATCCACCCGGCACCTCACACAGCACCGGGCATGCCACTTGTCTCCTAGATGGCCAGGCAGAGGTGGGTGACAGGGAGAGAAGAGAGAAGCCCCAAGTTCAAGGGAAGGTGGCAGGAGTCCTGGTCTCCCTAACTCTGACCTCTGTGTCCAAATGGTTACTTATCTGACGGTCTTTAAACCTTCAGAAGTTTCCAATCATCAAAGGGGGAGGGGTGTGAGGGCCCACAGCTCAAAGGTTAAGAAAGGACTCCACTAATTAAGGCCCACCTGATATTTACAGTCAGAAACCTAGACACTGCTCTCCACATCCCCTTCCCCCAAAGGTATGGCTGCAAAAGAGACCAAGGGACAAGTGCTTGTTCACTGTCCTCCAAGAGCTACTAAAAACACTGAGCCCCACCCCACCAGGTACTCACTCTCCTTTTGCCCACTTCGTCAGCACCTGCTCTCATATAAAACTCTAGGTAAGTTCAATGTCCTTAATTTTTTTAAATGTGCATTAGAGTTGTTCTTAACAGGAATCTAGCCTGGGCTCTGCCCCTGTGTGACTTTAGGCAAGTTCCTTCACCTCTCTGTGCCATGGGGCCCTCATTTTTACTAGGTGGATGAACTAGACCTAGGTTCTAACCTCAAGTTCCATGGATGGATTTTAGATATGCATGAACCCCTTTAAAAATTGGGTAACGCTGGTTGCATCCCTGAAGGGAGGTAGGTGGCTGAGGGGCCACTTGTAGAAAGGAAACCTTACGGTTGTACTGTATTCCCCTTGCATCTTTTGAATTTTGAACCAAAGGAATATATTACCTCTTCAATATAAGTACATAAAATTAAAAAGGAAAGAAAATGTATGCAAGTCCATGTGTGTGGGGGGCACCTGTACTTTCTGAGGAAGTATCCATCATTTTCACCAAATTTTTCTAAGGTCAGAGGACCCCAGAAAGGTTTAAAAAGCATTTCACCAGATGCCCTTAAGGGTCATTCCCTGTCCCAATTTCCTGGATTTGACAAAGTATGAGAAAACAAAAGTGAATTTCAGTCCTCGTTACATCAATAGCCTGGGCTGGATGAATGTGAGAATGAACCGTCAAAGCACATTTAAAAACGTGTTCACGCCCATGTGAGCAGAGCGAGTTCAGATGTGAATGCTAGACTTGACATGGTGAGCTGTCCTCACTGGTGGATCTCCCATTTTGCAACCTTCAGAGATCAAGGTCAAAAAATGTTGACTGTTGAATTGTCCTCTTTGCCCCACCCCTGTGCCCACTCAGAGAAGCATCAGGCTTAGGTTAGCTGCACAAACGATGCCTATAAATAAAAGCAATATGGATTTTTCAATGTTGGCCACTTTGGCTCGGAGTGGGAAGAGAATGAGAAGGAGGAAATAGAGGTGGGGAGATCCAGGGTGAACTGCAGATGAAGGAAGACTAGCTCATCAGAGATCTCCATCTGAATCTCTGAAACCCACAAGAATCTTCCTGTCCTGGAGAGGAAATTGCTTCCTGGGTGTGCAATGTGGGAAGTGTCAGGGTGGGGGAAATCTAGCTGAGGGATCAAAGCAAGACTGGTTAAGGCAACCGAACTAGCAGCGGAATGGGTCAGCGCAAAGAGAAAGGTCACACAGTTCCAAAAACAAAGAAGGGGGAGCCGCCATTTAACAACGGCTCCTGGTACTGGTAAACTTTAATTAACTGCACCATTATAATTCACTTCCACTCAGCCCGTGCTCTCCCTCTTACCCCCTCCCTCCTTCCTTTCCCCCAGGTCTCATCAAGGCAGGTTTCCTTAGTGAAACCTAACTGGCCGCCTGTGCTGGATGCTTCATCATTACAGCTCTGCCTCTCCTGCACCCAGCAACAAGAGGGAGCAAACTACAGTTCTCAGCTCTTCATGACAGGCCCCTTTCCTACCTATGTGCACTAAATCGAGGATCCCATAATCCTAAAAGTTCCTGAAAGTAATACAAGAGCGATGAAGAGGCAGCGGAAGGCCAGCAGGAGCGGATGCGCACGCAGAGGCAGGTGACGGGGCCAACTCCCACTTGGCTCCACCGGACGGTACTCAGCGGGTTCGCACCTGGACCGGTCATCCACACGTCCAAGTCGGCGTGTGCAGCTCAATGCTGTGGCTGCACCCGCCATGCCTTCATTCACTGGTGGTTAAGTTACACCCGTGACGCTCTATCCCTGTATTCTCAGCCTGCTGAGCTTCACCCATTTTATGGGTGTGTGCGGTGGGCGTGGGGGTTGGGAGCACCTCAGAGGATCTTCCAGGCGAAACATGCTTGGTTTTTATTAATGAGCTGATGAGAAAAGCCAACCCGGACCTTGAAGTGAAATGTGTGATTGGTGGCCAGGCGAGAATAGGTTTTAGGATTAACTCTTCCTACAGTCTGCTGTGCATTGTCACCCCCAAGTTAATTACCCCTGAGGATGAAAATAGGTTCCATGACTCATAAGCACCAATACAACACTTGGCAGCAGATGAAAATGCAAGGACACATTTGCAGGAAGCTGACACGCACATCTATTTATATGTGGGGAGATTCTTGATGAGGTGAGACAGGTACCTCCCGGGTACCAGGATTAAGAGGCTGCAGCAGATACGCCAACTGCCATTTATTCACACCTCCAAACACACACACACACACACACACACGCACACGCACACGCACACAAACACAGAGTCATGGTTTCCACTACTTCAGTGATGGTGGCGGCAAAGCAGGAACAGAAACTGAAAGCATGTTGTTAACAGCAAGTCTGAACACCAACCCAACCTCCACCTCGGTGTTCTGGGCTAACCAGTGACTTGTTTTTCCCCAAACTCACCTGCTCCCTTATTCGCTATTCCTCTGGCCTTGTGCGGACAGTCCTGGCCCAGTTTGCCTCCACCAGGAATGGGGTGTGGCCAGGAATGGATTTCTGATAGGATCTGGGGTTGTGTTTTGCTTCCTCCCTCCCCATTTCCTACTCCCCTTCCATTTGCCTCCCAGGAAAGTACAAGGTTCAAACCAGGTTTGTTTGCCTTCCCTCAGAGCTCTGGGAGGGCTCCAGAGCCCTAAAGGACATTCCAGTCCCATCCCCATCCCTCTGTACCTCACAAATGCCACCAAAAAGTCAACTAGATGAATAATCGCATTTCTTCACCAGTGGGGACGGGTTCTATTTGGTGTCATAAGCGATTGTTCCCCCACGGTTTGGGACTCTCTCTTCCCCACTCTCCACAACCAGCTAAGTGTCCTGCCTTTTGAAATGATTATCAAAAAGGAAGGGAAAGAAAGAAACGTCATGAATGAGGTGAAACTTCTCCTCTGATGCATGAACTGGAAGCTGCTGGGAACTCAGTCCTGAGAACATGGATTTGTTTCCCACTTCCCACACCCCTCCTGCCTCCACTGCTGGCTCCCAGCTCTGTGACATGTTTGCTTTAAATGTGCAATAACAGTGATTTTTGCCACATCTAGCAGGCAAAGCACCCCGGTTTTGTTCTGTTTCCCCCACCCCACTTGCATTAAGTCACAGCTGCACTGGGTATCAGCATATACTCAGGGCCACAGGGAAAGGCACCAAAAAAGCATTTCTGACGATGCTATTTGCAGCTGGGGTGCGCGTCAGGGGAAAAGAGAGATGCTGAAGAGTAAACAGAAATCGCTTAGTCAGCAACTGTCCTGCCCCAGAGAGGTGAGTGTAAATAGTCTGGTACTGAAGGGGAGGGGCAGTCAGCCAGCACAGGGCCTTCTACAGATGCCACCTCTGAGGGCTTTCAAAGGCACCAGCATTTGTGTTCTGTGGTGGAAGTAGGGAGGGTGTCCCCCATGTTGGATCTGTGTGGTCTTAGCCCTAGAAAAACACACTTGCTGACTCGGGGCAGAATTAATATCAATTGAATTTATTACAAGTTACTAAGCTCCAAGGCACATTACAGTGTTCTGTTAACTACAGAAATGTATAAAGGACAAACAGAGCAGATTCTCCATGTCTAGCATTTCGCTCTACTGTTCAAAAGCATCCGTGCATCAATAAAGCAAAAACAAAACAACACGTGAAGATCCAACACATTCAGGTCAGTAGAAACAAACCAAAACATTTTCCCTCACAAACTTGCAACAAAAAACACCCACCCCCCCCAACACCCCCCTTACCATTTTGCAAAGGAAACAAAAACAAAACAAAATAAAGTGAAGACTTCAACACTTGGGGCTGTTCAGAAATGAAGCTCTCACCATCTTATAGCATCATTTTTTTTTTTAGGCAGCAACACTGGCCTTGGCAAAAAAAAAGTCATTTTCTTTTGTGTTTTTCTTCCTTTCAGTGAGTGCATAACAATTACAAAAATACACACCAGCAGCAGTCGTTGCTAAAGGCTATTAATTCTGTACCTAGGCAAACACTCTGCCACCAATAAATGCTAACGAATATGATGCAAATGACCGAACCAATATTATACTGCTTAACACAAACCAGCTTATCCTTCAAATGAAGAAGTTACATACCTTTGTTTCAAAATATAGAAACATACGACGAAAATAATGTCTATACATAAGACTAACTTTTTGCAGTTTGTTATATTCACAATTCTACATCTTGGGAGTGAGGGAAGAGAGGGTCGATGTGGGTGGGGGAGGGGCCCTCTGGACGGGAGAGGAGCTGGTCTGGGGCTAAGGAAGTGGCTGTCTTGTGGTTCAAGGGTCTCTCTCCTTTTTCACTTTAACATCCCCAGCTAAGATCGTCGCGATTTCGCCCTGCATGAAGGCCCAAGGTACATTCGACCCAACCAGGGGGCATTTCTCTCCGCTGGGGCAGTACACCTCGCCGGTCGCCCCCTGGGCCTTGATACTCTCTCTAGAGCAAGGGAAGCAGAATTTGTGGCTGGGAACAGAGGGGCACTGAACGAAATGCGTGTCCTCCAAACGTTCGTGGCAAATGGTACAGCAGAGGGGCCCGCTGTTGGCCATAGGGGAATCCGGAATGTTTTGGGGGTGCACTTGGTCCATGCCCGGGTGGGTGCTAGGCGGCGGGGGCGCCACCTGTAAATTCAGGTCCCCGTTCCGTGATGCCAAGCGGCGCTGCCCGGGTACGGAGGCCGGCGACACTGGGCTACTGCTGTTGCGCCGTGCGGACGCAGTGGTGGAGTGCACAGAACTGCCATCCTTAGGCGAGTGCGCCGTGCCCAGTGTGTCTGCCACCGACATGAGGGCGGCCATGGGCGACGGGCCGTTCTGAGGGGCTGACTCGGGCGGGGTGGTCCGGTTGGAATGGGGTCCCAGGGGTGGGGGCGGCGGAGGCGGACCCCCTGCCGCATGCCCCGGCGCCGCAAAGCCCCCGGCCGACATGGTGAGCTTTAGTGCCTCGCTCTGGTTCGCCATCCACTGCTGCCTCTGCTGCTCCTCGCCCAGCTTCAGCGCGCCCTCGGCGGAGTCCGGGGGCTCGGGGGACGCCTTCCTCTTGCGCAGGCTGGCAGCTGCGCCCCGGCCCGAGGGGGCGGCGGGCGGCAGGGCCCCGGTCCCCGGGGGCGCGCTAGGGGCGCGGCTTAGACTCACCAGAGCCGTGGGCAGCATGGGGCAGCTGGCGTCCAGGTAGGGCTGGGGCAGCATGTCGGCGCCGGGCACGCCCTCCTTGAAAAAGCGCACGGCCTCGGGCAGCAGGTCTCCAAGTAGGCGCCAGTCCCCGGAGCCGTGTTTCTTCTCATACTCCAGATACTTGAAGCCGGAGGAGAGACCCCGACCGAAGTCCTTCATACAGTCCTGGTACATCTGCTTGGCCACACCAGATGCGCTGGAATACACGTTGCCCGAGCCCGTGGGGTACTCAATAAACAGCTTCAACTCGTAGTCCATACCAGGCTTGGAGACGGCGTCGAAGGCGAAGACACGGCCCAGCAGCGAGTGGTCCTTCTTAAAACGCACCTCGTAAGGCGTGCAGCCGGCCAGCGTGAGCAGCGTGTCGCGGACCATCTTGGGCTTGTTGGCCCACTCCTCCGCGCGGTTGCGTAGGCTCTCACTCAGCTCAGCCAGGGCCTCGGCGTTACGCTGCTTCTCCTTCAGCTCGCGCTCCTGGTCAGTGCTCGACACGGAGCCGGGCCTTTTGCCACCAGCACCCCCGCCCACCTCGGCCACCGACGACGAGGTCGAAGATGACGCGGAGGACGACGCGGCCGATACGCCTGGGCCGCCCCCGAGACAAGCTGGGCCCCCGGGGGCCCCGGGGGGCGCGGGCGTCGGGGGCCCACGGCTGCCCAGACCATGAGGCGGCGGTGGGGGCAGCACGGGGGCGCTGGCCGGGCCGTTAAGCAGCGTCTGCGGCAGCAGGTTAGGGGGCACGGTAAGCTGGGGGCCTCCGCCACCCCCCGGGTTGGGCAGCCCTGTCACTAGTCCACCATGCGTCCCGCGCCGAGACGCCACCGACGCCGCCGCTGAAGACGAGTTGGGGCTCTGGCGGTTCAGCTCCGGGGGTCCCTCCTCCGGTGTGGGCTTGGGGAAGCCGTTGGGGCCCCCCAGACCGTTGGGCAGCCGCGCGGAGTGGCTGCTGCTTCCCAGGCTCACCGGCGGTGGAGGATATTCGAAGCGACTGCGCTGTTCCACCGCGGCGGCGGCGGCGGCGGCGGCAGCAGCGGCTGCGCTCAGACCATAGCGCTCCAGGCCGGACGGGGCCGCCAGCACCGCAGGCTTGGTGGAACCATCGACGTGGTTGAGCTGTTGTTGCTGCTGTTGCTGCTGCTGTGCGGCGGCCGCCGCTGCCGCCGCCGCCGCCGCCGCCTCCTTAGCCGACAGGGCCACCGTCTTGACCCCGACGGGCGGCGGCGGCCCGGGGGAGCGGCCGTCCTGGAAGCAGCCGTGCGCCCGCTTCAGCTGACGTGCGGTCTCGATCACAAACTCGATGCGATCCGCGCCCTCGTAGTTGACGCAACCGCGGCATACGGGTTCCGAGAAGTCCCAGATCATGGCCCAGGGCATGCGGGGCAGGTCGCACAGGTAGCAAGATTGTCTCCGGGACGAGGACACCTGCGCCGCCGACATGATGCCGGCCCTCGGTAAGGTAGGCCCCCGCCCCGGCTGTCTCCGCGGCGCTTTCTCCTCCCGGAGGGCTGGCCGGCTGGGGAGGGAGTACGGCTGCGGGGGAAGGAGGGGGGGCGAGAAAGTTCTGCCCCAGGGGCTAGAGGAAGCGCGAGTCTCCACCGCCCGCGCAGCGCCTCGCTGCGGGGGCTCCACCGCCCGGGCAGCGGACGAGTTCAGCCCGCTCCTCGCCCCCACCTCCTACTGCGGCTGTTTCGTCGGGAGGGGAGCTCAGGCGCCTTCTTCCTGGTGTCGCAGACCCGGGCTGGAAGCTCCGGGCCCGGGGGGAGGGGGCGAGGGTGCCGGGTGCTGGCCGCCGTTGGTTCTTGGCCCCCTCCCCGGAGTGGCTGGTGCCTGGAAGCTCGAAAGGGGTTGTCTCTTCCTCTCCCCTGGGGGGGACCCCCTACGACCTGCGTCCTCTCCCCGCCAGGCTCTCTGGGACGAAGGGTAGAGGGTTCAGTGCCACCCGGTGCCCGAGTCCAATCTTGCTGAAGTCGCTGCTTCCCCGGAGGACCGGGAGAGGGGTTGGCAGCCGAGAGAGGAGCTTCTCCCCTCTCAGCGTCGGCCGTTCCGCTGGCGTTAGCTGGGTTTGCACGGCCGGAGGGAGCCGCCGCGGCCACTGCTTCCAGGACGCACGAGAGCAGAGGAGAGGAGCGCACGCACGCAGGCTCCCGCCGCCCCCAGGCCTGGCGGGCGCCCGGGCCCCCGCGGCTGGCGGCGCTCACGTTGGCTGTAGGGCGCTCGCGCGGCGCCTCGACCCGGGTCGCATCCCTTCCCGCTCGCACTCGCCCGGAATGTGGGGTTGTGATTGTTACTCTACGTTCCGGAGGCGCGGCTCGGCGCTCCCGCTCGCGCTGCGGCTCGCGCTGTCCCGGGCTCGGCCGCGCGGGATGCCGCCCAGGCGGAGCGCTGACGTCACCGCCATGCTCTGCACCAGTTCTCCCCCCTCCCCTTTACACTTCCTCTGTGGAGCCCACTTGTTGCTCGGGAAAAGCGCATGCGCGGCAGGGCGCCCAGATTCCTCCCAGTCGGCCCCTCCTCCGCGCCTCCGCCCTCCCCTCCCCCTTCGCTGTGTGTGTACAACAGCTGAGGCCCAGCGAGCTAATGCTGGAAGACCAGGGTTGGGGGTGGAAATTAAACAGACTATGACCTTTCCTTTCTCCGCCCGGCTTTCCCAAGTTAAAACGCGTTTGAAAACCACAGGCGTCGTTTCCGATCCCGCTCCCCACCCCACTCCGAGCAGTGAATTTAAATGTCCTGTTTCAAGATTTTCGCTGTGAATTTCTTAAGGGTATTACCCATTACATCTGCAATCAAACCTCCCCCCCCCCCCCGGTATGAACGTCACATTCATTGCTACCACTGATGCCGAAGCACCTGCAAAATTAGCTGTTTTCCAGTCTTTCAGAAACTGCCTTTTCGCTTTGTTTTTGTGCCCTGGTCTCGGAACCTGAGCTTCAGCGACGGAGCTAAATGAATTCAGGGTGAGATACCCCTCCCCCAAGCCGTACTCTAAAAATTTTGGCTGAATGTCTAAAGAAGCTATGAGCACCCGGAGGCCTTTAAGGAAAACAGTCTACTGGCTGCGCACAGCTGCATTTGGGGGCAGGGAGGGGGAGGTGCTGGAGAGACCAAACAGGTGAGTGGTTTCTTCGGGATTGATAAAAGAAAGTGGGGGCAGCATTTAATAATGTTGATATATCTTTGTAAAGCACAGCCACAGTTTTCAAAGTTCTTTCTTGTGTGCTGTGATTTCATCCCATAGTGCCCCAGATGGCTGAGCAAGGCCCTGCTTTCTTTTCCGTTACAAGATCACCTCTCGTCATTAGTGTTTATTGCAGAACAGATATGTTGGTCAAAGGGCTAGTTGGGGCATTTCAACTGATTCTTCCAAATATTGGGCCTACTTTTTTTTTTTTTTTTTTCCATGAAGATTGAGCTAATCCTGGGCGAGGCTGGAGAGGGGTGGCAGTATAATGGAATTTCAGGTTCTGAAGCCTGGCACACTAGGTTGGAATTTCCTCTCTGTCACTTACTGGCTTTGTGACCTCGAGCTAGTTACTTACCCTAACATGACCTCTGTTTTCCACCTGTAAAATGGGATCAGAGCTCCCAACTTATTAGGACTGTTTGAGATTCCATTTTGTTTCTCGTTGTAACCGGAGGCAACTCACTGAGACTTGCTGTGGGCCAGGCACTGCTAGGTGGTTTACTTGCATCATCATTAAACTCAGTATTATCTGCAAGGTAGATTCTATTATTAACTCTGATTTACAAGCTCAGAAAACAAGGAGGTTAAATAACTTGCCCAGGGTCACACAGCCATTAGAGACAGAACTGGGATCTGAATCTAGTAAGTCTGCTTTGAATGGTGCCTTGACAAGCTTAAGTTCTCAGAGGTGGTTTGGGGTGCTCAAATTTTCCATCAGCGCCCCCCCATTTGTTACAATACATACAATCTCACGTAAAGTGCTATACAATTACATCTTCATAACCAACCCCGATGCTCCCCTTCCAAACAGATTGTGCCATTAGATTTTTCCATATACAGAAGTTGTGGATCTGCCACTGCCACAGACTGTAGCATAAATGCGCCGTACAGTGTGTAGAACACAGTGTCAGGTTCACAGGAAGCCATCGGTAAGGGTTGGTTATTATGAGTGTTGATATTAATGTTGATACTATTGCTGGTTAACGTGTGGAAGTACTTTGCAAGTTGCATAGAATGTAAGGATCCCTACTCATCACTACTATTACTACTAACTGTAATAAAGTTCAGTTGAAGCAACAAGAAGTGTTTGTTTTATTTATTTAGTTGCACCGGTTCTATATTTGCAGCATGCGGGCTACATAGTTGTGGCATGCAAACTCCCAGTTGCAGCATGCATGTGGGATCTAGGTCCCAGACCGGGGATCGAACCCAGGCCCCCTGCATTAGGAGTGTGGAGTCTTCTCCACTGCACCACCAGGGAGGTAAGTCCCAAGAAGTATTTATTTTTATTTTGACACTTGACCTTCAGAACCTGTTTTCCGCATCCAGCCCTCCCCAGCACCCCTATTTCCCACTCATTCTGGGGCCCTAGGTGCAAAAGAAGGTGAGTTTTTAAGGATAGGGAGAAAGGGGGAAGGAAGAGCCCTAGGGAGCCCCTCTTTCATCTCAAAGCAGCCAGATTTCAGTTTTTGCAAAACAGTGAGCTCACTGTGCACTCCCCAACAATAATAAACTTTATCTGGCCGGCTGGCTCCCGGCAGTGATTCCTCTGTAAAGAGCTGCTGGGAGCATTGCCTCACCCTCCCAGACGTCAACCCTCCCCACACCACAGCTACCCTGGAGTGAGTCAAAACATAGGGCTAGGAAATGGAGTGACATTCCCACCAGCCTGGGGCTTGAGGCTGCTCAGCTCTGGCTTGGCTGGTTAATGTTCCTTTATATTAATATTTATTCAGTCTGTCCCTTTATTAAACCAGAAATACTGAAGAAAGCAACTTAGCCCCAACCCTCTAGCCAGGCTGCTAGAGAAAGCAAGTCGGATTCTGTGTCATAGTGTTATATTTGGTATGCACACACATATGTCTCCATCTCCTTGTCTGTCTCTTGTCTTTGCTGTTACTAAAGGAGATATATATATATATATACACACACACACACACATACATGCTGGGTGTCTTCAGACACACAGTTAGAAATAAACATGCATTTAAACAAACTTCCATTACAGTCTCATAATGCTTTAATTTAAAAGGCATAGCTCTCTGGATATCCTTCCCCCTCAAAGAATCACCATCACTTGTGGTGATAAATTTCTTCTTAACTGCTTGTCTGAGATGGCTCCGTTTGGGGACGTGTCAGGGATTATGAGAGGCAAGAACACCAATATTTAGGAGATAAATTTCCCTTGGTGAATTCCATGTGACAATACTGCGTCCACAAAGGGAAGTAACTGAGCAAGGTGGGGGGGGGGGGGCTTCAACCTAAGACACCAGGTGGAGAGACCCACAGATGGGACTGAACGCTGGCGGTGGGGTCTGGGGACTGGCAGAGTCAGGGATCAATCTGGCGCAGGGGGAATGCCTGCAATCTTCCCGAAGTTCCTTCCAACAGTTGCTCTCTCCACCCCCCACTCAGCTTGCCATCTGAGCTGGCATTCTCGGAGGACCCAGCTTTAAACTGGAGCAAAAGGTCAGCTCTCCACTTGGCCTTTCCGGAGGCCACAGCCCAGCGTTAGGGGTGAGAAGGTTGCAGCGGGCTCACGCACCTCGAAGCTCCCTGCAGTCTCCCTCCTGTCCTCCTCCCTCCCCGCCCCCGCCGGTTTGTGGCAGAGATGGGGGGGGGGGGGGAACTGCCCTGGCATCCTGCAGCCAGCTGGCTCGGCCTTCGAGGAGGCCAGGCTTGAACCTCGCGTCACCCCACTGCAACGTGTGGGCCAAGCTCTCAGGCAGGAGAAAGGCCTTTTTTGGTAACGCTCAAGCCCGCAGTAAGCAGGACCCGGTTCTTCGGCCCGCTAGAGACGCCTCGAAGTAGATGAAAACAAACGTGTGGGCTGGGCCCTCCTCTGGCCTCTGCCAGGGCCCCCATCCCCACGCCAGGAACCCCCCGGGCGCTGTGGGCGTGGAGGAATCAAGTCAGCACTGTGATTTACACATTTACTCCCAGGCCGCTTCCGTGGCGGAAGTATTTGCCTTTTCCTAAAGGATTAATTCTGGTATTAAAAAAAAAAAAGGATTAATTTAGGCCAGGGCATACGGTTACGCAAGAGCCACTAGACCGTGAAATCCCAGGAACAACGTGATTCGCTAAGAACCCCCGGGGAGGGGAGGCTGCGCCGCCCGCCAGGACCTGCCCAGCCTGGGGCGCGCGGGCAGCCGGGCGCTCCGTGCAAAATTGGGTGGAAGGGAAAGGAGGACGTAGCGGTTGGTGCTGGCACAGCGGCCGCTGCGAGCGATCAGATCTCCGACTGCTTTCTTCCTGAAGGGGCGGGGAGCAGGGAAGAGAAGAAAGGCGGGGGGAGTCGCGTCTGGTTCCTGCTTTCGCCGCTTCCTCTCCTAGCCAGCGTGCCAGGGCACGGGGGAGCCCAGCGCTGTCCTCAGCAAAAGCCGGTGTGTTTTTTCAAGTTCAAAAGTAAAGGAACCCTGGAATGAGTCTCCCAGGGACCAGGCCTAGCGGGAAAAAAGGGGAAGCGCCAGACAGGGGTGCTATTCACCGACCCGTTTGGGTTGAAACAAACACCCACACCCCAAGAAGTGGGGTAGTCGGGAAGGACTTGGAGGGCGAGAGTAGGCGGAGAGGCTGGCGGGTGGCCGTCAAGGCCACAGGTGCTCACACCCTCAGACCCTCTCGCCCCACCCCGCGTGCGTCTGGGCCTCAGCAGAGAGCCAGAGTACCAGCGGGTTCCTACCGGCCCCGCACCAGAGCTGGGGATTTCCACCGCCCGGCTTCGGAGACCCGTCGCCGCCGGCGCTTTCCTGCTGGGGCCGCCAGAAGGCGGGGCCTCGGAGCGGGAAGCCCTCCCTGCTGCTTCACTGTCCCTCGGTCAAGTCAGGTACAGGCGGGTAGCCATCACTGCTGTCCCTGGTTGGGGCGGATGGGCCAGAATCGCCAAGTATTTTGACTTGCCTTTCTTAGCTGGGCGGTTCAACTCGAAACCCAGGAGACAGGGAGGAAAAGAGGGCGCTTAGCATTGAGTACGTATTTACATTATGTTGTTCAGCTTGGACTTGGCGGACCCTAAATAGCTGTGTGACCTTGAGCAAATCACTTGGACTTCTGTTTCTTAATCTGTAAAATGGGAATAATTGCACTGCCTCATTGGTCTGTGTGGGAGATAAATATTATAATGTACTCAATAAAATGGAAAAGATTAGGAACAATATAATGACCAACATTTGTCTAGAGCTCCGAAGGGCATTCCCAGACATTATCTCACCAATCTGCACACCAGCCCTGTGAGGTAGGTGTTACTTTCATCACCCTCCTGTATAGGTGAGGAAAGCAGGTCCAGAGCTAGTCCGGAATTGTTGGAAACCAAGTTCTCTGGCTCTAAACTCAGCGTTCCTTCTTCTGTTCCACGGTGCTAGCCTTTTGGGGGGTGGGAGTGGAGGTGGGGGGTGTCCTAGCTGTCTGTAAGGAACTACAAGAAAGTAAAACTCCCACAGGAGTGGCAAGTGAAGAATGCCACTACTGTCCTAGTAGATGTGAGATTATGCATAAATTAGCACCAGTTTGGGGGGAGTTAAAATCAGTCACCATTCAGCTTTGAGCAAAATTGTGTAGCTATGATTCCCTGGCATCCCCTGAGACCTTCCTGGGTTTTCTATACCCTGGCCTTAGGCGGAGGTGATGGAGGAAAATCTGAAGCTCTAGAACATAGCAAAGCATCTAGGAACTCACTGAGTTACCCTTACTGAGGATAGCTACGTTTTGGAGGACCCCAGGCTGCATGATGAAAGGGAAGGAAGGAAGTGGAGAAGGTGCACTTTATGGTGGAAGTAGCCTCTTTCCAAAACCACAGATCACATCACACAAGTAACAAACTCTGGTTCTCAACGAATTCAGGTCCTACTGACGATGCACTCACACAATAAGTACCGTCCTGCGCTTGGGCTGGGGGCCACTTGACTACGGCAGACTACCCCTCAAAGCACTTCTAGCCCAGGAGAGGCATATACCCTGACAGGCAAGCCTGGCCTAGGTATCACTGGAGCCAGAAATCAAGGGAATAAGATAGACCTCAACCCTGAGCCATCTAGAGGACCACCATCTAGATAACCTGAACTTCCCTCTCTGGCCAGCCCCAGAGGATCCACGCCTGATGTGTCCCTATGAGTGTGAAGCTATTCTCATCACATTTTGTTTCAAAGCTGAAACTTGCGTGCCAGATGGCCTGGTGGGTTTCCATTTCCCAGCTCCTAATCTTGTGCCCTTCTGTTTGCCATTCATTAGGTTATTCAACTATTTAATTAGAGAGCACTTTCTCTCTCAGTCATAGGGATCTAATGATGAACCAAGCCAGATTGGCTCCAGCCCAGAATCTAGAAGCTTCCATTTCCTCCTAGGTGTCCTCGTTTCCTGAAGCAATAGCCCCAAAGCCATCAGAAACAGTGTTCGTACAACACTCCCACCAGCCACATGACTGACTTAGAGCGATCTGCTTATTCTCTCTGAGCCTCAGTTTCCTCACCTGTCAAGTGTTGATATTAAAACCTGTTTTCCTTACTTCAGGGGCTTGCAGTGAAAATCTGTATGTTAATACCTAGGGGTGTAGAAAGGCAAGTGATTGTCAGGAGTCTCCTTTCCAGCGTGAAGCCTTTCTAGGTAAAATAGCTGGAAAAATGCAGGGCTGATCCACACTCTTCCTCGTGCCTTTAGTGGGTTTCCTCCCGGCCAGCCCAGCATCTCTGTTTTTCTGGGCTGAGGACAATCAAACAAATAGTGACTGCCTCTGGACCTAAGAGCCAGAGGGAGACAATAGCAAGGTAGGCTCTCTGCTCCTCTCTCCTGGACGGACGAGGACTTCCCATCCCCGTCCCGCAGCAGTTGGATTTATTCGGGGCTTTTACTGTTCTGTTTTGGTCAATTTGGAATGAAAAGAGGCAATGACCTCTTCTTTAAAAAAACAGAACTAGGCAGGAAGTGTGCTGGGCCTGAGTGGCAGGGACTAAGGGTGTAATTACAGGTTTTTTTGTTCAGCATTTTCATGTAATTAAATCCAAAGGAAAGCGAGCCTGGCGAGGCTGCTTGGATGCAAGGAAGACAAGAGAGGTGTGTGTGTGGGACGGGTAGGAGAGGCAGGTGAGAAAAGGGTTTGCTTTTCAGGCTGAGAAGAAGCGGGTTTCTCGCCTTTATTAATATTTTTACACTCCTTTTCCAAAAGGTAGCCGATTATTCATCTTTTATTCGGTGCCACTGCACTCTCCTCGGTGATATTTCCCAGCCGCGCGCAGCGTTCTCGGCACTGATTTCCCTTCAACCGTAGACTCTCCCCCTCCCCACTTTTTCATATCGCCGCTTTCTGCCTGGTTGCCCACACAATAAACCCACGGCAAAATCCACAGCTAGTGTTCTTGCCTACGGAGTTTCCACACCAGCGACCTCTGACGCCGCGAAATAGTCCCTCCTTTTGTTTTGAACATCTTCTGGCTTTCCCTGTGCAGCTTTACGGTACTTCGACCACCACCGCCCCACCCAACCTTCCCCGCGGCGGCCTCGGTTTCTCCGGTGAGCCGCTCTCAGCACAGGAGCCCCAGGTGTGCCACGCCGGAGCATCCGAAATGGGTCTGAAGCCTTGGGGCACGCCGGCTCCCCTCCCCTCTCCAGCCCCTGCCCGAGCCCTCTGACGTTTCCTGGACGCTGTGAACCGGCAGCAAGAATGGATCCACTCTACTCACATTTTTAAGGCCAGGAAACCTGACCCACCCCAAAACCACGCGCTCCAAAGGAAGGGCAATTGCATTTTCCGGGAGGGCGGGCCTGGAGAGCCCCCTCCTGTCCTCCTCCTCCTCCCGCAGCCCCACCAACAAGGCCCGGAGATTACCGCCCGCCCACCCCTTAACGCCACCTTCACCTACTCTTCCCAAGAACAGATTGTTTATCAGAACGGGCAGCCAAGAACCCTACTCCTGTTTCTGGCCTCTGCCAGACATTAATCACACTTGGGAAAGTCAAGAACTTAACTGTGTGGGGCGGGGCGGGGGGGGGAGGGGGGGCGAGTGGGGAGGGTAGTTAAAAGGAAAGACCAATAATTTTGACATTTGACAAACTGACCAAATTGGTGCTACCTTTCCCCTCCTTTATTTTAGAATGTCAGCGCAGAGGACTGAATTATATTCCATTATATTCCATATATTCCATTCCCACTGCCTCTACCCCCCATATTTCCCCTCCTTCATGTTTGATGCTTTAATAGTACTGACTGGCTTTTAATTCTGATTAATATTTTCAGGTGTGTGTGTGTGTGTGTGTGTGTGTGTGTGTGTGTGTGTGTGTGTGTGTGTGTGTGTGTGTGTGTGTGTGTGTGTTGGGGGCTGGAAAGACACATTCACAAACCTGACCACCTGACAGATCCCCCCTTTTCATCCTTCCCTTTGAAATGACATCTAGATGGACTGTGGGGGGGATGAAGAGAGGAGGCATGGAAAAAAGGGGAGGGGGAAGCAATTTATGTGCTTTTCTAAGGCAGCTAGTAAAATTCCTAGGGGAGAACAAATGCCAAAATTGACTGTCTTGGTGTGTTTTAGACCAGATCGTCAGGGTGAATCACATCAGTACTTTGCACTGGACCTGCAGCCTGCAAGCCAGGGACGGGCACACAAAACATCCCTGCGGCTGGGAGGTATCCTTCTGAAGGAGGCAAGAGATAGATATTTGCTCTTGCCAGGTTCTTCTCCACCAGGATTTTTTCTCAAATTCATTGCAAGATGGATTTTAAAAAACAGTCTTGATAAAGAAAAACCAGGGGGGCTTCCCTGGTGGCACAGTGGTTGGGAGTCTGCCTGCCAATGCAGGGGACACGGGTTCAAGCCCTGGTCTGGGAGGATCCCACATGCCGCGGAGCAACTGAGCCTTTGCGCCACAACTGCTGAGCCCGCATGCCTAGAGCCCGTGCTCCGTAACGGGAGAGGCCACCACAATGAGAGGCCTGTGCACTGCAACGAAGAGTAGCCTTCACTCGCCGCAAGTACAGAAAGCCCGTGAGCAGCAACGAAGATCCAACGCAGCCCACCCCCCTCAAAACCCCCCCCCCAAAAAAACAGGGGTAGAAAATGCCCCATAAAACATGGCCCCCAAAGGGAAGGTGCAAAACCCATTTGATCCAAGATATAGATATCTCCACCCTGGATTTTTTTTTCCTTTGCTTTACAACTCTGCAGACATCAGGTTAGCAAAAGGTAATAAATAGTCCTTGCACAGCAAGGTCTGGACTAGTGAAAACAGTTTACTGAAATTAATGGGCCTCGTTTGAACCAAAACCTCCACTTTGGAATTAATGCCAGACATAGTTTTCCTGAACTCTTTCCAACTGCCTAAGCAGCAGACAATTTTCATTCTATTTGTGCTGGAAAATAAAGCCCGGGCCCTTGATCTTAGTGTAGATTATGATTTAAAAAAAAATATTTAGCACAGTGAACGCTATGCCAATTTCCAGTTTCTGCTGGTAGAAGCCCTTGTGCTCTGGGCTGTGCTTGACAGAAGTTATCTGGTAAACTTTCCATTGAAAACCATCTCCGAGCTCTCTCCCCATCGGTGGCCTCAGAGCTCTCACCACGACACCCGAGAGATTCAAGGAAAGCTCCAGAAACAGACTCGGTTCTCAATAACAACCCTTTTCCCCAGGGCTCTTGGAAAGGCTGGATTTGAACAACACTGCCTGCATGACCTCAATTCCCCACCCAAAAGGAAGCTCCAAAGCACCCAACCGAACCCCCCACCCCCCGCCGCCCGGGCCCCGGAACTCAGGGTGTCTACAGTTCTGAAGCTGCTTTTATTTTTATTAATGTATTTTTAAGGCTGAAAGGCACACACGCACACACCCCACATAGGTTCACACCCAGTGGTTCTGGCAGGTACAGCGGAGACCCGGTGCCCCGGCTGTCAGTGTCTGATCCCAGCCGGCCCTCCCTCCCCCAATTATTAATAAAAGCCCTGTCATGGGTAGCCGGCGTTCTGGTTTTCATTGTACAGTCTGCACTGGTGACACAGGACATGTGGAAAATTTTGAGAGCACTGCGGTGAATGGCGTGGAGGGGGAGCGTGAGCGGGGGGAGGGGAGGGAGGGGAGCGAGTTACTTTTTAGCTTCCGCTAAGTACTTGGCAGCTCGCCAGACCCGGAGGATTCTGGGAAACGAAAGCCTCCCCAGTATAAACCGCCAGCTTTAAGCAGCCCTGACAGTTATGCTCCTTCCAAACTTGGCAGCCGTTCAAAGTGTTCTTTCATTTGAAATGCTGGAAGCCTGCCATGTGCAATGCAGATTTGCTGTGCCTGTGCGCAGAAGGAACTGATAAATGCCGTTGCGGTTGCCATGGGGACAGGAGGCTATCAGAATGGCCTTGTGATCCGCAGCCTCTCAGCTCGGCAGGCTCTCGCTCTGCCTCCCGCCCCTCCTCCCTCTAGTCAGTGAGATGGTGAAATAAATGTTCTGGAAAAAGATTAACCCTCCCCGCTCCGGTGCCGAAGCCGAAGCGGAGATTAACCCCTAGGCACTTCCCTGGCCTTCAATGCCAACCGGGACCACCGGCCTCGGCACCGTCCTTGGGCGGGTCACCAAACTCCCCACCAGCCACCCAAGCAATCCCCTCCCCAAGCCCTGCTTCCCGCTCCCTGGGGGCTCTCACAAAGCTGTGTTTTTAATAGAGCTTTTCAGTAAGCCCAAGTCTAAGTCTTTGAGTCATCACAACCCGGATGTAAACACGGCAGCCCTACATTCTGCACAGTTTGCATGTATTTTATCTTTTTAATAATATTTAGCTGGCAACTTAAAACAGCAAGAATGCCAGATATTTTAGCCAGCAACTTACATCATACAGCATCCATCTTGGGGAGAGTGGCTGCCTGTCCTTCCCTTGTTCTCTCCCTACCCTGAGACCTCAGGAAATCTAGGTCTTTCTGAAGGCACGGTATTGCAGCAACCGAGTCCCTTAGAACCATGGGCTTTAGAATGAGCATGACATCACCCTGGGCAACAACAGAGGATACGTGTCTGTCTGAGACAAGACATCGGGTGATTGGAGGTGAAACAGGTCTTTCATTTACGCTGAGTGTTAGGGTGTGCCTGTCTGGATGGCTGGCCGCTCCCCCTCCCCCCGCCCCCGCCCCCACCCCCCGCCCATTTTGCACAAGCTGCTATTTGAAATACAGTTTGATTCAATGTACAGAAACAAAACAGCACACTCAGATTTGGTACATGTTCAGGTCTATAATGCCAACTCTCCGGGTGGCCTGTTTAATGGGGGGAAAAAATGAAATACTCCATTCCAGCCAAGGCCTGTGGAGGCCAAGGAGGTTTAGCGATTTATTTACATTGAGCAGTATTCCCTCTCAACCCAACTCGCTATTTCCTGAAGGTTTCCTGAACCTAAACCTTCGTTAACATCCCAGGAAGAGAACATATTTTTCCTGTGGCTTTCAATATTTTCTGCTAAATATATTTCAGCACAGTGTTTATCTAGGGTTTCAGCTTTCAGACCTTTATGTACTTTTGACACCTTGAGGCTGTTCCACTGAAAAATGGTATATGTTTATTAAAGAGGACTTTATGTGCTGGGCGTTAGGCAGCAGGAATTTCTGTTGGGTCTGTCTGTATAATGAAGGCTTCAGGATAAGATCCAAGTCGGAGGCCTGTTTGGTTTGTGAAGCCCTTTTGACAAAGTGGGCTCCACATAGCTCACTCAGACCCTTGAATACCACAGAAGGTTGAACCAAATGAGGTATTTCTTCATACGTGCACGGCTGACACGGAGGCCGGCCGGCCGGGAGAAAGACGGAAAACGCCCCGGCTTCCTGGGGCTAAGCTGCAGCGTCTTTTAACCGCCTCTCTCTGGGCGTCTGCTTACGATTGTCATGGCAGTTCTGGCCAGGGCATTCTGTTTCGCTGGAATTTCCTTACTTCGAGGAGCCCCTTCCAAATAAATATATTAATCAATAAAAACCATCTGCTTCACCTTGCCAGCAGGCGCAGAGCTGGCTGGGTTAGTGCTGAACGTGATTTTTAGGAGCAGTTGGCTCTTGAGATGTTTCCAGGTGGTTTTTGGCTTGGAATTAAACAGGAGTTGGAGGCAATAATCAGGTGATTGAGAAAGTCCCTCTCTCTGCCCCATCGTCACCCCCATACCACCCTCTACTCGGCCCCCACCTTCCCCAGAAAATCCAGGCAGCTGAGTTTTTGGCTCTCACAGCTGCTGAGCTCTGGCAAGCCAAAAGCATATTTTGTGGTGGTGATTTCTTTCTCAGGTTGACCGGCGTGTTTCTGCACTGAGCGCAAGGGCTGTTTCCTGACTATGTGCGTGAATCAGAGGCTGGATTTTTCATCTAGGGCTTCTGATAACAGTTTTAAGCTGGAAGGAACAAAGAAGATCATGATGAACCCCTATCATCAGGGTCCAAAGATAAAGAATCTATCCAAAGAGCCGGCTGCATAGAGCTCAGATGTACGATGTCGCGCTTTAGCCACGCCCAGAGCAGCCCGTGCCCCCAGAAGGTGGTTCCCGCACTCACACTTCAGACACTGTCCCCCACCTTCCTCCCTCCCTCTCTCTCTCTCTCAGTGTCCTTGTGGTGTCTGCTTCTTTGTTGCCTTCAAAAGTTCTTCCTTTTTTCAACCTTCCTCTCCCAAATGGGAGGATCCGAAAAAGCCATTTTGGGGCCCTTGAATGTCTTTCCGGATGGAGGCATGCCCTGAGATTCAAAACAGCCTAGACACTACCCAGTTCTGCCCATTACAGCGAGATGACGAGAGAGGGGAGTCGGTGGTGTGGCCCCTCAGTCCCAGGGCCTGAGGAGCCAGCTTCCCAGAAGTCCATGGATTAGGAAGGTCTGCTTCAGGGGCTGCCAGGGAACAACTCCCTTTTGTTTTGCTGGCTAGCATGTGACCAGAATGCTGCCAGCTAATTTTAACCCCACCAAAGTACTGCTGGAAAAAAAAAAAAAAATACAGCAACAACCAGAAAAATGGTCTTGCCTCTGGAGAGAGAAATGCTGTGTGCTGGATAAAAGCTTTTTCAGCCTGTGTTCCTTCCTGTTTCAGTTTCCAAACTTGCATTATCGGTAACCTGAAAAATGATGAGTTTCACCAAATTCCTGGATATTGCACAAGAGGACAATGAGACTATTTCGGGTGCTGTGAGTGTGTCTGGCACAGACCCTGGAAGCCATTGTTTTCGGGAGGGAGCCGATTTCTGGTTTCCTGGTGCTTTCCTTCTAGGGTCTCAAAGCCCCGAAGGGTACTGGGGGTGGGGGGTGCTCTCCATGGCAACCACGCAGGCTGCACTCTGAAAGGACCTGGATGGGAAGTGGGTGGTTAGGCTAGGCGGGGTGGGGGTGGCAGTGGCAGTGGTGGGCCTTGGAGGTGTTAAAAGGTAGACGGTAGGGAGTGTTTGAAGTGGGACAGCAGGAGAAGGAAGAAGTGGAGAGAAGGAAGCTTTCACAATAGCTGGGTGCCCCCCCCCCCACCCCGGAACATAGGCCACCAGCTCTCCTACTAAATTTCCATATCCGTTTTCAGTACCAGGAATTAATGGAGGACTTCAGGGACGTTCTCACCGTGGATACTGGGTTCGCAAAGCATTTCCATGGTGGTTAATTGTCGCTGTCCGGCTGGGTGGCCGATGAAGCTGGGGAAAAGGTACAGAATCCCAGGAGCCAAGAAAGGGAGAGGTTAGGATAAGACAGAGTGTAGCTCGCAGCTTCTGCCGGCTGTGCTGAAACCAGGTAGCGCCATGGGCTATGCGCTGGGTCTGCAGCGCAGTCCCAGAAGATAATATGGCGGCAAAGAGACTGAGGGGAAAGACCCCAGTTAAGGCGGCAGCACTCCTGGCAACCAGGTCGGCTTGGTGGCATGTGCCCTCACAGCGGCTGAGGGCTTCAGCTGCCTAAAAAGCCATTTGCTCAGCTTGCCCTGTCTGGCAACTTCTATGCATTTAAAGGGTCCTTGCTGGTTTCTGAGGCACCCCCTCTACCCCCGAATCCTCCGGCAGACACCGTCTTCCGAAGACGAGGGAAGCTCCTGGGAGACATTCGCCCCATCGTCTGCCTCTAAGCTACTGCTATAACCTTCCCACAGCAGTCAGGATCAGCTGGCAGATCCCTAAATTAAGGTTCTGATTACTCTGTTGTTCCAGAGGCTTGTTTTGAGCAAGATGCTGTGCTTTAATTAAAAAGATGAGCGCTCATGAGTAAGTGAAAATATTTTCGACGCTTCACAAATATGTTTGACTTTCATTTTCTTGCATGTCACAGTAGGGGTGGGGGGGTCAGGCTGGTCAGCACTTTTATCCATGAGACCAATAAAAACCTTTCCTGTTAGCTAACAGCTGGCTCTTTGCACAGCAGAATTGTAAAGGGGGTTCGAAGTCCGGAATCTGTTCCTTGGGCGTCTCTGTTTGCAGATTTCCGCCAGCATTCAGGTGTCATTAGGACACATTTCTCATTTACCTTTGCAGCCAGAGATTCCGAAATGTTTCCTAACAGCAGCGCCACAGCTGGAATGCAGCTGCTGCAGGGTGGAGCCAACACAAACTCCTTGTGGGTCAGCCGGGTGAGGGAGGGCAAGGAATCTTGGAAGGTTGGGAAAGTCCTTCTTTCTAAAGCCAGAGCTCAGGAATGAGTGGGGCCTCTGGTGTGAAAGCTTTCCAGATGGGGGAAGGAAGGGTAAGTTTTTGCCCTCTGGGTAGATTCCAAAAAATCGCTTTGGGGAGGCCAACTATTTTGAAACTGCCTTTAAAGCAAACAGCACAAATGTTTATATTGACCTGGAAAACCCTTCCTTTTTCCTTTCCCTACAATCCAAGTCTGTTCCCTTGAATATTAATCAACAGGAACGTTTGCCCAAGCTTTTCGCCTCCCCCACCTCTTTTATTATTATTATTATTATCTTTGGTTCAAAAAACTTTTGGAAGCTTTTCCAGGCTGGAGCTATAGAATGCTTCCAGGAAAATGCATAAGGAGTGTCTGTATTTTGTGTTTCTCTGGAGGGGGCTAACCGTGTTTTTCAGAGAGACTGAGCTGGGGGCAGCCAGGTCTTGTGCAAGAGGCCAGCCAAGCAAAAGGGCAGACGGTACCAGAAAGATCTGTGCACATCCAAAAGCACTGAAACGAAGGTACGGTTTAGCTGGCCCGCCTGTTCTCTTCTTTCAGTCTTTTATTACCGCAGCTGCCTCAATGTCAGTTTGTGCGAGAAGCACCCCATCTCCAGTAGATGACCTGAGAACAGCTGGGTGTCAGGGTTTGAACTTCATTCTCAAGTTAACAGCACTTGTCATTTCTGCCTAAAGAACACTTGGAAATTTAGCTGGAAAGGTGCAGGAGGTCAATACTCACCCAGCAGGCAGGGATCCCACCCAGGCATGGAATGTAATGGGCATAAGGTGTCCTGGGGCTCTTGCTGCCAAGGGTGGTGTCAACCTCCAGCCCATGCCAGCACAGCTCCCCTTGGGCCCAGAAACACAAACACAGCTGCATGCATGCCTGTCTCGGAAACATCTGTACACAAAACCAGAAAGCGCATACGTGAGGCCCGAGGGCGATGGGGACTCACAGGACCCCTCACTGGTCGTCACAACTCTTGAAAGCAAAGGTAGCGGGGCTTTCCTGGAAATACACTCCATTTAGGCTGGTTCATGAGAAAAGGAGCAGAAATAGCTCCGTAGGAGGGCCGCCCAAAATGAGGGCAGAGCTGCCCCAGCCACTCTCCAGTGCAAAGGCTGCTTCCTCCTGGGTCATCCCCTGTGGCTGTGAGGGCCCAGAGACCTCAGGAGAGGAAGGGGCAAGCAGGGGTCTGCAGTGCTGGAAACTACACAGCTTCTGGCTCTCCTCGGCCCATGAGCTTGAGGACTATTTACCGGTAACACTGTCATGGTTCCTGCAATAGAATCTCTTTCCTTTCCGCCCAAGGGACACAGTGACTCCAGAAGGCATCTCACCCCGCAGCAGGTTGGGAAGGTGCTTAACAGCCCAGACTTTGGAATATTAATAACAACGATGATAGGCACAGCTAATATTCATTGGGAGCCTCTTCTGTGTCTGGCATTGTGCTGAGAGTTTTAATGCATTCTCTATTCTAAGCCACACCTAATGAAGGGGTTCCGTTATTTTCCCCACTGTATAGATAAAGAAAAGGAAGCTCAGAGAGGTTAAGCAACCTGTCCCAGGACACACAGCTAGTAAGTGATGGCTGCAGTTAGAACTCAGGGTTGCCTTACTCTAGAGCAGCGGTCCCCTACCTTTTTGGCACCAGGGACCAGTTTCCTGGAAGACAATTTTTCCACGGCCGGAGGGAGGGGTGGGGTGGTGGTTCCGGCGGTAACGCGAGCGACGGGGAGCGGCAGATAAAGTTTCACTTGCTGCCCGCCACTCACCTCCTGCTGTGCGGCCCGGTTCCTAACAGGCCGTGGACCACTACCGGTCCTCGGCCCGGGGGTTGGGTGCCCCTGCTCTAGAGTCCTTATCAGACAGACCTGAGTTTGAATCGTAAGTTGGCTTTGTGTGATTGTGTGGCCCGTGCCAACCTCCAGGTTCCTTCCCTGTTCCCATAAATTAAACACATCAAATACTGGCAATTTCATGTAATTTAGCCTAAACCTTCTTTATTAGATTGTTGTAAGTATTAAATAAGATAATGTATATAGAGTACTTAGCAGAGCGCCTAGAATATGGTAAACACTCAGTGCTACCTTTTAGTAACAATCTCAGAGTCAGTATGTTTGTTCTGTATGGATACATTCATCAAGTTATTCATAGTCTCTGTGGGTTTTCTCAAGCCCTTGGAAGGTCCGGCACAACCCTGTGTGGCACATTGGGCCCCAAGAACAGCTGGACGCTGTGCTGATGAGGGGAGAACTCCTTCTCGTTGCTCCTCTGTGACTGAACTTGTGTCGGGATCCACACGTCTGGAGCACGCATCTGTGTCTTAGCCGTTGATTCCTCTCTTCCATGTTGCCTAATCACGTTCACTTGGGTTCATTAGGGGTTCCAAGGTCTTCAAAATCATTCAAATCTGATTGCTTTACTTTCCTGCTTAAAAATCTTCCAGGTGCCTAACAGAATCAAGACAAACTCCTTGGTTTGGAACACGAGGCCCCTGGAAAACTGCCTCCCACCCGCCTTTCTGTCTCTTCCTGCCCCGTGCCTTTTGCAGGGCTCTTTTCTCTGCCTAGAAAGAATGCTTTCCCCTCTTCTTCTTTGAGCAAACTTCTGTGTATCTTTCAAAACCCAACTCAGTTTTTACCTTTCCTGTGAAAGGTAAAAACTTTACCTTTCCTGGTCTCCCACATTTCCCTGCTCTTACTTCAATGACAGTCTGCATGTATCACAAAGAACTGTAGTTATCTGTTCATACAACTCCCCCACTGGGGACTCATGAAGTTCAAGTCTAGGGCTTACCCTTCTATCCCCAAGTCACCTAGAAGGCCCTAAATAAATGCTAATAAATACATACCTTAATGTAAACTCTTATGACATCATTTTATTGGCAGTAAAATAATATATGAGTGTATCTGTATATTATTTATACCCTCCCTTGTTTCAGCAAGAATTTGAAGTCGATGTGCATATAACAGTCTTTCTTACTCACAAGCAGATGTAGAATAGTGCGTGGTGCGTCCTACAGTAGAAAGAGCTAGGACTTTAGAGTCAAACAGTTCTGGGTTCACATCCTAACTTGGCCTCTTACTGTGACTTTAAGTCATTGCTTCATCTCTCTTAGCTTCAGTTTTCCCATCTGTAAAATGGAGATAACAGTAATGACCTGTGTGGCAGACATTGTTGATTACCACCCAATAGTCACTCCTGCTTTCTTCCTTAGTGCCCTAAATTTTTTTTTCAGGAATCCACTCCCTCTTCCTCACGCCCAGGGTGGGAAAGGGGGAAACCCTGATGAGTCTAAACAAATCTTGGTATAATGTTCCCCTTGCCAGTGATTCTTTTTGGGATGGATCTGTGACTCAGTTCTGGTCAATGAGATGTAGGGAGGGATCTTTGAGAGGTTTGTCTAGAGAGTTGTTCTAGGAAATATTCCCCTCCTCTTAAAACATGAAAGAAACAGTTGTCCTTCTGCCCCTGGACGTTATGTCTGGAGTGATGGCTGGGGCCACAGCAGCCATCTTGTTGTGATGAAGGCAACTACTCAGAGAGTCAAGCCAACACACTAAAGACGACGGAATGGAATTGTGGAAAGAACTGGGGTCCTGGTGCCACGTTCAGCACCTAGAGCCACCCATCTCTGGACTTTTTCCTGAGATCATCAGTCCTTCACTGTTCAGTGAGGGACCCCTAGCTCAATCCAGTAATGTTAAGGTAGCTGTTACTTGCAGGTAGAAGGATTCTAACAGATCAACTTCATGGAGTTACGGTGATGACTAAATAAAATAAAGTTGATAAAGTATCTAACACAGTGCCTGGCACGTTTGGTTCTTAACAAAGATTAAAGACCTTCCTGCTGAGACATTCTGAGGTGAATGCATGAATGACCCCAAAGACGTGGCAGATGGTAACGCAGTAGGGTTTAAAGCAGTGCAGAGGTGGGTGGGTACTGGAATGACAACGAAGATGATGAGAGTGAAATTTAAACATTACGTTAGGAAGTGTCCTGATGGAGCTTCTTGGGGCTGTAACTGTGGTTTTCCTTTGTACTTCTCAGGCCTCCTCTTACTCCGGTCAGAGTTAAACACTGCACAACACAGGCTTTTCTAATTGTGGGCAGCCACACTTGTGCAATCGGGGTGGTCCCTGATTACCCTGGGGCATGGAAGCCCTGCTCCGGGATGAAGCCTAGAGTGTAATTTGTAGCTCCAGGAGGAGCCAAGATTCGGAAGCAGAACTAACATACCCACGCCACGTAGAACATGGTCTACCACTGACAAAAGGCACACAACACCCCTCCCTTCAAGAATGTCCAGGGAGGCCCCGCAGACGCCTGCAGCTTGAAAGGCCTGCCTTTGGGGGCCTTGGGGCCGGGCGTCCCACCTAGCTTTTGGCCGGCTAACCAGGCCAGAGTTTTCCTCCACTCCAGTGTGTGGAGCGCTCAGCCACACCAGTGTCTGCCAGACTTATGTCCGCCCGTCTGCGTGGGCGGCCCTGGCAGCAGGGTACGGAGCAGGGTTTGTGCGAGGACACTGTGGCCCCTGCAGCAGGGTTACGGGGGAGGCAGGGTCCCCTCAGGGGCAAGCCAGGAGGGAACCTGGGGGAGGTGGGGAGCAGAAAGCTGCGCACCCAAGGCATCCTCGGCCCCCTTTTCGAAGGCCCTCTTCCCCTTAGAAGCCG
Source organism: Delphinus delphis (assembly GCF_949987515.2). NCBI lineage: Eukaryota > Metazoa > Chordata > Mammalia > Artiodactyla > Delphinidae > Delphinus > Delphinus delphis. Next base: position 26,254,081 of record NC_082684.1, on the reverse strand, counting down.
GTTCCAGGCCCCCTTTCCCTCCAGCTGCCCTCTGGCTGTTTTCTTCCTGCTGGGCCCCTCCCCTGCCCAGCCAAGTTCAGCACGGCCCTGCTTCCTGGCACTGACATTCATTCTGTCCACCAAATATTTATTTAGACTATTCTATGCAAGATGCCATATTCCTGCTAGCGACTGGGGGGGTGAGAGAGATACAAAGAACAGCAAGATTAGACTAGAAAGGACTAATCCTAGTCCTTAGTCTAGAAAGGACTAGAAAGGACCTCAAAATGGTTTTCACACTTCTCTCGGCCTCAGAACCTTCCCCCACTCCCCCTCACAAAAACCCGAGTATTTAAGAAAGAAAAAAAGCAAGATTGCTGCAGCTGAATCTGGAGCAGGGCCCCGTCCACTCTGGTCAGAGGCAGACTCCATGGACAGAGTCTGAGAAGTCCTGATCTAGACCAGAGGGGAAACTGAGGCCCAGGGAAGTGACCTCCCTGAGACACACTGCAAGTTAGCGGCTCAGCCAAGTTCAAATTCAGGTGTCTGAGTGCCTGGCCCAGTGCGTTATCCATTGTACTGCCCTACCCCTTGGCACTTGTCTCAAAGATCCACTGGAGAGAAGAGGCAAGTCAACACAGAATAGAATGCATGTGCTACAGGCCAGTTAAAGAGCGATGGTTCCAACACAGGGAGAGAAGCCCTCATGGCAGAGGGGCAGGAGGCCGGGCCTCGATCAAGATGGGCAGGGTTTGACATGGCAGGGATGTGGTGGGCAGTTGGGTAGTGGGAAAGAGGCAATTCCAGGCCCCAAATAACGTGGTCACCTAAAGCCTGAAGAAAGCCTGGCAGCTCAGAGACCTGGGTTCCAGCCCTGGCTCTGCCATTACAAGCTGGGTGACCTTGGACCAGTGGCCTCCCCTCTCTGGGTTTGTTTCCTTGCATGTAAAATGGCAGAGGGGGTGAGCTAGCTTGTCCACTGTGACATGCTTTGATGCTTTCTCCCCTCCCATGAGGCTGGCCCTCCCCTCCCCACCATCACTACCAACGTCACCACCCAGGACACTCGCCAGTGTGTGCCAGGTGGCTGGAATTGACACCAAGAGGAAGTGTCCCTGGGTGCTCCATCAGAGCAGCACGGAGCTGGCAGACCTGCTCAAGGGGCCCGCCCAGAGCTTTGGAGAACAGTGACAAAACACGAGGAGGCTGGAACCCAGGCAGAACTGGGGCAAGAACCATTCCTCTTCTGGGAAGGGTTCTTTCTAATCCAGTCCTCTCTGAAGGCCCAGGCCTCAGCCAGTGCCCCCCATCGCCACCCCACGCCCACCACCTTGGAGCAGAAAGGGGAGGTCTCAAGGGCAGCCACTTAGCCCCAAACCTCAGTATTCTTGCTTTTAAAATGAGGTGAAAATAGAGACTTAGTATTTTTTAAAAATAATTTTTTTAAACATTCTTTTTAAAAAAATTTATTTTATTTCTTTATTTTTGGCTGCGTTGGGTCTTTGTTGCTGCATGCAGGCTTTCTCTAGTCGTGGCGAGCAGGGTCTACTCTTCGCTGCGGTGCACAGGCTTCTCATTGTGGTGGCTTCTCTTGTTGCAGAGCACGGGCTCTAGGTGCACAGGCTTCAGTAGTTGTGGCACGTGGGCTCAGTAGTTGTGGCACGTGGGCTCAGTAGTTGTGGCATGTGGGCTCTAGAGCACAGGCCCAGTAGTTGTGGTGCACGGGCTTAGTGGCTCCGCGGCATGTGGGATCTTCCCAGACCAGGGCTCGAACCCGTGTCCCCTGAATTGACAGGCGGATTCTTAACCACTGCACCACCAGGGAAGCCCAAAACTTAGTGTTCTTATTTGTAAAATTGATCGTGCTTGTCAAGTGCCTAGCACGGTGCCTGGGGTAGGAACCACTCAGTAAATATCAGATCCTATGCATTGCCAGGGGGCTGCCTGCTGGGGACGACCGCACAATCTGAAGGCTCCTGACATTAAATAGTCTGCTTCAAGTAGGGCCCCTGTGTGTGCAACACACGCTCAATCACAGGAGAGGAGAACCGCAAAGGGCACCTGGGGAGGTTGGTGAGAAGCCCGCTAGAAACAATGTGTGTGCGCCCCCTGCTGGCTGGGAGCAAAGGTGCAGGCCTTCAGGCTCAGGGTGCCGGGGCCGTGAAGGGGGATCCTTGTTAGCACAGCATGCTGCTGCCTGGTAGATTGAACCCAGTAGTCACAGAGCACCCATGAGGTGTCACCCACCTGGCAACGCGCCAGGTTGCGGAAGGATGACTGACAGTGAATTACAAACAAAATGAGTGACAGGTAAGCTCTGTTTTGGGAGCCAATTAATTTGAGAGTCAACCAGGCATCAGTTCAAGCTCAGAGACCACCCCAGAAACCATCTGTGCTGGATACAGCAGTGAGCAAAATTCCTTGCATCTTGGACTTGTAGTGGGTGGAGTGACCTTGGACAGGCCACATAATCCCTCTGAGCTTCAGTTTCCTCATCTGTAACGCTTAAGTCTTCTCCACCCCTTACCCCCATACAAGAGGGTAGGGACCCTAGGTGTGGATCTCAAGGACTCTGTCATCTGGGGGGAGTTGAAAGCCATCACCAACAGCCATGTCTTCCTAAGGAAAACCATCCCTTTGAACCTGGGCTGTGGCCTGTCACACTCCTGTGGCATGCCAGGCTGCCCAGGTTCTCCCACCCACCAGGTACCCCGGCAGACCCCTGGCTCTAGACCCTTCTGCTCCAGGATAATGATGGGGCCCTAACCTCTAATGAGAGACCATCGGAGTGGATGTGGGAGGACACCGGGATGGCAAGTCCCCACACTGCACGATCCAGGCCACAGCGGGTATTTCTCCTTGCTAACTGGACTGCTTCGCCTCACAGTGTTGCCTGGTGGGGGCCTTTGCCTTCCTGGATCCCTGTTCTCTCCCAGACCACTGGGAGAATCCGGTCTCACGTGGTATGATTTTGAGGGCTTGAGGAGGATAGGGTAAGATGTTCTCAATGAATTTTTTTTTTTTTTTTTTTTTTTTTGTGGTACGCGGGCCTCTCACTGCTGTGGCCTCTCCTGTTGTGGAGCACAGGCTCCGGACGTGCAGGCCCAGCTGCCATGGCTCACGGGCCCAGCCTTTCCGTGGCATGTGGGATCCTCCCGGACTGGGGCACGAACCCGTGTGCCCTGCATCGGCAGGCGGACTCCCAACCACTGCGCCACCAGGGAAGCCCTCAATGAATTTTTATTAAGACCCATCATCGCTACCACAATCAACGAGTTTCCATTCCCAGTGGCCTTTACTGTAGAAGTGCACGGATGCACACACATGTTTGCGCACACACACACACAGAGCAAAGGTGAGGGTTGAAACCAACTGATGCCAGAGGAATGTTTGAACACCTGTATCAAAACTTGAGTTGCACAAGTTAGACGAAAAATCGTCTGTTTTGATTTCTATAAATATTTCTCTTGCATATTTTGTTATTAGTCCCTAAGGTATGTAAGAAGAAGGATTAGTGTTCATTAGTGTTCGGTTTATTTTTTAAGGGTGTCTGTAGTATCATCTCACACTCTGTGTGTACGTGTGCTCTTGCATTCACTCATGTAACAAGGTTTTATTGAGCTACTGCCAGGTATTGAAGCAATAGCAGTAAATAAAACAGACACAAGTCCCACACAGTGCTTACATTCTACTGTGTGTGTGTGTGTGTGTGTGTGTGTGTGTGTGTGTTGACAGAAAAATAAATAAACAAGTGGCACAAACATGACATTTGCTGGTAATATGTGCTGTGGAGAAAACTAAAGCAAGAGGGGGTTTGGGTGCCCCAGGATAGGGGGGTAATTTTAAATGGAGTGGTCAGGGAAGACCTCATTAAAAAGGTGACATTTAAGTAAAGATCTAAAGGAGGTGAGAGAGTGGACCATGTCGTTATTTAGTAAAAGAGGCTTCCAGGCAGAGGAAATGGTGATGCAAGGGCCCTGACGCAGGAACATGACTGATGACAGAGAAGCCATCCTGGAGAGAACAAGGAAGGGGAGTAGGACATGTGGTCAGAGAGGGAAAGGGGAGGAGCAGGTGGTGTTGGGCTTTGAGGGCCATTGGGAGGACACTGGTGTTTACTCTGAGTGAGATGGAGCCATGGCAGGGTTTTCAGCAGACGGGTGACATGGTCTGTCCTGCATCGGAGCAGGATCATTCTGTCAGGAGAATGGCGGGAGAGCAGGGGCTCCAGGCTATTGGAGGGATAGAGGCAAAGGGATGGTGGCTGGAACCAGGCGGGTGGTAGCAAGGTTAGTGAGAAGGGATCCATTTCTGGACGCAGCCTGAAGTCAGGGCAGGTTGCACAAGTTAGATGAAAAATCATCTGTTTTGATTTCTATAAATATTTCTCTTGAATATTTTGTTATTAGTCCCTAAGGTATGTCGGAAGAAGAATTAGTGTTCATACACACACTAACGAGCGAGTGACACAGCAACGAGCGAGTGTCCACTGCGAGGCCCCACCCAGCTCCTAAGGTAAGGACCCTCACACCCCACAGGGGGAATGGTGACAATGGTCCTTCCCTCACAGGTGTGTTGTGAGGACAATACATGCAAAGTACTTAGCAAACTCTTTGGACTTGATGGAGTTATTTTTATTAATGAAGTATGCTCAAGGGTCCTCCACACCCTTTTTCCAACCTGTGTAGGTAATTTCATCCCTCTTCTGAAAGTTCAGAAATTAGCACCTGCCTTGTAAATAGGACACGACAAAACACTACTTAGAGACACATGGTGGGGAGAGGTTAATCCGGTTAGGCTTCCTGGAGGAGGAGCTTGGCTGACTTCCTCTCTTTTCAGGCAAAGAAACTAAGGCTCAGTGACATTAAATAACTTGCCTGAGGTCACAAAGCTAGAAACTGGCAGAAAAGGCCATCCATGCTTTTCTGGCTCAGAAGCCACTGCTCTTAGCCAGTGTGCTGCCCTGGTGACAGGTCATTCCCATCAGAGGAGAATGATGGCCGTTCATGTGAGGACCTGGGACAAGAGGGTCTGAATGGCCATCGCTCAGTCTGGGTGGAGCAGAGGTATGGGAACCTTGGCATGGCTTCAGCAATAATCATAGATTATGATTATCTGGTGAGCAGAGCAGTGTGCCAGGCCCTGGGCACCAGGTCTGAGATGCATGATTTCATTTAACCCTCAGTTTGCAGAGGAAGAAACTGAGGTCTGACAAGTGTACTGGTCTCACTTATGGGTGTCAGAACTGAGACAAGAACCCAAGTTTTTCTTTTATCTACTGCTGTGTAACAGTGGACTTGAGATGTTAGCGGCTTTAAACAACAACGCACTTGTTCTTATGATTTTGTGAGTCAGGAATCTGGGCAGGGCTCGACTTGTTGGTTCTTCTCCTCCATGTGACATTAGCTGGGATCATTCTGCACTGGCAGCGGGACTGGGAGGGAAGGGCCGAGAAGGCTTATTCACATGCCTGCCAGCTCGGCGCTCCTCTACATGGCCTCCCCCGTGTGGCCAGCATGGTGGCTTCAGGGTGGCTGGTTTCTTACATGGCAGCTGGCTTCCAAAGGATGAAAGCAGAAGCTGCCAGGCTCCTTAGGGGCCAGCCGTGGAGCTGGCATAGCGTCACTTGCACTGAATTCTACTGGTCAAAGCAAGTTCTGTGGCCGGTCCAAGTTCAGGAGGAAGGGAAACAGATTTCTCCTCTAGATGGACACAGCAGCATGCTCATTCTGGAATGCAAGATGCTTGTGGCCATGGTGAGAGACTAACAAGCATCCCCAGCTTCTCCACGGGCAGCCTTCCTCCCATGTCTAATTCCAGGAAGCGCTCATTTCCAGGGATTTGCTAAAGCCCACCAGGCCCCCACCACGAGCCACATGCCTATGTTTCGTCTTACCTGGCCCTCCAGCCCAATGACTGCTTCATGCTCCGAGCCTGGCTTTACAAGAATCTATCTTATCTTGTTTTCTCCAAGGCAGGCACCATTTCCCCTGCTTCCCAGGGGCCCCATCACCTGAGTTAGCCTGAGCATGTCTTGTTCTCAGGACCCTAAAAGAACCGAACATGTGACTTGCAGACAGTCAGCCACCTGAACAAGAGTGGGTTGGATTCATCTTTGCAGAGCCAGCACCAGCACTGAGTTTTCCCCAGAAGAAGAGCTCCGTAAACAGGACTTTCTGGCACCAAACTTCACACGCTTGGGCCTTGAACCAAGGAAAAGAGCGTCTTACCTCTCCAGGATCGGCATGATCATCACCTGGAAATGTGTCTAGGGTTGTGGCCCTCCCATCCTACCTCCTGAACCAGAACTTGCATTTTAACAGAAACCCGAGTGACTCATATGCGTGTTCAAGGTTGAGGCAATCGAGGTAGCAGTTCCCGAGGTAAAGAACGGGAACAGGCTGGGAAGACAGATGCCAGTTGAGCCCATCTGGAATGATCAGGCGAGGGTCTCACCCTTGGCTGACGGTTACAATCACCTGTGGGCCTTTAAAAAAAAATCCTGATGCCCAGTGTGCACCCCAGTCAATTAAGTCTTACATTCCTGGGGGTGGAGCACAGGCAACAGAATTTTCTAAAATCTCCTTAAGCGATCTCATTGTGCAGTCAGGGTGGGGAGCCGCTGGTTTAGGGTACTGCTTCTTCAAGTGTAGTCTGCAGCTCATCTATGCCCAGATCACTTGAGACACTGATTAAATATGTAGATTCCTGGGTCCCACACCCGGTTCTTGAGTCTAAACATCCGGGAGCGTGGCGCAGGAATCCACATTTTTAGCCATCTCCCTAGATGATGTGAATGTGCACTAAGTTAGAGACCATTGGTTTAGGGCCCTGAATAAGCGACAACAATGGCAATGGTGTTTCTAAATGCTACAAAGTATAATGTGCACAAATTAGAAGATATAGGTAAGTCAAAGTAGGAAACAAAAAAACGTGTGTACTCCTTCTGTCTAGGGATGATGGGGGCCCCCTCGGCACCCACTCTAGAGAAGGGAAGGCACCTCCGTCCCCTAGGGAAGCTGCCACCCAGCGCTGGGTCGGCTGTGATTTGGGCTCTGATTCGCTGGCAGGGTGGAGCCTGTTCTCTGGCCCGGACAGAATTATTGCCTCAAATCACACGGTTGATTATCAGTTACTCGTGTCTGTGCGAGAGCATGTGTGTGTGTGTGTGTGTGTGTATAAGTGTCTTTGCAAATCACTAAGGGTCGTCATTCTGGATTATCGTTGATTAACGAGAGGGAGGCCTGGTACCTCCAGCAGCCGGGATGGCGGCCCCGCAATTATGTCCCAGCTGATCGGTAATTGGCGCATCACAAGATGATCTCTCTCTCTCCGCTGCTCCTCCCAGCCTCTCCTGCCGACTCCGCAATTAGCGCCCTTGCTCATTCCCTTCCAGCCCGGGCTGAGTGCAGAGGCCTGCTCCCTGGCAAGTGGGTGCTGTAGGGCTGGCTTTGAAGACCGGTACCCAAATGGGGCTGTGACGGTGATGTGCGGGGTGGTGGCAGAGGCTCCGTGGCGGGGGGTGGGGGGGCATGGAGCTGGCAGGACCTCAAGCGCGCTACCTGGGCCCGCCTCATCGTTCATTATCCTTCCCAGGAAGCCCAGGGGCCATTCTCTGAGCTCCCTGCCCCTCCCCCACTGCATGGACTGGGAAACTGAGACCCAGAGAACGAAAATAGCAAACTAGGAAAAAAAAATCCAAGACCACTAATTCAGAACAGCACGGTACCATGAATCCAGCCCCACAGAGCCAAGAAAAGAGCAAAATTCCAGAAGGAACTCCTCCCCACCATCACTCCCATCCTGCTGAGGCTGTCACCTCCCAAGCCAACACTGCTTGTCTCAGTTTCCCCGAGCAACGCAAGCTTTTGATACCCCAACTCCCAGGGTTTGGGAGGAACTGCCCTGAGGAATGTGTGGTGTTAATTCAAGGCAGCAGCACCCACCTGGATTATGGCAACGGCCTCCTCACTGTTCCCCACACGTCTACACGGGGCCCCCAATATCCATCACGCCGGAGACACAGGGATCTTTATAACGCCTGGTCTTACTGCTGATGAGATACCACCCCTCCATGCGATGTTACTCCCCATTGCCCTCAGGATAAAGTCTGGGTCCCCAGTCCCCTTTCTTGCTCCACCCCACTTGCTCTCTCTGCCCAGCACGGACCCCTCAGTGCTCTAGCTCCCTCCCCCCACCTTGTCCTTCACCCAATCTGATCCCTCTACCTGGTACCCTTTCCCCTCCTCCCATTATGTTTCACCTGGGCACACACCTGCGGGGGAGGCAATGATGCTTACACTCATACTTGGGCTCCATTGCCCAGAAAGGGGTTCTGCGCTCACTGGAGACCAACAGTGACAGAAGCAGAAACTTTAAGGATGGCTTTAGTTAGTTTAGCAGGGGTGCGAGAGGATGGGGAAGGCAGGGCCGTTCCGGAAAACTTCCACATGAAAGACTCTCCCGTGGCTGCAGAGCCACCAGGCAGTTTGTTTCTGAGCCTTGCAGCTGTCTTGGCCATTTTCATTTTTATCTACTTAGGGTGGTCAGCAGGTCACGGCAAGCGGGAGATGCAATGCTAATGACTCCGGCTCCACGTGGCAACCATTCAGGAAAAAGCTGCAATGTTCTCTCTGCCACATTAATCAGAGAAACACATCAAGAGCTGTTGCGTGGAGACAGCTTTCCTCCCAGTACCTGCCCTGCATACTAATCACCACCCGCTCCTGGTGGTGAGTCAGCTCCATGCCAGGCAGGCAGTGAGGGAAGGTCAGAAACGCCCGCTCCAAGCACGTGGGGACAGGCAGAAGGGCGGCAGCCATGTCCCCACCCCGCAGACACACACTGCCCACAACCATCATTGAGCCCGGGCAGGTGGGCACAGCAAATTCTGGGAAAGTCCATCCAAATGCAGACTCTGGGTTAATTCCTTCGTCTAGGTCTTACCCAAGTCTACCAGAGGGACCTCTCCAGAAGCTGATCCCTGGACAGAGTCTGATAAAAGCAAGAAGGGCCTCACTGCCAGGCACTTTGATAACAATAAGACATAATTTTAGATAGCACTTAACATGTGGCAGGCATACGTGTAAGCCTTCTAGATGGATTACTCAGTTACTCCTCATATAACTCTGTGAACTGGGTACCCTTACTAGTCTCATTGTATAGATGAGCAAGGAAACACACAGAGAGGTTAAGTAACGAACCCAAGGTCACACAGCTAGTAACACCAGCTGGGTTTGAACCCCCGCAGCTGCGTTCCAAACCATCTCCCTCCACTTCCCCTCATTGTGCTACTAGAACCCAGAGTCGCCTGAGCCAGTGGTAACCACGACAAGCTTCTGAGTGTCTTTTGCATGTATTCATTCATTCACTCATTCATTCATACAGCAACTGTTTGTTGAGCACCTACTATGTACAAGGCACTGTGCTGGGCACCAGGGAGACAAGGGGAAACAAAACAGACGTACGCTTAAGAGGGAGACGGGCATCAATTTAACATTTTCACAAATTTATAGTAATTGCAAAATGTGATAAGTGTCATGAACAGAAGTACCAGGTCCCATGAAAGCCCATGGTGGGGGACACTCATGTCTCTTGGAAAAGTCCAGGAAGGCTTCCCGAGGGAGTGACAGATGAGGCGATGGCTTACATCTGCAATTCTCAAAGGGTGGTCCCTGGGTGGGCAGCATGAGATCACCTGGGAACTTGTTAGAAATGCAGATTCTTGGGGCTCACCCCAGACTTACTGAATCGGGGACCCTGGGGATGAGGCCGAGAAATCTTGAGTAAGCCCTCGGGGGGATTCTGATGCCCACACAAGTTTGAGACCTACTGGCTTATGCAAAGGCCCGGAGGCAGGCAGGAGCAGGCATGCTGGAGCAACTGCAGGTGGTGTTGGGGCAGGGGATGGAGTGCCTAAGATGAGCTGGACAGGGTTTGGGTCACCTTGGCCTTGTAGGCATCCTAAGTGGTGCAGCCCTGCATCAGCTCCCATCACCAAGAAGCCCAGTCAGAGGGTTCCTCGGCCCTGGGGACCCTCAGGAGCAGCAGGTCACCCAGGTGTCCAGTCTGGCTGAGGCGAGAGGACGGGAGTGGCTGACCGGTCACCTAACTTCTTGCCAATGTTTTAACTTTCAGGAAGCACTGGTGAGAAGGTGGATCCTGTGGCTGGGGAAGTACCTCCATCCTCAACGCCGGGAAATGAACTTAGGATAGAAACTTCTCCTTATCCTCAAGAAGCATCCCAGTAAAACACCAGCAGCAGCAGGTGGCTACGACCCACTGAGTCGCGAGCTGGCCGGGTGTCAACACTGCGAGCACCTGAAGCCAGGTTCATCGCAGGAGAGGGACAGGGTGAAGTTCCCTAGCTGAGCCTGGACGAACTGGAGGTGGTCGCACCTGCTTGCAGAGGTGTCAGCATAGAATAGATCAGAGTTGGTGATGACCAAACAGCCTTGTTGGGCTCCTTCCCATGCACCTCCCCTGCTGCAGGCCGCCCCCCTCAAAGGGGCTTCACCCCACGGGCTGTCTCCGCAGGGTCTACTGGATGACCTGGCCGCCAGAGCAGGGGATGCAGGTCAGAAGGCCAGGATGGATGTTGGGTTGTTACTGGTCCGCTCCAACGTCACAGGGGCCTTTGATATGGATCCAGGTCACGTCCAGCTCTCCCAGCCAGGGTTCCTCCTTCAAAAGAAAAAACTAAAAGACCTTGGAGGAACTCACTGTCCCAAAAAGTGCAGTAAGGAGTGGGAACTTGCAGAAGGCTCTGGTAGATGAGGGAGTTAGACAAGGAGCACAGAGGAAAGGAGGGTACTTTTCTTTTTCTTTTTAATATTTATCTATTTGGTTGCACCGGGTCTTAGTTGTGGCTCGTGGGCTCCTTAGTTGTGGCATGCGAACTCTTTAGTTGTGGCATGCATGTGGGATCTAGTTCCCTGACCAGGGATCGAACCCGGGCCCCCTGCATTGGGAGCGTGGCACCCTACCCACTGTGCCACCAGGGAAGTCCCGGGTACTTTTCTTTACACTAGCTTTTTTCTCTCCATAAAAAAATGTGAACACAGACGTAAAGAGAGAAAAAGTGAAAGTTCCTTTTTTTCCCGTCTCTTACTAATATCCCTGCTTCCTTAGCAGTAACCTATATTAGCAGTTGGCTCTATATCGTCCCAGACCTTTTCTGGGCATTTACACACACACACACACACACACACACACACACACACACACACACACACACATACATCATACACCCATGTGTGTATGATGCCAGGATGTTTGTTTTTCTTTGCTTTTACATAAATGGGATCAAGCCGACCATATTGTCCTGCAACTTCTCCCCCATAACAATGTATCTTGGACATTTTTTTTATGACCACATATATAGAGCATCCTCATCTGCTGTTGCTTTTCTCTTCTTTCTAATTTCTGCATAGTATTGCACGTGCGAATGTAACACAGTTGATTCAACCACCCCCTTTCCACTCACTCCCTCACTCAGGGTCCCTGTTGCGGCCCAACTCTGGGGGGCGTTTGTGGTAAGTGATACTGCTGCACAGCCCAGGGGACCCCATCCACGCTCAGGCTGCAGCCGCCCCTCCCACCTCCCATGAACAGACTTTTTCCCATGCAAACAATTCTACAACCAGCATCCTTGCCCATGCCTCTTGGTGCACACACACAAGTATTTCTGTGGGTGTTGATACCTCGCGTGGGTGGAAGTGCGCGCCCTGCCAAGGTGTGGGAGGGCGCTGACAGCCTCCTCTGCCCCCATCCCCCCAGCACATATCCATCACTGGCTGCCGCCTGGGCCGCCGCTTCCAGGAAATCCATTGCAAAGATTGAGGACTGTCAGTGGCTCACACACTGGGGGCCATCCAGGGAGTAGATGAAATTGTAGGAGAAAATCCTACCCGGCTCCAGACCGCTCGTAATGGAGACCCCTTGGTGACCTTTCCGGAGAAGTTAAAAGAACACAGGCAGACACACTCACCCTCCATCATCCACCACCAGTCCACCTGCGGGGAGCACAGCCCTCTGTCCTTGGAGAAGCCACTCCTCATTAGCAGGCCTGGTGGGAAGGGGGAGGCTGGTCCAGGGCCCAGGCCGCCGCTGTGCAGGTAAGGAGGCCAGCGGGGGCACCTGCTTCCCTGGAGGGTGAACCCAGTGGACCACAGGGCCCTTAGCTGCTCAAGGTCAAGGTACCTGCCCCCTTCCGCTGCCCCCTAGAGAGACCATCTGGCAGCCGGGCAGCGATCCTCCAGTGATTCCCCTCCACCCAGTCCCCAGGCCAACGGATCCTGCATCTGCACTCAGCCCTCCTTCCTCCCTCTGTTCAAACAGAGGTGCCGGCCCCGTGGCCTCAGTTCTTCTTATCCAGCTTGGCAGCCTTGCCCTGCACCTCCGGGAGGAGGGGGCCTCTGAGCGCAGTGCCCATGAAGGAGGTGCCGGTGGACGAATCCAACATTTTCCTTACCCGGAAGGGTGACCTGAGCCTTTACCTGGTTTCACAGCAGCTAGGTTCATAATGCCTCACCCTCCACCCCTCACCCCCGTTCCTCCCCTTCTTGATTCCACCCACCCACACCCACACCTGGCCCCGCACAGAAAACCCAGCCATAGCCGTGAACGTGGGGAAATACGCAATCGTTTTCTGTATGCAGCTGTCTCCCAGCTCTCCAGGCCTATTTACCTGATAATGACTTAAAAAATAACCCTAGCTACATCTATTGGGCAGTGTGCCAAGTGCTTTATGTATATATCTGACTTAATTTTCGCAAACTCTACACAGTAGATACTGCTAAGGATTTACAGGTGGGGAAATGGAGGCTCAGAGAGGTTAAGCAACTTGATTCAGGTCACACAGCTGGTGAATGCTAGAGCCAGGACTAGAAATCAGGTCCCCATCATTCTCCAAGGCTATGAGCTTAACGGTTGTGCTACCCTGGCTCCCACTTACTTCATTTCATTCCTTCTTCTGGGTTGTCCCAAGGACCGGGTTGAGCTGGCCAATTCCCCAGGCTGCCCCCCAGACTGGGGGGAGCTGCGGCTTCCGGTCCCTGGAGCCGTGTGGGTTCCTGGCAGAGGAAAGACCCTCACATCTCCGTGTCCAGATTCTCTGACTCTCTCGTGAGCACACCCAGGCCCCCTCCAGGCCAGTAGAAACTGACAGCCCACCCTGCCTGCCAGCAAACACTTTGGCTGGCCTGGCCAGCTCAGCCTGAGGACGGGGGAACTTCCTCCGGGCAGCACCTCACCGCCTGGACCCAGGCAGGGGCTGGTTTCAGGGCTGCCCATCCGCAAGCAGGCTGGGAGGCGGGAAAGGGAGGCAGCCCCCATTCCAGAGGGGCTTTTGCTGCCCTCGTGTGGCCTGGACACACAGCCCTGCACCTCCCTTCTCCCTCCTCCCTCCTTCCTCCTTGCTGTTATCCAGCCTTCCCAGCTGCCAAGAGCCCACACCCAGTCCCAGCCCTGGTGCAAGTGCCCAGGTTATTTTGCGGCTGAGGAGAGGGCAGCACGAAGGCCAGGGAAATTCACAACCACCAGTTCGTACCCCAGAGCCAATAACATGGATGGAGGTGAAATTTATGTATCTGTTGACCTGAAAAGATGTCCTAGTATATTGCGCTGTTAAAAAAAAAGGGGGGGGGGAGGAAGCAGGTTTTAAAGCTGTGTACAGTAGGAGAGCATTTTATTAATTCAACAAAAGTATTATCTATGTAACTAATCATAGAAAGAGGATATTTGCCAAGATGTTAACAGATGATTTTTGTTTTCTTCTCTTGGCTTATCTGTGTTTTCTATTTTTTTCAATGAACATCAATTACCCAGATAATTTTAAAAAGCAATCAAAATAAACCAATCCCAGACTGATTGTACATCTTCCTGTCCCCCCTACCCCCAACAGCTCTCCAAAAAAGAATCACAGATCCATATTCCTGGACCTTCCTTTCTCTCTCCAATCATTTCCACATCTCAGTCGGCGTGTGTGTTGGTTGGAGGTGGGGGGAGGATTCCTACCTGCTCCAGGAAGCCTTCCCCTGACTAATGGGAGGTGTGAAGGCTTCTTTGCCCAGGGGGCTTTTTCTCACTGACCCAGCTCTGCCCAAATGCACAGTGCCTGGAGGCCATCTTCCCTCCCTCTGGTGCCTTTTCACGGAAGAGGAAATGTTCTGCTTTCTACTGCATTGTTTGTTCCTGCAGGCTGAGCCGACTTCCCTGAGGCTGAGATGCTCAGAGGCAGCCCAACCCTCCATCACATGGACCGGAGCCCCAGGGCAAATGGTTCCACTGTCGAGAGGTGATTATGGCAAAATGAAGAGTGAGGGCAAAGAAGTGACAGAAAAGAAAGAGCAGTGCTTCAGGAGAGGGCTATGCTGCCCCTTCCAGAAGGACCCGAGGAAACTAGGAAGGAGATGGGAACGGAGATTCCTGAGCATTTCCTATGTCCACACAGTGGACCCTCCGAAGACAGGCCCTTGCCCCTCACTTTGTGCGGGTGAGGCCACCGAGGCAGAAGAGCACCTAGGCCTTAGCTTCCTGCATCTCTGGTGCTTCACGCCACTGTGTCTCACGACAGAGGAGGCTCCTGAAAAGGTCTCTGGATGGAGAAATTAGCGTTGGTGGGCAGTGTCTTCTCCCACCCACCCCCGCCATGTTAGCCACTGCCCAGGCTCCCCAAGAGCCACAGACACCCCTCTGCTCAGGAACGGCAGCTGGGACCAAGCACTGTCCTGCAGGGGATGGCCCTCTGAGCGCCTGCTCGTTGAATGATGAAGGTTGCTAATGTCATTGTTCTGGCCATCAGAAAGGCAGCCTAGAGGGCCCAGAGAGCTAGCCGGCAACGCAACAGAACCTAGGGTTCAAGGGAAAGGAGAGGACCTTTAGTGTCACCCTGAACCCCCAACTTTCAAATCACATTCCCTGAGGTGGCCATCCCCAGAGACGCAGGAACCAGGCTCCCATCCCTGCCAAGCCTCCACACACAGGACAAATGCAGTTTGCACACCTAATTGGGAGGCAGGAGACCCTCCCTGGTACTCTTTGAGCTCTGTTCCTAGCCACCTGGGTCATCTAGGCCAAGTCACTCCTCACCACCACACCTCCCCTTCTACCTACACGGTGCTGTGGCGTTAAGAAGGGCTTCTAAGGGTGCTGCTGAAGAATGCTCAGCCCCTGGCAGCGTCTCCTCCCTTAATGGGGGTCTGGTAATGAGTTCCATGCCCTGAGCAACTCGGTTTGTGGACAGGTAGTCGAAGCGTGATTGATAGCGACACCCCGTGGACACAATGGGTAACTGCAGTCACCTGGACGGAAGCCACAGGACGACCTTCAACTTTCTTCATTATGTGGAGCGGAGCTGATTGCAATTAATCCCACTCATCACCTTTCACAGGGAGCTGTCTTAGAGCTGAAAAAGAATCTTTCCCCAAACCAGAAAACAACCCTCCAGCCACACATTTCCATCAGCCTCCAGCTAAACACCTGTTTCGTTTCAACTTGTCCCTTTTCAATATTGACCTGATAGAAGTATCTAGTGGCCATGGAGGGAGAGTAATGTCAACAATAATATTAATAGAGGAAATATGTAAAGGGCTGTTGACTTTTGCCATGAATTTCATGCATTGTCTCATTTAATCTCCCCAGCAAACCGTGCAGGTATGTGCTCTTACCCCCAGCATTCAGAGGAGGAATCAGAGACTTGGAGCATAAGGGGAAGCTAAGTTTCAAACCTGGGCAATCTGGCATCAGACCCCATTCTCTTTTAAACACCAGTCTGTGCAACCTCACTTCCCCCAGTGTCTACCCACCGTGGTAATCCCTTGAGGCTGGAGAAATCCCAATTCCTAGGGCACTGGCTTGAATCCTCAGACTGGACGCCCCTGAGTCACCCTCTAGGGCAGTGAGAGGCAGGTGGACATGAGGGCCTTTAGGGTTCAATAGGCCTGGGTTGGAGTCCCAGCTCGGTCCCTCATTAGCTATGTGACCTTGGGCTTATTCCTGAATTTCACTCCCCTGAACCGCCACATGTGCATAATAATCCCTTGCCTTGGAGGGTGCTGTGAAGGTTAGAGAAATCATTCGGTGCTGAGCGGATGCTCCAGAAATGGTGGCTACTCTTATCTGCAGGGTGGGTGTGCCCATTGACCTTGGGAGGAGCCAGCCTGGAAGATTTCCGTAGGTGGCAAATTCTAATTCAGCCTCTTTAGAAAATACCACCACTAAGAAGGGCTAGGATGAAGGTGAGGGCCAGCTTTCTCACCCTTAGGCTTGTCCGATTTTGGAGGGAGCAGCTCATGGTCATGGTTCAAAGGATCCCGGAAGGGACTGACTTAACCAAGTTGGCAGAGCAGACACAAGATCCTGTGACTTTGGGCCCCATCTTTCCTCAGAGACCCCATTATGCAGAGAACAGTGTGCCGGCAGGATTCAGGTCCATGCCTCTAGGTATCTGCAGAGACTCTGGTGCCACGAACCAGCCAGTGCTCCATTTGTGGTACTTTGTTACGGCAGCCCTAAGAAACTAACATGGTCATGAGAGATACTGTGACTTCCCCCTTGCTCTCCCTTGAACCACTCATCCTGGGGGAAGCCAGCTGCTATGTCATGAGGCTACTCAAGCAGACCTATGAGAGGTCCGCGTGGCGAGGATCTGAGGCTTTCTGTCAAAGCCAGCGCCCGCTTGGCACCCTGTGGGTGAGCCTCCTTGGAAGCAGATCCGACAGCCCCAGTCAAACCTTCAGATGACTACAGCCCTCCTAAGAAGCCCGGAGCCTGGGACTTCCCTGGAGGTCCAGTGGTTAAGACTCTGCACTTCCACTGCAGGGAGCAGGGGTTTGATCCCTGGGCAGGGAACTAAGATCCTGTATCCTGTGCGGTGCAGCCAAAGAAAACAAAACACACAAACAAACAAACCACAAAAGAAGCCTGGAGCCAGAACAGTCAGTTAAAGCTTTCCCCAGTTCCTGGCCTACAGAAACTGTGAGATAATAGATGCTTATTATTGTTTGAAGCTACTAAGCATTGGAGTAATCTGTTATACAGCAATAGCCACCTAATATTCACATTTATCATACTGGGGCCCCAGTATAACCTGAAACAGAGAGAGCTGCGTTTTTTACATACATCATACATCACTTGAAATGGATCAGGGGCCCCAGTGCCATTCTCTCTGGGGATGTTTCCAACACTGGGCTCCACAGGTGTCCCTGTTATTCATTTCCGCGTGAGCACCTTCCATGTGCCAGACACTGTGTTACCGGCTGCGGCTATAGATGTGAACTGTCATGTTCATGGCCAGTGGCCATTATGGCCATAGCTCTGCTAGTAGACAGATGTGTGAAAAAGGAGAGCGCTCATCTGCAGAGGCGGGGGTGGGGTGGGGGGGGCATTGAGATGCTGAAAGGAGAAGCCTTCAGTGGCGTGACCCTGCAGAGGCAGGAAGAGAGCCAGGTTCAAGGGTCCACAAGAGCAGTGGGAGGTAGAGGGAACTAGAATCCAGACTCCCCACTTCACGGCCTTCTCCCCTGTGTCTGTCTGTTCTGTGTCTCTCTTCTAAAGATACTAGGCATTGGATTTAGGGCCTGAGCTAATCCATTACAACCCTTAATTACATCTGTGAAGACCCTACTCCCAAATAAGGTCACCTTCACAGGTATGAGGCAGGGTTAGGACTTCAATATATACCTTCTGGGGTACACAGTTGGCCCACAACAGTGACCTAGCCTTGGAAGTCACATACCATCGTTTCTTCAGTAGCAATTGGTTACAAGGGTCAGCCCTGTTCAGGGCAGGAGGAGACCACACAGAGGTGAACATCAGTAGGTGAGGATAATGGGGGGCCATCTTGGAGGCTGGCTGCCAGGAGATCAGACGGCAATCTGAGCACGAGACCCGCCCTCAGGCGCAGTATTCACAAAGGAAACAATGGAGAAGCAGTTGCACAGCACTTAGGCCCCCCGTACAGTCAAGAATATAAAAGGGGCAGAGTGGGGAACAGAAGGGTCTGGAAATAGAAATCATCCAAGAGAGGAAAGCTATGTGGAGAGCTCCACCTCCATCTCAAGTCTTGTGATGGGGGCTTCCACAAAGCCATTTACAGCCATCTGCCCCCACGGGCCTGGGCCAAGAGGACGGGCTGCACTGGGATTGGCCAGGGGCCCTGTGAGTGCTTCCCGGGGCCTCTGGGGAGAGAGGGCCGGCGTGGCGTCATTTTAAGTCCTGTAGCGCTTCCTAATGGGCAGGAAGAAGGTGGAAGGGGATGCTGGATTCTTGGGGCTGAAGATGAAGTCATCAGCCATTACCCGGAGGAGAGACGAAGATCAGGAACCTCAGCAGAGAGCCTCAGGGACGGGAACCTCCGTAGAACCCAGGGGAGCCCCCGGGAAACAGCGCTCACCATCTGTCAGGCCCGGAGGGCTGGCGATTTTGCAGTCATATAAGCATTGCCCTATTCCTCTGTTCCCTCATTTCTTCTCCCCGCTCACCCCTCCCCCTTAGACCCTGCAAGCATCAGCATGTGGGGAGCAGAGGCCGTCAGGTGAGAAAATAGACAAAAGCCTCCCACAGCCCAGTCCCTGAAGGCCAGCACCCCAACTCCAGACCTTGGAGCAGAAGGAGGAAGATTGGTCTCTGAAGGAAGATGAACGCGTCAGGTCATATCTATAACCAGCTGCTTTAGAGCTCTAAATCGACTGTGGATTTTATGACGTAGAATGACCATACCTGAGCCTGACCAGAAGAGACATGGGGTCAGCTGGGCTTTCATCCAAGGCGGGTGAAGGGGAAATGGCTCCTTCATGGAAAAGTTCAAGTGGAGGGAATTCCCTGGCGGTCCAGTGATTAGGACTCTGCGCTCTCACTGCCGCGGGCTAAGATCCCAGAAGTGGCATGGCTTGGCCAAAAAGAAAAGTTCAAGTGGACAGTGAGAGGCGCAAACTGAGCTGCATTTTGATTACATCCCACGTTCAGCGATTGGTTTCACTGAGCTCGAGCTTTCTCAAGGCAAGTTGGGCCTTATATTCCTCACTCTTGTCACCCCCGGGGCACAGCCTCGATCCACAGGGAAGTTCCCGAAGAAAAGTCTGTCTCAGCTTTTGTCCAAAATTGAGGCATGTTTACTCAATTTTCCTTCCTATTGTCTGGAAATGACACCAAGAACAGGGGGGAAAATAAAAAAGGACAACTTGTCCCCGTGCAAAACAGCCACACCCTCTGAACTCTTCACCCTGCTGTGTTCTGACTTCACCCTGGATGGGGAGGTGAGGTATGAGGTTGGCAGAAAGGTTCCTGGGAGGATACGCTTGGCCTGGGAACAAAAGCTGTTTTTCTGAAAGCTTTGTGCACTTCAACTAAGTGAGGGAGGGGTCTGAGCAAAGACAGGAGAGAGAATCAGGGGAGGAAGTTCTGCTAAAAAAAATTTAAATTCCCCAGGGATGTTGGAGCTGTCATCTGATCAGTCCTTTAAATGTCTTGTTATTATTGAAAAAAAGAAGGTTGGGGCTTCCCTGGTGGTGCAGTGGTTAAGAATCCGCCTGCCAATGCAGGGGACATGGGTTCGAGCCCTGGTCCGGGAAGATCCCACGTGCCACGGAGCAACTAAGCCTGTGCGCCACTACTGAAGCCTGTGCGCCTAGATCCCGTGTCTCACAGCAAGAGAAGCCACCACAATGAGAAGCCCGCGCACCGCAGCGAAGAGTAGCCCTCGCTCGTCACAACTAGAAAAAGCCTGCAGACAGCAACAAAGACCCAACGCAGCCAAAAATAAAAAATAAATAAATTTATAAAAAAAAAGAAGAAGAAGGCTGCCTGTGAGTCTCTCCTCTCTCACTGTCCTTGCACCAAGCTTGGGACCAAAGCTTCCTTCCTTCTCTAGGAGTCAGGCTCTGAAAAGAAGTGCCCTCGAGATTAGGCGCTAGGACCCGGCAGAAGCTGGGGCTCTGCAGCAAGAATCCAAGGTCTTCAGCTCACAGGCCTGCAGTTCAGACACCCACCAGGTAGGTTCCAGCTCCCAGCAAGGACCCAGCCGAGCAGAGGCATAAGCTGGAACACAAGTGGGGATGAAAGCCTGGAAAGCAGGGGCATTCCACAGTCAGCGCTTCTAGAAAAGCCTGTCTTCCCCAGCACAGAGGCTGCAGGGAGTAGCGACTCTGGTTCTCTATATTTCAATAAAAAGCATTTATCGTGCTGATGATGTCAGTGATATTTCAGGACCTAAACAAGCCTAGTTTTTCACAGTCTGTAGGACAGGGGGCTCCTAACACTTTTTAAAAGATGCTAGACCCTAAATAAAATCCCTTGTCACCAGGCCACCCATTTCTCTCTCCCCCAGGCCCTGGTGCCATGAAACAGTCACAGCCCCCCGTCAGCCGATGGCAGCGCTCTTGGATCAGTTTCCCGAAGAGCTTAATCATGAACAAATTGCTGTCACTTGGCCTGGAGCTGAGAAGCCCAGGAGAGTCTCAGGATGAGGTCTTCCCTGGTGAGAACACAGCCCTTCTGGGAGCCTCTCTTCCTCAGTGCATGTTTGCACTGGGGAGTAACTCCAGAGCACCGAGCGCCGTGTGGGGTTAGCAGGGCTTTTCAACTTCAGCACTAATGGCATTTGGGCTGGATAGTTCTTTGTTGTGGAGGTGGTCCTGTGCCTTGTAGGATATTTAGGACTATGCCTGGCCTCCATCCGCAAGACGCCAGTAGCATCCCCTCCCCACTCCTCCTCCATCGTGACAATTAAAACTGCCTCCACACATTGCCAAACGTCCTCAAGGCCAAAGTCATTCCTGGTTGAGAAGGACTGGCTAGGAGCAGTGCTCATTCCATGACTAGACAGCTAAGGAGACCCAGGGTAGAGCTGGGCCACCCGTATCTCAAGGGAATTTTCACTCCAGGAAAAAAGAGACCAAGTCTACACGGCCCTTGTATCAGTTAGTGCTCTGTTGGATGCAACTCTAAATGACTTACCAAGGGTGAGGGGTGGATGCTGTCTCTTGTAACTGAGAAGACCACGGATTTAGGCACATTGCTGGCTCAGGCCCAGCTTGAACCAGGACTCAAGCAATATCACCAGGACTTGATTCTGGATTCTGCTTTGCTCCAGCTTTGGAATTCTTGTAGGGGCAAGATGGCTGCCAGCGCTCCAGTCCTGTATCTTCCGAGGTTGGCGACTTGTGGAAGAAAAAACGGGAAGTGTTTTCCTTTCTGCAGTCCTAGCGAAAGCGTCATTGTATTTGCTTGGCTCCGATTTGGTCAAGAGTCCGTCACCAAGCAAAAGCAAAACACCATGGCCAGAAATGTGCTGGCCTAGTTGGCCAGGCTGTAGTCACATGCCCACCTCTGGATCTTGGAGCACAGTCAACCCGGCATACAGGGAACCAAAGACGGAAATGTGAGGTTTCCCAAGAGGAAAATCAGGGTACAACTACCAGGGGACAGGTGAAAGGATTCCAGATGACAAAAAGCAACAGGTCGCTACCACAGTCTAGACCAAAAAGAGGTTCAGCTCATCCGTCAAGGTGAGAGGTAATGAGAGTGTAAGGAGGACTTCAATGAATGGCAGTACAAAGGCTGTGCCGTGACTGTCCAAGTCAACCTCCAGGAGACAAACAGAACCCTCTTAGGTGTCTCTAGGACAAACTAGCAACTGACATGATCCATTCAACTGCTGCCTGAAATGGAGACCACAGGAGTTTCACCAAGATCTTTCCCCGCTTCTTCCATAGTAACATATTTGCAGTTGGGCCCATAGCTGCCCAGCTGGGCACAGCATTTCCCAGCCTCCCTTGCAGTTAGGTGTGACCATGAGACTAAGTGAACACTACAGGAACAGAAGAGATGGCCAGACCTATGCCTTAAGACAGTGGGTGTCTCATCCACACTCTTTCTCCTTCCCTTGAACCAGAACATGAACTTTCCTGAGGCCCAGGGTTTGACCACACAAGAGAGAATGATGCCTTAAGGGACGACGGAGGAAAATGCAGAGGAATCTGGATCCCTGAATGACCAGGGTGGAGCAGAGCCTCCTGCTAGCCTGGAATGGGTACCTCAAGTGAAAAAGAAAGAAATGTCTGTCTTTTCTAAGCCACTAAATTGTTGCATTTCCTCTATTTGAAGATGCAAGTTTTTTTCCTATTCTAATATCTCCAAAATCCATGACACCATTGGCCAGGCAGTGGCCACCCTTAAGTCAGGCCCCAGGAAAATATTTTTGTGAGGCTCTTGTCTATATAAACAAATTAAAATTAACATATTATAAAAATTCATAAGTTCATGTGAGACATAGTGATTTATCAATGAAGATTCAGAATAATGGGTAGAGAAGAGCTGCTTACGTATTTGTTTATTGTCTCATCAATGCACATGAAGATTCTTCCTCCAGGCCAGACACCATCTCTTCCTGTTTAGATCCAGAAATCTATCTCTTCATAATTTCAGGTCTCCCACCAGGAGAAAATAGTAGTGATACATCATTATGTTGACTAAATACTATAATTGACACATAATATTGTTTTTTGACACATAATATTGTTTTTTTGACACATAATATTGTTTTTGACACATAATATTGTTTTTTGACACATAATATTGTTTTTTTCAGAACAGAGTGACAAAGTTCTGTGTCAGCCTTCACTTGCCTTTCTTGCTGCCATTGACCATTTGATATTTATTGAGGTTTCGTCTCCATTCTGGAAATTGCATAATGTGTGGAAGTGATATTCTGTGCTCATTTGATAGAGATCCTATGTGTTTCTGGTCCCTGATACCCTCGTTGGCCAACGCTAATGGTGAAAGGGATTTTTAAACAAGTAACAGTGATAACGGAACATTTGGGTTTTGAATTTAGACCATAAAAGCTAGTTTCTACAGTTTCTTTCACCACTTGAAGAAGGTGTAAAGTGAGTTGCTTACTTGCTTTCCAGACCTTGGGCAGGTCCCGGCGCCGCAGAGTCCGGTTACTCTAGGTAGCAGAGCACGGGTCTGTGCCCAAGTCCTAGGGAGCACGGTGCTGTGCGCGCCTGCGCAGACGCAATCGGGACGCCCTCGCCCGCCACGCCCTTTCTCCGCACCCCTCTAGGTGCTCCAGATACACGAGGCTCTTGGACTCGCACCAGCCGCGGACCGAGTGGTGAGGCGCCTAGGTGGGTGGGACTGACTGTGGGCCTGGAAGTTTGACCTTGGGGGTGGACATCAGGAAGAAGATGAGAAGAGCCTGGAGAGCAGGGGTGCGACTAGGGGCGCTAGAACGCAACCAGTTGGGGGAACCTGCAGGGCGACAGGACCCTTCCTCCGCGCTGGCTCTCCCCGGGGCTGAGACTTTCACCTTGGAGGCTGGTGCAAGACCAGCCAGGAGTCAGCAAAGGAGCTGTGAATGGGTGAGCCACAGGCCACATTATACAGAAACAGCATAAGGGTCAATGTTCTGAGTGGGAAATGGCAGATAATGGGACAAGATCCTGTGTCAACAGAACCTTTGTATCAAAATAATGTAAGTCAAATCCTTTAGGGAAAAAAAAAAGTTAATCCATCTGCTACTGTAACTGCAGTCATCATCCAATATCCAGGGCTTCACTTAGGCTCACAGATCTGGCCAAAAGTCTGGGAGGTGCATGAGGGATGCCTAGACTTGGAGCAGCATTTGCTGCTGGGGTTAGATCTTTGGTGGAGGCCAGTCATGTCACAAAACCTTTGTTAATACCAAAGTCATGACCATTTAGTGACACAGGCTGGACTTTCCGAGGATATGATGCAATACAGCATTCGTTTTTTATCATCATCAATCTTTGTGCCAATAGTGAGTAGACTCCAGGCAAGGGCAGGGGCTCTGCTTTTGCTGGTACTGGTGTTAGTCACTATGCAGGATCCTTCTGGCAAGATCAAGAAAGTACCAGCATCAAAACCCAAGGAGTGTCCCTACCTTGGAAAAAAATCCGCAAAGATAATAGTGAAATACTCTTTTAAGATAAGCTGCATCTATCACCAATGCTCTTGACATGAAGAGTGATGTTGGGGAAAATGCAGCAATGATTCTCAGATGGAAAGTGGTTCAGAAGAGCTGGCTTCTGACGGAGAAGAGGATCGGATGGTTGACGTCAGTGAGCACACACATTCACTAGTCACGGTCAGTTCCGTCATCTGTGGTTCTAGGACTGGCCTCACCAGGCTGGATTGTTTTCCGCTGGGCCTTAAGACAAGGCAGTGTATCAAGATGGGTTCTGTCAGTTCCAGGCCTCACATTTGTGCTGAAGACACATGATGTGTGGGTACAGAGCCACCCCGGGAAAGACCCCATCAGCCTAGTCAAAGCCACATGGGTGCGGCAGCTGCTGTGATTTCCTCCAGCTTGCCTTTAGAGAATAACAAATGCTTTACGGTTTGTAAAGCACTTTCACTTACATTATCTTATCCCATTCTCACAACCCTGAGAGGAAAGGCAGACATTATCATCACTCCATTTTAGAACTGAAAAATAGCTCAGCGAGGTAAGGGAACTTTATCAGGGAACCCTGGGTTGTGACAAAGCCTGGATCTGACATCTTTAATGACATCTTTAATGCCACACCCTGGGCTCTGTCCACCATACCACAAAGTCTACTTTCAGGGAAATTCCATTTCTATCTTTTATCTTTTGCATTACTTGGAGCTATTGGGTTGGCCTAAAAGTTCGTTGGGTTAGTGAATACGTTGTTCAATAAAGTTCTTCGTGGAAATGAAAAATGTCTTTTATTTTTACTTAAAACCAAACGAACCTTTTGGCCAACCCAACAAATAGTTTGTTTTGTGTTGGTTGGGTTTTTTTTAGTTTTTTGTTTTTTTAGGGATGGATGTTTCTAGTCTAGGGTGAAAATTCTTGTAGAGCAAGAACCCCATTTGACTGCAACCATTGCTAATTTCTCTTAAATGACATTCTCACAGATTGCCCATGAGATAGCAGCTTTCATGCATTATATCCCTTATGGAAAAAAGAGGTACCTTTAAGAATGGAGTGGGTAGTCTTTACCTCATTTTCATGTTATACAACAAACCCTCAGTACTCTTGGGTTTTATAAACTATGGGATGGAGTTTACAGAATGCCACCAAGTCCCCCGCCCCACCCTCACCCCAAGAATCAGTAACAATTTGCATCAGTTGGCACAGTTTTGTTGTTTGTATTGAAGTAGAAGGGTTTTTGAGCTTTATTCATTTTGTTTTGTGGGAGTTATTCTGTTTGGGTGCAGAGCTTCCTGGGGAGAAAGATAAGAATAATGGAAGGAATTGATGAGCTGTCCGTCCCCCATACTGCCTGAGAGACTCATTTCCAGCCCCAGGGAGGGAAGAGTTAGGGTGATAAATGGAGAGAGGAGTAATCATGTAAGACGTTGAGCAACTAAAGATACAAGCGGTTCTGTTATGGGACACAGGCAGCAAAGGACAGCCATTCAGTGAGGAGGTTATTTGTTCCCCGCTACTCCATCCTGCCCTCCACTTTGGCAAGTTGGTGGTGTAGAGTGGCCCCAGGAGAGAATGCCATGCCCAGGCAACAGGAGTGACCACTATAAGAACAGAGTCCTTACAGAAGACACACGTGCTGATGAGGTACCCTTTTTAAGGGGCTGTGGAGAGTAGACCATCTGTGGGAGGTCGCGGTGGAAGAGCATAGTGGACCTTCCCTGTTTCCTCTGGGAGACACCTCAGGGGCCTCCAGAAGTAACTGAGGAAGAGTTGGCAGGGCACAGGATAAGTAGAAACTTCTACAGACCTTCAAGAGGGGCTCAGAGCTAATAAAATTTAGTCTGGATGTCAGTGTGACCTCATTGGCACCCACAGGCTTGTGCACTTTATTCTTCTCCTCTGTATGCCATTCGACTTAAAACATCCTGTCTTTAGTGAAGATGCCATGAAACGTGCTTACGGTGCAGACGCCTTCCAAGAGCAATTCTCCCACTAGCTGATGGCCCTGCCTCCGCCCACCCTTCTAATAAGGGGGAATCGTAGGGCAGCAGCTGGAGAAGTCCACCTGCAGGGTTTGGGGCTGGGAGGAAGAGAAATAACTCTTTTCTATGTTCAGGTAGAGCACCAGATATGATTTGCTAAAGGCTTCTGAGTGACGAGGTTATTAGGCAAAGATTTTTGCTATTTCAACTGAAGTTGGAATGAGAGAATCTGGGGGGTAGGCTGCAGCGTGAAGGATTTAGATTAGAGCAGTAACGAATTTCCCAACATCAAAGGGAACGGGTTCTCTGCTCTAGGCCCATTTTTAAAGGTAAATAGAGAGGTCTCCCTTGTGTGTCAACCTTCCAGATCTTGCAATGGCTCTCTACATATCTTTTCCTGAACTCCCACCCTCTTCCTGAGTTCCATCTGTGTCCTACAACCTCATCACAGCACTTAACAACACTGAGCTGTGAACTTCCTGGGGTAGAAACTGTGTCTTATTCTTTAATGTGTCCTTGACCCTTAGGAGTTACAAAGCACACAGTGAATGTTGGTCTGATCATAAGGGAAAAGCTGCTAGGAGACTGGAGGATACGTCAGTACGCGTTAGAGCAGTATGTGTTCACGCTTTTGAGTTTCACCTGGGGAATGGGCTGTGAGCGGCTACTGGAAGCTGTCATGAGGACGCAATGAGGAAGCACCAGGAGAAACGTCTCTACGATGCCTGGTATCGTACAGTCCCCTTCTCCCCTCTGTCCCCTTCCTTCTGCCTGACGTTGGGTCTGGAAGCAAAGGTCAGGTGCTCTATGTGAAGATGGGAGGTCTGAATGATTTCTCAAGAAAGGCAAAGGATCTGAGGGAACTGGACGGCAGAGATGAGCAAGCTGCAGGTCCTGCCCTGGGATCTGGAACGGCAAGCAGAGAAACCAAGTGTGCTGACAGAAATGGGGGAGGGGGGACAATTCTGGTGCCAGAGTATGGCTACCCACAAGAGCTACCTCCTTCCTCTGTGGATCCAGCCCACTCAGGAGGGGCAGTCAGTGAGTGTGCACAGGGTCGGGCACCAGTGTTGTCAGGAACAGATCCTTCACACCATGGCCTGGCACCTTCCTGAGGAAGAAAAGATGCCAAGCCAATCCCCCAGAGAAATCAACTCAAGGGAAAGGGGCTCGTCAAACCCCAGGCTCTGTCTAGCCATTGTCTCCCCAGTGGGAAAGAACTTAGCCCAAGGGATCAAAAGACTCCTTAGCGCAAGATCTGGAACATTCCAACGTCCCTCCTTAAGCGGAGGGAGGCTGATGGCACTGCTGCAAAGTAGACAAAGAAAAGCAAGGGACTTCTTTTAAAGTGAAACGTGTAAAATAGAGGGGGGTGGGGGAGACCGTGAACACCGGGGCAGCAATTAGGCAGAAAGACTGCAGTACAGACACAGGGCAGTACCATCCTACCCGACAACACTGGCAGTGTCATACTCCAAAAGAGCTGTTTAAAAACTGCTAATTACTGAGATTCCAATAAGAGCTCTGTCTTAAAAGTGATTTCAAACTGATTGCAGCTTTTTGAACTGATCGCAGCTGTAAGCTATAAAGGAAGGAATCTAAATAAAAGTGAAACATCCTTTGATCAAACACAAAGGAACTCTTCCAAATAAAAATACCTTTATTTTACATACACATCATAGCTGTCTCACATGTGTAAACAAATGATTTATACACATCTATTAAACAAATAAGTTCCCTGAGATAGGGATCATACTTGTTCATCCTCATAGCTCCTGACAGTATTTAGCATAGTATCTGGCACATGGAAGATGCTTACGGAATTGAATTTCATCGAAGCAATTGCAGTATTAATGATTTAATCAGATCATTGTCATTTTTTACAATAATGGGCTACTATAAAATGAATACTAGGGTACAGCAGTACAAAAGGCCATTGTAATAGCCTCAAATCCAGGAAAAACATACCTATTTTTCCAGAAGACCAAAAGAAATATGCAAATACAGTCGTTCTCGAAAGGCAAGTCAACCACTCTACATTCCACAACAGAGACCATGTTGATTGTGCTGTGTGAGTTGCTAGGCAACCACTTGGTAATTCCCCATGTAATAGAGACGAACCTGTCATCTGCTTTCTTGGCTATATGTGACATGAGGAGACAACAGGTAAAGGACAGCCAAGAACACCTACACCTGGATGACACAATCACTCCTGAAGTGTGATGACACTGGAGAAAATCCCCATGCCCTGCAGAAAGTGCTGGAGGGAGAATTTCATTAAACTATTAGCACAAGATATCCGGTGAATTTTCTTGGATTTACCCTGTGGGTAAATCCTGCGGGTGATCCTGTTATCCCTGTCCACAAAGCCAGGGACCAAAAGCCCTGAAGTTCAGCTTGTGGATGGCTGTCAATCCAATAAGGCCTCCAGATCAGCGGGTCCCATGACTCCAGCTGGGAGAAAATTTTACCAGATAAAAGCATCCTTTTAAGTCTTAAAAGGGACACTTAACATCTCAAAGAAACCCAAGTTCTGGGTGAACAAACCATACTCTTTTATACCAGAAGAAAATGCTCTTAGTAATTTCTTTGGACATGATTTCCCAGACATTTTAGGCAAATGAGCTACCTTGTGAAGACCCCACTCCACTGTAGGTACTGACATCCCTGTCTTTGAAATAGACTGAAAACCCAATAAAGCATTGGAGAATGAATGCATAAGGAATGTCTGAAAGCTGCTCTGACATTAAGAACTTAAATTTAAATGCCACTTCAAATTTGGAAGACTAAGAGTACTCATCTTTTTCATATGAATTTCAAAAGGACCACTCCTCCCCAGATTTAAAAAAATAGAGGAGGGCCTCCCTGGTGGCGCAGCGGTTAAGAATCCGAATGCCGGGACTTCCCTGGTGGTCCAGTGGTTAAGAATCTGCTTTCCAATGCAGGGGACGCAGGTTTGAACCCTGGTCGGGGAACTAAGATCCCACATGCCGTGGGGCAACTACTCCCATGCGCTACAACTAGAGAGTCCACGCAGGCAAAAAAAAAAAAAAAGAATCCGCCTTCCAGTGCAAGGGACACGGGTTCGAGCCCTGGTCCGGGAAGATCCCACATGCCGTGGAGCAACTAAGCCCGTGCGCAGCAACTACTGAGCCTGCGCTCTAGAACCCTCGAGCCACAACTACTGAAGCCTGTGCACCTAGAGCCTGTGCTCCGAAACAAGAGAAGCCACCGTAGTGAGAAGCCCGCGCACCGCAACGAAGAGTTGCCCCTGCTGGCTGCAACTAGAGAAAGCCTGCGCGCAGCAACGAAGACCCAACACAACCAAAAATAAAATAAAATAAATAAATAAACAAATAAATAAAACAGGAATATTTGCCCACAACCTATTCCCACAAATATCATATTTCAGTCTTTTCCGGAAATTACTTGCTTCAGTCTCTTGTTTGAGATTTAAGATCTTGGACCTGGGATCAGGCAATCCGTTGGAGATAAAATCACCAGTTTTGATGAACAACTGGGCAAGGCTTTAACCTAACATCTGGTGCCAACCTGATTTATCCAACCTGTTGAGATGCTGACTGAAGCCCAGCTGGCCAACCCTGCGGCGCGAAGGCTGTCAAAAGCACCAGCCCTGCCTAACCAGCACTGGAAAGGGGAGTGCTGGTTGCGAAGTTCCTGGGCACGTCTCCATCTGCAAAGGAAAGCCACGGCATCCGTCATCTCTACTGACTACCAGGTTTTACAAGGGTTTTCATGGAATTCCGAATAGAATCAGCCAGGAACCAAATCACATGTGAGGAAGGAGGATGCAGGGGCATTCTTGCACAAATGCTCAAAAGACCTTCCAATGACTGGGCTTGGGGTGAGGTGACGTAGAAGGGGCAACAGAGGCTCTGGAATTTCTTTGCCAGAATTACAAGTATGGACAAAAACCTTTCGCCAGCTACCTTCACTCCATCTTTTCAACATGACACGTACAGTCGTGTGCAAAAGGCCTGGAGGTGGGAGAGAGCGGAGCGTGTCAGGGAACCAACAACAGAAAAGGGGATGTCCATTCGTCCCTTGCACCAGTGGCCCCGGAAGCCACTCACCCTCCTGGTTGGTGGCATCTTCCTTCTCTGGAGTCCAGTCAGTGATGGGTAAGCCCACTGTTAAATTTTCAGGAACCTGGGGTCCCACTGATGTCAAGTTGGTTGAACACTTACTACGTAGAACTTGCTTTGTGGGAGAAAAACATTCAATATATTGGGCTTCCCTGGTGGCGCAGTGGTTGAGCGTCCGCCTGCCGATGCAGGGGACGTGGGTTCGTGCCCCGGTCCGGGAAGATCCCACATAACACGGAGCGGCTGCGCCCGTGAGCCATGGCCGCTGGGCCTGCGCGTCCGGAGCCTGTGCTCCGCAACGGGAGAGGCCACAACAGTGAGAGGCCCGCATACCACAAAAAAAAAAAAAAAAAAAAAAAAAAATTCAATATAATCCCTGCCCTGAAGGAGCTTAGACTCTAGTGGGGGAGACAGATGGGTACCCAAGAAATTATAATGCAAACCAGTCTGGATTACGGCACAAGAGGCGGAAAGTGTTCAATTCGGGGATAATGAATGTCCGTGTGGAGGCTGCCCCTGATTTTGGGCTCTGTAGCCAGCTTTGTATTACCGGAGTTGTAACAGGGAAGAGCTAAATCAGACTCAATGTTCGATGTGTTTCTTTGACTTTAACCTTTGCTTTTCGTTCCTTTTGTTATTATAATCATACATAATGGCCTGCCTCAGGGAACCCTGCCCACCTGTGAATGGCTGCAAGAAAAAAGAAACTAACACATGCCCTCACCGAGGCTGGTCATTCCAGGAGATATTTTGCAAGACTGACGGCCCTTTTACTTTACTTCCTCACCACCTCTCGCTCTCTATTCTGCCTTTTTACTTTAATTCTTCGCCACCTCTCCCTCTCTGATTCTATAAAAGAAACTGGCATCCAGACCCACGTAAGGTGCTTTTTCAGAGACACTAGTCCGCCATCTTCTCGGTCTGCCGGCTTTCCGAATAAAGTCATATTCCTTGCCTCAGCGCCTCGTCTCCGATTCACTGGCCTGTCGTTCGGCGAGCAGAGTGAGCCTGGACCCGGTAAGAGAGCGTCAGGTTCCACTGAAAAGCCTCAGCTCCGTCTGGCTTTCTGCTGTGGTGGCCTGTATTTCTTGCCTTTGGGCGAGCCCCCGGTGGGGAAGTCCGCTGTGATCCGAAAGCTGTTTACACATGGGACAGAAGCCCATTGGGCAAGATACGAGGCCAAGGAGAACCTCTGTCAAAAATCAAATGGTTCTACAGAAAGGGACAACTGAACAGCTTTCTGAGTCATCTAGAGAAAAAAGTTGTGAGTTTAAATCAAAGACTTCACATTCAGTGGGGGGAGATGACACTTGAAAAATCTTTCCACTAAAAAGATTCTAGATAGGGGATCTAACAAGTAAAGGGCAGCTGCTGAGTGCTTTGGAAAGATATGTGGGTTGAAATCAGCATATACCCTGTCACACACAACAAAATATCTCTACCACGTGCAGAGTGAAAGAGAGGATCAGACGGAGGTGTTTTCTGCACTTTGCCTTTCCAGTGCCCGGTCTCCATTCCTGGTGACCTTTCCCACACAAGTGCTTGTACCCAGTGCCTTCCAGCTCCGCTCCCCACTGGTCTCCCGCTCAGCGCAGCAGGAAAGGGTGTGGTAGCACCATTTCCACTGAACACGCAGCCCAGCAGAGCGGCCAAAAGCAAGGACTCTGGAATTCAATTCCTGGCTCTACCACTTAGCACCAGTCACCTTGGCAAGTGACACGGCCTCTTTACCTTAGTTTCCTCCTCTGTAAAACGAGGATAATGATACCACAACCATGTCACGGGACTGTGGGAGGATTAAATAAGTAAATCCGGGCAAATCACTTAGGACAGTGTCTGGAAATAGCACTCTGTGTCAGTTGTTATGAGAGAATTTGTCTTGGGTTCTGGAGTATTTGCATGTCGAGCAATTATTCGTAAAGGAATTTCGGGTTTGGGCAAGATGGAGAGCTATTAGGGAGGGGTTTTCATTGTCCCCGATCAAACTTGTGCCTATATATCAACACCCTGACTGTAATCCAAATGCCTTTCTATTGTCTCTGCTCTTCTAGATAACTCTAAAAATAGGAGCTAAGAACTAACCTGGCTGGTGGGTGCCCAGTCACTTGGCTGCTAAGGAAACAAGGAACGTGCATCCTGCTCTCACCCACCTCTGCCTCTGCCAGCCTGGGACCTGTAGGTCCCTCTCCCCACGCACAGGCTGGAACCCCTTTCCTCTTGCTGGAACTCTGGGGCATACACACACCTACCATCCCATCAAATCATCTTAAAAATCTGTGAAGTGGTCAGCAGTAATGTTGGATGCCAGATTCAGACTAGAGGATAACTATGTTACAGATGGCCAAACTCAGAAAAAAAAGATGGTTCTCAGGTGTCACTCCAAGAACTGATGCCAGTCCTTGTAGTGACGTTTTCACTGATCCTCGGCAAAATTGGAAAAATAAGAATAGCAATGAGTTTTTCATAAGGCAGAAATTATTCAATTTTTGAATTGTGAGATTATGGCCTATCATCCTTCCTATGTCTGAGAGAAGATGTTGAAATGCCCCATCTTTTATAAAATGATATCAATAGGAGCTGGGATTTGAAACTAGATCTTTTGCATACTTTCACTGTTATTATACTATTTTAATTACTTTAAAATAATTTAAAAATAACCAATTTTAAATTCAACTTTAAATGTTAAAATAAGTTGTAAAGAATTATTTATAAATATTGTAAATGATATAGTAGATTGGATACTTGAAAATATCTTCAAATAAAACAGCACAGGGTTAACTGTTTGTGGCATCCTATGCAGGACTGAAAGCTCAAATCGTCACATGGACAGGGCCGCGAAGAACTTAATGAAGTAGGCTGGGCAGAGGTGCAGTTTCTGACCTCCAGTCTGTGACACTCCGTGAGGGCAGAAAGGAAAAGAAGCCTACTTGCAGTTCCCTAAGTGTAGCATTTAAAGGAGCAGGTCTCCCCCTGCTGGCAGCAGTGGTGGCAAAATGAGTCTTGAACCACAACTGGCAGTGAGGGCTCAAACAGGAAAGGGTTCTACAGCAAGAAGCAATGGTGCTTGGAAAACCACTCTCCGCCACGGAAACCTTAGCCACGTAAACAAGAGTGTGACAACAAAGATTGAAAGAACTTGCATCACTCTGACAGGAAACTATCAACAGAGATGCTGATTTACAAACTCTGGTGAATTAGCAAAGAAAGAAAAATGTTTACATTCGTTTGGCTCTATAAAAAGATTCATTACCCATTTTCATGAATCGCTTATTCTATGTATCTAACTACATAGGACCGTACAGTGGCTCAATTAAAATTACACCTATCAGGGCTTCCCTGGTGGCGCAGTGGTTGAGAGTCCGCCTGCCGATACAGGGGACACGGGTTCGTGCCCCGGTCCGGGAAGATCCCACATGCCGCGGAGCGGCTGGGCCCATGAGCCATGGCTGCTGGGCCTGCGCATCCAGAGCCTGTGCTCCGCAATGGGAGAGGCCACAAAAAAAAAAAAAAAAAAAAAAAAAATTACACCTATCAGTAACTTAGTCTGATTCATTTGGTCCCACTACCGCATTTGTCTTTGAAGTTCAAGTTATTGATACAGCATGGCTGTCTGGTCATAAGATAGCTAAAATCAGGGAAGTTTGACTTATTTGCACTTTTGGAGGATTAAAGTAATCCTCGCGCCTTTGTTTATTTCATTTATTCTCCTTTGGCTGGCATGCATTCTGCGCTCACCCGCTTCCATTACTGGATATCCTACCTTTACCTGTCCTTACAGTTTTACTTCCTGGTCTCTTCCTCTTTCAACAACAAACAGAAAACAAGCAGAAGGTTATTTTTCACTCCCTTGATTTTATTAACTCGATTTTGTTCACAATCGTCTGACATTTATCACATTCTCTCTCATACTATTTATTAGAACATGTCTTTTTCCCATACCGGATTCTAAGGTATTTGAGGGCAAAAACTGTTTTATTCTGCCTCAAAAAGATCCAGGGCTTAGTAGTTTTGTCATCACGGACATAAACTTCAGTGCCCTCATCTATAAAATGGAGACGTTCATAACAGCGACCTCGTTAATTTGTACAGGCATCATAACTATAGTTTTCACTCACTCCATCCCCTAAACAAAAGCCTTACGCGCTGCAGGCATTCAATCATTATTTGTTGGTAGAGCTTAATGCTAATAAATACATTCACGCCTGGTAATGCATTAGCATTATCTGTGTCTGGAGGACTAATGTGATTACTTATGACCTAGCAGCACTTAGCAAGGCTTGGATTACCAACATAGGGAGAGTTTCCCCTGCCCCACCATCTAGATCCAATGTAATTCTCTGTGATGCTGGCAATGTGCTGTACCAATAAAGTAGCCATTAGCTACGTGTGGTTATTGAGGACTTGAAATGTGGACAGTTTTCGTCTTATTTAATTTTAATTAGTTTAATTATTTAATTTTAATCAGTTTCAGTACCTCCTAGTGACTCTTGGCTAACCTACTGGACACGTCAGCTCTAGAACTTGCCTCTACCGGTGAGCAATCTTTACATTCACCGTGTCCTCTTTTCCACCTGTGAAGGAATTTTTCTAACCTAAGAAGTAACCTTCACTGATTCAACGCATCAGAACTTTAAATGATCCCAACCCCTTTTTTTCTTTAGTGGGTTCGTTATGACACTTCAAGAACTGGCGTGAGAAACAGGATCCATGTGAAACTCAACATCTCGGTCAGTTGCACAGGACAAAATGAGTCATACATAATATGACATGCAATCATCCCACAAGAAATACTAATTGCGTCCCTGCCTCGCGAAGCATCGTCTGGAGGGATGGTAGGGGACGCAAACCAGCCGCTGCGACAGGTGTGGCAACACAGTGAGCAGCGCGCTGGGCGGTCCGGGCAAGCCTCTTTCGGGCCGAGACAAGGCGAGGCTGCCAGCCTCCCCTCCCACGCCGGCCGCCTCCGCACGGGCTCGCCTGCAAGTCAGCATGGCCTGTCCCGGTCCCCAACCCTAACGGCGTGCCTCTGTACAAACCGAGAACGCTGTTTCCCCCAACCGACTTCCACCCACGCCCCCGGGAGAATCACTCCTCCTGCCTTGTCCACTAGAAGCCGGGCCACCCCTGCTTCTCCTGACCTTGCCTCTGAACCACGCCCCCCAGCAGCTCGTTGCTCAAGATCCCCGTACAAAATGGCGGCTGAGTCTGGAGAACCAACCATAGAGACGCCCACCTTCCGCGGAGAGCGCGCCGACCTCCTAAGGACGCCCGCGCCCCCGTGATAGGCGTGCCGACGTCATCTTCCGGCGGAGACGAAACAGCGGGCGCCGCCAAGGGCCCTTCTAGGAGAACAGCGAGCAGTCTCTGTGGTGCCGGGTCGTCCGAGCCGTGTCACGTGGCTGGCGAAAGCCGTCGCGGAGGCTGGGGGGGAGGAGAAATGGGCGGGAGGACTGGGGGATAGCTTGAGACCCGACGACAACGGGGTTGTCATGGAGCCGCGCAGCCGGGCTCGCGCATGCGCCACTCTACTCGCGGGTCGTCCGGTCGCGGAGCGGCGACCTCGGTCCTAGGTGAGAAAAGGAGGGCTGAGGGTGAAGGGGGAGGGTTTGGGCGAGGAGCGTGGGAAAAGGAAGTGGGAGTAGGGGAGAGAAGAAGGGAAGCAAGGTAGTCAAGAGGCAGAGCCGGGACTTTCTGGGGACAGAGGGCCAGATGATGGGAGCAGGGGGTGTTGCGTTCCTCCCCCATTTAGTTGGTCGGTTTTGCTGCGAGGGTCAGGACTGCGTGGCAGAGGAGATCGCGGGTGAGGAGGGGGCTGTGTGTGGGGAGGAATTGGGGTAAGACTGTTAGGACGGGTGAGCCCTGGTCTAGCCCTGGGGGCAACAGCCGGCTGGGCATCCCGGCGGGGGAGCGCTTGGAGGCCCGCCGTGCTGTGAGCAGAGGGGCAGGGAATGGGCAGGTGAGTGAGCGCGGGAGCTGGTAACCCTGTGAGGGTCCTGGGCCTCCCGTTTGGGGATGAGGGGTAGTGCTCTGTTCTGGGCCCGGGGCACAGGTGTGCTGTCTTTTTCTGAGACTTGCTGTCACCCACTTGGCTGGTTCTTTCCCTTGGGTGACCAGCTTGCCAGGCGTGGTGCCAGGGGGTGGGGAGGTGGGAGAGAAGGTGGGCATTGCCAAGTAAGGAGTTAGTGGTTAGTGTGGGCGGGTTCAGAGGAGCTCTGATCCAGGCCCAGGGCACAGGCCGCAGCCAGGCTCCCTGTTATTGCCCAAGTCCTGGCAGTAAGCGTTGCCTGGGCGTTTGCCCTGGGAGGCTGGTGGTATGCCAGTCACAGCACAGTCCTAGGGTCTGCCCAGTTCTGCCCTGCTGAGCTGGCAGGCTGGTGGATGCCTGGAGGGCGCTCCTGCTGTCTGGCACAGATGCATCGTGGGCTGGTGCGAATGGGGGGTGGGTGGGCACTGTTAACTGTGAACCCTTCTCCAAGCAGGGGATTTGAGGAAGTTCTCTAATCTTATCTTCTCTTTGAAAGAGGAGAGTGGAATGAGCCATACCAGGTTCCAAACAGAGGACATTGTATGTTCAGGATCTTTGACGTGGATTTGCAGCCAAGCTGGAGCATGGAAATGGATGTGAAGGGGAAGATGAATATTAGAGATTTAGGTAGACGGGCTTTTTTTCCTCCTTTGTTAAAAAATCCACAGACATTCCCCCAGAATGGCATCTCTGAATATGCAGACCAAGAGAAAATGACTTCAGAGAAAACCTAGTAATGTATTTATAATTCCAGCAATTACTCATGGCTTTCTGGGTGGTAAGGTCTTGATTTTCTATGGTCTTGTCGCTTTACTGTATTTAAGCCTCTGCTTGGGCTTTCGCCTCACACCTCTGTTCATGCGTGCCTGTTAAACACATGACACATTTTAAAAAGAACTTGAGCTCTCAGGAAAGTTGCCAAGTATCTATAAAAGGAGAGATCTGTGAGCAGCATTTCAGATCCTTCCCTTGTACACCTTGGGTCTCCTTTTTATCATAGGCCTAAATCTCCATAGAGATTGTTTGTGGATTAGACCAACCTCTAATTTGGTTGCTGGATTTACCCCTGAGGTTTCAGCTTAGAATAAGGGGTGGATGAGATACCTGTTTCCTGCAGGAGACCAGACCTGGACGTGAGGTGACCGTGGTGTTTGGAAATGCAGACTCTTGACCTTCAAGCTGTTCAGGTATTTTGGTGACAGCTAAAGCTGCTAGGGCTGTCAGCAAGACTCAGCACGACAGGAGAGTTGTTGCAATTTATTATTCTGTGAGTACCTCACACATTAATTGTTGGGCGCTGAGGTTGCAAATGAAAAGACAACCCTTGAGGTTGAAGAGACGAACAGATAATTAGACTCTAATGTAAGAAGTGCATGAATAGAAGAAACAAGTGCTGTGGAGCACTTGTTAGAATTTTATCTTATACCTATTTACGTAAACCTCTAGATTCATTGATTCACTTTCCACTGTGAGTTTTAGTGTATATTCTCTGTGGGAACCTTTTGGACAGTGCGTTACATGTGCACTCGTCAGAGGCCCATTTAGGGTCAATCCAAGCTTAACTTGGAGTCCTCCTAATGCAGAGTTAGGCTTCTGAGGATCTGAGATGTTTGTAGGCAGTCGTAGTGGTTTCCAGTTTGTGCCAGGAAGCAGAGATGGCACAGTGGGCATGAGCTTGGTAACCCATTTTCAACCCCTGGTCAGCTTATGAGCATCTAACTTTATTGTAAAATAATACTGAAGAGGCAAAAAAAAATCTTGAGGTTTTCAAACTTCGCCATTGGTGTGGCCCTGGGTTTGAGAGCACCAGTAGTAAATGCCATCACTCTGCCTCTCTCTTATCGAGGGCCTCGTCTGGTGCTGTGTATGAATGGGTCTGTTGTTCACTGACTAATTGACGTCCTCAGCGTCACTCCCAGGAGGGAAGTGCCTCTCTCAGGGAGAATAGGTCAAGATGGCATGTAGCCCTTCATTCTCTTTCCCACTTGAACTTCCCTGGGACACTAAGACTATCTGCTGCTTGAAGAGAACTTTACTTAGGACAGAGGCTTCCACGTCCAAAGTAGTCAGTTTACTATTCTAAAGTAGATTATGCATTCTTTATTTCCAATTGCCACCAGTTCCCCAGGATCTAAAATTTTAGCATCTGTTCTCCTTTTAACGTCACCATTTCAGCATTTTGATTCCACAACCAATATTGTCCTACTCTCAGATGAGCCAGATAAATTCCTGTGTATTTTCTGTAGCTCCGTTGACTACACTTTAATAACAGTAGCAAGACCTTGTTCGTTGTCTTGTCACAAGGATTGTAGAAGTTGAAGTGCTTTATCTAAAATGCCTGTGAAATAATCCATTTCATAAGATATTGTGAAACTTTGTCAGGGTCTTAATTAGTTGCAGCTAACATGAGCTATCTTCCTCATCTAAGTCAATAGTAGGTTCAGACTGCATTCAAGTCTAATTGCCCATCCATCACCGACGTCTGCTTCCATTTTTGAAAAAGCCCTCCATTCACTTTCAGACAGTATTATTTCAGGAAAATGAAACTATGTACGTTTGTTGGGTTTCATACAAAAGGATCCTGATTTAATTAGAGATAGTTTTACATTTTATTCTGCTTTTTAAACTGGATTTTCCATGCTGTCAAACTTCATAGCCGTCCAGTAGAGACATGTGCTTTTGCATAGTGTCATGCAAGATGTGACAGTGCCATTGTTTACCTTTCATGCACGTAGTACTAAACGTGGTCTGTCAAAGAGTGCTTGGTTGGCATGGACTGAATGGGGAAGCCAGTCCCTTTAAATGAGTTAGATATGGTACAAAATAATTTTTACTTGGAATTGAGTTTAAAATTCTGATCAGTGTGCGTTCCCTTTAGTCCACTTCTACCGTATGCAAAAGTATGAGCAAGAGGGTTTCTCAGGGCTGCCTGTAAACCTCCTCGTCTTCTATTTAATTTTATGTTGCACCCCTCCTCTGCTTCTGGAGTAGTTAATGCTCTTCGCTAGATCCTGTGTTAGCAGAAGTGCTCACACTCGGCATTTTCAGGGTATTTCAGATACAGTGCTGTTTGGCAGGGGGCCATGTTTCCCTCTACTCAGAAGGACACATGGATGGAGTCGAGAATGGATTGTGAATAAAAACGCCCCTGGGTGTTGCTTAAACCTACTATCTTAGTCCATTTGGGCTGTCATAACAAAATACCGCAGACTGGGTAGCTTATAAACCACAGAAATTTATTTCTCACAGTTCTAGAGGTTGAAAGTCCAAGCTCAGGGTGCCAGCATGGTCCAGGGAAAGCCCTCTTCCAGGTCACAGACTTCTCACTGACTGTGGTGGAAGGCGCTAGGGACCTCTCTGGAGCCTCTTGTAAAGCTCTAATCCCATGAGGCGAAGCCCTCATGGCTTAAGCCCCACCTCCTAATACCGTCATCTTTGGGAGTCAGGATTTCATATATGAATTTTGAGGGGACACAAACATTCAGACTATAGCACTTTGCAGTTCCATTATTATTATTGTTTTCCCTGTTGGTCCCCTGTTCTCTTTATCCCTGCAGTATCCTTACAGCTGGCATCCCTTGGCGATTCAGAGGGCCTTGTTAAAATATCTTGAAGGGCTCATTGCTCTCATACTTTGCACTGTTAGCCTAGTTCTGGATCTGCTTTGGACTAGCTGTGTATCACTGGATCAAATCTAGGCTTCTTTCCAGGAAGTGGGCGACCAGGTCTGTTTGATTCACTCTATACCCCCATTCCTAGCACGATGCCTGGTTCATAGCAGGCACTTGATAAATATTTTTATTTATTTATTTATTTATTTTTGGCTGCGTTGGGTCTTCGTTGCTGCATGCGGGCTTTCTCTAGTTGTGGCGAGTGGGGGCTATTCTTCGTCGCAGCGCGCGGGCTTCTTACTGTCGTGGCTTCTCTTGTTGCAGAGCACGGGCTCTAGGCGCTTGGGCTCTAGGCGTGCGGGCTTCAGTAGTTGTGGTGCATGGGCTCAGTAGTTGTGGTGCACGGGCTCAGTAGTTGTGGCTGACGGGCTCTAGAGCGCAGGCTCAGTAGTTGTGGCGCACGGGCTTAGTCACTGTGTGTCATGTGGGATCTTCCTGGACCAGGGCTTGAATCTGTGTCCCCTGCATTGGCAGGCGGATTCTTAACGACTGCACCAGCAGGGAAGTCCAATATATATTTTTAAATGACTGAATGTAACTTATCTGAGCCTCAGCTTCCTCCTCTGTAAAGTGGGATAGCAACTGAGGAGGACATGGTGAGGCTCAAGGAAAGAACCTTAGCAGTAATAATGTTATGGGCGTTTCTGGAATCAAAACACTATTACATATGGTCTTATGTGTGCATAGAAGTGCTTTTTAGCCAAAATGTAGCATGCATATATAAGGAGTTGTTTTTACTCTGTTCACTACCTCATCCAAAGAAGTGGAAAGTTAATTTGAGAAACTACACTCTGGGAGGTGGCAGAAAGTCCCGGGCCTGCAGATGTATCCTGGGAGGCAAGCCTGGTCCGAGGTGGGCATCCCCTCTGCTTTCCTCCCTCAGGGAGCATTCCAGAAAGCCTAATCAAATGTGCCTTTGTTAGCAGTCTACAAAGCTTCCACTGAGAATGTGGTTTGTATGCTTTGCATTTGTAATGGAATTAGAGGGCAGCGAGAGGACAGTGAACCTCCTTTTGGGTGGAAACCATTCTACTGTTGAGTAAACTTGTAGCTTTGTCAGCTGAGACCGCTGAGAAAGTGCACACAGAGCAAGTGGGCGCCGCTGGTGTTCTTTGCCCTTAGTTTACTCACCGTTTGCCTCACCTGTCTCAGCTCTTCAGGCAATGACTTCTTCTGTAATTGTTTTTCACAGGGCAGTCCAGATGAAAAGAGTACTGACGAATGCACTTCCAGCCCAGTAAAACATGGAGAGGAAGAACCCATCCAGAGAGGGCTCTAGAAGGCTCTCAGCCAAACTGAGCAAAGGCCCAGAGATGAAAAAAGTGTCTCGTCAACTCGGCGTGGCAGCTGCTGAGTCAGATAAGGACTCTGGATTTTCAGGTTAAAAATACCTCATCATTTCTACATTGGAATGAATGATTTGCCTGAAAAACGTCCTCCGTAAACACTCATTTGTGTGATGAGGATGGGAAGATTTCACCCACAGGAGAAATAGTTTTCTGATCTCTTCAAATGGTGATTCTGTTGCCATATGGCGGGGTACTCATCCCAGTCACAGTGGGGTTAGTTTTGAAGGAACGATATGACATCTTTTTTCCACTTAGACTCTCAACTTTAAATCTTATATTTCCAACTGTGGCAAGTGGCTACTGGAAAAATATAGTTAAATACTCATAATTCTATTGTCTTACCTCCTTTTTCATAGGAATAGTTACATTGCAGGGAAAAATACTGGCATGTTGTCCCCACATATAACAAATTAAACAAAAGTAGTATATAATTTGTTAAGATAACTTTTTTGCTGAGAAAGTGTTTGCTGTGTTTAAAAACATTTCCCCCCATAACCCATCCCTGCCGGTATTTGTGCCTTTTGTCTTTGGACTATGAGCCTCCTGGCCCTATTCCAAACTTGGGTATCTGTTAGAGACAAGAAAGCAAGACAGTTTTCCTTATTGGTTTGTCTTAAACTTTATCTGAAAGGACTAGTTGCACACCCAGTAAATCTTTTCATTTTGTGCCGAGGCTTTATTATTTCCAGGTCTGAGAGTAGTGCCTTAAATATGGCTCTAGTGTAAACATTTTGGCCCAGGGGAGGCAGAGGGGTGATGCCAGGGGATTCTGGCTGGGTTAGCATCCTGAGAGTGGAGCCCTCTCCTGGAGAAAGATTTATATTATCCAGCCCACAGAGACTTACCAATCCACTGTGTTGATTTATTAATTTATAGTGAGAAATGCAGCTGCCAAATTATAAATAGACTGTTTCTCAGAGGAACAGAGCACCGTCCTAGGGATTAGAATAAGCACAGTTCAGGGAAGGGAGGGCAGGTTTATAGCCCTTTGGGTTTTTCTTCTCAGTCTTTTAGCATTGTTTCCTAAGCTTGCCTCATCGTAAGGCTCGTCTGAGGCACTTGTTAAAAGTACTGATCGCCAGACCCCTCTTCTGGAGACTGTGATATTAAGGGTCTGGGGGAGGACCCGGAATGTGAGTTTTATATTTTTACAAGTGTCTCTGGTGATTCCTGTGATCAGACAGGTTTGGGAAACTTTGCAGGCCTAGTGTCTTTTTTCTTTCTTTCTTTTAATATCGTGTTTGTTTTTTGTCTGTTTTTCATATCATGAAGGTAATATATGCTCATGGTAGAAGCTTAGAAATTTAGGTACATGCAAAGAAGAAAACAAACATTAACCATACTCCCACCCCCTGTTATTCTCAATACTGTGGCCATTTTGGTACTTCTTCCAATAACTTCAGTTCTATCAGACCAGCTGTTCTGTAGCATGTCCCGAAGTCTGGATAGTTTTTCTGAAAGTTTCCTATTCTCTATGCAGAAGTGCCTTAAGAAGTATTGTGCTGTTCACATAAGGCAGTATCAAAAATACTCAGATTCGCTGTGCTCCAGAAAGTGGCCCTAGTGAGTACCTTCAGCCACATCTGGGCCAGGTGCCAGTGGTTTCCTCAGTGCCTGAGTTATTGTTCCAGTTACCTTGGAATGTGATGTAATTTGCAATGATTAATTAGCTGCAGTCCATATTGAGATTTTTCCCATTGTCCCAATAGTGGCCTTTATAATTGTTAATCTTTTTGTATATTTGTTTGTTTTGGGTCCAGAACCCAGTTGAAGGCTGTGCATTTCATTTAATTGTCCCTGTCTTTTTTTTTTTTTTAATTTTAAAATTTATTTATTTATTTATTTAATTTTTGGCTGCATTTGGTCTTTGCTGCACGGGCTTTCTTTAGTTGCGACGAGCTGGGGCTACTCTTCGTTGTGGTGCATGGGCTTCTCACTGCGGTGGCTTCTCTTGTTGCGGAGCACAGGCTCTAGACGCATGGGCTTCAGTAGTTGTGGCACGTGGGCTCAGTAGTTGTGGCTCACAGGCTCTAGAGCACAGGCTCAGTAGTTGTGGTGCACAGGCTTAGTTGCTCCGCGGCATGTGGGATCTTCCCGGACCAGGGCTTGAACCAGTGTCCCCTGCCTTGGCAGGTGGATTTTTAACCACTGTGCCACCAGAGAAGCTCTGTCCCTGTCTTTTAAATCTTATTTAGTCTAGACCAGCTCCTTCGTCTTCCCGTTCTTTTTTTCGGGACATCGTCATCTTTAAAGGAGTTAGGCCTGTTGTTTTGTAGAATGTTTCACACTGGATTTCTCTGGTAGCTGCCCCATTATCAGAAATAGGCTAAACATTTTTTTAATAGAAAACTAAATTTTTGATGTTCTATCCTTCTCATTGCAACACATAAGGTGACTCCTAAGTGTGTCTTATTCTTGGTGACACTGATTAAAGGAGTAGATGTATACCAGATTTCTTTATTGCAAAAGTACTCTTTTCTCTTTGTAATTAGTGAGCAATTTATGGGATGATACTTTGAGATTGTGTGACTGTCCTGTTCCCCAGCAGACTCTTGACTAGTGATTTTAGCATCCGTTGATGATCCTTGCCTGAACCAATTACATTTGTGGTCTGAAAATGGTGATCTAATTCTATCATTCCTTGTATATTTTATTAGCTGACAGTCATCTTCTCTAAAGAAGTACTTCTCTCCTCTGCCCCCTTTTTAGAGCATCACTGTGGATTCACGGAATTTTTTTGTGATTTTGTTTGTCAGTCCATTATCATTATTATTTTTGACACTCAAATTGCCCCACGTTTGGTCAGTGGGAGTCCCTTCTAGGTGGCGCCTGTGTCTTTGACATGTCCCCATTTGTGTTGGAGCACTTCCTTGCTTTCTGGGACAGTAAGATGTCCAGGCTCATCTTGCACCTTCGGCCATTTCTCCAAGGAGCCCTGGTTTCCTTTTTGTGCAGAATGACATTTAGAAACCGAGGTACACGTGCAAGGTGCGCACTTTTCTTCTGAAGTCCTTTGTTTCTGGCCTCATAGTTCTTAACTAGACGTGCACATTTGGATTACTTGTAGTGCTTTGTGAAAATAACACGTGCCTGGACACCAGATAAATCAGTTCAGTAGAGTGAGGGGAAGACCCCAACACCAGTAATTTCTAAAAAGCATCTTTGGAGAATCTGATTAAATGCAAGTGTTGACAGTTGCTCTCTTCTAAATTACAGTCACATTCCAGTCCTGCCTCATCCAGACGACTCTAAGATTCTTGATGAGCATTTCGGGTATTCCCAGACTCCTCGCTGGCAGGGTTACTGCAGTCTCTTGGTTTACTCCAGCAGGGAGCTAATTAAGCCCTTTCTGTATGGATTTCACATAGAGCAGCCTTCTTTTCTTCGTGGCAGAGAGTATCTTTCCGTCACCCATTGTGCAGAACCCCCAGTGGGCACACTCAGCGTGCATTTAGGACACGAACAAAGGAGGTGCTTAACTGGGTGGAGGAGGAAAACAAAGAAAGACACATTGTAAACCTCATCTTGATGAACTTATCCAGAATTTTACAATTAGAAAACTTAGGAGGAAGCTATTTTAATTTCAGAGTGGAGGTAAGTCTTGAGGTTTTATAGGTTGGTTTTGTTTTTGTTGTTACTGTTACATCATGTAGTGCCCAGGGCCTCTAAAGATCTTATTAACCTTTGCCCCAAGTCACACGCACACTCCTCTTCCCTTTCAACCACAGATTCTTAAAAGTAATGAGCTAACTTCGAAGGCCTTACCCACTTCTCCTGTAGACGGGTGATGGTTACTTTCTCATGAACCCAAATGGATGCAGGCTTTTGTCTGTAATAGAGTTAGAAGGGCAGTCAGCTGTCCTAGGGCAGTGATTCTCAATCTTTTGGGATGGGAGGGATAATTACGGCT
The DNA here is from genome assembly GCF_949987515.2 of Delphinus delphis. Taxonomy (NCBI): domain Eukaryota; kingdom Metazoa; phylum Chordata; class Mammalia; order Artiodactyla; family Delphinidae; genus Delphinus; species Delphinus delphis. Next base: position 26,209,139 of record NC_082684.1, on the reverse strand, counting down.
CCCGTCGAGAATCCAGTGGAAGTTAGATACCTCCTCCTCAGAAAAATTCACAAAAACACATGCCACAAATGTTCCATTCCGTTTCGTGGGGTCCAGGGCTCCCCAGGAGGACTGGTTAAGAGCCTGAGTGAACTGACCATTTTTCCGCCCACCAGATGGGAGCTCTGAATGCCTGAGCTCGGCAGAGCAGATGGAGTCTGAGGACATGCTGAGCACCTTAGGCTGGAGCCGAGAAGACAGGCCAAGGCCGAGCGCCAAGCCTGCGAGCGGTGCCTTCCCAACACTGGCCCCCATGGTTGTCATGAAGAACGTGCTGGTCAAACAGGTGAGGAGGACTGAGCTCTCATAACTTCTTTGCACGCCAGGGTTTCTGAGCTTCCTGTGCACAGAGCTTCTCCCTCTCTGTCAAGGAGAGATGCGAGGAGCAGACCACCAGCACCACACCAACACGCGCTTCTGTGCTGGGAAGAGGATGTGTCCTTTCAACTACTGGCGGTGTTTGAAAAAGGAATACGAGAGTCATCACATGTGTTCTCATTTTCCAGATAGTAAGACTATTTTATTTCTGTATCCCTAGTTTGTCCAAAGCGATCTGGAATACTTTAGTCATGTTAAACGGAACCAAGCAGAAATGTCCTGACTTCTGTAGTGCGTGCTGAGATATGACAGAATTTAAGGTAGAAACAAGAGCATCTCTTTTTAATTTGACTGGGACTTTTAGAAATATTTTTTTGAGAAGTAGAGGCAATTTCCCTGTTTCTCATGTTACATTCTGAGCACTTTCTTAGTAATCAGCCAAAGCTATATCATTAGTGAGAAAGGAGCTCTTTGGTTTAGGTATGGCTATACCAGCAAACTCCACCCAGCATTGTTGAGGAATTGAAAAATAACCCTGTTTCAGGCTTTCTTATATAACTATGCAAATTATGTGATTATTGTCTAGATACGAAAGAAAAGAAGATTTAGATAAAAATCTAAGCTAAGCCCCAGTGTTTGGAACAAACAACTCAATCATATGAACTTGAAGAACGTGTAACCTTACCCTACTTTGCTCTAAAATAGATCAGTCCTCGCATGGGTCTGTTGATGCGGCTGCTCAAAGCTAGTGAAGGTTGAAATCTGGCTGTATGTTGTTGACCTTCCCACCTTAGGTAGAAGAACGTGGCTCTAGCCTGACAGGAGACCTTAATGTCTTAACTATTACCTAGTTATTGCTGAACAACACAAACTGATTTTCAACAAGGCAACCTGGTGAGTTTGGAAAAAGAATTTGCAGATATTTGCTTGGCAGATCACATCTCAGCTGGAAGCACAGCTCTCCTCGCCGAAATGAGGCGAGAGAATAAAGACATGAAACGGAGCCCAAATGAGATTGTCCAGGCCCCACCGGAGCTACTCAGGGCTTCCTGTCTCCTGCTCTTTCCTCCCTGCCTTCCTCTCTGGCCCCCTGGTCACTCTTTCTTAGGCATCTTTGTTGATTGTTGTGGGCGAGGCCGGCAGCTCCAGAGGGCTGTTGCAGGGTGAGTGGGCGGGTCCAGCAGAGCCATCTCCTTCAGGACAGAGACCCACTGGGAAGGCTGCTGGACTTGACCAGGAGACAGGAGGCTTGGGGGCAGACTGACCTGATGGAGCAGGCTAGGAGTTTTGTTTTTTCACATATGCTAGAATCCAGCACATTCCAAATTTAAAAGCATTATACACTTCTTAAAATCTCTGCTTATTGCATAATGTCTTAATTATTGCTGCTTGGTTTTAGGATATTTCTTTTGAGGCTCTGATTCCAGTTCTGTCACCAGACTGCGTGATCTTACACACAATTACTTAATCACCGTGAACTTCATTTTCTTCATCTTTAACATGAAGCTAGGATTGATTCTAGAGATCCTATCCAAGACCCTATGATTCTGAGATCCTATCCAAGTCTAAAGTCTTGTCTGGTATTCCCTCAGGTGATCTCAGTGAGAATGGTACCTTGTAAAATCTAAATTAGAACAAATAAGCCAAGTATCTAAGTGGACATAACAATAGCATTAGGAAGAATAATCCAGTGAAATCAGCTTGGGAAAGCAACGAGTTAGGTATTTTCTGGATCCATTTGCCTTGTAGGTCAACCCTTATGGCATGAGTGAGCAGGGGGACAGCCTGAAGTTCTGCTCTTGACTGACCTGGACGAGGCTGATCTCTTCTTTGAAAGACCCCTGATTTTTGTATCTCCTCTGACGGGGGAGTGTGGTTGCTAGGCCCAGCGTTGCTTGCTTATGGACATCCAGAGTGTATTTGAACACCAAGAGGGCTCCAGAATGGACTCTCCAGGTCATCCCAGCCTTTGTACAGGAGATGAACTGTAGTTGAACTTGGCCAGGAGTTCCTAAGCAGGTATCCAAGAAGCTGAAATGTATGCAAATCAGGTGCCGGTGTGGGAGCAGAGTCCATCGCTTTCCTCAGATAAATCACATGACTGCACTAAGGGTAAGAGCCTCTGTCAGGTTCTCTCTCTGCCTGTAGCCTCATCTACACTCATATCTCTGGGCCTGGGTTGGAATTGGACTGGCTTTTAAATATTAGAGACAAGTTCATGGAAAGTCCTTGTAATAAAGAGTCTGAGTCCATCTTTTAAATGAACAAATACATGAGAAAAGTAGCCATGCCCTTCTTTATTAGATTACTATCTGAATCAGTACTTTAATTAAAAATTAAAATGTATAATTCAGCAGTAATAGAGCAAAAGCAATGTAGCAGAACGGTTTGGATGGGTTTTAGAGTCAGAGGATGGAATCCTATCTTCACCACTTAGTAGCTTGGGGACTGAAAGCAAGTTATTTCAACTTCCTAAGCCTCAGTTTCCTGTTTGTGAAAGGAAATGATAACTACCTCATGGGATCATTATGGCGATTCCGTGAGACAAGGCAGGTGACACATGACACCCAGTGCTAGCCTGTGGTGAGCACCCGTACACAGTGGCTGTTCCTGCCTTGCAGAGCTTTGTGGTAGCCGGGCGTTATTGCCTTAAATACAGGGGCCCATGGACTCCTGACGATATGTAGCTTTTTAATCAAAAGTTGTTTTCAGGTAAAAGAGGTTCCAGATGTAACTAAATGAAGATAGACTGGTGTGAAGTCACATTTATAGTATTGAGATTAGCACATTTTAACTTATGCCGGCAAATTGTACTATCCGTCCTTTATTTAAAAAAAATTTTTTTTTAATTAAAAATTTTTTTAATTTTTATTTATTAAAAAAATTTTTTTTGTTGCACTGCATGGCATGCGGGATCTTAGTTCAGTTCCCCCACCAGGGATCGAACACGCGTCCCCTGCAGTGGAAGCGTGGAGTCTCAGCCACTGGACCACCAGGGAAGTCCCCTATCCATACTTTTATTGCCTTACTTGTGACCTTAACTGTGTCACCACTTCACGAGCTTCTTACAGTTTCTTTTTCTCAAGTGATAGCACTTGAATAAAGATAGCTATTTCCTCCAGTTTTCCCTTAAGAAAAAAATATATGATGTCATCCCCAAATGAATTTTTAAGCCACATCTCCAGTCATGCTAAGAAGGGCTACCCCGTGTGTGAGGGAGGCTCTGTGCTTATATCTGAGTATGTGCTTTGCCTCTTGGACAGCTGCAGGTAACACGTAGTGTGCTGCTTTTTGCTTTGCTTTTTCCTTCAGGGCAGCAGCTCATCCCAGCTCCAGTCGTGGTCTGTGCAGCCCTCCTTTGAAGTGATCTCAGCACAGCCCCAGCTCTTATTCCTTCATCCACCTGTACCGTCTCCTGTCAGCCCATGTCACGCTGGTGAGAAAAAGTCGGACTCCAGGAACTACTTGCCCATTCTCAATTCTTACACCAAAATAGCCCCACACCCAGGCAAAAGGGGCCTCTCCCTCAGCCCAGAAGAAAGAGGAGAAGGTGGAATGCAGAAGAAGATCTGTACTGAGAGACTGGGGCCAAGCCTGTCTTCTAGTGAGCCGACCAAGACTGGTGCTGGCCCACCCGGGCCCCCGACTCCAGCGCCCCCCAGCACCAAGCTTGCCGAGGACTCAGCTCTTCAGGGTGTGCCCTGCCTGGTGGCAGGTGGAAGTCCACAGACGCTTCAGCCAGTGTCCAGCAGCCATGTGGCTAAAGCTCCCAGCCTGACCTTTGCTTCCCCCGCCAGCCCTGTCTGTGCGTCAGACAGTACCCTGCACGGGATGGAGAGCAACTCCCCGCTGTCCCCACTGTCAGCTAGTTACAGCTCCCCTCTGTGGGCTGCAGAGCACCTCTGCCGCAGCCCAGATAGCTTTTCAGAGCAGCGGCAGAGCAAGCACAGGCGCTTTCAGAATACCCTAGTAGTCCTACACAAGTCTGGTTTGCTGGAGATCACTTTGAAAACCAAGGAGCTGATTCGTCAGAACCAGGCAACTCAGGTGGAACTAGACCAGCTAAAGGAGCAGACCCGGCTATTTATCGAGGCCGCCAAGAGCAGGGCTCCTCAGGCTTGGGCCAAGCTGCAGGCATCTTTAACATCAGGGTCAGGTCATCCTGGCAGTGACCTAGAAGTGTTCTCCGATCAGCCAGACATATAACATAGAAGGCATATTTTCCTGTTACTTGAGTGGTTCTTTTTAACTCTTTTACCGTCATCTACTCCTGTTTCCCAAAACTTATGTAAGAGCTTTCCTTTTAAACTTAAACTGTTCAGCGGTTCACTTATGAAGCCACATGCCAATACCTGGCTGCTGTCTTAACCTGTGGTCTGTGCACAGTTTACCTTTGTCTCCGTTCCACTGAGGACCTCAGATTTGGGCATCCTCGAGTCCCTCTTCCTTAGCCTGCAGGCACTTCGATGGATCACGGTGCAAAGCGGGAAAGATGCTTGTGTGGGGCCCCTCTAGCTGTCACGTCCCACCATCCCACTCACTAACCGTGATCAGGGATGCAGTGACGCAGACAAGCATACAGAGTGACACCTGTCAAGCCAGGGAGTAGGTGACATAAGGAGCCCTTCGTGGATCTTCCCTTGAAGGTCTTAGTCACAGAGGAAAATATAAGAGGAGGGTGTTTCCATTTTACGAGGCCTTGTGCCATTCGGGAGAAACCTAAAATGCTCTGGGCACACATTGGTCCTCGGATGCAAGCACTTAATCACTTAAAGCTTTGTTTCTTTAAACTCGAAAGTCAAGGGGAAGGGGTGGTACCGTTAACTCGTACACTTTCATCATAAGCCAGATTTCTGTTAAACTGGTAGGTGAAATATTTCAGATTTGTAAAGTATGGAATGGATTTAGGACCATCTGGAGCTACAGTTGATGAACTGCTTTTTTGACTCAGAGTCTGAAGAAAGGAGAAATGGCTAGCATCTCTTGGTTGAGAGCTGGAAGATTCTGATAATTTATGCTTTTTTCTTTCTCTCTCTTCTTTTGAAACAATGCAAAAGAAGATTTTCTTACATGTGAAAATCCTAAAAGAGAGCTTCATGGTTCCCGATTGTGTAATACAAGTCAGCCGTCTGCTACCATCTCTTTTCCCCCCTTTGTTTTTACAAAAGAGGAAAGAAATGATTATTAAGCTTGATAAACTTTGAATTAAAATCATCATAATGTTATGACATTAAGTCCACAAAAAATTGGAAAACGTTATCCATTTTCTTTCCACGTCCAGCGTTTTCCTTTGTCTTACGTCACGGTGACGTGGAGCAGTCTTCTGTGTTTCTTTCGTGCATTGGATTTGGCTGCAAAGCCAAAGGTATAGTGGGTTATGTGAAGTCCATCTAGAAGTGGAGAGTGTTATGAGAACTTGCAGATGATACACACCCTTTCAGCCTCATTGTAAACTAGATTTCTGAGTCGTAAAGTTGCCAGCTTTTTATCCTCCCATTTAAAAATTTCATCCTCTTGAAAATCTTTGTACCAATTACTTTAGTAAGAAATTCTGTATGACCAACTTCATCTTTTCTGCAAGGAAAATGTTCTTGAAGTTCTACCAAGGCCAGAAGCTAAGGCTCATGCTTGCTGGGTAGTTGTAACTCTGAACATAGTTTTAAAATTACAAGGCTTCAGATTGCCTGCATTTTGTTCTCAAACACGCACAATTTAGATACGACCAATTTAGAAGTAAACAACTCCGTAAAATCTTCAGACTCTCCTGGTAAATGCAGAATTATTACCTGCCATTCGCTTTCTGAAAGATTTCAAAAATCAGAGCAAATGTGTCTTTAAGCAGACTCTGCTCCTTTTACTGTTTTTCTCTTGGCCCACACCCTTTGCCTCCCCTGAATCTGTGTGGTGCTGCAGGAACTCTGCTCTGCACGCCGTGCTAGGAAGCTTCCTTTCTGGCAGAGTATGTTTGGCAGCAAAGCTCTAGAAACAGGTGCCTTCAGAGCAGCCTGGGCACCAGTCATGAGTCTTACTGAGTCAAAAATCTGAACACACTTGCTGAGAACCAAATTTATTCCTTCAGAAAAAACCCTCTGTGGAGCTTTATGCGTCTTGGACTCTTCTTCCTAGATTAAGGTTTGCATTCCCTCCTGTCAGGTACAAGACGATGAAAGCCGTCATTGATCCTCACTGCTGAGTGACAGGGAAAAGCAGCACCACCCCGCGGCTCTTCTCTGATGTTGTAACTCAGTGTGGAAGTCTCTCTGGGCTCTTAGCATGGGTGTTCTTTACCTAGTGGAGCAGTAAGCAGATGAAGCCACTTAGAGAAGCTGGTCGTGGAAGGAGAGATCCACTGAGGCTAGCAGACATGTGGAGCCAGAAACCAGATCGGCAAATGGAGGAACCTCGGAGTTGACTGGAAGGATCTCCGTGGGTTTCACGAGGCTGTAAGTAGTAGTGGTTTTAGTGATGCGTGATTTGATCTGGTATGAAGTTCTGTGGCAAAGCTGCTGTTTTCTAAAAGCCATTCTTAGCTCAAACCAACCCTTAAGAGAAGTTTCGGCAGATTGTGTTGGCAGTATTGAAAGACATCTAGAAAAAGCTGCTGATTGAATTGGTTATGGGAATGGAGTTTGGTGACATTTGTAATTTAATACACTCAATGCTTTTTATCGATTGTGGTATTGTCTGACTTTACTATGATTCCTTCAGCAGAAAAGTAACTCTTGTGCATATATTGAAGTGTTTTTCCAGCTATGAATTCTTTAGGGTAGAGATTTATTTACCAAATGTGAATTCCTTTGAGGAAGTATGAAGTTTTGTAGAAATTGACTGTGAAATGTCAGAGAAAAATAAAAGTCACTTACTTGAAAACTATTTGGCCTTTGGGCTTTATAACTGCTTAAAATGCTAAGTGAAATCAAGGGTAAATGTTTGATTGATTTAGGTTTCATACATACGTACTCGTGTCATTTGGGGACACTGGGATTAGTTACTGAACTTGTGGAAATTCATTGTTCAGACTCTCACCGGTGTGAACTTAAGGGAGATGCAGGCACTTAAGGCAAATGGATAGTGCAGCTTTCCCTGGAGTCATGGAGGTTTATACTGGGTAGGTTGGGAGGAGAGAGAGGAGAATACTATCCAGTGATTTCCTCCATCTGATAACGACACTTTCACAAACAGAATTTTTAAGTGGCAGAAGCACTACAGTCGTCTCCTGGGATAAACTAAAGCCATATCAAGTGAAGTTCTTTTACCACAGAGCAGTCCTTAGCAAGTGCATCTCCAAGCCTTTTCCTTCCTGCTTCTCCGAGGTGATTCCTAAGGCTCTGCTCCTCCTCATCAGGGTTCACCTGCAGGGTCTCAGCAGGGAGATGTGTAGTCTTCCCTGCTCTCCGAGGCCAGTCAGGACACCCCTCCTGGGGTTTTTAAGTGACTGGGAAAATAAAAAGCTTATCATCATTTAAAGGCCTGTAAGGTTGCCATAGTCTAATTCTTAAAACATTATTTCTGTCCTATACAATTTTCTAAGTAACGTTTAAAAAGATGGCTGTAAGATCACTAAAACAAACAAAAATGGGTAAAGATGGCTAGAAGAGGCCCCTCCTGAAATAGAAAAGCACCCTCCCATAGAGATGGAATCTAGAGGCACGAGAGCCACTGAGTGTATACTGCAAGGCTTAGGCGAGCCCTGTTACTGTCGTCCCTGGCCCTTGGACATGATTCCTGTATGTGGAAATACCTGCCCGTTGCAAACATGTCTGTTTAATCCACGTCTTTTATGACATAATTGCAGATTGTAGCCTGGTGCAGTGGGGTCGAAAGACCTCCATGCACCTGTCACATCTGTCACTCATTAACTGGGTGACTTTGGATAAGTCACTGAACCTCTAGGTATCACTCCTCTCAGTTGAATAATAAAGAATTGGAACTGGTTCTGTCTATGGTGCTTCCCATCTCTAACCATTTGTAAGATCTCTGTCTGTCACAGGTGAGGCTTAAAATTACAGATCTTCCTCATTTTACAGTAGGGTTACATCCTGATAAACCCATCGTAAGTTGAAATTATCCTAAGTCAAAAATGCATGTGGCGGCATGGCCTTCATCAAATCCAAAAGAGTGAGCTCAGCGGAGAAATAGCTGCGCACCCTTCCCGCCGAGAGTCCCGGTCCACATTGGAAGCAAAGAGACAGTTTTCTTACAAAAAGTTGGCAGTTATCATAGAGTTAACAGTACTGTCTAGGCTGTTGCAGTATATCCTCCTTCCACTCCCTTCTCCGCCTCCTCCTGTATATCCTCCTCGATTAAGTATTAAAACAGTATTTGAGTTGAAAAGAGTTTGTATATATTTAAATGAATAACTTTTTATACTCTTTGTTACATGTTTATAATCAGTATTTAGTGGAAAATGTTTTGAAGTTTTTTTTTGTTTCGTTCTTGGTTTTTTTGTTTTTGTTTTTTAACTTGGGTTAGAATTTTTCTTTTTGCACTGTTTCTTTAAAACAGAGTTCTTAGTAACAGAGGCAGTTCCTGAATTCAATTTTGTATGTCCAAAAAAAAAAAAAATGCATGTGGTACACCTGACCTACAGAACATCATAGCTTAGCCCAGCCAACCTTAAACTTGCCCAGAACACTTACATTAGCCTACAGTTGGGCAGGATCATCTCACACAAAGCCTATTATATAATGATATGTTGGATAGCTCATGGGATTTGTTGACTGCTGTACTGAAAGTGAAAACAGAACGGTTGTCTGAGTACAGAATGGTGGTAGGTATATCGCTTGTTGACCTTCGTGATTGCGTGGCTGACTGGGGGCTGCCCAGCATCACGAGGGGATTCTACCTGCACATCACTAGGCCGGGGAAGAGATCAAAATTCAAAGTTTAAAGTAGGGTTTCTGCAGAATGCCTCTCTCTTTCGCACCATCGTAAAGTCAAAAAATCCTAAGTCGGAGACTGTAGGTAATCAATTAAATTTTAAAGAAAACCCTGGGTGCCTACAAAGTAGGTTCCTAGTGCTCTGGTTAGTTGACTTTAAGGTGTTCTGTCAGATTTTAAACTTATTATATGTGACTCTGGGAGAAGCATTTTGCCAGCCTGCATTGGTTTTGATTACCTGGTTGCAGCTAACATGGATTTACTAACTCCCATATAAGAGACTGCCCTCGAGTGAAGACTCATTAGCCCCAAAGGAGAATAATTGGGGATTAAATCAAATTATGTCCTTTCTTAGTCAGTCATCTGCCAATAGCTCTTTCATCTGAAATGAAGGACATGATGGGTTTTTATATTTTAGAGAATATGTCAGTTTGCTTTTATTTTGTTCCAGATTTCTCTCCCCATAACCGTTTAATATATTTCTCTTGGCCCACTCCCTTTGCCTCCCCTGAATCTGTGTGATGCTGCCTCAGCTCTTCTCTGTGCACCGTGCTAGGAAGCTTCCTTTTTTGCAGAGAAGATGTTTCTGCGTGTTTTCTAAGGAGGCTCTTAGGTTGGTTTAACGTTACTTTAATGGTAAATAGTCATAGACCATGTAGATGTGGTGGTACTTTGTAAGGACTTTATTCTGGTCCCAGGCTCTGGGTATCATCTTTCATCCCCACCGGGAGAGAGGTAAGAGATGAGAAGAGGTCTGCCTGGGCGACACAGCACGAGCAGAGTGGCTGAAGAGAAAGAGGCAGCAGAAAGAAGCTTTATCTCAGTTCCCTTTATTATAAGAGAAGGGGAGTAGTCCTTGCTGTCCACTCGACATCCTGGGATTATGGTGAAGTACAAAAAAATGATGTCTCTAAAGTACTGTGAAATTGCTCCACAGAGCAAGGCAGCCTTCCTGCACGAAAGCCCAGCAATGGAATTCAAGTGATGACCTTCCACCCCTTAAGGGTTGTCATTTGCTTGGAACAATTAACGGTATTTTCTACCAAAATTACACTGACGACTAATGGGAAGAGAGTAAATCTCAACCCAGCCTTTGACTGGTTTCCTGGAAGGAGATATTCTGTGGGTCCATGGACTCCTGTGACCACTCTGGCATTTTCCTCTCTTCGTTCTTGTGGCACGTGGCTTTCCTATCTGTTTCTCTTTCTGAAGGATGGTTATGCAAGGCATGAGAGAATTGCTTGAAAGAACAGTCTGTGTGGTTCCTGCCTCACATTACAGCATCTGGAGGAGATGAGAAAGAAAGAGAAAAGCCTGTGGAGTAACACAGTGAGTGGGTGGAAGCTGTTAGGAAATGAAAGGGAATAAAAACTGAAAGTAGGATCCCGAGGCCAGCCCGCGTGAGGGCCCAAGTCAGGTTGAATGATGTGCGTTTGGAGCGAGGCCTTCAGAGTGGCTTGAGAGCGCGAGAGTAAAAATAGCTGCCTTTAATCTTCCTAAAGCCTCACTTTATCTCAGGAATTGCAGGGGCCTTGGGGGAGTGCTCGCTAATTCTGGGAAATGTCTGTATAACAGAGGTGGGCCAGGGCCTCTGTTCTCCAGGGTCACCCTCAAGCCTTTGGCCGCTGGCTGGGCAGGTGGGAGTGCTTGGCTTGGAGCCTATCCTCCGTCTGGGACCGAGAGCACGGCAGCTCCTGAGCCCCGGCCGAAAAACCCAGAGCTGCTCCCACTCGCACATAGTAAAACCGTAATACCCCTCCAGAGAGCTGGGCTGAAATCACCATCTCTTCTGCTCAGCCTGATACAAATTCATAAGTCGCCCCAGAGTCAGGGGAAGAGAAGAAGCTTAAAGATACCCACAAATAAAAAACTGCACCTTCAGTAGGCCCTGCCTCCTATTTAACAAGTGCAGGAAAGTCTGGTTCTGGAGGGCAGGTGGTCCCCCTGGAGAATGATTAATTCTGACTCCCCTCTGTTCTTCAGCAAGGCTTCTCGCCTGTCACTGGGCTGCTCGGGAAATGCAGGTGTGTGTTCACTTAAGCAAAACACGGAGGAAGGGCAGTGAACCACCAAAACCAACAGCCCAGGATGCCCGCAGCTGACAGGGCAGTCCCAGGCCTGGTTTAGAGAGCGCGCTTTCACTGATGGTCCCGGAGATCCAGCAGGCCAGAGGCGCTGGGGTAACTTTAAGGTGAACGCCTTTTTCTAAAGCCTCAAGCCGATGCTTGTCTAGTCAAGATGTATTTGGAAGTTTATGCTGCTTGCATTCTTGAAGCATTTTCCAGGCTCAGTTACTCTGCGAAGCCCCTAGCTAGTCACTTACAAGAGTTGCCAATTGTACTCGTCAGGTCCGGCTGCAGTGACAGGACTGGCCTCCTGGCCCCGCCAACTGCAGGGCATAGGGAAACGTGGGAGAGCATGTACCCAGCTGTAAATGTCTCTGTTGCACTGATTTTTTTTTTTTTCGGTACGCGGGCCTCTCACTGTTGTGGCCTCTCCCGTTGCAGAGCACAGGCTCCGGACGCGCAGGCTCAGCGGCCATGGCTCATGGGCCCAGCCGCTCCACGGCATGTGGCATCTTCCCCGACCAGGGCACGAACCCGTGTCCCCTGCATTGGCAGATTCTTTTTTTTTTTTTTAATTTATTTATTTAATTTATTTATTTTTGGCCGCGTTGGGTCTTCGTTGCTGCGCACGGGCTTTCTCTAGCTGCGGTGAGCGGGGGCTACTCTTCGTTGCAGTGTGTGGGCTTCTCATTGCGGTGGCTTCCCTTGTTGCAGAGCACGGGCCCTAGGCGTGCGGGCTTCAGTAGTTGTGGCACACGGGCTCAGTAGTTGTGGCGCACGGGCTTAGTTGCTCCGCGGCATGTGGGATCCTCCTGGACCAGGGATTGAACGCATGTCCCGTGCATTGGCAGGCGGATTCTCAACCACTGCACCACCAGGGAAGCCCCTGGCAGGCAGATTCTTAACCACTGTGCCACCAGGGAAGCCCATCTGTTGCACTGATTTTTTAATTGAGGGAAACAAGCATTCTGGGACCCACAGACTCAGAGGTGAGCAGGCATCTGACAGCAGAGGTCAGCCCCATGGTAGGTCCCACTTTGGGGACCTTTAAAAATCCTCAAACGTGGTCCTCACTACTCAGATTTTTCACTCCCCCTACCCCCCTAAGATTTGTATTACTCTCAAACCCTGATCATTTCCACTGCTGAAAGCTTTAATGTTTCCTGAAGCTTACCTGACCAAGACATTACCATTGTTAACTTTGGAGTAACAAATACATAAAATTGTCAATACATTTATGTCCCAGGTGCTGACCTAGTTGTAGGGTATGAAATGGTGAATGAAACAGACATGTTTCTTGCTTCTGTTCTAGTGGGAGGGTAGCAATGACCGTCAGTTAGTCAGTCTTCCCTCTGATGGTTTGGGTCTCACCAGGTCTTGTACATCCAGAGTTCTGTGTGTGAGCCTGGGCAAGGTGATCTGGCCTACTCACTTCTACTTTTATTTCAAAGATTAATGTTTTGATAATTTTTGGCTTTAGCATCCTTTGATTAGGGCAAGAGTCCTTCATGTTAAACCACTAGCTGAGAACAGAAGTGTTGATAGAGGCGCAGTATATTAATTAGTTGGTAAGTTCACTCCAACACCCAGCACACTAGGAGAGAGTTCTAGAAAGTGGATTATCCTGTTTGGTGACACCTTCTGGGCTCACCCACAAGAGAACTGCGTCTGCTTTCCTCAGCCTCCCCCCAGCTGCTGCTGCAGAAGCATTTACAAGACCCCAAGCGAGCCTGGGCACCTCTTTAAATTTTGCACCGTAGGCACCTTGCTTGCCTCACCCGAGGCCCAGCCCTGGCAGCACCAAACAGTTCCTGAGACCCAAGTCCTACAGAAGGACACACGTGGTCTCCCGCCCTGGGGCCCTCACAGCTGAGCCAGGAGATGTGACTCACGGGGAGAGTAGCAACGGCGAGGTAGTGTGGCTGGTGCCCAAGGTCAACTACAGACCAGGGTCGTAGGAGCTCTCCAAGGTCTCCAAAGGAACACAAGGCGAGTTGAGCTTCGAGCTCAGCCTTGGCGTTGGGTGGAGTTTAGATAAGCTGAGAGAAAGGGGAACAGCATTTTAGCCAAAGGAAAGAGTCTGAGTAGAGGCATCATGGTGAGATGGAAATACAACTTTGGATCTGGTTTCTGTGTGATCCTGGCAAGTTACATACCCTTCCTGGGCCTCCTTTCCAAGTTTGTTAGATTACTGTCTCCTCTAAAGGGTTACTGTGCCGAAAGGTGTGAAGTGTCTACTGCAGTGGCTCCACATGGGGAGGGGGAGGGGGTGCTCAAGAAGCAGTAATCATACGATCGTTGCTGCAGGTAAAGCACGAAGTTCGAAGCTCGAGGGGGTAGGATGGAGCCAGCTGAGCTGGCCTCCATCCAGGGTCAGCCTTTCACGTAGTCCTGAACGGGCAGTGAGCAGCCAATCAGCCCAGCTCCCTGCCGGCCTCCCACCCCCGGCTGCACCGAAAACAGAGCCCCTCCTTAGCACACACACTTGGCAAGCACGCTCTCCCAGCCTGTCCTAGGCCTCACCCCTCTTTAGGCCTATACAGCCAGGGGGTGGGGAGCTATTGAGGAATCCGTATTGATTGCAGGCCCCACCCTAGCCAGGATCCTAATCTCACACGTGGCCCAGACCCCTAGCTGATGACTCAGCCTCCAGTCTCGGCACATTCTGTCCTCACACCCGGCACATTCTGTCCTCACACCTGTACGGGGTGAACTTCTTCAGACCCTCTTGCTCTCGTTACTGCCCTCTGCAGGCACCACCAGGGCAGCGGGTCTAGCCCTGGCTGCATAGCGGAAGCCCTTGAAAATCCCGATGCCCAAGGCCACACCCCAGACCGATTCTGTCAGCTTCTCTGGGAGGTAGGACCTCCCCTTCCCTTTCCCCATCAGTAATTAAAGCTCCTCAGAGGACTGCGAATGTACAGACAAAACTGGGAACTCCTGCAATGGCTCCCCATCGTGGGCTTGGGTTTAGGGCTGGGGCGGAGGAGAAGGGACTAGCCCTGCACTGTGCAGTGTGATCGGTAGCGTCGCCATCCCCTGGAGCTTGTTAGAAATGCAGAATCGGAGGACTAGCCGATTGTGAATCTGCACTTCTACCAGGTTCCCGGGTGATTCCTGCACGCTGTCAAGCACTGGCACCAGCTTTTACTAGACGCTCACAGTGGTCCAAGTGAGGTGCCAGGTACACACATGCCATTTCATCTCAGCCTCACAGCCTCTCAGCCGTTAGCGCACCCTCTGACAAACAAGGAGACACCGGCCATTCAACAAATCCTTCCTGAGTGCCTAATATGAGAGAAGCTCCGTACTAGGGACTGGGGATCAAGAAGGGCGCTCCCCTGCTGGACTAGTGCTTAGAGACCAATGGGGTATGATGTCAGCGTTCTCACTTAACAGCTGTGTGTTCATGGGTGACTCCCTTGGCCTCTCTGAGCTCCAGTTTCCTCTTCTGCAGCTCTGGGCTGTGGTCATGATTCAGTGATTTCCCCTAGGCCAAGTACTCACCAGAAGGCTTGGATCTAGCTTGAGTTCAAGAATGGTTGCTATTGTTTATACTAGTAAAATACCAGCAGGTTGTGGGGAGGAGGGGGAGTGGGGTAGAGGGACACCAGGCCACAGTGGTGCCTGCGGAGAGGCGGCAGGGATGAGGGCGAGGTCGTGAACGCCAAGAACCTCCCAGGAGGTGATGCACCGGGGAGGAGCCGGGGTGTGGACAAGGCTGCCCTGTCCTCGCGCTGCCTGGCGTCATTTCTCCGGATCAGGCTGGTTCTTCCCACTTTTCTGACGAGTAGATGAATCAGACCACTAGAAGCAGCATGAGTCTGGGCCTAGATCTCGCCCTTGGTCCCTTGAAGCCCTTTGTGGTTCCTCGAGGCAAGACACCGAGCAGCCCCTCCAGACCCGGGCTTCATTAGCCCGAGGTCCTCTCCTGCGCCCCACCTTGGCCGGCGGAGCGCGGGCGGCCCCTTACGGCGGAGCCGAGCCACGGCAGCGGGCCCTGGCGAGTCCCAGGCGTGCCAAGGGCGACGGAGAAGCGCAGCCAAGCCGGCTGAGACCCCGCCCCAAGCGGCCCTGGTCCCACGGGGTGGGGCCCCGGCTGTGGAATTGCGGCCCGGGCCCGCGCAGGGGTCGGGTCCGCGGAATCGGCTTAGGGGTTTCGTGTTCCTCGGAGTCCCACCATTGTTTCCTGTAATTTAATTTTCTCTCCTGAAGGCGTTGCTAATTAAATCCTTTCTCCGGCGAGCCGTCGTCCCCCTCCCCTGCTCCTCTGTTTATTAATTATCCAGCACGTGCGAGGGAGCCAGGCGCGCTCAGGTGGACGGGCCTCGCTGCTCGCTCTACTGGCGGCCTGCTCAGCTCCCTCCTCGGGTCTCTCAGGGCTCTTTCCACCTGGACCATGTGAGCAGTCCTTACAAGTCTGATTAAAAGCAGGAACAGCCCTTTTCCTGCTGCTGCTGACCTCTGCTGGCTTGGAATCCATCAAAATCCAGTTCATTGCATTTCACCTCCCCTTTCTTCCCACCTCTGAAATCGTACTCCTCGCTGCTTTTTCCCCTAAGCGCTCTTCCTGCCTTTCCCCCCACCGTCCAGTGCACGACATGCTAGGCAGAGGTTTGCCACACTGAGCCCAGTGGCTTGTGGAAGGTCTCACAGCTTATCTAAGGCACAGACGGGACTAGAACCCAGCTCTCCTGAAGCTTAGCCTCTCAGGGGTCACGAACTCAGAAGGCTCCAGGGGCCCTGTGTGTTGCACAGTGGGGAGGGGTGGAGTCTGCGGCAAGGGAGAGCTGTGCTTGCCCCTTTGGAGGGTTCATTCAGTGTGCCCCACTGAGGGCCGAGAATGGCCACTTCTTGATAAGTCTAAGAGTGAGTCCAAAGAGGGTGTGGAGAAAAGGGAAGCCTCCTACACTGTTGGTGGGAATGGAAATTGGTGCAGCCAAAAACAGTATGGAAGTCCCTTAAAAAACTAAAACTAAAGTTTAAGCAATTCCACTCCTAGGCATATAATCTGGAAACAGTGAAAACTCTAATTCAGAAACATACATTCACCCCAGTGTTCATAGCAGCACTATTTACAATAGCCAAGACATGGAAACAACCTAAGTGTCCATCGACAGATGAACAGATAAAGAAGATGTGGCACATATATGCTATGGAATATTACTCAGCCATAAAAAAGAAGGAAATAATGCCATTTGCAGCAACATAGATGGACCTAGAGTTTATCATACTGAGCGAAGTAAGTGAGACAGAGAAAGACGAATATCCTATGATATCACTTATACATGGAATCTTAAAAAATGATACAAATGAACTTATTTACAAAACAGAAACAGACTCACGGACATAGAAAAACTAATCATTACCAAAGTGGAAAGTAGAGGAGATGGATAAATTTGGGATTAACAGATACATACTACTCTATATAAAATAGATAAACAATGAGGACCTACTGCATAGCACAGGGATCAATATCTTGTAATAAGCTATAATGGGAAAGAATCTGAAAAAAATATCTATCTATCTATAGATACATAGATGTACATATATATATCTATGTACGTATATATGTACAACTGAATCATTTTGCTGTACACCTGAAACATTGTAAATCAACTATACTTCAGTAAAAAATTAATATTGCATATTTAACTATAAAAAAGAAAAGAGTGAGTCCGATGTCCGAGGATGGCAGTGACCGGAACCACTGGGCACTTTGGACTCACCGTGTGGTGATCTTTCCAAGATGCTGCTTAGGGGACATGTGAGCCCCACCCCCATGCCTGCCCATCCAAGGCCTAGTTCTGCCCATGCTGTGGAGAAGGTTCCCAGGCTGGCACCCCTCCCACCGCTCATGCAGGGCCCCCCTTCCCCTCAGATCTCCCCATGTCTTGGACGCCACTCTCCCCTCCTCTCTATCTACAGTTCCCCATTCAGACCGCATCTGGCCCAACTCTCAGCTCTCTATCAATCAGGCAGAAAAAGAAGGCAGTTCCAGCGGATCCCAGAATTTGAAAGGAGGCGTTGTGGCTGGGGGGTGTGTGCTGTCTTTAAGGAGATACTGGTGGTGGGGATTTCAGGCATCACAAGGAGGCCAGAAGGGGGCATTTGGGGACAGGGACTCTGGGAAGGAGCCCACACACAGGACTGCCTCCCCTCTGGAAGCCTCCCAACGCTGGCTCTCAGCTGCTCTCGGCTCAGAGTTTCAGGTCAGTGCCCTGCTCCCTGCCTGCTAGCTTCTGGCTAAGGCTGCCTTCAGTGGGGAGGGCGTTAACATGTGATCTCGCTTCGCCAGCTATCCCTTTGGCCCCTCCGGAGGCTTCTCTTTTCGCATAGGTTGTAGATGAGCTTTGGCGGCTGTGTCTCTTCCTCCTCAGGGCCCACTCCATCTTAGGGTCTTTGGTGCCTCCCCTGCTCTGGTCTCTGTGGGAGGGGGTGTGAGAGGTGCCCGGCTGTGCTCAGCCTTCTGGCAGTGTCTGGTCCCCACCTGCAGGTGCCCTGATACTGCCTGGGAGTAACTGCCTGGAAATAACTGAGGCCTTTCCCCCGGGCTAGGCATTGTCCCTGAGCCCTGGAGGATGGCCCCCAGCCTGGACTGTCCTCAGACCCGCACAGTCAGTCTCTGGTAGAAGCTGCTTCATCCAGGGCAACTCGCCATCATCATCAGTCTGGGAGGAACCAGATACACCCATAGTTCCTGAAATCAGCCTGTTTTCACCTGCACAGTCACCTCAAGCAGCTGACTGTCTGCTCTGTGAAGAGAGAGGCTGAGCCTTATTCCTGTCTCTGTTCCCACCAGGGCCTGTCACATAGTAGGTACTCAATAAATTTGTTGGCTGAATCAGTCAGTCAATGAATTGATGAATAAAAATGCGACTCCTTGTTACTTTTCAGCAAGGAATTTATTGGATGTCTACAACAGTCCACGTAGAAAGACAATCTAGTGTCTGGGTTAAAAGGATAAAGTCAGGAGCAGGCAGCCTGGGTTTGAATCCCAGCTCTGCCACAAGGCTTTGGACAAGTTATATAACCTCTTTGGGCCTCAGTTTCTTTATCTGGAAAATAGGGGTAGTAATAAATCATACCTCAAGGGGTTGCTATGAGGAATAAATAGTGCAGGTAAAGTGTGTGTACGACAAGGGCCTGCCATGCAGAGAATGTTCAGTAAGTGCTGGTCATTCTCACTCACGGTGGAATTACTGCGACAGTAGTGTCAGTGGACTGCACTCTACACTAGGAATGGGGGAAACCAGGGCACTTCATCGTCCCCATTCCCGCCCTCTAAGGTTCACAGTAGAGTTGGGAGATGAAATCCGCAAGGAGGGAGGAAGTTAGAGCTGCCAGGTGTAGGGGAAGATTCCCCCAGGGCTGGACTAGTTGAGGAGAGGCCCTGTGGGATGTAGTGGGGCTGGGAGAGGCCTAGGCTGATGGAAGAGGCATGTGGTTGTGGGGTGTGGGGTCACCCATGAGGGGGCAGCGGGCCACAGGGGGATGTGGACCTTGCCAGTCAACTCAGGAGACTGTACATCATGCAGGTCATCCCTACATTTCAGGGTTTTCAGCTTTTCAAATCTACTCGAGCTCCTGGAGGCCATCCTGGCAGAAACAGTTTCCTTCCAACCGCATTTGCTGAGTCTGGGTGGGAAGGAAAGAGTGATGGGGAGCTCCCAGAGGCCCCTCTTTGGGCCCAGGGTGAGGTCCAGGGATCTCCGATGGTCCCAATTGAGTTTTCCAGCAGCTTCAGGCTGAAACTCTGGGCAATAAACATGACCCCCTGCCTTTGGTCTCCAACCTGGAGGACCCTGCTGATCTAAACATCAGTTTGTGCCTGATGCACCCAAGCAGGACACCCTTGACCTAGGATGAGCCAAGGGTTCGTAAGAAGTGATCAGAGGGAGGAGACGGGGGAGCGTGCCCTTAGGACTAAAATCTTCTCTGACTGTGGTTGCATACTCATGCTCCTATCACTCCTAAATGGAGACTTGAAATTCCCAGAAATCGACTGGCATCCCTGACCCTGGATAGTCCTTCCCATCCCCACTTCCACCCACAGCCTTGCTTTTCTGCCTAGCCAACTCCTATTCATCCTCTGTGACCCAGATGTCACCTCCTCTGGGAAGTCTTCCAGCCTACCCACAGCTGAGTGAGTGCTCTCCTCCAGGCTTCCCTAGCACCCTGTCTTCCTCCTTCCATCAGCGCTGTCATACCACAGGACCGTCTGTGATTGGTCCTCTTCCCTGTGAGCTCCCCCAGGTCAGGCAATAGGTCTCATTCATCTTTGCCTTCCTGGTTTTTGGCACCATGCCTGGCATCGAGTCAGCATCAATGAATGTTCGAGGCATGAATGGAGAAGCTGGGCCAGCACGACCCAGAGAGAGAGGAATAGGGCAGAGGCAGAGGCCAACACCAAGAGCAGCTGAGCTACCCCAGACACCGCCTGCCCCACCAGCAGGCTCGCCTGGCCGCTAAGCAGGTCCAAGGTTCTACCTCATCCCTAAGGCACCTGGGATAAGACAGGAGTGAGGCATCCTTGCTCTCTGCCCATCACCCCCTTTTCTCCCCAGCAGGAGGGGCTGCTTCCCAAGCATCCCTGAGTGCATGCCCAGAAGCAGGGCAGGAGGGACGTGAGGGGGAACAATGAGGCCAGTTGGAGGACACAGGGTACAGAGAGGAGCCGGGGCACTGGGGGGACCAAATACATGGAGTGACAGGGACAACCATGCTCTTAGTGGAGGAGACTGGCTGAAAGATGGCTGCCAGGACCGAAGGACTGGGCTACTCATTATAGTGGAGGGGGATGTGGTTTAGGTCTCCTCGAGTACATCGTTTCCCCAAAGCTTCTTTGGTTCCCGAGCGCTGGGGAGCCCAGTATCTCCCTGTGTCTGCCACTGGGTGTGGAGACCAGAGGACCTATGACCTCTATTGCCACAGGCAGATGGTTCCCCACCCCCCGGCTTTGGGAGTCAGAGACTTGTGCGTAAGAAAGCTCTGAACCCCTTCCTCCACTCAAGGTTGCAGAGTGGTTATTAAGAGTGACACCATCAACTGCCAACCAATGGGCCAATGACAGTGGCGAGCGCTTCAGGGGCCCTGAACCCTGCCCAGGGTCATGTTCTCCTCCCAATTCCAGTGCTCCTGATGGCCTGTCCTTTGAGGTCACACTGATCACCCCACCTCAACCTTCAGGATCACCTTGAATCCTTTCACCAGTGCCCCTTCAGTCATGTTCCATGTCTGTGAAGTGCCTCTGATATCTTCCCTTCCTTACCAGCCTACAGCCACTATTCCCCCCTAGACCCTGGTTACATAATACGCAGATCATAGCAAATGCCTCTTACCTGGTCCCTCCCACTTCCAGTCTACCTGCCAAGGCTCCATTTTCTGAACTCTAGCTCTAATCAGGTAATTCCCTTGCTCAAAACCTTCAATGGTTCCCTATTACCGGTCAAATTTATTCCAGATCTCTTAGCTTGGCATTCAAGGCCCCTCTGCTCAGGTCCCAACTCTTAGCCTTAACTCCCTCTGCCTCACTGTGATGTCCCCTATCCTAACTGTTCCACGATCATTCCAAGGCTCCAGGCCTGTTCCCTCCACCTGGACAGCCCTCTCCATCCCTCTCCACCTGCAGAGATCTCATCCCTCCTTCCAGGTTCTGCCCAAATGGAAGCTCCTTGCTCCCTACCTCTGGATGTGCTCTCTTCGTCCTTTGAGCACTCCCAGGATGTGAACCCCCGGAGAACAGAGCTGTCTCATTTGTCTTCCAGCCCCACTGTGTGCACAGCCCAGTGCTGGGCACATCAGGGGAAAAAGAGGTATGCGGTGAGTGAATGAGCACGGATCTGTGCAATCATTGAGCACCTACTATGTGCCTGGTCCCTGCCAGGCATCCAGGGTACAGTGTGAACAAGGCAGGTGTGTCTGCCCTGTGGAGTATGGATAGCTCACACTCTAGAATGTGCTGAGGGTTAGCTGCAGCTCCATTCATCCCTTCCCGCTGGCCCCAGCACATCTCGGGACTGCCTTGCTGGTTGCCCCTTGGTGTGTGTTCAGGGAATGCCGACCCATATACAACACTGACCTTGGCTGAAGGTTCTTCAACAGCCCAAGTAGAATGAGCACTTCGCAGCTGTGTCTTCCATCAGTCCAGGCCTGCACATCTTTGGATGCATCAGAGGCTATGCCCATTCCCCTGCTCAGGGACCACTCCCTCCCTGCAGGGCTCAACACCCTCCCAGCTGCCAAAGTGTCCACGTATTATAGGGGCCGAGAGGAGGGGGCCCTGCCTGATCCTCGGTGGTGGGCAGCTCTGGCTGAGATGGAGGACCAGGCGGACTCCCCTCTTCATTCACTCCCCAGCTGTCATGGGAAGGAGTGGGAGAGAGGGATTGCGAGAGGGAGGCGGAGGCAAGTTCCCAGGTGGGACATTCCGTCCCTGGTGCCTGTGGGTCCACGCGGACCTGCTACCAACCAGGGTTGATACCCGCACTTTTACCAACCACGTGGCACAATCCTGACCACTCACAGTGGACACTGGCTGAAGGGCTGGAGCAGGACCCTGGGGACCCCGCGCCGCTGCCAGGCGCTGCCCTTTTCATCGCTGGATTCGAGGTGAGCCCGGATCCCAGGGAAGGAGCAACAGTGTCTGGGCAGCAGGGGCGGATTACTCAGGGAGTCTGGACACTGGTTACTTACCTACTGGAACAGAAGCGTTTTTAATACTTACCTTAAATATTTTAGCAGCTAGTATGACCGTGTCGGTATACTCCAGCCTTGCCAGCCCTGCTACCAACCAGAGCGCCAAAACCATCACAACAAGTCCAATTTAAAACCACATATTTTATTGATGTTCTTCATCGACATTATAGGGCCATGTGTACAAATATTTCTCAAGTCCTACACCTGGCAACCTCCCCACTGTCACCCCCACTGGCCAGTCAGCCAGGAGATGACTCCCTGCACGTATCCCTTTTGCTCCCTCACACTGCTGAGCCTCCAGGAGACTGAGCAGGGCAGGGCTGGCTTCCAAGCCTGAGCTTTGGGGTCAGGAGTGAGCCAGGCCCTTTCCCTTCTCGCCTTCCACTCCCACTGATTCAATATGGTCAGAACTGAGGGTGAGGATGCCCCCCCCCCGCCCCAATGACCCCTCCATCCAGGAAGCCTGGGCTCCCCTTCAACCCTCTCCGCCACATCCTTCCCCTCCAAGTGACCTATCCTGCTGCCCAGCAAGATGGCAGAGTGACTGTTTTGCAGGGGGTGGGGACATGGGGTCAGCAACAGGATGCTCCTGGTGGCAGGGATTTCATCCTGTTCACCACCGTATACCAGTGCCTGGTGGAGACTTGGCACACAGTTGGTGCTCAGTAAATACATGTAGGATGAACGAGTGAATAATATAAGAGGGAGAACTATGAGCAGGTGGCACCATTACTACATTAGTTCTCTAGGGCCCATGAAGGCAGAACCAAGATAAAGTCCTCCCAAGCTCTGCTCGAGAACTCGAGGTGCTGTGCAGTGTCGTGTGGCAACGGTTGGGGTCACTGTGGCCACCAGCTGGACACTGCAGAGTGTGGGCTCCAGCAGACTGGATGGCAGAGCGGCCTTGGGACCCGGTCAGGAGGGGGCGCTTGTGTTGTCCCCACTCCCTCATATGCCCCAGGAGTCTGGTCTTCTGGGTCCCAGAATGCAGAGCAGTGCCCTCATCCAGAGCTAGTCGGGGCTGGTCTCCCAACTGCACCCCTATATTCCGGTCTCCCCGTTCCTGAGCCTCAACTCTCCCAATCTCACTCCTCAGAGTTGAACATGATTTTCCAGCTTTGCTCTCCCCACCACTGCCCCGACCTGCCCCTGACACTGTCCCCTCTCCCTGTCCTCAAAGGCCAACCCCCTCAACTAGCATTAATACCTAGTAGTCCCATCTCGCTGGTTGTCAGGTAGGGTCCTGAAAGTTTGCATCATGATTTTCAGACTACTCCATCCCGCCCCATCCTCCACGAAAGCAAATAATTCACAGGTGTCTCTGCAGATCTTGCCTCTGGACCTGGCAATCATGAAGAAGACACTGGCATCTTGGGGTGGGAAAGGATCTTCCTTTCCCTGACCCTGTGCAGAAATTCTTTCCACAGCATGCCTGCCAGATGACTGCCTAGTCCCTTCCGGAATACCTCCAGTTGTGAGGCACTCACTACCTTCCCAGGCAACTATTCAAACACTGAACAGCTTTAGCTGCTAGAATGTCCTTCAGAAATGAACCCATTTGCCCCTTTCATTCTCAGTCCCCAAATATCCCAGTGCCCAATCTCTGTGTGACCCTCTCTCTTCCCATTCTTTCTCTATTTTCACAACAACATTCCTCACCACTTCTCTCTCTCTCTCTCTCTCTCTCTCTCTCTCACACACACACACACACACACACACACACACACACACACACACACACACGATCACATGCCCCCCCTTCTATATGGTTGTGCAGTCACACACCACTCTCATTTATCAGTATCTCCCTTTCCTTCTCTCTTCTTCCTTGCCTTCCCAGCATCTAGCAAAGACCCAGAGGCTGGAAGAGTGCCAGGGAAAGGAAGCATCCAGCCAGGTCCTGGATGGCACTGGGTAGCCGGCTGGGGCGGGGTGGACAGGGGACAGCAGCTAGAAGTCCCAGGCCATTGGCTGCTGTCTCCCAGAGAAAGGCCTTGCAACTTGAGGGCTGGGCAGCGAGCTGCTGAGTTCTTTTTTCCCTCCATTGTTCACAATTCCACGGAGGGGATGAGGACACACACCCCTCCTTTCCCAACCTCACTAGCAGCTGGCAGAGCTGACTTGGCTGCCTCTCACACGTGGTAATTTTAAACCTTTTGCCAGACTCCAGGTCCTGGGGAGCTGCATACCAGCAGCAAGAATCCCCTCCCGACTCCTGACATGGGGCTGAGAGGAAAAGCTCTAGCAGATAGCAGTGATGACATGAGACTTGGTGGAGCGTGGGTGAACCAGGCAGAGGGGAAAAGCAGGCACCCCAAGGGGGAAGAAACAAAAGAGAAGCTCTGAACGGTTAGCAGCCACCAGGCTGGCTCACGGGGAACCTAGCAACGCCTCAGTGGCCATTTTCCCTCCTTGTCATGATCCACCAGCCAACGCTGTTCTCTGTATGTTACAGACCAGGGGTGGATGCTAGGGCCTTACCGGCCCAAAGCTGTAGTGGGCCATGGGTGGAGACAGGGTGCTGTGGTCTTATGTTCACGAGGAGTCAACACACACACACAGAGAAATGATGGGAGTGCCTGCTACTTGTCCCGCTGCTTGGA
Organism: Delphinus delphis; assembly: GCF_949987515.2. Taxonomy (NCBI): domain Eukaryota; kingdom Metazoa; phylum Chordata; class Mammalia; order Artiodactyla; family Delphinidae; genus Delphinus; species Delphinus delphis. Next base: position 26,184,535 of record NC_082684.1, on the reverse strand, counting down.
GCTCTCACTTCCAACATTGAACATGGGGACCAGCAGGCCCAGGAGCCACCTCTTTCCGAAGACCTCCTGTAAGTTCTTGCGCCAAGGCCGGGCCCTCACTGCCACCCCCTTCCGCACCTGGTGGCGGGTCTGCCCCCGGAGGATCAGCAGCAGCTGATGGCAGCAGAAGCCAGCGCAGGCCAGGCCGACGGCAAACCAGAGGTAGAGCATGAGGATGACGAACATTTCAGGACCAAGGACAGCTCCTGCAGGGGGGCGGGAAAACAACAGAATCGCTTTACACCCAGGCCACGCCCCGAACTGCCGTCCAAGCAGGCGCTTTCCGCTAGGGAGGGAGACTAATGAGATTGAAGCTACATCTCAGCTCGGCAGCGAGGGAGAGGAACAAGTTGTCCTAACTTCTTCTTACTGCTGATGGCTCCTGAGGCGAGAGAGGAGAACTGGGGACGTGGGAGACGCTTCTATGGGCAGTGCCTAGATGCTAGCATTTCCTCAGGGTCAGCGATACCATCTCTCTCTGCCTTCTCTTTTGGGGCTAGAAACAGGGAGAAGGGTTGTTTTTCAGGAGGAGAGAGGAGTGAGCTGAGGACCCTGGAGAGGGAGCTGGTGCCTGGGCAGCTGTCTAGACTGCAGTGCCTTCTCCTCGGAGCTGTGAGCACTGGCTGGGAGGACTCGGGAAAGTGACAGCATGATGGAGAACAGGGCCTAGTCATCAAGAAGAATAAATCACGAGTTTCAAGGCAGTGCAGAGGATAATTCAGTCATCAATGTTAAAAAGAGAACAGTATGGCCACTGGAACTTTCAGCCACAGCCGTCCTCTCAGAGCTTGCTAAGGCTGGAAAAGGCCCCCAAGGTCATCAGTCTAGGTCCCTGCCTTGAGCTGGACCTTCCCTAAACCCCTCTAAACCAGCACTCTCCATGACTGGTTTAAACATCACTGAGTAAGAGATTCTCCACTCCTCCTCCGAGTTGGGGTGGCCGGTCCGTGCTGTTTGAATCTCCCAGCTCTGTGGTCTTGCACAAGTTTCTTAATTTCTCTGAGTTGCAGTTTGCTCATAATGTAAAATGGGTATAACAACAATGACTCCATAGGGTTGCACGATTCAGAGAAATTGTGTGCGCAGTGGCCAGCATTCTGGTTCACACTCAGCGCAGCACTCCCTCCTGGGCATCCTTCACAGATAAGGAGACTACCTCCAAAAGGGGCTCAAGCTTAATTCTTAAGACCATCACGCTTTCTCCTTCTCCTTTCCAGGGCTTGGAGATCTGGCTGGGCTACAACTTTAGCAGCCTTGACTTGCCCAGCAGCCAGGGCAGTGGGCCCAGGAGAGAACTCAAAAGCCCTCCTCAGCCCCTCTCTCCAGCAGGGCAAGCTCACCATCACTTCCTCCAGTGAGATGCCAGAGACCCCACCTTATAACCTATTCAACCTCTGCAAATCTCAACCCTATTCCTCCCTTCTCCAGCTTCCCGTGGTGCCCACGGACCTCTTCTCAGCTCCCCACGTTTCCATTCCCAGACCCCTGAGGGCTGGGCTTTTAAAACTTTTCCAGGGACTTCCCTGGTGGCGCAGTGGTTAAGACTTCACGCTCCCTATGCAGGGGGCCCAGGTTCGATCCCTGGTCAGGGAACGAGATCCCACATGCATGCCACAACTAAGAGTTCGCATGCCACAATTAAGCAGCCTGTGAGCCTCAACTAAGGAGCCCGCCTGTCGCAACTAAGACCCAGTGCAACCAAATAAATAAATTAAAAAAAACACTTTTCCAATCTGAGCAATGGTGGACTCAGTGGCCAGGAGGATGTGGATATGACTCAGGTTTGCTCATTAGCATCCCCCTCTTGCCCTCAGCCCTAGGAGCTTTGATAGCAGGTTTCTCTTTGCAGGCCTGGGGACAAATAAAGTCCTGCTGTCCGGGGGACGGAAAGCTCAGTCCAGCTGGCTTGCACGGGGGGCAGGGGGCAGCAACGGTACAGGGCTCACCTTGCGCTGTGCCACGCCTCTGACCTACTTCTTCCTTGTCAGCACAGGTTAGCTCATGCAGCCATGTGCAGGATGAAGGATCCTGGAACCATGGTGCCCTCTGGGGTGCAGGAATGCTACAGGCAAAGATGGCGTTCAAGCTGGGCTGTGCAAACATCAGAGCTGTCGAGCGCAAGCCTGCCTTGCACCTCAGCCTCAGGGACAAGCCTGGGCTGATGGAAGCTGTTTTCCACAGTCTCTTTTTTCTGGCGCTAAATCAAGGCATGAAGAAAAGACCTTGTGGCCTTTCCCCGGCCCCTTGCAGCAGCTACAAAAGGCTAATCTGGGGACATGCTTTCTCTCAAAGTGTTTGAAGCTGCCTAGCCTGGCTGCCTCAGCTTCTCTGAACTATTTAATAATAGTTCTGCTTCTTTTAGAAAATCACAGAATATTCCTAATGGGCCTGAAGGGTCACACCATCCAACCACTCCACCCTGGCTTTCCACCAAGCACCTATAGCACCTCTGACAGATCATCACCCAGCATCTTTAATATACATCCTGGGATAAGAAGCTCTCTCCCTCCCAAAGTGGCTCATTCATCAAGAAGCAACTTCAGAGAGGCAGTATTGTGGGAAGAATGTGGGCTCTGGAGGCTAGCAGCTCTGAGTCCAAACTAGCTGTGTGCTTTCAAAGCAACTTAACCTTGTTAAGCCTTTGGTTGCTGAGTCTTTAAAAATGATATAATAATACCTACCTCACAAACTTGTCCTGAGGATTGGATGCAATGAGACCTGCACAGTGGTTAGCACATAATATTTGCTCAACAAATATTAACCCCTTTTCCCTTCTACTGGACTTTCTGGCACTCACCACACTGGCGTACTTTTCCAAATGCCACGATACAGGTCAGATGGTGTCATCTCCATTTCCCAGATGAGAAGAATGAGGCTCAGAGAAGTGACACAACCTGTACTGGTCCCACGAAGCCAAAAGAAAGAACAGCCTCTAAAATCTAACTGGCCAGTCTCCTTCCTCTCTGGCATCAACGGAGGGCATGTGGGTACAGCCACCAGAAGACCCCCACCCCACTTCTGGCTCACGGGGCCCACACACGGCCATCCCATGCTCTGGTGGCAGATCTGCCTTAGGAGCAGTACCACAGTTGGGGACAGCTCAATCTAGCAAACGACTTGTCCCTTTTTACACCCTCCTGTCCACCTGGCCTCTGGAGCAGATGAGAGGGCAGTGCCCTCAACCATTTGGGTTGAGAAGAGAGGGAGAAGGGACAGGAGGGGAGAAGCTGAACAGGTGAGGTGTGTGTCAGGGCAGGCGAGAGAAGGGCTGTCAAGGGGAAAGATGAAAGGCCAGCGAAGGAGGAGGATGAGATGGGAGAGTTGGAGATTAGAAATCACGGCCTCGGGACTTCCCTGGTGGTCCAGTGGTTAGGAATCTGCCTTCCAGTGCAGGGGATGTGGGTTTGATCCCTGGTCGGGGAACTAAGATCCCACATGCCATGGGGCAACTAAGCCCGTGCACTCTAGGGCCCGCGGGACAACTAGAGAGCCCCCGCACCGCCACTACGGAGCCCGCGCGCCCTGGAGCCCGAGCACCACAACTAGAGAGAAGCTCGCGCGCCGCAGCGAAGAGCCCACGAACCGCAACAAAAGATCCCGCACGCGACAATGAAGATCCTGCGTGCCGCGGCTAAGACCCAATGCAGCCAAATAAGAAAAAGAAAAAGAAAAAGAAATCTTGTCCTCCTTTTCCTAGTGGGTCTGGTGAGGAGGTAAAAGATAGTGGGACTCACTTTTCTGCTAGAATAGGGATCTGGGCCCCAGGATAGGCACTGACTGGCTCTGCTCCCCCATCAGATCAAAGCAAGAGGTTCCTCTTCTTTACTTTCCTGTCTCCCACCCAAACCTAGCACATATGGACAGGCCCCAAGCCCAGCTTAAATCAAACCATTTCAAGATCCTCTCTTTGGAAGCATCCATTTTTATGTGATGAAACTACTTGGAAAAGAAAGTGTAATCAGCCTCTCTGGCTCTCCTCATCTCTCCACCTGCCTGTGCTCACACTCTACCGCCTAGCCCGCCCACTTTCCCTCCCTCGTCCTGGCTATTTCAGTCCCAGCAGCCTCCTATGCTGGCGCCAGGATCCAGAAGGTCGGAGAGCTCTGAGTTCTGGGTCCAGCTCAACCACCAGCCCTCAAGGCAACCCTCATAGCTGGGTCCTTCTTCCAGGGCCTCTGTGTTCCCACTGCCAAATGGCACAAAGTTTTACACCTGCAGAGGACTGGGCTGAGGCCCCAACAAAGACCCAAACGATCGCTTCCCCCAGAGTGGGGCCGAATTTTATGAATGTCCAGCCCAGGCATATCAAGACAATTTGGGGCTCTCAGTGGAAGAAGCTGCACTCTGTCTTTTTTGTCCCTGAAAGGTCAGTGGGGTATGAAACACGCTGTATTCCCTCCGCTGCTGCGCGTTGTCTAAAGACCTGGGAGGCAGGCCAGAGGCTGCTGCTCGGAAGTACTAAGATCCTGGGAAGCCATTTAACCGCATCTGAGCCTCGGTTTCTTCATGAGAAATGGAGATGACATCACACACGCACAGCTACGTGTCCCTACGTGCATGCTACTAATTGTAACAGCCAAGTCAGTCAGAGTCAAAGGCCGGGGTAGGTGGAGTGAAGCAAATGAGGTAGCGGCAAATTCATGGCCAGGCAGGATGGGTCCTGACCGGTGTCAAGGCCTGGTCCCTGCCACCAGGAACCAGGTTCTCCTTGGGGTACTCTCCTTGGGGTACGCTATATAAAGCACAGTCCTCACCAGGGGGCATAGCTGAGCCCCAGCGTGAAGGTCTACATGCCTGGCTCCTGCAAGTGGAAGAGCCTCCTGGAGGGTCAGATCCCACGCCAGTCCCGTGGCGCTGTGGTGTGAAGATGGAGCCATTAAATATGGCTGCATCTCCAACCAGGGTGCTCCTTGCTCTGAGCCATCTGCAGACTGGAGGACAACCTGGAGGGGCTCAAACATAGTGGGTAGGAGGGCGAGGGTTAGCCTCCTGCTGGGACTGGCCCGGCACCCTGGTCAACCTTACTGTGGTTGACCAGTAAGACCTTTGGAGGGCAAAGTCCTCGGAGGAATGTGAGCAGGATTGGGGTCCAGGCAGAGGAAGGACAGAGCATGGGGGTACCTTGCAGGCTGCACGGAGGGACGGCCAGCAATCAGCCCCTCCTGGCACAGGGCAGGTGTATTGCCTGGTTTGCCACAATTCTATGAGCAAATGGGCAGCGGCGAGCACCGAGGAGAAGACGAATGAGGATGGATGTGGGGAGGGAGGTTGCCAGCTGACATACAGCATGCCCAGTTAGTCTGCTTTTGTTTTTTTTTTTTTTTTTTTGCGGTACGCGGGCCTCTCACTGTTGTGGCCTCTCCCGTTGCGGAGCACAGGCTCCGGAAGCGCAGGCTCAGCGGCCATGGCTCACGGGCCCAGCCGCTCCGCGGCATGTGGGATCTTCCCGGACCGGGGCACGAACCCGTGTCCCCTGCATCGGTAGGCGGACCCTCAACCACTGCGCCACCAGGGAAGCCCTGCTCAGTTAGTCTGAATTTCAAACAGATAACTAAAAAACTTTAGTGTAAGTATGTCCGCTGCAATATTCAGGAAATACTTATATTAAATAGTTATGCATTGTTTATCTGAAATTACAATTTAATTGGGCATCCTGTATTTGCTAAATCTGGCAAACTTGGGGTTGAGGTAGAAGGTCTTTGCATAGGGCCCAACCTGCCTGCCAAGGCCCACTCACCGGAGAAGAACTGGCTGATGGAGGTGGGAAGGAGCGTGAGGAAGGCCAGGGGGTGGGCGAAGGAGATGGAAAGGACTGCGGAGATGTAGGCCACGCCGGCCACCATGGAGTAGAGGCAGGCCAGGGAGGTGTAGAGGCAGAACAGGATGAAGTTGCGCATGTTCCTGCTCCCGATGCAGTTGCCGGTGAAGAAACAGTGATGGTCGTGCCTCAGGGTGACTCTGGCGCACACTCGGCAGAAGTGGGCGCTGGGCGGAGGGCACAGGGCCCTCCTGGCTGCGGTCCCCTGGCAGGCGTCCAGGTCGTCTGGGGAGTTCTGGATGACCAGGACGTAATTACCCAGGGCGTTGGTTGAGAGGAACAGGAAGAATGCCCCGTGGAGCAGCGCAGGTGAGAAGAGCCGGGCGGCCGAGGGGTCCTCACGCATACTAGGCAGGAAGAGGAAGAGCTGCAGCACGAAGGTCACCAGAGAGATGCACAGGAAGTAGGCGGGGGCCACCACGTTGAGCAGCCTGAGGGCCAGCATCCTCGATTACATTCCTAAGGGGCCCAGGGGGAGAGGAAGACTCACTGCAGCGTCCGGAGGGCTCCCTAGGGCTCTCCCCGGCGCTGTCTGTCCGTCCTGCTCCACGCAAATCCATGTCCCTCGGACCACTCCTCCTCTCTTCCCTAACCCGTGACCAAGCAGGCGTGAGACCCCGAGATCGTGACAGCGTCTGGGAGCCAAGCCCTACCTTCTGGTGCCCACCTCCTCCGTTTTTGAGGCACCTCGGCGCCTTGACGGCCCGGGGGTCAGGTACAAGGAGGGCGAGGTGGGGACTTGTTCTCAGTCCGTAGGAGGTGGCTGGGGGTGGAGGAGCGGCGGGCGGCGGGGGGGGCTGCCTAGGGCTCTGCTTTTTTTTTTCTTTTTCTTTTTTTTTGCGGTACGCGTGCCTCTCACTGCCGCGGCCTCGGGCCCAGCCGCTCCGCGGTATGTGGGATCCTCCCGCACCGGGGCACGAACCGGCGTCCCCTGCATTGGCAAGCGGACTCTCAACCACTGCGCCACCAGGGAAGCCCCTAGGGCTCTGCTTTTTTATGGCAGTGGAGACGTGCCCAGGTTTGGGATTCCTCCTTCAGACCCCCCTAGGAGGAGAAAGCAGAAGATCTGGGGTGGGGGCAGATAGAAATGACCTACTGGAAGTACTGTTTCACCTCCCCTTTCTCCTTGCCACCCCCCATATTGGGCAATACTCAGGGACCTTACGCATAACGCAAAGAGCTTTGGGGGTATGTGTGCTTGCCTGTGTGTGTGTGTGTGCGTGTGTGTGTGCGGGGGGTGCTCCTTGTGTGTGATTTTGTATGTGTAATCTGTGTGTGCCTCGGTATCTGTGTTTGTGTGTATCTGTGTGTACACACACGCAGCCGCTGCCACCTGGCTTTTTAGAAAAAATCAATGACAACAATCGATACATTTCCACAAGCACTTAGGCGATGGGTGGGATGGGGGGCGCAGCAGGAATACCTGTGTCAGCCGTTTCCGGTCAGCCCATCTCTCCGAAGCTGGCTGCCCTAGCTATTTCTTGGCAAAGAGCGTTTTCATTTGAGGCGACGAAATTAAAATCGCCCCCCCCCTCCGCGCTTTCCTCCCGCCCTCCTGGAGCGAGAAACCCAAACAACCCCGATGGCGCTGAAACCCCTTCGATGCCAACAAGCTCTCCCTGGGCGCAGGCGTGGATGCTTGGCCAGGTTTCCAGGGGATCGACCCCCGCCGCTGAGCGCAGCCCTACCACAAATTTATTCCACCCCGCCCCACAGCCCCGGTTCCTGCCCGGCTTCGGAAGCCACTGAAAAATAGGATTCCGGGCGCCCGCGAGAACTTTTCCAGGGGCTAAGGAGCAGGCGAGCCCGAGGCGCGAGAAAAGTTCTGGGAAGGCTGCTGCACCCAGGACGGGCGAATGCCAGTAGGCCTCCGTCCAGGCTGTCCCGTCCCCACTGGGTGACTGATCACCTTGGAGTCCCCTTTGCAGGTGCCAGTGCCCCAGGAGACTCGCGCCAGCCGTGGGGACCGCGTGTCTCTCTCCGCCGCAGGGGCTCAGCGCAGGGCACGCCAGGGGGTGGTCACTGGGGGCTCCCGGGGGCTGCGGCGGCGCTGACCACCCTAGAGAGCCCGCGGCCCGGGATCCGGCGAAGCGAGTGTCTTCCCCACGCTGGTCGCCAGGGGGGCCGCGGGAGCAGCCTCCAGATGCGCGGCGGCGCCTGGAAGGCGAAGGACGGGCTGGGGGAGTGAGGGGCGCACGGCGGGCGGCCGCACCGCAGCCCCGGCCCTGTGCGGGAGAAGGGACATCGGAGACCGCCGGGGCGGCCCGGTGGCCGTTTAGCACTGGCGCCGGCCGCGCCCGCGGCGGCGGGCGGCACAGCCGGAGCCCTAGCGAGGCAGGCAGCGCGGGCGGCCGCCGGCCACCGCCTCCCGGACGCCCGGGAAGCCGCCCCCCGCGCGGCCGCCGCCGCCGCCGCCGCACCGCCGCAGAGCAGTGGGGAAATGAACTCACCAAGCTCTGGTCGCGGACAAGAGGAGCCCTGCACGCCGGCTCTCGCCCTCCCCGAGGCTGCAAAGTTGTGGGCTCGGCCCCGCTGGCTCGTAGCCTCCTCACGCTTCGCTTCGGGGACTGGGCAGGTAGCGGGGGTGTGGGGAGGAGGGAGCGGGCAGCTGCCGTCCTCCCACTGGGGCGCCGGCGAGTGGGGGCCAGGAGACGGCGGGGATGGCAGCTGGGCACCCCCGCCCCCAGCCCGCCACCCCTCCCTCCCCTCCTGGGGGCGGTGCTCTGGCCACCCCTCTCAGCCTCGGGGACTTGCCCCCCTTCCTCCCCTCACTCCTCTGGAGCGGGCTGGGGCTCCCCGCCTGACTTCAGCCACTGGTTCCAGCTGGGAGCTCTGGATTCCACCCTGATGTGATGCTCTAACCATCATCTGCTCCTTCCCTCCCCACTGTGGCTAACAGCCCTCCTCCGCTGCTCTCCATTCTCGGACCCAGGAAAACCTGGGGGTTTAGGAGTTCAGCTTGCCAGGGGCAACACCCGTAAAGATCAAAGTCATTGTGCACAGAAGTGCTGAGAGCCCCGACTCTGGAGCCTGTCTGCCCGGGTCTGAATATCCATCATTCACTACTGTGTGATCTTCAGATTCCAGTTTCCCCATCTGTAAAACAGAGATGTGAGGGTTATATGACAACAATTTATGTAAAGCCCTTAAACAGGGCCTACCTATGGTGAGCACTTTGAGCATTATTTTATAACCATTGACTCTATCTATTGGGTCCTTACTAGGAACCAGGCACTGTGCTAAGAAGCCTTTAGCATAAGGCAGCTTTGTTGATCCTCTCAGCAGAAGCTCCATGATCCCCTTGTATGGCTGAGGAGATTGGTGCACAGAGAAGCTAAGTCACAAGCCCAAGGACACAGAGCGGGTAAGTGACAGAGCCTGGATTTGAACTAATGCACCTGCTCTCAGCCTCTACACAGCGCAGCATCACCCTGAGACCCAGGGGGAGCTCTGATTTGGGAGAAGGGAGGACAACTGAGTGGTTCATCCAGACACAGAGCTTCTGCCTGGAGTCCCGCCCTCATCTCCCTGTTCCTATTTCCTTTCTTTTTCTGATCCCACTAGTCTGAGGTGGGTACCAAGAGGGTGGGGACAGTTGGCCAGTGTGTGTCAAGTGGAGGTTGGAGGGAGCAGAGACAGCTTTGAACCACTGCAGGAATATTGACACCGCCACTACCTCGGTTTCTCGGGCTGTCGGAGCTCACCCACCTGCCCTGTTCCACTCCTCTGGGTAAAGGCAAACGTCATAAATAAATGATTATTTATTGCTTCCTCAACGGGTTGATTAAAATAAGAACAATCCCTTAAAACGAGGACAATATGCTTATCAGCTCAGCCTGTATTTTTGAAACATCACATACTGTTTTCTCTGGATTTCGACAGTGTGCATCAAAATAAAAGAGGGGGGCTTCCCCGTTGGCGCAGTGGTTGAGAGTCCACCTGCCGATGCAGGGAATGCGGGTTCGTGCCCGGGTCCGGGAAGATCCCACATGCCGCGGAGCAGCTGGGCCCTTGAGCCATGGCCACTGAGCCTGCGCGTCTGGAGCCTGTGCTCCGCAAAGGGAGAGGCCACAACAGTGAGAGAGGCCCGCGTACCAGAAAAAAAAAAAAAAAAAAAAAAAAAAGAGGGGACCAGGAAACATTTTCATGTTCTGAAAGGATTTTACATACAAACAAAAGAACAGCTTGCCAGGTGTTGGCTCTGAGAATCTGGCAGCCCTGTGAGATCCAGTGGCCACAGGGCAGATAGAGGAAAGCACAGGTGGCTTTTTTTTCCTTTAGAGCTTCTTGGTGTCAAAATCATAGCTGTCTGGAGGAGACAGGGAGGGAATGGAGCATTTGGCTCTATTGATTGAAGATCTCCATTCCCTAAATACCTTGAGAGTTGGGGGGTATTTCTAATTTTATTTTGCATATGGGTGTGTGGTGGGAAGGTGTGCGTCTGAATTTCTGTGTGTGTGAGGGTAGGGAAGGAGAGAGAGAGAAAGGAGACGCTTTAAAAGGGACGTGGGAAGATGTTGGTGGGGGAAGGGAGTATTCAGCCAGGAAAGAGGCAGAGATCTGGCCTTGGAAACACAAACGGACAAAAACAATGATTTACTTAGAAATATGGTTTATCAACAGAACAGGCCATTAAAGCTTCAGATCTAGAGCTAGTAGCTCCTCGGCACCCCGCTAAGTGAACGGAGTAAGAGGAAGCACAGCCAAATGTTATTTTGTTTTTGTTTTTCTAAAGTTGGTGATTATCTCTGACAAAATCAATATAGAAGGCAGTTCGAAAACTTCCCTTCAATTCTGGCCCCACCAGAATTAAGCAGACTAAGAATGGACACTTTATTGCCACTAACCAGCTGTGGCACCTGGAGCAAGTCATCAAACCTCTCTGATCTCAGTATTCTCATCCGCAAAACGGGATGAAGATGTTACCTTGTGGTGTTGCTGATGATCAAATGGGATAACATAAGTGCCTCAGTCCCAGCAGGAGACTGGATAGTGTTAGCTCCTTCCTCCTCCTCTCTCTCTTCTGGGCTCTTATCTTTATCGGCAAGAACGCCTTATCTTTCTAACTAAAATGAGAGCTCTCGGTCTATGTTGGAAATATTTGGGGGTCTCCTCCATATCGCCTAACATGATGATGGGACACTGAGTAAAAGTGTATCGATGATGAATTGATACTGGTCTTTATCTGAGAGGAAAAGCTACATTCCAAGGTCTTTGAGATGTCTGCTGAGGACACATTTCCCTTTGATCTTGCATCCCGCCACCACCCACCCCAACTCCAGTCTCATCCTCCACAAACAGTGCCAGAAAATGATTTATAAGCCACACTCTCCATCGCCCTTATCATATGTTCTCATAGTCAAGCTATGACTGTACCTGCAGGCGATCCCAAGGGCTCAGGAACACAGACAGGCATCTGATTGCTTGTGAGTGCTTTCCCAGAAATATGTACCACAAATCTTGCTATTTCCTGAGGTTATCTGAATAAAATGAATTCCCTTCCCAGTGGCGATCATTCCACTTTGCTTCAAAATATTGTGTACAAAGAGAAGAACTCTGTGCAGTAAGCAGCTTCTCCCTTGGGTGGGGAACCCTACACATGTCTGTCTGGCCCTACAACTCCCCAAGCGTCTGGGACAGAGAACATTCCAAGAAGCAAGGGCCACACCTAAGGAGGCAGTGGGGGTGGGTTTCCTTCATTCTCATGCTCTTATTTCAGATTGATCAGGGTGAAGATAGACTGGGGTCTCAAGGTTACCTTTTTTTTTTTTCCCAATGTTCAGTTTCCTTTAATGACTCCCATTCTCCCTGAAGGGCAGGTGCAGGCAGCTAGGCGATGGCAGGAGATGTTCACTTAAAGATATTGCCCTGATTGAAGGTTTTGCCTGGTGCCCTGAAATTAAGATTTTAATAGACATCCTCAGACAGGATGCTCTTTACTGTCAACACCAAGTCATAGCCAGAGGCAACCACAAAATGCTCCCCAAGTCTCAGAAAGTTTAGTGAGATGCCATCCCTGCCTGCCTGGATTCAAAAAACATACAAGTGTAATCGTCGTCTTAGCCAGCCGAATACATGAAAATTGGATTATCACAGAATTTCTATTTGGAGGTGATAATTTACTTGGCCAACTGCATCTTCACTTTAACAGTAACATTACTTTGATGTAATATACTGCTTTGCAGTTTACAAAGTACATCTACAAAATTAAAATTTTATTCCACAAGCCTCTCCACAGCCCTGTAAGCTAGCTGGGGAAAAATTATTAAACCCATTTTTCTTATGAAGAAACTGAGGTTCAGAGATTTCCTGCACATTAATTTGCAAGCCTTGCCTATGTTCGATTTAAAGTGTGGCTTAACGTGTAAAAATCTCATTGATAGTTAACTTTTCTGGAAGATGAATGAAGGATGCAGGTACAAAACATACTCCCTCAGAAGAAGAGATCTGCATAATATCTCTTTACATAAGATATTTGGGTAAAATTGCATAAACAAAGTACGCCTGCAGCACATTAATCAAATGTTCTCTAACGCTCTGCTGTTTGTGGCACTGGAGAGTGTGAATGTGATTGGGGCCAGTGATGTTCATCATGCAAGACCACATGCCAAGGTAGAAACAGCAGGTGTGAATGTCACCCTCTGAGTGACAGGTACCCTCAGCGGTCTCCCTAGTGATTGATGCATCAGGGTGGCAACCTTGCCTTGGCTTTGACAGAGCCTCCTTTGAAGTGTTCAGGCTATGGAAAAACGAATGCGATCTTTTACCAATTAGCCATGGTTTTCAGGGACTGCTCAGGCAGTCGTGGTAGGAATGCCTATGCCTGTGGACCGGTACACAGCTTAGCGGACAGAGGTAGTGGCAGCAAGATTAATTGGCCCTTTCGTCTCAAAGCATGCAGGAGGCAGAGGGAGAGAGGAAGAGGGAGGGAAAAGAAGAAGGAGGTAGAAGGCAGAGGTGAGAAGAAGGAAAAGGAGGGAGGAAAGGAAAGCGGTGCTGAGAGAGTGGACATTCACCTGTTTGACACAACCTCAGTTTATGTCTTCAGGATGGAGAAGCTCGGGAGGCACAGGAGGAGGTCAGCGGTCTCCGTGGAGACCCCTGCAATGCCAGGTGTCCAAGATGGGAGGGTATGAGGCAGAAGGTTGACATCTCGATTAGAGGAGGAGGGAGGGGAGACCAGGAGAGTGAGGTCACTGCAGTGCGCTTGGCTGTCATAGGGCTCTTGGCTATGCCCTTATGGCCGCAGAGCAGCAGGCTGCCCAGACCTCACACCCCAGAACCCCCGCTGCTCCAGCAGAGATGGCCCAGGGCCTGGTGTGATGTGATGGAAAAAGCACGAGCTTTTGGTGTGAGCTTTTCGTGTCTGCTGGCTCGAGCCTGAAACCTTGTTTTCCCATTCACTTGCTGTGTGACCTTGAGGAAGTTCCTTCCTTTGAGCCTCAAATACCTTGCCCATTAAATGGGGCTTTTAACTAACCTGCAGCTTTGGTTGTGAATTTTAAATGACAAGGGTAGCACCTGCCTTTTCGACTGAAATAATCCGCCAGCTACTAACTACCAAATAATCCTGCTTGCTGCATAGCATCTACTGCTTCTGTGATGATCCTGTTTGTTTGTATGTTTATTTTCTAGTTTGTTGTCCCGCTCCATCTGATAAACTGTAAACTTCCAAGGGCAGGGACTTACCTGTCAGCTTTGTTTCTGTAGCTTGGACCCAGCACAGAGCCTGGCACACAGTGGGTGCTCAATAAATGTTAGAATGAGTAAGAAACAGTCTTGGGGATGAAGGAGGGAACAATTTGGGTGTGGAAATCTATACCTTGATTGTGGTGGTAGTTATATGACTATATGTTTGTCAAAACTTATAGATCTGTACCCTTCAAGAAGGTGGACGTTACTGTATCTCAATGTCTGATCTTTAAAAATAGGCTAGAGGGAGCAACGGATAAACAGAATCCCACCGTATAAAGATTCATATTTACTGATACTTATTGTGCCTGGCCGGTGGGGGCCAGGAGCCTTCACACTGGTTATTTCATTTAATCCTTACAGCACCCATGCCTAATGAAAGTCTGATTCTACCTATTTTGTAGAGGGGGAAAATGGGGGCTCAGAGTGGTTTTGAGATGTGCCAAGATTGCAAAGCTTGCTGGCAGCAGGTATAAAATTCACTTTACTTGATTCCAGTGCCCAAGCCTCACCCAGTGTTGTTCCTTCTGTGTTTCTCACACTTAAACCCTCACACTGACATAGAAATAAAGAGCCTGCTTTTCTTATGGAGCGGGAACATATCATGCTGAGGCTGGTCTCTTATGCTTTAGCCTGAGTTAGCCAGCCAGAATCCTTTCTCAGTGAAACAAGGTGTAGAGAGAATGGGCTTTTTGCTGGAGACAGGGAATGGGGTGGAATGGGGACTAGAGATAGCATAAAGAGGTCTGCAGTAGGGGATGGAAGTGTCAGCTGGGACCAGGAGCCAAAGGAGAGGGTCCAGAAGAGCAGTCAGAGGACAGCCTCCGGAGCCAGATGATCTAGGCTCAGACTTCAGTTCCATCAGTCACCTGTGTGACCTTGAGCAAGTTAATCAACCTCTCTGTGTCTCAGGTTCCTGATTTGCGAAACAAGGTTAATAATAGTTCCCACCTCATAGAATTTTTATATGGATTAAACAAGGTAACACTTGTAAAGCACTTAGAATAGTGGCTGGGGCAGAAATATTAAGTAAGAGGTAGCTATGGTAATTAATTAAGGTTAGGTTCTGTGACGTATGACAGATACCCCAAGAGAACACTGGTTTAAACTAAGATGGAAGTTTACTTCACTGTCACATCAGTGAAGTTTAAAGGAGCCAGTCCAGGGCTGCTACGGAGGCTCAATGTTTATCTGCGCAGACTCTTTCTACTTTGTTGCTCCATCATCCCAAGCATGTTGCCTGATGGTCCAGAATGGTTGCTCCTGCCCCAGCCATCATATCTATATTCCAACCAGCAAGAAGGGGACAAGGAGAAAGGACATGCCCCTCTCTTTAAGGATGTTTCCTGGAAGTTGCACACAACACAGCCACTTACTTCTCATCACCCAGAACTTAGTCACATGGCCACACCTAGCTACGGATAGCTAGGTAATCAGCTAAAATTTGTGAGTTGTATTGATAAAAAGGAAAAGTAAAATTAATTTGGGGGAGTGCTTTCTTCTACTATGGAAAAGCTTAGGCATATTCAAGTTATTTATCCCCCAGATCTCAGGACAGACACAAGATTTTCCTGGCACTTCCGGCCTCACTGAGATCCCAGTTCCTCACTGGTCAAATGGAGCTACTACCCCCTGCCCTTCCCCCCACCCCCACTGCCCTTTGCCTTGCTCTTGGCATCTCTCCTCACAGAAACAGGCCCAGGAGAGGCAGCTGCAGCCTGCCAAAGCCTTGACCTCAAATGAACATGGACAGTAAGGACTACAGGCAGCTGTGGTCAGTGTCCCAGACCATCTGGCCAGCTCAGCAAGCTTGAAATCTGGCCCTGGATGAAACAGAAAAGAAGAGACAGAAAAGGTGAATTTTGAATTTTTTTTTTTTTTTTTTTTTTTTTTTTTTGCGGTACGCGGACCTCTCACTGTCGTGGCCTCTCCCATTGCGGAGCACAGGCTCCGGAAGCGCAGGCTCAGCGGCCATGGCTCACGGGCCCAGCTGCTCCGCGGCATGTGGGATCTTCCCGGACTGGGGCACGAACCCATGTCCCCTGCATCGGCAGGCGGACTCTCAACCACTGTGCCACCAGGGAAGCCCAAATATTTTCTATTTTTAAAAATCATATGAGTAACATGTTTTATAAGAAAACACAAAAATTTTTATTAAAACGAAGCAGAAATCCTTTAATACTAAACCCAGAGATAATCATCATTAACATTTCATATGTGTCCTTCAATCCTCTATCTATTCAGACTTTTCCTCCTTAATTACAAATTTGGGCTCACACTTCATCCTCTTTTATAACTAGTGTTTAAAATTCAGCAATAATAAAAAAGTCCTTCCATGTTGATAAATACATTTCCCACATCATTTTCAATGGACCATTTGTATGTCTCTCTTACAGAAGGGACACAGTTTAGCAGGGAGGCAATTTGCCTTTGACCTTGGTATCTGGTCAGAATATGCTCTTCAGCTTCGTCTTCAGCCTTGGTCTTTGAAAGGCTGAAGAGCTAAGTTCAGACTTCAGCATCATTTCTGGGTTCCCTGGACTTGTGTATGATCCATGAGCTATGACTGTGTTACATAACCTTCACATCCAAGAAGCAAAATCATCTCCGTTATACACACATGGCATGTCATTTGGCTCTACCGCTAATAATCACTTTGTAATGTAGATCACCTTCTAGAAGTAACTTGTAATGAGTATCTTCTTTTGTGCTCTATTTGTTGAAATTCTACCAGTTAAAGAATAAATGTATATTTATTATTGCAAAAGTAAAATGCTGTATCACTCATGATAATTATAAACACTGTCCCTTTTTTTGGGTACAGAAATCATTATTAAGCCTTTCAAATGTTTAAATATAGAAGGAAACATGGATAGCTAATACAAATATTGAGAAAGCATGTCAGCCAAATACTTTTAGAAGATGCTTTTGGAGGCCACAACAATAAAACATTAAAATATTATGAAGCAGAATAATAGAGATTAGATTGTATCGTAGTTCTAATCTTTGTAGAATTGTTTGTGACACTAGCATTTGCAACACTAAACAAAATAATCTTTTTTAATTTTTTTAAATTTATTTATTTATTTTTGGCTGCACTGGGTCTTCGTTGCTGTGCGCGGGCTCTCTCTAGTTGCAGTGAGCGGGGGCTACTCTTCGGTGTGGTGCGTAGGCTTCTCATTGCGGTGGCTTCTCTTGCTGCGGAGCACGGGCTCTAGGCACGTGGGCTCCAGTAGTTGTGGTGTGTGGGCTCAGTAGTTGTGGCTCGCGGGCTCTAGAGCGCAGGCTCAGTAGTTGTGGCGCATGGGCTTAGTTGCTCCGTAGCCGGACCAGGGATCGAACCCGTGTCCCCGGCACTGGCAGGTGGATTCTTAACCACTGCACCACCAGGGAAGTCCCAATCTTTTAAAATGTAGTCAACTTTTAGTCACCTTATTCTATCTAGGTCATGAAGCTTTAATAGAAAGCCTTATTTGTCATTATTTACACCTTGTAAAGATAAAATAAAAACAGAATGTCAACCAACATCCCAATTTCATGAGGAGGCAAACCTCTAAAATAATGTGTAATACTATCCATGGCAAATCATATTTGACCCAACATAGGAAGAAATATAAAGAATTTAAAGAAAAGTAGAAATTATTAGAACAAGTGAGGATCACACTTCTCCACCATCCTCAGTTGAAAGTAAGCATCAATTTATTAACACAAACGTGCGTAGTATCCAATACAGGAGCAAAGCTCACTACTGCCAGCCCTGGGGAAGTGAGTATTGCTCTCACTCTAAAATGTTAAATGGTTAAGCATTGACAATGACATTCATTAATAATGAAATTATCATCACAAGCAATCTCTGATAAAATTTTAGATGTACTCTTTATCAAAGATGTTTGTTCCATAAAGGTCATATTAGACATCGACCTGGACTTCAGCTGAATAGTACTGATCTTGGCCATTTGCCATTCAACCAAAGTGTGTGTTGAGTGCATCTCTGACTTTAGATTATTCCCAATTTCTCACTATTATTAGTAACATTGCAGTGAATGTCCCAGCACAAACAACTCTGTGGGGCTCTATGATTATTTCCTTGGCTGAATTCCTAGAAGTGGAGTGGCTGAGTGGAAAGGATCCCTATTGCCAGCTACCCACCGCAGAAAGTTTGTACCAGCTTCTCTTCCATAAGAGGAGTGGAACAGGGCGAGATTGGCTCCTGGCGCCTCGACAGCTATGGCACCTGTATTCTCAACCTCCCATGGTGGTTAGCAGTTGGATGGTTGAGAGTAGCATCCTTCAGGTAGCTCCAAACCCTCTTGGATCCCACCACTGTGACCATAGCTATACTTCCTTTTGGGTTTATCTTGTTTCTGGCATTGTGATAGACCCTTTAGGGACTTCTTGCATTTTAATCCTCACAGTGCTGGTCTTAGTAAAGATTCCTTGCCTCATTTTATACATGAGGAAACTGAAGCTCAAAGGTTGGGTGGCCCTGCTCCCAGCCCTAATGGAAGCCTCCAGAGGCTGGCCAAGCAGCAGAGCGAAAGTTATTTCCTGCAAGTAAATGAAACTGTAAACTCCAAACCCCATTACGCCAACTATTCAGTCCCTGGAAGCTAACAGGCTCCCTGAGGCCTCCTACCTACATCCATTCCAGCCAGGGCTTGAAGGTAGAAGAAAGGTGAAGGGCAGCGCCGACCGAACCCAACCGTGCTCTGGGCTGGGCTCTGTGCTGGGCACTTTACGAGCTTTGCATGTCCATCGCTTCTTGGTTGGTTCTGAAGGAGGCTGGGCCAGAGCCTCTGTTATCCCTGAGCAAGCTGCCCCTCTGCCTGGTGTGCGTGTGTGTGCGTGTGTGTGTGTGTGTGTGTGGTAACTCAGATTCTAACAGCACCAGGAGAAGGTCAAGACTCTTGGCCACTGAGTCCCCCACATAGCTAGTTGACAGTTGACTAGTTGGGAGAAGTGTAAGTAATGACCACATGCCTGGGACTTTATATACACTATCTCATTCAGGTCTCAAACTGCCAGGTGAGATATTCACATCTTCCTGGAGAGGAGCCAGAGGCTTAGGAAAATGTTCAAGAACTCACAGCTAGTAAGCGGCGAAGGACACAAATAGTCCAGGATAGACGCTTACACTTTCTCTGATCCAGATGGGAAAATGCACCCTAGTACATTTCTATAAATATTACCCTTGTAAGAGCCTGAAGCCTTGAGGGAGAAACAAGCAGTCTTCAGAAGCCCCGTAAGAGCAGGAAGGCTGCTGTTCTGAGGCCTTGCAGAGGAAGAACGCATTGTCCCTGAGCTGAGGGGGACACACGAGGGGAGTCCGCCTGGGGAGGGTGCTGAACCCTGACTTTCCAGGCAGGAGCAGAATTGCCTGGGCTGAATGAGTGGTAGCGGTGAGACGTTGTCCTCTCATATGAGGACCTACCCCCTTCCTTTCTTTTTCTAGGTCTGGGCCTCAGAAAGGGAGACCTGAAAGCTTAAAGGAGATGAGGATGGGAGTGGTCTCCTCTCCTCCCTGGTGTCCTTCAGCAGAGACACATACAAGACCCATGGGTGCCACTGCCAGAGCTTGGAGTCACAGATCTGAATCCAACCTGTCTTAGTTACTCTCCAGCTGTGTGACCTTGAGCAAGTTACTTAACCTCTCTGAGTCTCAATTTAAGCCATAGAATGTGGGCGCACGAATAGTTCTTTACCAGTGGTTGTGAGGATTGAGGGAGCTGAAGCCCCAGCCCCATTGCCACCTCAGCCAGAAGCCAGCCCTCTGACTCACTGTCTCCAGTGCCCACCTGTGCAGGGAGCCTGCCCTGGGAAGTGACCTGGGACCCCTGGAGTTCCAAGGACCCACCTGAGGCCCTCCAGGATCCGACCCCAAAGCCTTGTAGGCTGCATGCTTACTCAGAGCCTTCCGGCCTTTGCATGTGCTTCGGCCCCCAACTGAAACACACTTCCTGCCCCTCTGCCTGCCTTATTGAACTAGCCTTCAGGCTTGACATAGCTGCCCTTGTCTCCAGGAAACCTTCCCTAGCCCCCAAGTCTGCACCATATCACACCGAGTTTTAATGTCCTGTTCTCCATTGAACTGTGAGCTCCTGAAGTGCAGAGAATAGGTTCTGCCCATGTTGTAACCACAGAGCGTAGCATGGAACTTGGCCCAGAGCAGATGCTCAGGACATGTGCACAAAGTAGAAGGAAGGATGAATAGAGTCTACAGGGGCCTGAGTAGCAAAACTATCAGAGACAGACTACAACAGAACCTCTGTTTGAGCCAGGGAATCCCAGGCAAGAAAGAGGAGGGCAGGGCTTTAGTTACCATGGTTTCAGGGAACCTGTCTTTTCAATCTGTCAGGCGAGGCGAGATGTATCTAGGGCCACCCAGTACAGTTGTTCAGGTTCTGCACTTTAAAATTCCAGGGGGCATCATTTTCACACTTGAGTCATCCTAGATTTGCATGGTTATTATGACAATTTTCCAGTAGATGGCGGTAAAGCATCTTGAGTTAGGGGCATTTTTTTCCTGTTTGTGCAAATGCACTGTTTGTGTTCTCTAGTGCTGGGAGCACCTGTCTACCAGCCCTCCAATCTGCTGAGAGGTTACCTAACGTCCCCAGCCTTGTCCCACCTCCTCTTCACTTCAGGGCTTTACAAACCACACCCAGGGCCATTAAAGCCAGAAATCCCCAATTGCATCCTTTGTTCCGAAGAAGGTAATGTTTGTGATCAGAAGCCCCAGGTTCAAGTTCCAGCTGCTGCATTTCCTAGTGAGTGGTCTTGGGCAAGTGACTCTGCAGTTCTACGACCTAGCTTTCTCTTCCAGAAAGAATGCAGTAATAATCCCTGCCCTTGAGGTTGTGAGGAACAAATGCTACCCTGAACATGGTCGAGCCATTGCTAGCTGTATTCCTAGGAATATCCTGCCTTAATAACGTGCAGGACTTTCCAGCTGACCCCAGGAGGATTGCGCTGTTTGAGCAGGGGTGTGCTACCTACCACACCACTCCTATTTTCTCACCGCCCCACCCCCCAGAGTCATCGTCTCCTCTCCTATGTTATCTCTTTCCTGGTCTCCACCACTATTTCATCCCCAGGGGTGCTTTGGTCCCCTTCAATCTCTGCTCCAGACTCCTTAGTACAGTACAGAATAGTCAGTCTGCCAGTAAACAAATACTCAGCCAGCATCTTCTGTGCGCCGGGTGCTGCGCTGGTCTCTACCTTTTAGTTTCTCATAGTCCCACGGGGGCATAAAGTTAACTCAGTCACCATCTTGGTTCTGAGTCTTCAGACCTCATTCTCATTTTTAAAACACTTTGGAGTGTTGTTACATAAGGTGTTTTAAAGGGAAGGGATTATCTTTTTATAGGAAATAATGAGAGGCTAGAATATTTTTCAAATGTACTCTTTCTTTTAGGTTTACTATTGCTCCTCTATTGAAGTTCATTAAATGAAGAACTGTCTTGTTTAAATGTGGCAGAGGAGAATTCAGCTCAAAATTGTGAATACTGGAAATGGAAATGATTCTTTTTGGAAGCTGTGTCTCTATTCCTCTTCTGCTGGCTGTCAGGTGGATTTTAGAACTGTATTTCCACATGTTCTGTTTCCATGATAGCTGGATGCTTCCATGAAGGGAGGATTACACACTGTTTTTCTGTTCCAACATATATAAGTGTCCACTCACCATCCAGTTCTGGAGGTCAGAAGTCTGGCCTGGGTCTCACTGGGCTAAAAATCAAGGTGTCTGTTTGCTGGGACCCTGAGGAGAAAGAGGCCTTGCCCAGTCCCTCCCTTTCTGGCTCCTTGGCCACTTAATGACTGGACACTGTCTTTGGCCCCCATCATTAAATATCCTCCAAGGTCCAAACCAAGAGAGGCTCAGCTGGGGTCTTCCCTGCCCGTCTCATACTGGCGAAAGCCTAGGTGAGGGAAGCAGAGAACAAACTCACTATGGGTTTCACTTAGAATTTGGTTTGGCTGTGAAGGGACAAGAAACTCAAAGTAGGATTGGCTTAAATGAGATAGACTTGTATTGCCCTCTCATGTAAATTAAGTCTAGAGGCAGGCCATCCACAGCTCATATAGACACTCTACAGTGTCAGGAAGGACCCAATCCCTTTCCGGTACCCTGTTCTGTCATCCCTCAGGTGAGGGCGTGAGGACCTGTCAGAGCCGGGTGTGAAGGAGTGCCTCGGCCCAGGTGTTCGGCCTCTTGCACCTCACTTGCGGACACTGTAGATGACAACGATCAGAGCGCCAACCTCGCTAGGTAAGGATGAGATGAAACCATGCATGCTGAGCGCCCAGCACAGTGCCCAGCACAGGAACCAGAAATGTTAGCCCCTGAGGGGACAGTGCAGGAATGGGGTGAGTGAGGCGCCCTGCTGATGGGCAGGGGCTGCCCAGCTCCCATCCTCCAGGCCATCAAGTGACATCACAGGGGCCTTGGCCTGGGAAGCTCCCCGCCCTGGTGATCAGGTCAGAGATCCAAGCCTCTGGCCGGCGGGTATGAGAGCCCCGGGGAGGAGAAGCCCAGCAGGGAGCCGGTGGGTGGGGACCCAGCAGCTGCACTGGAGCCTGGGTTATCCTGCTGAGTCATTCCCCCTGGGGCTGTGAAAGAAGGGGCAGGCCTGTGTGAGGGAGAGGGAGAGAGAGGAGAGAGAAAAAGAGAGAGAGCTCTCGCACATACTACACACACACACACACACACACACACACACACACACACACACACACACACACACACACACACACACACACACCTACCTCCCAGCTTAAGGAAAAGGAGCCCCTCCCAGCAGAGAGAGGCTTTGTTCCCCACAAGATTTAAAAGCCACGGAAACAAAAGAAAGGCAGCTCCCACTGCCCCCGTCCCTCAGCTGCCATTTCTGCCCCCTCTCTCTATCCTCACCCCATTTCCACCAGCCCTGCGATCCATCCAACCCCGACCCGGCCCCCAGGGTGGTGATAGACAGTTCCAGGGACAAGCTGCTCACCTTATTTGCCTACCTCTATCCCCTCCTCATCGTGCACCCATCCCCCTGGCCCCATCCCCTGTGAATCGTGCCCACCCGGCCCCTCTCAGGCGATAGACGCTTTCCTGACTCTGAGGTGGTGTTCTGATGTACCAGACTTTTCCTGGCACTGGGGAAGACAGATGAGGGAGGCTGGGTCCCTGTGCCCAGAGGGGCTGTATATACCCTGTGGGGTGGGGAGGCTGAGGATGGAATTCATCCCCCTCTACCCCAGAGCCGGCTGAGTGCTGGGCCCCCATGAGGCCCGGCTGCCTGTGAATCATGGGATCTGGATGGGCCGGAGACTCAGAGGCAGGCTGGGTGGAGACAGAATGCTTCCTTCATTGAAAATCGCTTTTAGTCTGCGTACAAAATCCCCAAGCCTGACTATTATCTAATACCCAACTCTGTACCCGTCCAGACGTATTCCTATTCATATGGACCTGGTTTATGGAAAAGTCTGAATCTGACAGGATCAAACAGGACACATTTTTGCTTTGTCTCTCGTCACAGCCTTCAACCACGCTCTGTCAAATCTCTTCTTCTGGCCTTGAACAATATTCCTGGCAGATTTCTAGTTTTCTGATCAAATCTCCTAGTTGTTTTTTCAATTATTAAAAATTCAGGTTAGTTTAGTCCAATTTAAAAGTTAAACATCATATGCAAATACAGGCCAATCCTACCCCTTCCTCCCCCAATGCCAAGCAAAGCTAGGAGTGGGGAGGGGGCTTCTCTTCCCTCTCTCCCCCATCAGAATGCTTTTACCCCCTGGGTTTGAGGTTGGGGTGTGATGGGGGTTGGGGGATAAGAGCTGGAAGGGGGAGGCCACAGGTCTTGTTCTCTCGGCCAACACTGCCTGATGACCAGTGCCTCCTCGGGGTGAAATCTTCCAAGTGGGGTGAGGAGTCGCATTCTCTGGGGAGAAGGGTTATCTGGCTAGACTTTTTTCAACACACCCTGTCAACACTCACCCCTGGATGCCCGTCATTGGAATTCCTCCTCAGTTACCTCTTTAGGAGGTACTGACCCACAGGAAACGCCTGCATTCTTGCCTAGCCAAATGGGGGCATGCAGACCACCTTCACTGCCCCAGCTCTGCCCTGCTGTCTCTGTCCCTCCTCCTTTCCATCCCCCCTCACCATGGGTGGGACAGGTTGGCCAGTCAGCAGGCACTCAACTAAGAAAGGGGGTGCCCAGCTCTCCTCTCACAGGCACTCCTCCCTCTGGGAATAATCTCTAGCAGCCCTTTCTCCACAGCCAGAAAGTGGAGGGAAAACCAGAGCACCCCCGCCCTAGCCTGGGAACACTTGATCTGTGCAGTCATGCAGTGCTGCACGCCCAGAAGTGCCCCTCACTTGGTCTGATGCTCTGCTGTCTTGAAATTTTTCATGATATTTGAACAAGGAGCCATTCATTTTCACTTTTCACTGACCCTGGAAAATTATGTAGCTGGTCTCCCCTGGGACTGACTGCTCTGACCATCCTCATCAGCTTGTAGAGTAGCAGGGCTGGTTCGGGAAGTACCACCCCACAGTGATTCCCACCTCCCACCCTACTATCTTCCCCTTTGGGTTCCAGTCATCACTCCCAGGCAATAGGATATGAACTAACCAGCATCCTATTAGGCATAGAAGCATCCTTTGACGCTATCCTTTGACATCAAACACACTAACCAAATTGCGAGTTGAATACGTTCAGATTATGTGCTTTTTTGTGCTTCTTACAACAGTGAAATCATGTTGAATATATTGTTTTATAGCCTTCTTTTTTCACTTAACAATACATTGAAAATCTATTTTCATGGAGCAAATACCCATCTATAATCTAACCTTCAACATCTGTTTCAGTTACGTATTGCTGGGTTACAAACCACCCCAAACCCAGGGCTTAAATCAACAGTGATTGATTGTTTCTCATTATTCTATGGGTTGACCAGACAGTCCTGATCATTCACAAGAAATACAAAAACTAGAGAAAGAAAAACTGGGTTCCAGTGTTAGCTGAGCCACTTCCTGCTTGTGTGACCTTGGTCAAGTAATTGAACCTCATATTCCTCATCTGTAAATTGTTACAGATGATAACAGTGATGTCTCCCTTACCTGAGATATTTTGAAGATCAAATGAGAACTATAATAATAATATCTACCATGTACGGTTGTCACGAGGATTAGATGAGTTAATATGGCAAAAGTAACAAATGTTAGCTATTAGCTATTATGCGTCTTGGTGAGGGGCCAGGCTACAGAGGGGATTGCTGGGGCAGGGAAGTAGCTGGTTCTCCAGCTCATTAGACTGAGACATAGGAGGGAGGGAGGATTTCTGCTGGGAATAGAAGCATGTGAAAGGATGCAGTGAACACGCCTGAGAGTATTAAGCATTGCTCAGCCACAGGGGAAATGAGCGCTGGGGGAAGAGTCATCTTGCTGCAGTTGAAAAATACTTACTTGTAGCCATTTTTTTCTGCATACTGATAATATGCTGGTAATAAAGTCAGGATTAAAGTATGCTGGAAAGCAGATAGTGCCAGCCTAGTGATATCAGACTCAAAGAATGACCCATGGGTATCCACTGCCTCTATCCCTGCTCTATCATAGGGACCCCTTCTTCAGGAAACAGAGAGAAGAGGACGAAAACCAAGGAAGTATCTTTGAAGGGCCAGAAAAACAGTATCAGGTAGTCCAAATCTAGGCCCCAAAAGCTTTCTGTGCCCCAAATGTCTCATTTCAACACTTTCATTACACTTTCAGAGACTCTAACATGTTGAGATTCATGTCCCTGTGTCTCTTTAAAAATTATGCAATATTTACAACAAAAGGATGTAAAGAATAACACAACAAAACCCATGTTCTTGCTACCAGCTTAAGAAATAAAACATTGCCAACACAGTTAAATTTTCTTACCTTTTCATAAGAGGTAACCACTATGCTGAACCCTGAGGTTGATTATGTCCTTGTACCCTTTTTTATTTTTCAAATACATGAATAAATCTGACAGAAAGGATAGGTTGTTTATAGAAATTTGTGTTCCAGTGAAGGACTTTTAGGTTCTCCAGCAGGATCTGGATGACTTCCAAAGAGGCTACAGGAGAAGCAGAGAGGGAAGTAAAAGGTTATAAAAAGAAGAGAGTCTCAGTAGCCTGTGACAATATCAACTGGAATAATATATGTAATTATTCCATATACTTGAGGGAGGCATATACTTGAAAAGATAATGGCTGTAAAATTTTCATATTTGATGAAAAATATAAACCCACAGATCCAAGAAACTGAATCAATGCCAAGCACAAGAAATTATACCAAGGCACAGCGTATTGAAATTGCTGATAAAAATAATTACTGAAGGGCTTCCCTGGTGGCGCAGTGGTTGGGAGTCCGCCTGCCGATGCAGGGGACACGGGTTTGTGCCCCGGTCCGGAAAGATCCCACATGCCGCGGAGCAGCTGGGCCCGTGAGCCATGGCCGCTGAGCCTGCGCGTCCGGAGCCTGTGCTCCGAAACAGGAGAGGCCACAACAGTGAGAGGCCCACGTACAGCCAAAAAAAAAAAAAAAAAAAAAAAAAAAATTACTGAAAATCAATGATAACAAAACTTTTTTCAAGGAGCCAGAGGAAAAAAGAAACATTATATAAAGGAAGAAAGATACATGAATAATCTCTGACTTCTCATTAGAAATAATACAAGTCAGGAGACTATGGGACTAAATCTTTAACATCCTACAAGAAAAATGAGAAAACTGTCAACCTAGAATTCTGTTTCCAGTGATAAAGCTGAGGGAAACCATCACCTGCAGACCTGTTGGAGGCTTGAGGGAAATGATACCAGGTGGAAACTCAAATCCCTGCAAGGAAATAAATAGAAAGAAATGAATATGGGAAATGGTAAATGTAAAAGATGTTTTCTCTTCATTTTAAAATTTATGTTAAAGAGAAGTAAAAGTTTAAACAAAAATAATGACAATTTACTGTGGAGCTTATAATAAATATAGAAGTAGACTGTATGACAAACAAGCACAAAGGACAAGAGAGGAAGAAAAGGAACTACAGTGTTTCAAGTTTCTTGTGTACTATGTGAAGTGGGATAATATTATTTAAAGGTAGAAATTAAAGATGCACGTTGTAAACTTTAGAGCAAACACTAAAAAAAGAGAAAGGAATAACTAATAAGCCAACAGATAAAACGAACTCCTAAAAAATACTCAATCCCCAGCAGGCAGGGAAGGCAAAAAAGAACAAAGAACATATGGGGAAAATGGGAAAAAATAGCAAGATGGTAGATTTAAACTCAACCATAGAGATACTTACGTTAAAAGTAAGTGGACTACATGGATGAACTGTGAAAATATTATGCTAAGTGAAAGAAGCCAGTCTTAAGAGACCACATATTGGATGATTCCATTTTTATGAAATGTCCAGAATAAGCACATTTATGAAAACAGAAAGTAGATGAGTGGTTTCCTAGGGCTGGGGGAGGGATGTGGGAGGGAGATGGAAGTGACAGCTAATTGGTATGAGGTATCTTTTCGGGGTTACAAAAATGTTCTGCAATTAGATTGTGGTGATTATTGTACACCTCTGTGAATATGCTAAAACCCACTGAATCGTACATTTTAAATGAGTGATTTGTAGGGCGTGTGAATTATATCTCAATAAAGGTGTTTTCTTAAAAGTAAATGAACTAAACATTCTAAATTAAAGTCATCAAAGAGCTGATAAGAGGGTGAAGAAGCTGCTTTAGTTCTACAGACATTGCCAAACTAGAAGAGAAAGATGCAAACTTGGGCTGTGTTTCTGGCTGCTGGGCTACCCAAAATGATGAGTTTAAGAACTTCCCTACTTTCAGCTGGCACCCAAAGGACAAGCCCTCCAGTGTAACAGTGAATTAGAAACAACTCAGTTCTTGTGTAAGTTTTTAGTCAGGGTTCTTGTCACACCTTTGATCAAGAAAACCTCAATACTTTAACTTGACTTAAGGTAGTTCCAGTATGGTCAGCAAAAGCAGATGAAAATCCTCCCTGGGGACAGTGCTATGATCCTAGGCCTCAAAGTATTTCAGCAAATACTCTTCAGATGCAATGTCCATTCGTATAGCACACAATTAAGCAAAAGATAACCAAGCACACAAGGAAATAAGACACTATGAGCAAGGAACAGCAAAAACAACAAGCAACAGAAACAGACTCATAGACTCGAAGCACTGGAATTCTTGATCACAGAATATGAAATATATGCTTACTGTTTTAAAAGAAATAAGTGCTTAAAATATGTGCATGGGAAAAAAAGAATTAAAACAAAATCTAGGGCTTCCCTGGTGGCGCAGTGGTTGAGAGTCCGCCTGCCGATGCAGGGGACACAGGTTCGTGCCCCGGTACGGGAAAATCCCACATGCAGCGGAGTGGCTGGGCCCGTGAGCCAGGGCCACTGAGCCTGCGTGTCCGGAGCCTGTGCTCCGCAACGGGAGAAGCCACAACAGTGAGAGGCCCGCGTACCGCAAAAAAAAAAAAAAACAAAAAAAACCCAAAATCTATAAGAAGTGACAGCAGTCACTGTAAGTTGCCATGCTAACATTTCAAAGAGAAAAAAGTTATCATTTTATTGGATGCAGAAGAAGTGATTGATAAAATTTAACATTTATTCATGATATAAAAGCTAAGAATAGAGGTATACTTCTTTAATCTGATAAAAGGTATCTATTAAAATTTTACCAAACATCATGCCTAATGGTGAAACAATAAAAGTTTTCCCTTGTGGTTGGAAACAGACAAATATACTATTATATTTTATATTTTACATCCTAGCCAGCTCAGAAAGGAGAGAGAGAGAGAGAGAGAGAGAAGGAAGGGAAGGAGGGAGGGAGGGAGGAAGGCAGGAAAAAGAAGAAAGAAAGAAAAAGGTATAAGGGTATTATATTAGTCTGCTAGGGCTGCCATAACGGAATACCACAGACTGGGTGGTTCAAACAACAGAAATTTATTTTCTTACAGTTCTGGAGGCTAGAAGTTCAAGATCAAGGTGCAGAGTTACTTTCTCGTGAAGTGTCTCGCCTTCCTTGCAGTTGGCTACCTTCTTGCTGTGTCTTCATCTGGCCTCTTCTCTGTGTGTGCATGGAGAGAGAGAACTCCTGGTCTCTTCCTCTTCTTAAAAGGACGCCAATCCTATTGGATTAGGGTTGCACGCTTATGACCTCAGTTAACCTTGATTACCTCCTTAAAGTCCTTTTCTTCAAATACAGTCACACTGGGGGTTGGAGCTTCAACATATGAATTTGGGGGGACACAATTCAGTTCATTACAGATAGGAAAGGAAGAAACAAAATTGTACAAATGATATGCTTATATAGAGAGATTTAGAAAATCTAAAATAATCTCGGAATTATTAGGATTAATAGAGTTTAACAAAGTTGCTGAATACAAAAGTTAGTATATAAAAGTCAATTATATTCCTATATAGCAAAAACACATACTTTGAAAATGAGAAAATTTTAATGTATTACTTAAATAGTGGAAAAGTATCAGAATTTGGAAATAAATCATTTTTAAAAAAGATGTGCAAGACCTCTATAGGAAAAATGATAAAACTATACTATGTTCTTGGTATGATATACCATATTCTTGGATTGGGAGATTCAATAATTCTAAAATGTCAATCCACCCAAACTTATTTATAGGTTTGATCAAAACTGAGTCAGGGTACCACCAGGTTTGTTTTAGAACTTGAGAAGCTGAATCTAAATGTAAACATCTGAGAAAGGTCAATGATACTCTTGAAGTAAAAGGATAAGGTAGGAGAAATTGCTCTATCATATTTTAAGTTTTACAATAAAATTTTAGTAATGGTGGTTGCAGGGATAGACAGATAGGCCAACAGAACAGAACAGAGAGCCCAGAAACAGGCCCCACTTGTTTGGATCCTTGACAAACGACAGAGCTGGTACTGCAGAGCAGTCTGGAAAGGTCAGGGTTTTTTCCTCAATAAATGACGATGGAATAATGAGTATCCATAGGTAAAAAATGAGATTGGACTCGTATTTTCCATACATACAAAAATCAACTACAGGTGGACTTTTTTTAATTAAGATAAAATTAACATAAAATTCACCATTTTAAAGAGTAAAATTCAGTGGTTTTTAGTATATTCACAGAGTTGTGCAACCATCACCACTATCTAATTATAGAACATTTTAATTACAAGATGACTTTTTCCCATTAAGCAGTCACTCTCCATTCTCTCCTAGCTAAAGGTTTGTCAATTTTGTAGATTTCCTAAGAAAGCACCAACTTTTCATCTTGTTGATTCTCTCTATTGTTTTTCTATTCTCTACTTCATTTATCTCCACTCCAATCTTTATAGTTTCCTTCTTTCTACTTGCTTTGAGTTTAGTTTGTTCTTTTTGTGGTTTCATAAGTTGGAAGTACGGGTTATTGATTAGGAATGTAGGAATTTATAGATATAAAGTTAATGTTCTTTTTTAATGTAGGAATTTATAGGTATAAAATTCCCTCTGAGCAGTGCTTTCACTATATCTCATAAGTTGTGGTATATTATATCTTCATTTTCATTCATCTCAAAGTCTTTTCTAATTTCTTGTGAGATTTCTTCTTTGACCTATTGTTTAAGCATGTGTTATTTAACTTCTACATTTTTGTGAGTTTCCCAGATTTTTTTCTATTATGGGTTTCTAATTTTATTCCACTGTGGTCAGAGAAGATATTTTGTATACTTTATATACTTAATGTATTAAGATTTGTTTCATGGCCTAACTTGTGGTTTATACTGGAGAATGTTCAATACACATTGTGTTCTCAATACACATTGAGAAGAATGTGTATACTGTTATTGTTGGGTGGAGTGTTCTACAGAGTCTGCTAGGGCTAGTTATTTTATGTTGTTCAAGTCTTCTATATCTTTGCTGATTTCTATATAGTTGTTCTATCCATTATTAAAAGTCGAGTATTAAAGTATCCAACTCTTATTGTCAAACTATTTCCCCCTTTAAACATTTACTTATTTTATTTATTATTATTATTATTTTTGGCTGTTTTCGGGTCTCAGTTGCAGCACATGAGATCTTTGGTGAGGAATGCGGGATTTTCGTTGTGGCGTGCGGGCTTCTCTCTAGTAATGGCGTGTGGGTTTTCTCTCTCTAGTTGTGGTGCATGGGCTCCACAGTTTGTGGCACGCAGGCTCTTTCGTTGAGGTGTGCTGGCTTAGTTGCCCTGTGGCATGTGGGATCTTAGTTCCCGACCAGGGATCAAACCCATGTCCCCTGCATTGGAAGGCAGATTCTTTACCACTGGACCACCAGGGAAGTCCCTTCCCCTTTAATCTTGTCAGTTTTTGCTTCATATATTTTGGTGCCTCTGTTGCTAGGTACATATACGTATATAATTGTCATATCTTTTTGATGGAATGACCCTTTCATCATTATATAATGTCATTTCTTTGTCTCTTGTAACAATTTTGTCTTAAAGTTTATTTTTTCTGACATAATATAGCCACTCTAGCTCCCTTTGATTATTGTTTGCATAGACTATCTTTTTCCATCTTTCACTTTGAACCTATTTGTGTCTTTGGATCTAAAGTGAGTCTCTTGTAGACAGCTTATACTTGGATCATGTATTTTTAAAAAATTTACTCTGCTAGTCTCTGTCTTTTAATTAGAGTTTAATCCACTTACATTTAAAGTAATTACCGTTAAGGAAGGACTTACTTCTGCCATTTTGCTATCTGTTTTCTTATGTCTTATACCATTTTTGTTCTTTATTTTATCCAGCACTGTTCTCTTGTGTTAAATATATACATTTATTTTCTAGTATATCTTTTCAATTTCCCTGTTATTTCTTTTTGTTATATATATTTATACATTTATTTATTTATTGGCTGCACTGGGTCTTTGTTGCTGCGCGTGAGCTTTCTCTAGTTGCAGTAAGCAGGGGCTACTCTTCGTTGCAGTGTGTGGACTTCTCCTTGCAGTGGCTTCCCTTGTTGCGGAGCATGGGCTCTAGGCGCATGGGCTTCAGTAGCTGTGGCTTGTGGGCTCTACAGCACAGGCTCAGAAGTTGTGGCGCACCGGCTTAGTTGCTCCATGGCATGAGGGATCTTCCTGGAACAGGGCTTGAAACCATGTCCCCTGCACTGGCAGGCAGATTCTTAACCACTGCACCACCAGGGAAGTCCCTTTATTTGCTATATTTTTTTGAGTTATTTTCTTAACGGTTGCTCTGAGGATTACAATTAACAGCTTAATTTGTAACAATCTAGTGAAGATTAATATCAACTTAGCTTCAAAAGTATGCAAAAACTTTGTTCCTGTATAGCTCTACACCCACCCTTTATGTTGTATTGTCACAAATCACATCTTCATACATTGTGTGCCTATCAACATAGATTTATAATTTTGGTTTTATGCAGTTATCTTTTAAATCATATACGAAAAAGAGGAACTACAAACCCAAAATGCATTAATACTGACTTTTATATGTATCTGTGCAGTTACCTTCACCTTATTCTTTATTCTTTATTTGGTGAGGCATCCATTCTCATGGTTTCTTTTAGTTCTTTGCACTTGGTTTCCTTTAGCTCTTTGAGCATATTTAAAATGGTTGGCTTAAAGTCTTTTCAATTAAGTCCAACGTCTGGGCTTCCTCAAGAACAATTTCTATTAATTGCCTCTTTTCTTGTATATGGGCCATATTTTCTTGTTTCTTTTCATGCTTTATAATCTGTGTTGACAATTGGAAAATTTGAATATTATAATGTGGCAACTCTGGGAATCAGATTTTTCTCCTTCCCAGGGACTGTTGTTGCTGCTTGTTGCAGTAGTTATTTGTTTAATGTCTTTTCTGAACTAATTTTGTAAAATCTATATGCTTTGTTGTGTGTGTCCACTGAAATCCCTATTCCATTAGCTTTGTGGTCGGCTAGTGATTGGACAGAGACTTCTTTAATTATCTGGAATAACAGCAGCAAAAATACCCCCCAGTCTCTGCAGCTGGGCTCTGTGTTTGTGTGGGCATGCTTTCAAAACTCAGACAGTAGTTCACAACTCTGCCTTAACCTTCACTTTCCACATGCACAGAGACTGAAGGCGAGCCAGAGGTGAAAGCTTAGCAACTTCTCAAGTCTTTCCAGAGCATGAGCCCAGCCCTGGGGGTGTGTTCACCCTCTAGATTCCCAGGTATATGTCAGAGCTTTTCACATACCTGGGAATCTACCTGGAGAAAAGGGAATCCTCCTACAGTGTTTGTAGGAATATAAATTGGTGTAGCCACTATGGAGAACAGTATGGAGGTTTCTTAAGAAAGTAAAAACAGAGCTACCATACGATCCAGCAATCCCACTCCTGGGCATATATCCAGAGAAAAACATGGTTCGAAAGCACACATGCACCTCAATATTCATTGCAGCGCTGTTTACAATAGCTAAGACGTGGAGGCAGCCTAAATATCCATCGGCAGATGAATGCATAAAGAAGATGTGGTCCATATACACAATGGAATACTACTCAGCCATTAAAAAGAATGAAATGAAATAATGCCATTTGCACAATGTGGATGGACCTGGAGATTATCATACGAAGTGAAGTAAGTCAGACAGAGAAAGACAAAAATATGATATCGCTTATATGTGGAATCTGAAAAAAATGATACAAATGAACTTATTTATAAAATAAAAACAGACTCACAGACTTAGAGAATGAACTTATGGTTACCGGGGGGGGGGGGGGGGGCAAGGGTGAGGAGGGAGGGATAGATTGGGAGTTTGGGATTGACATGTACACACTGCTGTATTTAAAATAGATAACCAAGGACCTACTGTATAGCACAGGGAATTCTGCTCAATACTCTGTAATAACTTAAATAGGAAAAGAATTTGAAAAAGAATAGATACATGTATATGTATAACTGAATCACTTTGCTGTACACCTGAAACTAACACAACAATTGTTAATCAACTATACTCCAATATAAAAGGAAAAAAATTTTTAGATCCTTATTCCCCAAAGGATCTCATTTCCCAGCTTTTCTTCCCAAGTTTTTGGTTAGTCTATTTTTTGCCCCAACTGTTATCCATTACCCGCAACTGTTGTCTAATACCCCCAACTGTTATCCAATGCCCCAGGCAGTGGTGATTGATTCATTGGCCTTAAAATGTTTTCCACAAATGCCTCCAAGTAGCCACCTCAGCAATGGGAGAATTCTGAGTTAGGTGAGATAAAGGCAAGGCTTTTGAACCAGTCCTCCTGGAAGCTACCAAGCAGGTCGAAGTAAACAACTATAGCATTTTTTTAAAGAATGGGATCAGTACTGCTAACCTCCCAGCGCTGGTACTAGGAATGCAGGCTGTTGGCACCAGGATAAGTTAAAACACTGTAAAGCATGTACAAGATCTATATAAGGAAAACTACAAAACTCTGATGAAAAAATTAAAAGAATAACTAAATAAATCGAGAGATATTCCATTTGTTCATGGATAAGAGGACTCAATATTGTCAAGATGTCAGTTCTTCCAAACTTGATGTATAGATTTAACTCAATCCCTAATCAAAATCCCAGCAAGTTATTTTGTGGACATTGAAAGAATGATTAGAAACTTTATATGGAGAAACAAAAGACTGAAAACAGCCAGCACAATATTAAAAGAAAAGAACAAAGTTAAAGAACTGAAACTACTGACGTAAAGATTTACTATAATATGATCAAGACAGTTTTTTTTTTTTTTCGGTACGCGGGCCTCTCACTGTTGTGGCCTCTCCCGTTGCGGAGCACAGGCTCCAGACGCGCAGGCTCAGCGGCCATGGCTCACAAGCCTAGCTGCTCCGTGGCATGTGGGATCTTCCGGGACCGGGGCACGATCCCGTGTCCCCTGCATCGGCAGGCGGACTGTCAACCACTGCACCACCAGGGAAGCCCCAAGACAGTTTTTTATTGATGAAAGTTTTATTGATGAAAGACCAGACAAATAGATCAACAGTTTTATTGATGAAAGAACAGACAAATAGATCAACAGAACAGAATTAAAAGCCCAGAAATAGATCCACATTAATATAACCAACTGATCTTTAATGAAGAAGCAAAGGTAATACATTAGAACACAGATAGTCTTTTCAACAAATGGTGCTGGAACAACTGGACATCCACATGCCAAAAAATGAACCTTATACCCTTCACAAAAAATTAACTCAGAATGCATCTTAGAGCTAACTGTAAAATTCAAAACTATAAAACTCCTAGAAGATAACATAGGAAAAAAGCTAGATTACCTTTGACATGATGACTTTTTGGATATGACACCAAAGGCCATGATTCATGGAAGGGAGACTTGTTAATCTAATTGTTTTAATTAATTAAAAACCTCTGGGGTCGGGGGCGGGGAGGCAGTTGTGGGAGGCGTGCCATGAGGCCTCGGCTCGCCCGCTGCAAACCGTGAGCTAGCTGTGGCGCGCAGATGGCCTGGCGGGGCTCCGACTGTAGCTGTGTCAGCGTGTTATGATGCAATCTCGTACCAACCTGGTTACCGGAATCCCCAGTAGTAAAGTGAAATACTCAAGGCTCTCCAGTACAGACGATGGCTACATTGACCTTCAGGGAGAAACTAACTGCTAAAGCCGACAGATTTGTGGGAATCTTCCTTCTTTCCTGATGTCATGAGATCCAATTTATTAAAGTTTAAGAAAGGCCCTCCTAAGATTCCATATAAGGCCATTGCACTTGCTACGGTGCTGTTTTGTTTTTGTTTTTTTAATTAATTAATTTATTTATTTTTGGCTATGTTGGGTCTTCGTTTCTGTGCAAGGGCTTTGTCTAGTTGCGGTGAGCGGGGGCCACTCTTCATCGCGGTGAGTGGGCCTCTCACTGTCGCGGCCTCTCATTGCGGAGCACAGGCTCCAGACACACAGGCTCAGTAGTTATGGCGCACGGGCCCAGTTGCTCCGCGGCATGTGGGATCTTCCCACACCAGGGCTCGAACCCGTGTCCCCTGCATTGGCAGGCAGATTCTCAACCACTGCGCCACCAGGGAAGCCCCACGGTGTTGTTTTTGATGGGTGCCTTTCTCCTTATCATAGGCTCCCTCCTGCTGGCAGACCATATCAGCAAAGGGATTTTGTTCTCAGATAACAAGACATGTTTCTTCCTTTGAGCTTCAACAAACTTCTCCCAGAGTTCCTATGAGGGGGTAGACCGGGCTGTTCCTGTCCTGATCATTGGCATCCTGGTGTCCCTGCTGGGATTTTACCACCTGCGCATCGCCGCACCCAAAGGCTACTGGGGACACTCCTACGATGACATGCCAGACTTTGGTGACTAGCACGCACCTCAGCCCTGAAGAAAAGAGTCCCAGTGGGACTGAGCCCAGCTTTAAGACATTGAGCAGATACTATGGCTAAGGGCTAAGGAGTTCTGCGATTTGCAGATGTTTAACAAAACAGTGGCCAGATTTTATGGGTCCATCCTAAAGACGTTAACTGAGCTTACAGCTATCCATGTCATCAGGACAGTCTCTATTTTTCATCTCCTGGCCCTGGCAAGAGCTCCTGACAAGTTTTTCCACGTGAATGTGTATCATGAAAAGTAGCCATGTTAATTGTATGGGAAAGTGGGAGGTTATTCTGTAGTGGAATGTGTTGCTGCCACCACCCTTTTTAGAGTTGAGCATTCTTTTAAATAGTCCTCATTGTCAATATGTTCTTGTGGCAAATGGAAGAATGCAGTTAAGTCAGATTTCTTATTACTAAGTAATTTATTTTGAAAATATCTAAGTGTCTTATCCCCATACTCTAACCTTGTGTTCTAGTGGAAA
This sequence comes from Delphinus delphis, assembly GCF_949987515.2. NCBI lineage: Eukaryota > Metazoa > Chordata > Mammalia > Artiodactyla > Delphinidae > Delphinus > Delphinus delphis. The sequence goes on along the minus strand of NC_082684.1, from coordinate 26,148,181 downwards.
ACCTTGGCAAAATCAAATAACCAGCGTGGGGCATCTCTAATATTTTTTACTTGCTTTCTTATTAACAGCAACTAGAAATTTTTTAAACCTCAGAGCAAATTTTCAAACCGTAAACACATTCTCTGTTCACCGGTCCTGGGCCAGCTCTGATCTGGTTCACCGACAGGTTGGCCAGCGTATCATTTGGATAATTCTGTCCTTTGTAGATCTAGATGTTCTGTATATCATGCCTTTAAGGACTGGACTTTTGGCTGTTTCCTAAGGAAAAAATGTAAATAAGTGGTTATTATTTATAGTTTTTAACCCTGTTGTTAGCACCTCATATTATGATGTCATCCTGCTGAAGATTGTAAGAACTGGCCTGGATCTCTAGAGGACAAGACTGCCTTAGTTTGATTCTGTTTCCTAGCTTACAGAAAGTGACTTGTATTCAAAAGAAATTAAAATATCAAAATCTAAAAAAAAACACAGAAAACCCCCCTCTGCTCTGTGAAAGACACGGTCAAGCGAATAAGAAGATGAGCCACAAACTGGGAAAAAATATTTGCAAATGACATATCTGATAAAAGATGTTATTCAAAATACATAAAGAATTCTGGGGCTTCCCTGGTGGTGCAGTGGTTAAGAATCCGCCTGCCAATGCAGGGGACACGGGTTCAAGCCCTGGTCCAGGATGATCCCACATGTCTCAGACCAACTAAGCCCACGCGCCACAACTACTGAGCCTGTGGGCCTAGAGCCCGTGCTCCGCAACAAGAGAAGCCACAGCAATGAGAAGCCCGCGCACTGCAATGAAGAGTAGACCCGCTCGCCGCAACCAGAGAAAGCCTGCGGGCAGGAACAAAGACCCAGTGCAGCCAAATATATATACATAATAAAGAATTTTTAAAACTCAAAAAGAAGAAAATGAGTAACCTCATTAAAAAATGGGCAAAAGGCCTGAACAGACACCTCATCAACGAAGATATATAGTTGGCAATAAGCACATGAAAAAATGCCCCACATTGTATGCTACTAGGGAATTGCAAATTATGACGGCAATGAGGTACCACAACACACCTATTAGAAATCCAGACACTGACAAAATCAAACGCTGGCAAGGATGTGGAGCGACAGGAACTCTCATTCATTGCTGGTGGGAATGCAAAATGGTATAGCGCATATTGTTACCATATAATCCAGAAATTGGGCTCCTTAATATTCATCCAAATGAGCTGAAAACTTATGTCCACACAAAAACTTGCACATGGGTGGTCAGAGAAGCTTTATTCGTAATTGCCAAAACTTGGAAGTAGCCAAGATGTCCTTCCATAGGTGAATGGATAAATAAGTTAAGGTACATCCAGACAATGGAATATTATTCAGCACAAAAAGAAATGAGCTATCATGCCATGAAAAGACATGTGGGAAACTTAAATGCATATTACTAAGTGAAAGAAACATCTGAAAAGGCTACCTACTGTATTATTCCAACTATACGACATTCTGGAAAAGGCAAAATTATGGACACAGTAAAAGGATCAGTGGTGGAGGGGAGAGAGAGATGAATAGGAAGAACAGAGAGGATTTTTAGGCCAGTAAAACTACTCTGATGATATTAAAATTGTGGATAGATGTCCGTATACATTTGTCAAAACCCTTGGGATGTACAACACCAGGAAAAACCCTAACATAAACTATGGATTTTGTGTGATTCTGGTATGTCAGTGGCGGTTCATTTTGATAGCAGGGAGGCTGAGCATATGTGGGGCCATGGGGAAATCTCTGCCTAATTTTGCTAAATTTTTGAACCTAAAACTGCTCTAAAACATAAAGTGTATTTAAAAAATACCGTAAAGCTTTCTTACTGGGATTCAGCTGCTTTTTCCCTTGATTAAGCATTCCCCGAGTGCTGCAAGCCTTCCGTTAGTTTCCAGAGTTCCAAACAAGTTGACTCTGATAGTTTTTTTTGCCAGTTTATTCATTATTTTTGAGGACGGACAGACTTTTGGAGTTACCTCCCCTGCCATTGTCACTGGTGTACCTCCGTATAGATTCTAGAGTTAAATGTAAATTGCAAAAAACTTCAAACTTTTAGAAGGTAGTATAGATGAATGTCTTTAAGTCCTCAGGGCCAGGAAATATTTCTTAAATATGATATAAAGAGATAGATAAATTTTGCTAAATTAAAATTTAAAACTCTTGTTAATCTGAGAACACCATAGACTGAAAAGGCAAACCCCCAAGCGGGAGCAGATAACTGTAAGGATATTTTTAATGTCTTTCAAATCAATTAGAAAGACAACCCAATTTTTAAAAACTGGGTGAAAGGCTTGAACAGGTACCTCCAAAAAAAAATTCCAAATGGCCAATAAATACTTGATCATCACCTCATTCATAATTCATGAAATGCATATTAAAACCACAAGGAGACACTACTAAAACCCCACCAGGATGGTAACAAAGACCATCAATGTCAAATATTGGAAAGGATGTGGAGCATCGGGAATTCTCACCCACTGCTGGTGGAGGTACAAATTGATACAACTCTACCTTGGGAAACATTCTAGCATTAATTAGTAGAGCTGACGATACACACCCCCAATGTGGATGGTCGTCCCCACAACTTGACTCTTGGTCTACAGAAACTCGAGCACATGTGCAGCAGGCATAGTGGCATTTTTTTAGAAAACAAGCTGATGCACAAAAAGTTGTTCGTAACCCCAATTTCCACCAACCAGGATAAATTAATTACGGCAGAGTCATGCAATGGAGTGCCATGCAGCAGTAACAATGAATAAACTACAACTGCACGCCACAACTTGAATGAATCTTTTTTTTTTTTTTTTTTTTTTTTGCGGTACGCGGGCTTCTCACTGTTGGGGCCTCTGCTGTTGCAGAGCACAGGCTCCGGACGCGCAGGCCCAGCGGCCATGGCTCATGGGTCCAGCCGCTCTGCGGCACGCGGGATCCTCCCAGACCGGGTCACGAACCGTGTCCCCTTCATCGGCAGGCGGACTCTCAACCACTGCGCCACCAGGGAAGCCCCCATTGAATGAATCTTTAATATATAACGTTGAGTAAAAGAAGCCCTACGTGAAGTATATACAGACTCGGATTCTATTAATATCCACTTAAAAAAAGAGACCCAACCAAACTCTATTGATTAAGGATGAATAATCAGGTGGTAAAGTATAAAGAAAAGGAAGTAAAGGTTACCATTAAGGTCAAGAGAGGGCTATCTGTGGGTGGGGGGGGGCAGGTGGAGAAGAGAGGGGTGCGACTGGGTAGCAACACAGGAAAATGTCTGGTATAATGTTCTATTTCTTGACCTAGGCAGTGGTTACATAGTGTTTGCTTTAGGATTATTCATTATAGCTCTCCTTTCTATTTTATATACACCTCTCTTATGTCCTTTTTTTTTTTTTTTTTTTGGCTGTGCTGTGTGGCTTGCAGGATTCTTAGTTCCCTGACTGGGGATTGAATGCGGGCCCTCAGCAGTGAGGGCATGGAGTCCTAACCACTGGACCACCAGGGAATTCCCTGTCTGTGTATTATATTTCACAAGTTAATAAAGGTATAAAATAAAGAATGTGTTCATTACTGGAAACAAATGCCAACTCCCACAGTACAGCAGAGCTGCTTTCAAGAGGCTGGCCATGGAGACGGGATCCTCACTTTGTAGCCCAGGAGAAGTCCAATAGGGAAACCATATTTCTGCCCTATGAGGATCTGCTTGAGGGGTGAGGGGTGGTCTATAGCCTCAATAAATATCAACATGAGGACCCAAGTATTTATTTTTTATTGAGGTAACACTGGTTTCTAACATTATATGTTTCATGTCTACATTATATTTCTACTTCAGTATATACTACGGCATGCTTACCACTGATAATTTAGTTTCCAAGTATTCTTTTTTTTTTTTTTTTTTTTTTTGCGGTACACGGGCCTCTCACTGTTGTGGCCTCTCCCGTTGCGGAGCAACAGGCTCCAGACGCGCAGGCTCAGCGGCCATGGCTCACGGCTCCGCAGCATGTGGGATCTTCCCAGACTGGGGCACGAACCCGTGTCCCCTGCATCGGCAGGTGGACTCTCAACCACTGCGCCACCAGGGAAGCCCCCCAAGTATTCTTTAACAACCTAATCCTGCAGGGCATCAGCCAGGCTCAAGACAGAACTGAGGTGAGGTTGTGCAGGCTTCAAACCTCCAGATCTGCCCTGGAAATGTTCAGTTTAGCTCAATTCTGGATGGGGAAACCCCCCCTCTCCAGTGTGTCTCCAGAGTTCCAGCACACAGTGGCGCTTCCCTTGTGGTGTCATCTGCATCCACCTCTGCCCCGGCCCCACGAGGAGTTTCCAATATTGGTAATTCGTAGTGACTTGGAGGTAGATGACAGTGACCTCCCACTAGTCATGAATTTCCCCTCTTCCGGGACAGAAGTAAAAGAAGCTGCGGCTAGCTGAGAGCCTCTACCTGGTGGGGCCTTGGTGAGTGGGGACCCAGCCTGAGGCCACGGGTGAGGGAGGGCAGGGAGGCCAGGGCTGTCCCAGCGGAGGGGAGGCTTAGGTTCTCTGCCCTGAGGACCATGTGGTTAGAGGGCCCTGACTTCTCCACTCTGGCCCCACCAGACTGGGGAGTGCCAGCTTCCAGTGAGGGGTCAGTGCTGTGTGTCTCTCAAAACCCACAACCCCATGTTTGATTAGATAGAGGACACTGAAAAAATAGTATTCAATCCCAGTACATTGCTTGCCTGCTTTCTGAATAGGTAATCAAATTTCCTTCTGTTTGGAAAGGCAGAGTAGAGTGTGTGACAGAAGCCTGAGCTCCCAAAATAGACCCACCTTCTTGGAGAGTTTTGATTGGGCTCCTGGGGATAGGGGATACCCTAGAGTATCTGGATTGTCACAAAGTGTGAATAGTGATGTGGTTCTGCCTTGAAAAATACTGTCCCTGTCAGTGGCATACGTTTATTTCTAGATCTTATAGCAAAATCTGCGGACTCTCAGGACCTCCAGACCTGCCGCCCCCTTTCTTACCCCCTACTTAGCTAGGTGACTAGCACTGGGCTTTAGGATGATGGGGACACTAGTGTATCTCTCTTGCCTCGAAGCCATCGAAATGATGTGAAACAAGCAGTGGGCACACCTAGCTGACCCTTTCCTGGACCTCCCGCTTTTTTCCCTCTTATTTTGAATTTTCCTGAACATCTCCCCTGGACAGTGAAGAAAGGCCATGCACCGTTGTGTAGCCTGTGTACAGTTGTGTTTGTTTTTGGAATTACAACCAGTTCTGCAATGAAAATCCTGTGCATGTTGGTCTTGTGAGCTCAGGGGAGTGTTTCTGATGAAATGATTTCTAGACAACAGGGGTAGGGTCACCACGGGCTCGGAACGCTCTTGGCTGTGAGGGCTGTGGCCCTGCAGCTCTCCACCAGGGTGTTTTGGGACCTCAGGCAATTTCACTGCTCAATATTCCACATCAGCTGGTGGGACCCTACTAAGCTCTGGCATCTAAGGTAACACAGATTTCACCCCCTTAGTTATTAAAAAATATTTATTTGAGTTAGCACTGTGCTAGACACTAGGAATAAAAAGAAAAAGGAGATACAATCTGATCTTAAAAGGATGTATAATCTAGTGGGAGAAGGAATATATCAATGAGTCAAAATCTCTACTTTCTGACCCATCAGGAAAGGTATTATTTTGAATGGATGCTGCAGGTTTCTACCCTTAAGCATACAAGTTTTATATTAACCATTTTCAGACACATTAGACATATCATATAATTGCTTTCCTTTTAAAATAAAATATTCCATCAGAATTAACCTTCTCTTAATGATTCAAGATTGTTATTCTGAGCATTTCCAACATTATCTTGTAATACAATGGCGCCCCCAAGGCTTCTTGGCCCTGAACTAAATGACCCCAAACTCTGAGTTTGTTTTATATCCTCTTGTTTATATAAGTTGTTCTATATCCTCTTGTTCTAGGCTTTTGCTAATTTCACTGTGCTTGCTTTTTGTAAATTCTTTCTCCTTCCAATATGCTCTTTTCCGTCTACTGTGGGCTTGAAAATCAGGAAACTAGATTTATCAGTCTATGGGTTCAGCTGCTGTCATAGACCAAGGTGTCAATAGTTCAGGGCTCTTCTTCTCCAGGTCATCATGAGACTCAGGTCTTGTAGATTGGCCAAAGTCAGGTCCTTGTCAGCATCATCAAAGTTGTCCCCACCTCCACGCCCCTGTCCATGGTCCAGTCTGCACAAGGGGAAAGAGGAACTGGAGAGCCGGCAGCTTCGTTTTAAGAATGTGGTCCAGAAATGAAACAGATCACTTCCACTCCCATCCCATTGGTTATAACTTAGTCCTATTGCTGCACTTGCCTGCAAGGGAGGCTGGGATATGTAGTCTCTAGTAAGGTAGCCATGTAACCAAGTTTTAACCTTGGAAGCTCTACTGCTAAAAGAGGGGAAAAAAGGACATAAGCGGATACTTAGCGGTCTCTGCCACACTGTATCTGTTTAAACCGTGCGTAGAATAAACGCAGGTGGGCTGTCATTGAAGACACAAGGTGCTCTCCTACAGAAAAAGCATCTGATTTTGACAGCAGTTCCTTCCGTTTGGATTGCTCAGAAGACTTTGGCGTCTTTGTTGTTGTCCTGGATTACGATCCCGGACAAGACACTGGAGGTTAAGAAAGCAGTCACGAAGACAACACTCGTCATCTTTCAGAGATCTCCCACCTTAATCACATGAGTGAGAACATGAAAGATGTTCTCAGCACCCACAGGCCAGAAGCACCTTTTCTTTGAAAGCCTCTCAAGGCCACAGCTATTTGCAAAAGCCTCAGCTATTCATTCCCACACACCTTCACGTCTCGACAAAGCACCTTCTACCAGCCTGACACTCGTCTAGGTCATTGATGTTCAGTTGGTTAGGGTCATCTCTCTGATTGTCCCACCATGCAGCCCACCTGGTATTCCCATGGATTCCCCCCCCCCCTTTTCTGTATCTCCCTTTATTGTACATCCTTGATGCCTGTCAGGTCTCGCCTCCAGGAACTGGAGTGGGTTGGGTGTTGGCTCAAAAACTTTATCCTGTGGCTGCTGTTCAAAAACTTTCCACGGCTCCCTTTGCCTGCTGAGCAAAGTCTAAACTCCTGAGCCCCGCGTGTGAGGCCTTTCAGGACCTGCTTTCAGCCTCCCATTCTGGCCTCAGCTCCCAGCAGAGGGCATGTTCAGGGATCGGGCTCATCCAGGGAGGCTGGTTCATAGGTTCTGTGTGGATGGCACCTGGCCAAAGGGGGCTGGAGAGCTGCTGATGCCAGCTCTGGGTCTGAGCTAGAATACCCACTACCCAGTCTTCTCACAGGACACTCACTCAAGGATGCCTGGAAATTTCAGCGCTAGGGTCTCCCCTCCATTCTATCTAAGGTCCTTCCTGGAAGGGAGAGATCAATATTGATCAGTCTCTGTTTGTGAAAAACTGACCCAAGTAACTTACATGCATTTTATATTCACACTGACTCTATGAGGTAGGTACTACTGTTGGACTCCTTTTATTTCCATCTCCGTTTTATAGATGTGAAAATTAATTTCAGGGTGGCTAAGTAACTAGTGCAAAGTCACCCAGCTAGTAAGAGGCAGAGCCCAGATTTTTTTTTTTTTTTTTTTTGCGGTATGCGGGCCTCTCACTGTTGTGGCCTCTCCCGTTGCGGAGCACACGCTCCGAACGCGCAGGCTCAGCGGCCACGGCTCATGGGCCCAGCCGCTCCACAGCATGTGGGATCTTCCCGGACCGGGGCACGAACCCGTGTCCCCTGCATTGGCAGGCGGACTCTCAACCACTCTGCCACCAGGGAAGCCCAGAGCCCAGACTTGAACCAAGTTTCAACTGGATCCAAAGACCATGTTCTTTCCACTTAACACAGGGTCTTTCTAAAGGAACGGCTATTACCCTCATACATAAGACGCTTAATCCTCCCACCCTGGAGTCAGACACTAGTTCTGTAGTGAGGAAGCAGAGAGGAGGACAAGCTGCTTTTGTCCAGGTTTTACTCTCTCCCACCAGTACCATAACAACGACAGCAAAAACAACAATATTTATTGAGCATCTACTTTGTATACAATATCTCATTTAATCCTCACAACTACCCTTTAAGGTTATTATTATTCCCGCCATTTTGCATATGCAAAGAATGAAGCTCAGAGAGGTTAAGTCCCATATTTAGATGGCCCAGCTGGGACTGGAATCTGGGCAGCTAGAGTTCTTAAACATTACTTTTGTACTTACCTGGTTTATATTTGTTCCCACCAGACTCTATCCTAGAAGAGAGGAATAGAAATGTTAAGGCCAGAGGGGCCTTAAACCCCAACGAGCCCAGCCCTCTCAGTATTACAGATGAGAGGGAAAAAGAAAGAAAGACAGATCAAGCAAGTTATCCAAGATTGCAAAGCACACTAGCAGCTGAGCCCAGGCTAGAACCCAGACCCTTGATACGCTGTTGCCATTGCATGATAGACAACCAAAAGCCTTCCTAGTCCTTGAACGAATGAATAAACGAATGGGTGAGGGAGCGAAGAAATGGACGGATCTCAGCAGAATGCCTAGTGGCTCACTTTGGGTTTTCATGGCACTGCTGGGTCAGAAGAACCAGGGGGTGAGGGGGGCGGGGGCAGGTGCAGGGGAGGGAGAGAGATGACCAGGGTGCGCCAGCCTGGAGGGAGCGCGGTGCTGCTGCTTATGGGGAGCCAACCCCTGAAAGCCTAGCTACCCTTTGACCCTCCTGTCAGTGTCTCACGACCTTAGACTCACACTGATTACTCTGTGGGCTTCATAGCACATTGCTAACAGCTCTGTCAATATCTTACCGTTATATAACTGTTAAAAGAGAGTCACTTTCAAAGGTTGGTCAGCAACCTGCCTCTCTCGTAAAGTCTATTAAATAAACATGCTTAGGACCCTTCCTGGGAGAGAGGAGAGTGGCTGTTTACTACTGTCCCTTAGTTTGTATACTGATCTTTGGGGGTTCGAACACTGGCACCCGCCCCCAGAGTCAAAACTAGTGTCTCCAGCAGAGTAGCCAGGACTTTGAAGAAACTGGAGACCTACAGGACTGTGGCCCATGGCAAACTGGAAATGACCCAGCCCACCCTCTTGGGCCTCCTGGACAGGGCTGTGGTCAATTTGTAGATGTTCCCTTTGCTGGGGAAGAAGGAACCAATCACTGGGCCGGTGCCAGGAGCTGGTCCCTGGGCGGGGCTAAGCGCTGTTACCTTTGTGCGGTTGTCTTTTCTCGCTTTGGCTGGCGGGGTTGGGTGGGTTGAAAGGGGCACTAGCCTCAAAGGAGAGCTTGAAGTGGGGGTGAAGGCTGTAGGGTGGGCAGAGAGCAGCAGGACGCCTGCCAGGGCCCAGAGCTTCGGAGGGTGCTGGAGTGTCTACAGCAAGGGACTGCCAGCCTTGTATATTTGCGATGGTAATTTGCTGATGGTTCCTGGTAGCTACAAAGTCTCTAAGGCGGAGCCTGGGCCTTTGCATATGAAAATCCAGCCTGGGTTCCCTCGCGGGTCAAGCAGCATTGGGGCGGGGCCAAGGTTGGCTTCTGCCTGGGAGGGGCCGGGATGCCGCTCCCATGGTGATGCAGCGGGGAATTTGCTGACAGTCCCTTGCCAGGTGGGGCTGGCTTCACTAGGCCCGCGAGGAGGACGACCGGCTGGCAGTCTCCTCCCAGGTAGGGAGCGTGTTGCCCGTCACCGCATCCCGGCGGCCTGCGTACCCTTCCTGGCGCTGGGGCCGTGGCGCCGAGGCGCCGAGGGCGCAGACGTGGTGAGCAAGCGGGTGGTATCAGCTGGAACTGGTCTTCCCGGCTGGAAGAAGGGGCGCACAATCCGGGTCCTGGACAGGGGAGGGGGTGGGGCAGGACTGCTTGCTCTACGCTTTCCGGGACCTCGGACTGGGAGGGATGGGGGCGGGGGAGAGTGCGCCACACTCCGTGGCCTCGCCGGCTCTCCCCCAGCGTGGACCCAGGGCAGGGTGGAAGGAGCCGCCTACCAGGAAGGGCCGTGGCTTGGTCGACCGTATTCATTGGGTCGGGGGGGTGGGGTGGGTGGGCAGGAGGCTTGGCTGGGGTCCCGCTCTGTCTGCCTGTTGGTTACCTCTCTGGACCACCCCCATGCAGGGATTCCCTGGGGCTGTGCCTCCCACTCACTGGGCTGGCATGGGAGGGGCGCGCTCTCCCCCGCAGTCTACAACGCGGTTAGGACTTCTGGCAGCGTCACGGCTGCGCTGCAGTTGGCGGGGGTGGGGTGGGGGTGGGTCGGTCTCATTCTGTGCTGAGTGGGCGGGACTTCTGGGCTCTCAGGGGCAAAATACGGCACCTTTTCTCATATGCTTTCACAGAAAGGTTCTTGCGTTCATCCTCACCTTGGCCTTGAGAGAGAAACTTTGGATCTGTATGATGGACCTGGGGAAACTGAGGCCCAGGGGTGCTGTGGCTTCACCAAGGTCACTCAGCAGGTCCTGCAGAGCTGGCCTCCCAGGCACTGCCTTGCCCTGACGCTCTCTGGAGGGCCAGGAGCTGAGCTTACTCTGAAGGCCTCCGTTCCAATCTGGGGTGGGCACCCCCCGCCCCCAGTGCCCCCTTTCCTCATTCCTGAGAATGGAGGGAGATATAACTTCTGTGGAGGCTCCAGAGTGTCATGGCTGTGAACACTGCAGGGATCAGAATTGTATGAGGACAGGGAAAAACTACTCATGAAAAACAGTCATCTAAGTAGAGGAGCTACGGGCCCCTGTTCTGCTTGTGGGCTCAGGGAGAGAATGAGAGTTGGCTTCCAGGGGAGGAAGGCCGGAAGGGGCAGCCCAGTTCTGGGCTTCAGTCTCGTGTACCAGCCTTGATGAAAGCCAATTGGAAGTTCCCAGGCTGCTGTGGGAGGGACGGGGGACAGGCAGATGGACTTTCTCCATTAACAGCCCTCCTCTCCGTGGAGAAGAGCTGGGGGAACTGAGTCCACCTTCTCTCAGCGTCAACCCCACCACCACCCCGTGGATCTCAACCTTGCTCCCTCCCCAACTCCTGTCCCCGGGAGAAATGGACTGCATAGGATCTGTTGCCCTTGGAGGTGAACTTTTCCTGAATTCACCTTGTGAATTCACCCTCCTTCTCCCTGGTGCAGATACTTTTCTCTGGGGGGAAACTGAGGCGGGCAGAGAGCTGTATTTTATTTTAGAGCTGGAGCAAGGCAGTGTCACTGTACAGGTGAGGAAGCTGAGTCACCGAGGGTGTAGCGAGTTGCTCCAGGGCTCTTACCTGCACCCAGGTCTGCTGACACCCCCGGCCCATCGCAGGGCAGACTAGATGAGGCCCCTTCCTCTCTCCTCCTCTCCACCTTCAGCCCCTGCCCCGGTGAGGTGAGGCTGTGAGTGCCTCCTGATGGGAGGGGGGTGTCAGTGGTAGGGGACAGCTCCAGCATCTTCTCCTCCATTGAGATGTGTTTTCAGATTTCTTAGGAAAGAAGCAACTTGAAGAGGGGAGCCAAAGTCTCTTGGTTACCTTCCCATCGTGCACCCAGAGTGGACACAAATTCTGTGGGCCTCTCAGAGCCAAGAGCAGCTGTTTCTCCTGCCCTGGTGCCAGCAGCTGTGATCACAGCCACTGAGGGGGCCCACGGGCAGAGGGACTTCAATTATCCCTCTGACAGCATCACAGGATGGGAAGTCCGTGATTCTGAGCAAAACAGTTACCATGTGCCTGGTGCATGAGTTGATGCTTTTCAGACACACCCTCCGAGCACAGAGCCCCTGAAAGCTGGCCCCTGGTGATTCCATCGCATGCCCTGGGCTACATGATGACCACGAGTAATCACTGGGGTGGCCTGTGGGAGGGGATGGGGTTCCCAGATCACAGCTAGCTGCCCGTGGAGTGACAGTACAATGCCAGAGAGAGGAGTACCCACCGTGTGTCTGGCTCCTCTGCCCCCCAAGGGTCCCTTCTAGCCCTTCTCCAGGAGGAAGGCCACTGCCCCATGACCCAGGGAAGCTGGTGGTGATCCCTCCTGGTTGGCAGAAGCAGAGGCAGGCCTTGGAGAGGCCCTCAGGTAGTGGGAGGACAACCACTTACGGAACATAGTACCTGCTTCTGGACCAGAGCCCCTAGTAGCTGGCACTCTGCCCTCCAAGTTTCCCTACCTGAAAACATGAAAACACGTTCCCCTGTTGGGTGGGAGGGCTTTGGACACATGTCAAGTGTTTATTGCAGATGGGAAATGTTATTCCTGCAGACTCTGGTCTAGATTGAAGCCATCTGTTTCCGGCCTCGATGGGGGAAATGTGGCCAATCCCTCTGCGGAGGCTGCCCTCTCCCCGCCATGGCCAGTCTAGAGCACCCTTCTAGGTTTGGCAGGCAGGCCATCCTTCCCCAGCCCAGTTCATGTTGTGTTTTGGCCCTTGAGGACTTCCCTTCCCCCTCCTCAACCACCTGTGACATTTAACATGATTTCCACACCGTAAGCACAGCAGACCTGCCTGCAGGCCTGGATCCTCCCCACTGACTCTCGAATCCCGTGGACTCTCCACTCTGGTTCTTCCTGGGAAGGAGCTGGTGAAAGAACTGTAGAGATAACGGGCGTGAAGTGCTGGGAGCTCTTTGCACAGAGTGTCCAGGGTGCAGGGCGGCTGCAGAGCATTCAGGCCATGGGCAGTCTCCCCCTGGGAAGGCTGTAATGTAAGCGCTTAGAGGAGCACTCAGCTTCAGGTGAGACCAGCAGCTTTTAGTGCACTGTTTTGCCTGACGTGGGGCCCGGCATTCCCTCCTCTTCCCTCTCCGGGAGAGCAGTGGTTTTTGCAGCTCACTCACAGGTCAGCATGGGTGGTGTACAGCGGGCCCCTCGTTCTTGCCCACGAGGTGGCTGGTGCAACTTGTGCAAAACAGGGTAATGGGGGAGTTGAGAACATGACACGGGCAGCTCATGAGCTATGATGTGTCCTTGTTCTAGATCTGTCTGGATTGCTCTGGACCAACCAAGCGTGGCCCTTTAGAAGAGCACCAGTGGCCAGAACTTTCTGTCCTGTGTTTCTAGGGCAGGGTAGGTACCCAAGCTGCCACGGTCCTTCCCAGCGTGCCTGGGGCTGGTACTGGAACCCGCAGAGGCAGGGGGAGAGGGTATCCCACTGTCACCTCCTCGTGATTAGTAATGCTCCAGAAAGAACCTGAAGCCTGGGCCCAATTAGAAAACCGGGATCCAAGTGTCCTGGGCCCCCTCCTTCTGCTTTTCTCACTTTCCACTCTGCTGTTTCGCACGAGCACCCGGGAGGCAGGCTCTGAAGAGCTGAGCTGGGGTGGCTGAGGTACGGCACAGCCCTGTGCCACCTGCAGACCCTTGTTGATGCCAAGTCGGGGCCTCTGGCAGCCTCAGAGGATCAGAGGCACAGAGGTCAGGCCAGCTTCCAGCCAGAAGCCAAGCCTGCCCTCCCCATGACTGAGTGACCTCGCCAAGGAAGGTGACCCCGGAGACAGGAGCCTTCTCCTCCCTCTGGCTGAGTCTTCTCAGAATTGTGCCCAGCCAGCGGGACACTGGCCCCAGGCCACGGGGTCCTGGCAGAAGAGCAAGGCGTCCTGAGATCTGTGGAGACACCGATGAGCAAGGTGGACCTCTGGCCAGTTGGCCAAGGATACGGCTGTCTGTTAGGTTTCTGATGTGGAGGCCAGCCATGCTTGATGGAGGGCTTGGGAGCGTGGAGGCCGGCACACCAGACACACTGCCTGGGGGCACTTGGGAGCTGAGTTTCCACCTGCTTCATTAACTGCTCGCTTCACCTCTGTGAGTCTTCCATTCACAACATGGCAGAATAACCCCCACTGCAGTGGGCCATGCGGAGGATGAGTGGGAGGAAGCAGAAAGGTGTCTGGCATGTGATTGGTGACTGGGAGCCCGCTTCTTCCCAGTTGCTCACCCTTTTACCTGCCGAGTGGCCAGCTGTCCTGGGGTCTCTGGGTTGGCTGGCCATGCTTTGGTGGCAGTAGCTGACCAACGGTGTTGGTGGCCCTATAGGCACTGTTGGAGCTGAGCTGTTCCCTTGAAAAGAGCTTCAGATCCCTGAGGACCTGGTAGCGGGGGACATCTCAGAGCCAGAGCGGGGCATCCTTCAGTACAGCAAACAGGTTGGTACCAGGTCAGGGATCCCTCCTGGGCCAGGACCTAGTGTGCCCAGGCCTGCGAATTAGGCCAGACTTTGGGAAGACTTCCTCAGGCACCGGAAGAGCAAGAGCCTGAACAGTGTCCCTGGCCTGAGATCCTGGTGCCACTCAGCGACCTCACATTCCTTGTCATTACTTTTTAGTCCTCTGCACGCCCAGGAGAGGGACAGAGCAGGTGTGAGTAGCCCACTCGATAGAAGAGAAAGCTGGGGCTCAGAGGGGTCGTAATAGCCACAGCCACACCCACGCACAACAGTGGTGGAGCCTAAACTGGCCCAAGGCTGGTCCGTCTCCAGGGGAGGGTTCCTCCTCCCTGGAGCGCAGCTGACACATCCTCAGCTCGCCTGCCCTTGCCGCTGCTGGTGGTTTTGCTGAAGTTGCTTAAGATGAAGTGAAGGTCATGCGTTTTCCCCTTCCCCTCCACTCTGGGCAGGGTGCCCAGAGCTGGGTTCTGCTGAAGGGCAACAGGGAAAATGGAAGGATAGGATTCCCACCCCACCCCACCCATGCCCTGGGACACACTGAAGGCGTATTCAGGATGCCTGAGCCCAGGCAGAGGGAAGAGATGCTCCGCACTTCACAGACGGACTCCTCGGAGCCCTGGTCCAGGCACCTGCGCGGAGCAGGGGGCGTGGAGGGGACAGGAAGCGATGTGCAAGCCCCTGGCCTGGGTTCCCAGAGCTGCCAAGTGGGGGAGCAGGTAGAGCTCCCTCCCTCCTGTGGGTCTGGGGAGGAAACCCAGGCCCCACAGCCCTGATTTTTTCCGGAGACAGAGGAGGAAAAGAGGTTGGGAGGAGCGGGCTCTCTGACATAGGCCTTATTCCAGGGGCCGAGAGCAGCTACCTGCCTGCCTGTCGGATGAATCATCTTGGAGCCCAGCTCTGACCTGCTCCCTTCTTACTGGCTCCCCAGAGCCCGCCACTGAACGGTCATCTTGGATTAAGCCCCAAATACCTTTTCCAGTCTGTCCTCCTGCTTCCTTCACCCTTCCCTCGCACCCTGCTCCAGCTCAGAGGCTCTTCCTGCATGGGGACAGGGGAGGTATCAGATCACCTTGAAGTTTTTACAAAACACACACACCCCACCCCCAGCTCGGCTAAGAACCATTACTCTGGCAAAGCAAATGTACCCTCGATTGTCCCACCCACTCCCCCCACCATCCCAGTCCTTGCCCTTATCCCCATCCTCATCTGTTCAGGGTCTCCCTGGTCTTCAGACCCCAATTTGAATGCCTTCTCCTCCATGAAGCCTTCCCTGGATCCCAGCCACAGGAGGTCTCGTAGCCTTTAACGCGCTTGTCCCATTTGAGTCTGTCTCTTCTGCTAGACGGTGAGCTCATCCTTTCCTTTATCGTGTTCATTGAGTGCCAGTCACATACATGCCCTCCAGTAATTCATGGGGAAGGGGCAGGTAGGCACGTCACCAGATAATGACGACAGCTTCAGAGATGCTCCAATAATGGCAGTACAAACACCGGGGGACATTTGGGCAATGGCAATTAAAGGTGAAAATGCACATACTTTATGACCAACAGTTTCACATCTGGCTGTATAATTATCCAGAGAAACTCACACGTGCATAAGGAGACGGTTCCATGGCTATCTAGGGCAGCAGTGTTCGAAACAGAAAAAAAGAGGTCTCGACCTCAATATCTACAATAATGGAGTGGACAAGTAAAAATGTGATGTTACAACAGCAGTTAAAATATAAATAATGGGAGAATTTTATGTTTTATAAATTATACCTCAAAAAGTTGATATATATATACACACACACACATATCCTTTATTATCATGCATCAATCTCAAAAACAATATTGCAGAAAAAGGAAATTGCAGAATAGTACCATTAGTGAAAATTTAATTTTAATAAAAATCACAAAACAATGTCTATGATTTATGGACACAAACATGTTGCAGTGCTGTAATACCTACCAAGTTCATGCTTGTGCTGGTCTTTGGAGAAGCAGAGAGAGGGCACTGAGACTGAAAGGGGAAAAGAAAGGACTTCTACTTTGTAACACTTCTTTTAACAAGAAAGATCGGAAGCAAAAATGACAGAACGTTAACATTTGGGTTTTTTTAAACTTTTTTTTGTTGAAGTAGAGTTGATTTACAGTGTTGTGCCGATCTCTACTGTACAGCAAAGTGACTCAGCTATACACACATAGACATGATTTTTTTAATATTCTTTTCCATTACGGTTTATCACAAGATATTGAATACAGTTCCCTGAGCTATACAGTAGGACCTTCCTGTTTATCCATCCTGTATATACCAGCTGGCATCTGCTAATCCCACACTCCCAGTCTTCCCCTCCCCCACCCCCTCCCCCTTGGCAACCACCAGCCTGTTCTCTATGTCTGTGAGTCTGTTTCTGTTTTGTAGATTGGTTCATTTGTGCCACATTTTAGATTCCACGTATAAGTGATATCATATGGTATTTGTCTTTCTCCTTCTGACTTACTTCACTTAGTATGATAATCTCTAGTTGCTTCCATGTTGCTGCAAATGGCATTATTTTGTTCTTTTTTATGGCTGAGTACTATTCCATCATGTATATGTGCCGCATCTTCTTTATCCATTCATCTGTTGATAGACATTTTGGTTGTTTACGTGACTTGGCTATTGTGAATAGTGCTGCTATGAACATAGGGGTGCATGTGTCTTTTCGAATTATAGTTTTGTCCGGGTACATGCCCAGGAGTGGGATTGCTGGATCATATGGCAATTCTATTTTTAGTTTTCTGAGGAACCTCCATACTGTTTTCCATAGTGGCTGCACCAACTTACATTCCCACCAGCAGTGAAGGAGGGTTCCCTTTTCTCCACACCCTCTCCAGTGTTTTGTTTTGTTTTTTTTGCGGTACGCGGGCCTCTCACTGTTGTGGCCTCTCCCGTTGTGGAGCACAGGCTCCGGACGCGCAGGCTTAGCGGCCATGGCTCACAGGCCTAGCTGCTCCACAGCATGTGGGATCTTCCCGGACTGGGGCACGAACCCGTGTCCCCTGCATTGGCAGGCGGACTCTCAACCACTGTGCCACCAGGGAAGCCCCGAGTGTTTGTTATTTGTAGACTTTTTAATGATGACCATTCTGACTGGTGTGAGGTGGTACCTCATTGCAGTTTTGATTTGCATTTCTCTAATGATTAGTGATGTTGAGCATCTTTTTCATGTGCTTACTGGCCATCTGTAGGTCTTCTTTGGAGTAATGTCTATTAAGGTCTTCTGCCCATTTTTCAATTGGGTTGTTTGTTTTTTTGTTGTTGAGTTGTATGAGCTGTTTGTATATTTTGGAGATTAAGCCCTTGTCTGTCACATCATTTACAGATATTTTCTCCCATTCCATAGGTTGTCTTTTTGTTTTTTTTATGGTTTCCTTTGCTGTGCAAAAGCTTGTAAGTTTGATTAGGTCCACAGAATGTTAACATTTGTTAATTTTGTTGGTTTTATACTTTTAACTTTTTTGTGTCTAAAATTTTTCAAAATTAAAAAAAAAATTGAGTAATCTGGGATGTCAGAGGAAAGGTGCTGACGTTTCCCAGGGAAATCAGGAAAGGTTCCAAGAGGAGGTGACAGCTGGGTGTTGAAGGAAGGGTGGTAGTTGGTGGGTTTAACTGGGTGAGGGGAGTTGGGGAAAGGAGATGTAGGGTGTTCAAGGCCAGGGAGTAGGTGGGCAGGCTCCTTGCACTTTTCAAATGTTTATCAAGCTGCCCCTCCCCTGCTACTTTCCTCATCCTCACCCCTCATTCTAGCTCCTCTATTTGTGGGCTGTGCACATAGTAAATAGGCTCCTGGAAAAAAAAAATCATGTGTCACTTTATGATTTTTTTAAGTCCAGATAATCTAATGTGAGTTGGGGGAGGAATGAGCCAAACATAACATTGAACATTAAATTGGAGAAGTAGCCAGTGATACAGAGAAAACAGAGAGAATTCTTTAAGGATCCTGTGCTCGACCACATGCAAGTTGAAAACCATCTGAAACTGAGAGTTTTCTGAGAAAATACAAATCATCAGTTTGACCCCAGAAGAACTAGAAAACCCCAACAGACCAATAATCATGGAAGAAACTGAGTTTTCATAAAACTCCACTCCAAAAACCCCAGGTTTAGATAGCTCTTAATTTCTATCAAAGCTTCAAGGAAGAGATGATTCCAATGTTATTTAAACTGCACCAACTGTGCCAGATCACAGAGAAGGAAAGATTCCAGAGTAGTCTATGAAGCCAGCACAACCCTGACAAAAACAGCACACACACAAAAAAGAGATAAAGTACTACAAAAAATCTCATTTATGAATATTGGTGCAAAATTCATAAATTACTAGAAACAGACTCACACAACCTTATGTTTAAAAAATGAATATACCACAAGCAAGTGGGGTTATATTCCAGAGATATAGATTCAATATTAGGAGAACTATTAATATCATTGAACAAACTAACAGTTCAAAAGAGATGAAAAATCATATAAGCAGCTCCAAAAATGCTAAAAATACTTAAAAGGCATTTGATAAAGTTCAACATATGTCCCTGATTTTAACTCTTACTTAATAGGAATAGATGGGTATAGCTTAACATTTTATGTGTTTGTGTATGTATGTGTATATGGGTGTACAAAGACATACCTACAAGGAACAAGTGACCACCATTACCTTCATTCTTTAACACTTCCCTAGAAGTACAAGCCAATACAAAGTTTGAAAATGTGAGTTATAAAAGGAGGCCAGTTTATCAATTTAAATTGTAGATGATGAGATTGGCCATCTGGAGAAAAAAGAAGATAGTCCACTGAAAAACTATTAGAAATAATAATGGAATATACTAAGATGACTGCTAATAAGTATTAAGAACAAAAATGTATCGTTTTCCTGTATATAAACTTTAGCCTCTTTTAAAATATAATGGGGCTTCCCTGGTGGCGCAGTGGTTGGGAGTCCGCCTGCTGATGCAGGGGACACGGGTTCGCGCCCCGGTCCGGGATGATCCCACATGCCGTGGAGCGGCTGGGCCCGTGAGCCATGGCCGCTGAGCCTGCGCGTCCGGAGCCTGTGCTCCGCAACGGGAGAGGCCACAACAGTGAGAGGCCTGCGTACCACAAAAAAAAAAAAAAAAATATATATATATATATATATAAAATGAAAAAAATATTTTTTATATCAGTAAAAGTGCTAAAAATAACTAGAAGTGAGTCTAACCTGAGGGGGCAGGAACAGCTCTTATTACTGCCGCTCACTCCTGGTTCCCAACACTTACTTAGAACAGGGCTTCACACATAATTATAGATATTTGTCAAGTGATGGAACTGCCTCACAGATCAATGAAACAAAAAAGTATATCTAGACAAAGACCCAAGCACGTTTACTATGTGGTGATGATAATAGTAATCACCAACATATAGTAATTCCCATGTCCCAGGCACTGTTCTGTGGCCCTCACCTGTAGCCTAACATGTGATCTATCGTGGAGAATGTTCTGCGTGCCCTTGAGAAGAAGGTGTATTCTGCTGCTGTTGGGTGGAGTGTTCTATATATGTCCATTGGGTCCAGTTGGTCTATAGTGTTGAATATATCCAAGTCCTCTGTTTCCTTATTCATCTTCTGTCTGGTTGTTCTACCCATGATTGAAAGAGGTTTATTGAAATCTCCCACTATTATTGTGTTTCTAGTCCTCCCTTCCATTCTGTCAATGCTTTCTTCATATATTTGGGTGCTCTGCTGTTAGGTGCATATATATTTATAATTGTTATTTCTTCCTGGGGAATTGACTTTTTATCATTATATAATATCCTTCTTTGTCTCTTGTGGCAGCTTTTGACCTAAAGTCTGTTTTATCTGATATAAGTGTGGCCACCCCTGGTCTCTTTTGTTTACCATTTGCTTGGAATATCTTCTTCCGTCCTTTCACTTATAGCCTGTGTGTGTCTTTACAACGAAGGTGAGTCTCATAGTTTCATCTTTCTACATCCTTTTTCTGAAATAAGTCATTGAGGTCTCATAATAACCCTAAGCAGATGGTGCTATTGTTGTCCTCATTTCTTCCCAAAGTTAGAAATATTTATTTATTTAGAATGAGAAATGAAATTATATCAAATAATGTGTCAGAAAGCTGACAAGTACCACACATATCCTAAAATCCATAGAAATAATATTATATTTTTCTTAGTGAACTGCCTGAAAATCCCCACAATACTTTGTTCCCCTATATTTTCCCCTACATAATTCGGTTAACCCCGTTTTTAGACAAGGAGACTGAGGCACAGGAAGGTGAGGTAACTTCTCCTGGATCCAATGAAGTTGGCATTTGACTCAGCACTTGACTCTTTGTTGTCTATCCTAATACGTAGTTAAACTGAGATTTTGAATGTAGAGGGGTGACGGGCAGAAAATGAATTATCCAAACATGACTTTGAGACAATTAGCCCTTTGGAGAAAGAAATAAAGCTGGCCTACCACATTTGAAACACCCAAATAAATTCTAGAAAGAAAATTAAAAAGAAGCAAAGATTAAAAAGAAAAAAAATCCTAATACTAGTGGAAAACATGGGCAAATATTTTTAGGATCCTCTAGTAGGAAATACTTTTTTTTTATTATAAATTTATTTTGTTTTATTTATTTATTTTTGGTTGTGTTGGGTCTTCATTGCTGTGCACAGGCTTTCTCTAGTTGTGGCGAGCGGGGGCCACTCTTCATTGTGGTACACGGGCTCCTCACTGCAGTTGCTTCTCTTGTTGCAGAGCATGGGCTCTAGGCATGTGGGCTTCAGTAGTTGTGGCACGCGGGCTCAGTAGTTGTGGCGCACAGTCTTAGTTGCTCTGTGGCGTGTGGGATCTTCTTGGACCAGGGGTCGAACCTGTGTCCCTTGCACTGGCAGGCGGATTCTTAACCACTGTGCCACCAGGGAAGCCCCAGGAAATACTTTTGACTACAGAAAAATCTGAAATTTCTGTAAACAAAAGATGCCATAAATAAAGTTAAAAAAAGAGACAAATGACAATTTGTAACACACATAAAAGTTAATTGCCTTAATTTAGAAAAACCTCTTAAAAATCAGTAAGATAAATTAGAAAGAACATAGTTCACAGAAAAATAAATGCAAAGGTCAGTCAATAAATAAACATGAAAATAATGCCTGCCCTTTCTGATATTTAAAGAATTACACATTGAAACAAGTTGCCGTTTTCAACTTGCATATTGGCAAAGTTTAAAACTTCGATAATTCACAGTGTTGTCAAGGGTTGTGGGGGTGGGTAACAGGCACTCTTCACGCGTGGCTGGGCAGCGCAAACTGGTTCATCGTCTTTGGAGGACAATTTGGCAATATCAGAATTTTAGATCCACCTAACTTTTGACTCCTTACGCCTAGGGATTTATCCTACAGCTAACCTCACACTTATGCACAAAGATGTATAACCAAAGCTGTTTACTGCAGCTTTGTTTGTGCAGCAAAAATGTAGAAACAATCTAAACGTCCACCAACAAGGACAGATTCGTGTAAATCATAGTGCGTCCTTCAGTGGAACATTATGAACTGCTACAGGAATGAAGGATCTGCCTCTTGGTATGCAGAGATGTGTGATGTATACTAACTAAGAGACAAAGATAGAGTACCGGGAATATGGTCCTGGTTGGGTTTAAAATAAAGATGCAGGCATAGATATATATTTGTCAATATTTATGGAAAAATCCTTGAAGAAAACAAACAGGAAAGTTAACAATGTTTATGTTTGGGAGTGGAACAGAGGTCTGGAATAGCAGGGAGACTTTTCATTCTGCATTATTTTGAATGGTTTGATTTGTCCCACCGTAAGTATGTTATTTTCAGAATTCAAAAAGTGAATTTAAGAAAAACTATTTATACAGGGAGAATACTACTTAAAATGCTCCCTGAACTTTCTTTATAAATTTACTTCTCAGTGGGTTCACCTCTCCTTACATTCATAATTTTACACCTGGAAGGGCCCAAGAGGTCATCTCCAATCTGCATTTTGTCCACGAGGAAAATGAGACCCAGAGAGGTTTGCAGGGGCTGCCCAGGGCCCCTGACTAGTCTGCTGCAGAGACTGGGCTCCTATGATGCTGCTTTTAGGGGAGGGACTGATGACCCCCTCATGCGTGTGATCAAAGTTTCATCCTTGGACTTGTAGACCCTTTCCCAGCACATAGTGCAGCGAGTCCTAGTTCATTTGCACTCACGTGGGAAACCTGTTAAAATGCATGTTCCCAGGCACCTTCCTGGAGATGGGCTAGGATAGGGCCCTTAAACCTGCAGTTTAGCAAGACCTCCACCCCAAGATGATCCTGGTCGTACTTGAAGTCACCTGATGGTTATGGGTCCCTCTGATCTCCCCAGCTCAGCCCTGCAGGCAGTGTCTGTGTATCTAGCTGAAGCCTCCACCCCACTGAGGGAAAGTGGGAGTGTTCTAGCTCACCAGGGGGAAGTAGCAGAGCGGACCTAGGTGCCGGGACTCCAGTGCAGTGTTCTGTCCATGGTCCCCCTCCCTTTGGGCCCTTGCCCATCTGCGAGGAAGGATGGCTTCCTGGCTCAGCCACCCCAGGGCTAGGCAGCTGGATGTGGAGGTGGGGGGCAGACTGGGGGTCATGGCTGCATCCTCGGTGTCCCTCACCCCATCAGAGCTCCCCTGAGTCAGGCCTTGTGGGAACATGCTGACAAGCATGTTGGACCTGGGAGGGGCCTGGCCTGCTTGGGCTGGGGGAGGAGCCACAGGGAGGCTCAGGGAGGACTGGAATCCATGCCCGCCTGCCCTGAGAGCGCTTCTTTGTCCCTGTGCCACAGAGCCTTGGAGGACCCATCTTTGTGGTCAGGAATTAAGCAGGGACTCAGCCGGGACGCTTGGAAGCACCTGAGGACTGATTAAGAGGAGGGAGGGCCAGTGACAGCCCATCTCCTGAGTCCCCGACCTCACCTGCTGCTCCAGGTAGGTGCTGTTGCCATCATCCTGCCCAGCAGGGCAAAGCCCCTACCACCAGCTCCTTCCTCAAGCCCATGGCCCGTGGCTGTCTAGTCAACGCTTGAGCAAAGGCCCTCCCCAGCCCTCCTAAATCCATAGCCTAACAGGAGAGGCCAGGAAGGACACTGTCCCAGGTGACCCTGGTTCCTGAGACCTGGGAAAGGGGCCAAAGACTCTCTGGCTCTGGTTAGGATGCCCCCAGCCCGAGCTGCTAGCTGAGTCCCGAGTGGCTCCTGCCCAGCTGACTCCAGTTTGGGAACGGGCCTAGTCCCAGCCTGACAAGGCTCTTCTGAGAGTTCCCTGCCTCTTGACAATTTTTCCTTGGGAAAAGGTTAAGACAGATGGTATCTTCATAGACTGTTGGAGCTGGAAGGACTCAGTGATATGTTCCAACCTCAATTTCTTTTAACTTCTCAAGCATTACTTATATGAATAGTGTCATTTAAAATGGTGTAGGCGAACATCTCAGAGGAATCAAGCGTAATCTTGTTAAAACAGCACAGGAAGCCCTGGGTCTCAGGGCCCTTCCTGGGTGCAGCTGCCTCCTCCCCACACGGCCTCAGCCACCCTGAGCCCCTGCTCCCTCCCTCTCCTTCCATCTACCTGGTGACTCCCAGAAACTCATCCTCCTTTGCGCAAGGGACGCTGGTGGTGATCAGACCTCCAAAGCTCGAAGGTGTTAAAGCCAGGTTAGCATCAAAGTGAGGCTTTCTCTCCTATTTAAGTAAATAAGTGAACACATAAAACCAAGAAAGGATTGGATAGTCAAGGGAGGCTATAACTGTGATAAGATGTCTTTGTCTGAGAGTCTCTAAAATTTCTTTTCCATGAAAGAAGTTATCCTGTATGGGCTCTTGGCCAAGAACATTGTGATTGTTGCTTTTATCAATAAAAGTGATCTGAGCTATAGTTCTTTTCAGTTCAGATCAAAGTGCTTGATGTTCACATCTCCCTTGTACTCTCCTGGTCCGGCCTTGTGAGAGCCCTACAAGGCAAGCAGTCTAAACCGCAGGCAGTGTTCCACTTCTCTTCCTTTGGCCCTGCCCACTGCCCAGACCATGCTGGACCCTTGTTCCCCCAAGCCAGATCACTGCGAGAGGCAGCATCAAATAATGGTAAAGGAGGCAGGCTTGGGAGCCAGGTGAGTTCAGCTCCCAGCTCCACCACCTACTAGCCTTGTAATTTCTCTACACATCAGTCTTCTCATCTGTAAAATGGGAATAACAACGTACTACCCCCTAGCGTTACTATGAAGAGAAAAGTTGATATCTGTAAAGCACTTGAAACAACTCTAGCACTCAGTAAGCGAGTGCTTAACACGTTAGCTCTGATCATTACGAAAGCCTGTTCTCCCCCAACCATGCTTTGCTGCCTGATTCACCTCCCTAAACCACCGGCGCAGTCATCTCACTCCCCTGCTCTAAAATCATCCATGGCTCCCCATTGCCTATTTAGTGACTGCTGAATGTTTGCTGAGAGAGAGAGTTTCTACCCTCCAGGTAGGTTAACTGCGTTCCTCGGCTGGGAACCCACAGCGGGGGTTTTGATCCAAGCTCTTTGGCCTCCCTACTGGTGGGGAGCTAGATCTGTTGGGCGCTCGATCTGTACACAGGGGTAGGTTTGGTTTCCCTGCGTCTGCTGGGGCCGCAAAGCCAGGGAGCCCTCTTTTGGACTCCAGCTCTCATGGTGCACACCGGAGTGAGGAGAGGACGCCTGGCCACGGGCCAGAATGGGCAGTGTTCACACCCTGATGAGCTCAGGCCAGGTGGCAGGTGTGACGTCATTGTCCTCGTTCATCATTGGGACGTGGCCAAAACTTCAGCTTCCATAGCTCAGCTGGGAAGCCCGAGGCCAACAGAGACCACCCATGATGTGGCACCTTGGACAGAGAACTCGGCAAGCTCCGCTCTGCTCCGCGCATCTCAGCTGCTTGTCCCGCAGAAGAGAGGCCATGTGCCATGGAAGAGCAAGCACTGGGCTGGAGGAGGATAGATCCATGTTCAAAATGGGGCTCCTCACCTGGTGGGAAGAACTTGGCCTTATCCATTAGCTTCTCTGAGCCTCTATTTTTCCATCTGTAACATGGGAGGATAATTCCCACTCCATAGGGCTGATGGGCGGTCAGAATGGAACAAAA
Organism: Delphinus delphis; assembly: GCF_949987515.2. Taxonomy (NCBI): domain Eukaryota; kingdom Metazoa; phylum Chordata; class Mammalia; order Artiodactyla; family Delphinidae; genus Delphinus; species Delphinus delphis. The sequence continues at coordinate 26,122,900 of NC_082684.1, read as the reverse complement.
TGCCTAGAGCCCCTGTATAGCGCATGCAGTGCTGGAAGCTCGTTAATGTGCAGTTATTCTGATGAGTCCATCAGAGTTGTTCTTCCAGGCTACCGAGTGGGGTTGCCTTAGTCCTGCAAGCTTCTTGCTTCCCTTAACTGAAATTTTCTTCGACTGGCCCCCACTCCAAGATGAAGGGAAGTGGTGGCATTTTGGGCAGCATAAGGAAGAAGGAACAGTCCAAATCTTCTCAGACTCCTGGCAAGGGTGAGAGGCGCAGCAGGGAAGAAGCAGAATTCTGTCTGATTTTCTCAGAGATTTTTCCACTCAGGCACTGCCAAGCTTAGGAAGCCAGGAGCGAAGTGACAGGGAGGAAACAAACCAGACTGTGCTGGTTCATGCTGGGTGGTATTTTTCTCTTGATTCATTCCACACATGAATGGATTTTTTGGGATTCCAGGCACTATGCTAGGCACTGGAACATTCAGCAGCAAGTAAAACAGACATGGACCCTGCCCTCAAGAGGCCTTCATTCTAATGAGGGTGGGGCAGACAATAAACAGCATAAACCATGGATGAAGTATGTTAGAAGGCAATGAATGTGATGGGAAAACAAAGAAGGAAAAGGGGCTGGGGAGTGCTGGGGAAATTGAGTTATTAAATAAGGTCATCAGGATAGGCCTCACCAAAAAGGTGACATTTGAGACACCAGTTGTCTGATCCCCTTGGGAACCCCTGAGAAGTCTGTGGACTCAGAATCAGGGCCAGGTGCCTTTCGGGAGCTCCTAACAGAGGAGCAAAATCTAGAATCCCTTCCAGTCTCAGCCCAGATAATGTCATGCTCTTCCTCCGAAACCTTCAATAGCTCCCTACTGCCTGCACAATCAAGTGCAAATCATTCAGCCTGAAATTCAGGACCTCATGGTCCCCAACCTGCCTATTATCTTACAAGATTCTTCCCACCCCACTTCTGCAGCCAAGCCAGTCTACCTGCTATTTCTGGACTATTCCATGCTATGCTTCCCTTCTCCACTCACTTGTCCCCTCTGCTTGAACCGCCCCTGCCCCCACTGGTTTCTGCCAGCCTAGGAATCCCACGTGCCTTTCTCTGAAGCCTTCCCTGGCCCCTGAGGCTGTGGTCTTTTAGCCCCATCACCTTGGCTTGTGCCTTTCTCGTTGCGTGGCCCTTACGCTGCCTTGGGTGTGGGCACTGGTTTAACTGTCTGATCTCCCACCTGACAGGCAGAGCCCAGCAGATACAGGGCTGAGTGAACATTGGCTGAGTTGAGTGTGCCCAGGCTCAAAGGCCCGCAGCAACACTGAGACAAGCTGAGAGAGCCTTTGCCTACTCAGACAAAGAAGGCAGAAATGGGAGGTGAGCAGGAAAGGAGAGAAGGAACTAAAATGTAGGTAAGATTTGATGGAGAAGCTAGTGAAGGAAGGGGAGAGAGAACTCCCCACCATATTTTTCCCAGACAGGCGAACTGTCAAAGACACAAGGTTAGGCCCCTCTTCTTCCCCAGAAGAAGGTCTCTCTTCTCTCGTGAGCATCCTAGGCCAGTGCTTCTTGGTTTCTAACTAGAATACCTTTTGCTGCGGCTGGAGCTCATTTCCTCTGGCTCCATCCTCTGGATTCAGGTCACTATTTGAGTACTCATTTAGCATGGCTCAGAGTGGCTTTCCTTACCCCTCACCCAAGGGGTAGGAGCAAGGTTGTAAGGAGGCTGGCCCCTGGCCTGGGGGCTTGTGTTCTACTTGAGGAGGTCAGGGACCCCTAGAGCCACACAGAGACTGCCTGGGGGCCACGCGAAGTCAGGGAGGTTGTGCCAGCCAGTCACCCCTCAGCCTGTCTTCAGGGCTAAACTTCATCACAAACCGCACCCCTGCAGCACTGGGAGTCTCAGGCCCCTGTGTCCGCACTTTGGCCCCGGCCAAGTGAAGCCATGTGAGGCAGACCTGCAGCCTCTGCCATGAGGCTCCCACCGTTCACTGGAGCAGCTGCACTCAGAGAGAGAGCACCCTCCCTCTGCCTCTGTCCAGCTCCTGCCCAAGGCAGCAAGGCAGCCAGTGGGCTGTCCCTCCCTAGTCTGCTGCCCCGACGGAGGGGTGGTGCCTTTCCAGCAGGAAAGCCTGGACACAATCTGAGCCCACCACCCTCTCTGCAGGGATGCACACATGGTCTCCTCCTGGAATGTCCTGCCCCGGCCTCCACACCACAGCTCCTCCTTCAGGTCAGGATCCCCATAGATCCTCGAGGCTGGGAATGAGGCTGCAGACTGGGCTCAGATCTCCCTTCAGTGACAATAGTTCCTGTTTGGGGATTGTTGTGAGGATTGAAAGAGCTCATGCTTGCAAAGTCTTAGCACAGTACCTGGCAGTAAGCTTTCAATTAGTGTAGCTACTGCTGTTCTTCCCTTAAGAGCTGCCTTGGCTGGAACCTGCCCCAGGCAGCCTTTCCAGATTGCCCCAGGCTCAGTCACAGGCTCCTCCTCAACGCTCCCAGCATCCCTTCAGCAGCCCTCCTGAGTCCACTTATGCAGACGTGTCGTGGTTTCTTTGGGGGTCTGTGTACCCACCAGAATCTTGTGCCTAGACTGTAAGTGCCTTGAGTGCAGGGAACAGAGCCCATTATTTTGCTGAATAAATGATTTCCTGAGTGACAGGTGGGTAACTGTGAGAGACAGACTGTGAGAATAGGATTAAGCCTGCCAGCCCTGACTTGTCCAGGGCCTGTCCTAAAAGAGCTGGAAGCCTGCTGCAAGGCCTACGCAAGGGGGAAGAGGAACCCCATCCCCTGTCGTGTGGTCTAACACAGTGATTCTCAAAACGAGGTCCCAGGTCCAGCAGTGTCGGCATCACCCAAGAATTTACTCGAGACGCAAATTCTCAGGTTCCACCCCAGACCTAGTGCATCAGACACTCTGGGGTGGGGCCCAGCCATCTGTGGTGTAACAAGCCCTCCAGGTGATGCTGACGTACTGAAGTTTGAGAACCACTGCTCTAATGTTTCAAAGTAACTCAGATTCACGGGAGGGGGTCTCTCTCTCAGGGGCCTCTGTTCTGCCGAAGGCTTCCAAGAAGGCTGTCAGGCTAGGCCCCCAGAGTATGGCTCCTGCTAGACCTACATCCTGACCTTGAAACCCTTAGGCCGACAGGACAGGCGCAATGGAGGACACTCTCCCCACGGACCTCCCCTTTCCCAGGTGGCTCTGCTGCTCCAACCTAGCCTGAAGCTAGTGCCTCTCCACGACCACTGGCCTGCATCCTCTGGAGGCCAGCCTCTAGAGCAGGGGCCCCAGGGCAGGCTCCTGGAATGGTAGGGCTGAGCGAGACCCTAGAGATAGATCATTGGCTGTATACACATATGCCCGCAAACACACCAAAACACACATACACACATACATAAACGCACACACATAACTACACATATATGAACACGTAAACACGCATGCACCCCAAAACGCACACAAGCACCCAAAATTCAAATTACAGTCATAAACACTTTCCCAAGCACATCCAAATACCCGCCAAAACATACACAGATACACACACATTCAAAACCCATTGATACACACACCTCAAAGTACACAAACACAAATGCATAGACCTATTGTATTCATTTCCTAGGGCAGCTGTGACAAATGACCATAAACAGGGTGACTTAACAGACATCTGTTCTCTCGTAGTTCTGGAGGCTCTAAGTCCAGAATTGAGCTGTTGGAAGGGCCGCGCTCCCTCTGCAGGCTCCGGGGAAGAATCCTTCCTTGCCTCTTCCAGCTTCTGGTGGTTGCTGACAGCCCTGGGTGTTCCTTTGCTTGTCTGTTCCTCTGTCTTCACATGGTTTTCTTCTCTGTGTGTCTCCATGTAGCCTTATTGTAAGGACACCAGTCACTGAATTTAGGGCCCACCCTAATCTAGTATGGCTCCATTTTAACTAACTATCTCTGCAGAGATCCTGTTTTTAAATAAGGGTGTATTCTTTCTCTTTAGTTGAGGTATAATTTTTTTTTATACATTTATTTATTTTATTTGTTTATTTTTGGCTGTGTTGGGTCTTCGTCGCTGCGCGCGGGCTTTCTCTAGTTGTGGCGAGCGGGGGCTACTCTTCATTGCGGTGCACGGGCTTCTCATTGCGGTGGCTTCTCTTGTTGTGGAGCACAGGCTCTAGGTGCGCGGGCTTCAGTAGTTGTCTCACCGCGGGCTTCAGTAGTTGTGGCTTGCGGGCTCTAGAGCTCGGGCTCAGTAGTTGTGGTGCACGGGCTTAGTGGCTCTGCGGCATGTGGGATCTTCTCGGACCAGGGCTCGAACCCGTGTCCCCTGCATTGGCAGGCGGATTCTTAACCACTGAGCCACCAGGGAAGCCCCAGTTGTTGAGGTATAATTGATAACATTATGTGAGTTTCAGATATACTACATAATGATCGGATATTTGCTTATATTGCAAAATGATCACCACAGTAAGTCCAGTTAGCATCCGGTTAACATCCATCACCATATACAGTTACATAAATAAGGTCATATTCTGTGGTTCCAGGTGGACATGAACTTTGGAGGGACACTATTCAACCCAGTAGGTCCACACATCCCAAACACACAGGTACAGAGACAGACCCACACAGATACACACACACACCCCTTGCAGATGAGAACTCTGAGTCCCTTGATGTCAGAGCTGCCGGTTCCTCCTCCCCGAGCCCAGCACAAAGTTCACACCCTATTGTAGTACCTGTCACGTGGTGCTTTTCATCTTTGTTTTGCTTTTTTTGGTTTAATTTGGTTAGATGTGAACTTAGTACAAAATCCAAAAATTAAAATGAAAATATCATGAAAAGAAAGCCTTCCTCTCCCTGCCTCGGCCTCCACCCCCCAGGTGGCATTCCTCTCCCAGGAGACAACCACTGTCAAGAGTTCCTTGAGTCTCCTTCTGGAGAAAGTCCAGACGCAGGCAGGTGCATGGGAGATGGCATCTGCATCTTGCTTTCTTCACTGAACAGAGCACCTGTCCCTCTTTGTTCTGATTGTGTGCTCTGGCCTGACTGTGAGCTCACTGAGGGCAGGGCCGTCTGCTATGTATCTTTCCTCCCCACTTCCTAGTCCAGTGCCGGGCACAGAGCAGGTGTTCAATTAAGGCTGGCTCTGTCTGCACACCAGCGAGTCATCAACAGCTGGTTGGTCTGCATGGACTAGGGCTCAGCCTCCCGGCTGCAGAGCCTTGGGTCTCTCTGTCTCCCCCAGCACGTGGCACCATCCACCAGAGCCCATGTGGCAGCAGACACAGCTGGGGTAGGACAGCACCCAGTAGCATCCAGTCTATTTGCTTCTGCTGCAGGCGCCTTCATCCCGGCTCTAACTGGGGCTGACTTGGGGATGGACTGGGGCCTCTGCTGTGGCTGCATCTCCCCTGCCCTCCTCTCTCAGTCCACTCAGGACTCCTGCAGAGGAATCCATCAGGGAAGAGGCTGAAGAGAGAACAACACTGCTGGCATCATAGGCTGGGGGATGGGGTCTTGCTGCAGACAAGCCTTTTGCCCAGTCTCCGCTAGCTGAAGGCTTAGTCTGGCCTTGTTACCACGGAGACGGGAATTACGGCAATAACTCAGGTTGAATGGAAGCCTGCAGCTTCACAAGGCTGTGGTGGGCATGTATTTTTTTCCACAACCCTCAGATATGAGACGATGTGTCACTTTTTTCCCCCTAAATCGACAGAAATGGATGCCTCAGTCCAAGATTTCACCATGCCCTCAATCCACTGAGTGAGCAGAACGCAGGGGGAGAGGGAGTAGGGCAGGAGACCTGTGAGACTGGAAGCCAGGGAAATGTTAGCCAGCAGCAACCTTCGCTCATCTGGGGAAGGAGGGGCTTAGGTTAGAGGATTTGTAAGAGCCTCTCCAGCCAAAACACTCTTGAGTTTGAGATCCTGGGGCCAAATGAGACCCGCCCTAGCCCCACTGCCAATCGTCCCTTTCTTCAACAAATATTTGTAAAGCACTGTGCTCTACCCAGCACAGCAGAGAAAATAATGAGCAAATCCAGCCCTGGGCTGTGTCATCAAGGAGCTTTCCATCCACTGGGGGAGTCAGCCATTTGCTGTGTCATCCCATAAATAAAATCAGAGGTACTAGGTACTCACAAGGAAATAACACTTCACTGTGTTGAGCCATGGCTATGTGCTAGGCACTGTTCTGAGTGTTTCACGTGAATTGGTTCATGTACTCCTCACATCCACCCAGTAAGGTAGATGCTATTAACATTCTCATTTTACAAATAAGGAAACTGAGGCCCGGGAGGTTAAGACACTCACCTAAAGACATGAAGCTAGTAAACAGCAGAGGCAGGATTTGGACCCAAGGAGTCTAGCTCTCCCTAGGGACCCACATCTAAATGCCCCCTATGTCTGTCTCCCAGGATGGAATGTGTGGGCTTGACCTGGTCTGGAGTTCTCCCCTAAGGAAGCAAAAATTGAGCTGAGATCAGCTAGTGGGAGAACGAGTTAACTCATGGGAAGGGGAACATTCCAGGTAGGAGGACAAGCATATGCAAAGGCCCTGTGGCAAGAGGGAAGGTGGCATGCTACAGGCATTGAGGGACAGACAGAGGGGCCAGGGGATGGAAATGAGGGGAGAGTTGGGTGAGACGAAGCTAGAGCCATAGGCAGACCTTGTTGGCCAAGTTAAGGAGAGCTACAGAGAGCACTTCCAACAGAGTCCATCATGACCTGCAGGACAACTTAGGCTCCCCTGATCCTGGAAGGGTCCCTAGACACTCCAGATTGGGCTCAGCTCCCCTCACGGTGAGTCCTGCCCCTGTGGCAGCCCTTTTTACACACTATATATTATAATTGCCTCTTAGCCAAGCAAGGCCTTTGTCACGTCCCTTCTAGAATGAGGTTGGCAAAGCGAGAGACACATCTCATTCTCTTTAGCACCTACTACCCTTAGAGAACTCTAGAAAGGATAAGTGAGGGCTCTAAGAGTTGAGGGGAGGATGAAATTGCTGAGACCCAGGGTGCCTGGAGGAAGCGGAGCTGAGCTGGCTTGACAGTGGAGCGTCCTGTCGCGGGGAGGCTCACGAGGCCTTTCCACAAAGCGGAAGAATGGAGTGGGCAGAGAAAGCCAAGGCCTTTGAGGGACAGGGGTCTACCCATCTGCTGGAACTGAGGCTTCTTAGAGGGAGAGGGGGGAGTTAAGACTGGAGGAGTCCCTGGGGCCAAGGGGTCCTCCCCCTGGAGCAGGCCAGGAGTCAAGAGCTCAGATGTCAGAAGGAGCAGTGAGCTGTGGAAAAGCTCAGGCGCTGGCTTCAGACTCCCACCTGCATCTGCTTTACCACTGCTGGCTGTGTGACCCTGGGCAGGCTCCTCACCCTCTCTGGGCCTCAGCATCCTCATTGGTAAGATGGGGACAGTCATCACTCCTGCCCCCACAGGGCTGTTGGGGGTCAGGTGGGATGATGGCTGTAAACACACTTCATAACCTGGAAGGGAGTGTGCCCCAGAGCCTGTCAGGCACCTCAGAGACAGCCCAGAGGTCAGGCCCAGCCCAGGAGGCTCCTGTGTCTCTTTTGTTCCCTTCCCCATGGGAATCTAGGTTCAGACCATCCGCCAAGTGGTCCCCATCTTCCACTGATTGATTGGGGTGGGCTGGGGAAGAAGGGAGGGGCTGAGCAGGGGGCAGGGCAGGCTGGCCCCCGCCTGCCCAGGTGAGAACTGGTCTGGGGAGCCATGGAGCCCCCTCCCTGATCACTGCACCTGGGTCTTCACACTGCGGTCAGCACCGCAGCTGCCAGAGGAGCTACAGAGCTGCCTCGGCTTCCAGGCTGACCCCCAGGGGCCTGGCGGCTCCCTTGGCCCACGTGGTGCACGGTCAAGCCTTGACCTTCCTGCGCCTGGCCAAGCCAGGCCCTGCGGTTGGAGGGAGGAGAAGGCGGCCTCAGATTCAGGCCTTGAGTCTTCTTTCTGAGCAGGCAGCCTGCACAGGAACCCCTGGACCACATATCACCCCGAGGGCCAGGCCCCTGCACCCCGCACTACCCCCTTGACCCCCCTGACAAGCTTGAGTGGTAGCTGGTCAAAATGTGGACACTTGAGGGGGGGAAGAAGAAGGGTTTGATGCCGAAGGCTGAAGGGAAGCTGATTGTAGGTAGGCTTAGAAATATCAAGCCTGCCTTTTAACATATGATTTTTTCTAATTATAAATAATAATTCATGCTCATATTCAATAGTTTTTCAAATTCAGAAAAATTTTTTAAAGACCAGTGAAAGAACATAGTCTCACCACCCAGGGATAACTGGTCTTTTTTTCTACAGGCATTATTTTGGTTTTTTATTCTCCCCCCATCCCCCGCCTTTCGTTTAGAATTGAAATCATCTAGTTTAACATCATTATATCCTGTTTTTACTTCCTACTTCGTCTTTTTGGCACAAGTAGGCAGTTGCCCCTCCATCTCCCAGTGTCCCCCTGTCACTGCCCAGCTCCCAGGGGCTGGTGTCGAACACATCCCCACCACTGCCTCGCCCCTGCCCCCAGCCCCATTTGGACATGATCATGGCTGCTCACCGACTTGGGGGCCATAGGCAAAAAGGCATGAGCCCTGGGTTGGGGTGCAGGGTCTGGAGGGCAAGGGAAGGAACCTTCCCAGCAAGAAGAGGGCCTCCTATGGAGGTCCCAGAGGTAAGACGGGTGAGGGGGAAGCCGGCGCACTCAGCCTCCAGCCTGGGTCCAAATGGCTACCATCTCCCCTGGCTGTGCTGCAGCTCCCTCTGCCCACCGCAGCCTTTCCTCCCTGTTAGTGGAGAGTCCCTTGGATGTAGTACAGATGTGAGGGGGGCCTGTCTTCCTGTACCCCAGGAATACAGCCCTCCTGGAATGGGCAAAGCAGCTCTCTCCCCATTGTGCCTTCAGAGGTCACATGATGTAGTAGAACCAGACCCTTAGATTGCAATCCTGCCTCTGTCTCTCTCCAGCTGTGTAGCTTTAGGCCCATTACTTGAGCTCTCTGAGCCTCAGTTTCTCTACCTTTAAAATGGGGATACTGATGGTACCTACATTTTAGGCTGCTACCTCTTAGCTTGCTCATGAGGTGTGAGTGATGGTCAGTGAGATAAACATACGAAGGCACCAGTGCCATGCCTGGCCCTTCACAAGCATCTGTGTCGTCTCCTTCCCCTTCTTCTTCTGAGGATTTGTCATGAGCTGTGTCCACTCGGGCCTGGAGTTCGTTTCCAGAATTCTTTGTCATCTTTTTCTTTTCTCCATTTAGCTTCTGTATTTAGCCTGGGGGCTTTATTCCTGTTTGCTGGGATGTTTGCTGGTGTTCTCTGCCTTGGGGGTGGCGCACAGCAAAATGATTAGGAGGGGGCTGGGTAGGTGGATGTCCTGGGCTCAGGTCCCACTGCTCACCGGCTGCCTGAACTAGGCTAGTCACTTAACCTCTCTGTGCCTGAGATTCTCTGTGCCCAAGATGGGATAATAATAGTACCTACCTGTTGTTAGTACAGGAAGCAAAAACCACTTTAAGAACTTTAAGCAAATAGAATTTAAACCAGAGAATTACATGCTCATAAAATCACCAGAAGAGTTAGAACCTGAGTCTTTAAAACAGAACAGAACTGACCCACTAGCCAAACTGCTCCTCAGCCACAGCCAGGATGGGACTACTGGAGCCATGAATTCACATCCTCTCACCTGCAAGCCAGGACCAGGGAGCCTCTGCAGCCTGCACCATAGTTTCTTCTTGCCCTCCCTTCCCCGGGAGCCAAAGACTGGGCATTGATCTCTTGCAGACAGCTCCTTCCCCTCCTCAACATTGCTTGTCAGCTGAGCACAGCAAGAACAGCAAGAAGATGGCCTCCGCCCCACTTCTGCCTTATAAACCTATCTCCAGTGCATCTAATCGACTGAACCTGACCTGTATTCAGAACCCCAGCTGCAAAGGGGTGTTGTAAATGTAGTTTTCAGCTTTCCAGCTTCTGCAGTAGAGGAAGGCGCACTAGAAAGAGGTGGGGATGGATGCCGAAGGCCATCGACCGTAGCCAACGGGCGATCTGATAGGTTTGTTAACCCAGATGATGCTTCAAGAGACTTGGCACAGTGCCTGGCACATAGAGCTCATTCAACAGCTGTTACCTGGCCTTCTCGTTATTGGGCCAGGGGTATCAGCAAGCACTGCCCACAGAGCCCTGGCACAGAGAAGCAGCAGCGGAAATGAGTTGCTCTATGTGGCGCTGTCCGTGGTGCTGAGTGCCTTTCTGATTTTAGCTGGCGTGATCGCAAAATGGAACACCAACCCGCTCACCCCGTGCTGGGGCTGGCCACAAGGGTGATGGAGGGGATCATTTAGGGGCTATCCTCGATCCTAGGAAGAGGATAGCAGAGGCAGCCACCCATATTTGGGGTACTTATAGTTTATAAAAATGTCTCCACTTATTATCTCCTTTAAGCAATCTTCATAGCACCCTGGTATAGGCAGGATGGACATAATTATGTCCATTTTATAAAAGAGAAAACTGAGCAGCAAGGGGTTAAGTAACAGCAAATAATAGAGCCAGATCCACACCCGATCTCCTGACCCCAAATCATATGTTCCCTTTCCTCTATGCTGTGACATGAGGCGCAAGACTTGTTAACCCACTATGTGCTGTGGAGAGGTGAAAATGAATGACTCAGGTACTCTCTGCACACTATGCAAGCATATGCAAATCACCCACATTTTATTTCCTGCCCCAAATGTGGCCCTGGATAAAGACCCGTCTATTTCCTTGAGCCCTATAAATGTTGGTCATGGGGGGGGGAACCGCAATGACATAGGCCCTGCCATCACGAAGCCCACAGAGGGCTTCCCTGGTGGCGCAGTGGTTGAGAGTCCGCCTGCCGATGCAGGGGACACGGGTTCGTGCCCCGGTCCGGGAAGATCCCACATGCCGTGGAGCGGCTGGGCCCGTGAGCCACGGCCGCTGAGCCTGTGCGTCCGGAGCCTGTGCTCCGCAACGGGAGAGGCCACAACAGTGAGAGGCCCGCGTACCGCAAAAAAAAAAGCCCACAGATTTGTCAGGGAACTGGCCACTCTTGTGCACGGAAAACCAGGAGAATTGTGCCAGGTGGTGGTAGCAAAGGCCGGCTGTGAAAAGAGGGTGGGGACAAGGTACAGACCGGGCTGCTCACTGGAGGAAGGCTTTGAGCTGGACCCAGGGGCTGTAAGGCTGCTGCGACCAAGACTCCAGCCAAGGCCAGGAAGAAGTGGCTCAAGCTCAGTCAGGGCAGGAAGAGCAGCCCTGATAGATATGGGGGCAGGACAGACGGCAGGCATGGTGCGCCGTGAAGAAGTGGCCAGGCCATCGATCTCTGACATAGGGAGAAATGCAAGAGTTTGGGGATTCAAGTGAAGAAGTGGTGTGGGCCTCTAGATTTCCAGCCAACTTTCCGCAGACTCAAAATGAAGGGGAGGGGAGCTCTCCGGAGAGAGGAATATAAGGACCGGTCTCATGAGCTGCCCCACGGTGGCACGATTTAAGGGGCCACTGAGCTTCCATCCTTTATTCCCAAATCTCCTCATCCTCCCTGCTTATTTAGGGGTTGTCAGAAAACCTTTGGGATCTTCAAGAACTCCTTATCTAGATGCAAATAACCCTAGAAATCTTAAGCTGGTGTTTCTCTTTCTTGGCTGTATGTAAGAATTGACTGGAGATTCTCATTCCTAAAGTCTGGAGTGGGGCGTGAGTATCTGGATCTACTAAACACCTTCCAGGTAATTCCAGTGTCCCCAACCCCAGGCTGAGGATCACTGGTCCAAGCCCAAGAGTGCTGAATGGGGAACCAGAAAACCCAAGTTCTGATCCCAAATCTACCACTTTTCCCAGCCTTAGGTAGATGTCTTCACCTGCTGGTGACCCAGTCTCTTCATGTGTAAAGTTGGACAAACCATCCTGTGAAGATATGAGGAGACCCAAGAGCAGTTTAGAGCAAGGAAGGGCTTACTGACACTTGGGGAAGAGTCATGGCCAGCTTGCGTGGCAGGTGGGGAAAGACATTAACCAGAACCTCATGGCGGTTACACCCGCTTCCCCTCCTCCCTGTGCTCAAAGCCACTGCCCCCTAGTGAGAGTGAACCTGAGCCCCTGAGCTTTTGTCCTGGAAAGCTTGGGGGTGGGAGCAGATCTGAGAGCAGAGGGCATGCAAAGGGGATTTAAGGAAAGACCCAGAGAGGAAAGGGAGATGGGAGGGGTGCCCATGGCCAGGAACGCTATTTTTTTAAGGTCCAGAACCATGGGGAATAATCTTTCTTGTTGTTAACAAGAGGTGATGAATTATTGAAGAGACTGAGAAGGCCAGATGGCAGGGGGTGCAGGACAGGTGCTATAGCTTTGTGTACTCTGTGGCGGGGGGAGACCTGGGGGGGGATCGGGGTGACTTCCCCCCCACAGCTTCTTCTCCTAGGACGTGGCTTGTGACTACAGTGATTTGCTTCTCCAAATCAAAATGCGGGCCCTATGGACCAGTTCCTGAGAGCTCATGGGGATGGTGGAGCAGAGTCAGCTCTGGCCAGTGCCGGCAATGCAGGCCATGTGGCTGTAGGCTGTGTCTCTGGGACACCCGGAATCCTGGCTCCAGCCTGGACCTTGGAAGCCTCCTACGAAAACCCCAGCCCAGAGAAGGGAAGGCAGCTGCCCAAGGTCACACAGGTGGCCTAGAGCCCAGCTCTCCTGGGATCCCTCAGGCCACAGTACCTTCCACTGCTCCACCCTGAGAGGCTGGGAAAGGTTCTATCCCTGGACTAGGGCTTGAGCGAGGTCATCCCCTCCCTCTGACTCCTGCCCAGCACTGCCAGCCCAGCAGAGGCCCAGAGGGTCTAGGAGGTGTCAGAGCAGAGGGTTATGAACTGCCCAGTTCAAGGCCCAGCTCTGCCACTTACCAGCACTGTGACTTTGGGCAAGTTATTTAACCTCCGTGAGCCTTAATTTTCTTTTTCATCTAGGGGAGATTCTAGTACCCTAGGGTACTTCTGAGGATTAAATGAGCTAGTACTTCAATAGGAAAGATTTTCCTATAATAAATGCTCAATAAAGCATTAGGGGTTAATAAGATTGGCCGCTTCTAGGGCTTCCTGGACCACCTAAACTCTGGGATTTGGACTTGGCCTTGAGATGGCCAAGTGGGGAGGAGAAGTGGGGAGCAAAGTGCTGGCCTGTCTAGTTAGGACGGCAGTAGCTGAAACCAGGCCAGGTCTGGAAGCCTGGAAGTGAACGATGGACCAGAGGAGTAATAAGGGCAAAGCCAGTTCTTTCTGAAGCCTTTGCCCAGTTTCTGAGGAAAACTTTGGCCAGGCCTGGGACTGCTGAGCCTCCAGTTTGTGCTGCAGGAGGCTGATGGGGCAGAAACGGGAGGGAGGAAGGCCTCGCACTACCTTATCAGATAAGATGTGCAACTGAAGGGACCTGAGAATCCTGACTCACCAATCACCCTTAACACCATCCCCCCTCCTTGGCCCAAAAAGCAAGGCTGACATTTGCTTTCCATGTACAGGAAGAGCAGAAGCAGCACCAGCCCCAGGCTGCAGTTGGAGGATATTGTAAGGTCCTTCGCATGCTCTGCATCTCTCCTTTTGCCTGTTCCAGAGCAGAGTAGGGGGAAGGATGCTAGGAATGGTCCCGTCCGGGCCCCTTACTACCATCTCACAAAGAAGCTAATGACAATGATGGCAGTGCTGGCTAATTTTGAACACATGTATTTCCAAGCACCATGTAAAGGGCTTTATGTGAATTATCTTACTTCATCTTCACAATAACCCTGAGAGGCAGTACTGTTGTTATCCCCACTTTCCAGATTTGGAAACTGAGGCTCAGAGAGGTGAAGTCACTGTCCATGCTCACACAGCTAGCAAGGGTGGATCTGGGACTTAAGCTCAGACACTCTGGGTCCAGAGAGCCTACTTTTCCCTGATGCTCTGAACAGCCTCCCTGTGCTCTGCTGTGAAATTCATGCCCAAAGAGAGGAGTTCCTTTACACCCCCTGCACCAGGCAGGTTGGTGTCCCTGCTCTGTGTTCCTTTAGTACCCTCCAAATTTCAAGTTTTATTATTTCCAGGGCCGATACTCTGGTCTCCAGAAAGCTTTCTGTCATCTTCTTCACACACAAGAACTAGTTCCACCTCCAGAAAGCTCTCCTTCCGGAAAGAAGAGAGAAGGAAGGTCCAGGCATGGTTTAGGGGTGAGGAGAAAAGGCTGGGTGCTGCTCTGTGTTTCCATGGCAACGCAGCAGCCTTCCTCATTACTGCTTTGTTTGCTGCTGAGGAGGGTGGTGAGGTGGGGGTGAGGCTCTCTTCTCTCCTTTCCTTCCTCACCATCCCTTCAGGCTGGGCAGCCAGGTGAGCTGAAAGCCTGCACCTGACACAACCTTGCTGGCTGGATTCCACCCGACTCCAAGCTTAGAGGCTGGGACCTTGTAGCTGGAGTCCTCCTGGGCAGAATGGCAGCCTGGGCCAGGCCTCTCAACAGCATTCCCCTCCCCGGATCCCAAAGGCTGTGAACTCCCTAAAGAGGATGGCATGTTTGTACCTCCAGGGTCTCCACAGGGCCTGGCAAGAGTAGACACTCAATGGATTCTTATTGAACGAATGAATGAACAAATGAAAGAACAGACCAGCAATCCATCCTATACTAGAGCTACGAGTATCATTTTCACTTTCCCAAACCTCCATGCTCTGTCTCCCTTCTGGGTCTTTGCCAATACGGTTCCCTCTGCCCATGCTTCCCCACTGCACTGTGCTGATTCTGACACCTCACGTCTCAGCTTGGAGGTCACATGCCCACAGAGGGTTTCTGTGACTGCTTGATGGTAGGCCCTCCCCATGGCCCCTGGGCTACGGGAGTGTGCTGGAGTGCAGAGGCATGTGCCTTGTGTGCTTGTGTGTCTCCCCAGTGAGTCTGGGAGCCTCGTGCAGCTGGGAACCATGTCTGCCAGGCCCCTAGATCCTGACATGAGGCCTGGCCCATAGTAAGTGTGCAGCTCTTCTTTGTGAAAGGTCAGGAAGGACGGGGTGGTTCTTTTGGAATAAGAGAGAATGAGGGAGTGGGAGTTGATGAGTGAAAAGAATAGCATACAGAACTCAAACCTCCTTAGAGTCGGATGGAAGCCAGAGCTCTTCACAGCCCAGGACCCCTCCCCTGCCCTCATCATGCATAGCGTTAACCAGATAATAGCAACAGTCCCAAGTCCTTGTGGCTGTGCAGCAGCTCACCAAAGCTCTTTCACATCCTTGGCCTGGTTCCAGTCCCCAGACAGCCTTGAAGAGAGGGCCTTATGAATTGTTCCTCTCATTTTTTTTTTTTTTGCGGTACGCGGGCCTCTCACTGTTGTGGCCTCTCCCGTCGCAGAGCACAGTCTCCGGACACACAGGCTCAGCGGCCATGGCTCACGGGCCCAGCCGCTCCGCGGTATGTGGGATCTTCCCGGACTGGGGCATGAACCCGTATCCCCTGCATCGGCAGGCGGACTCCCAACCACTGCGCCACCAGGGAAGCCCCTGTTCCCCTCATTTTAAGGTGCTGGGCAACTGGATAGCCACATGCCCAAAGATGAACTTGGACCCTTACCTCACACCATATGCAAAATAACTCAAAATGGATCATCAACTTTACTGTAAGAGCTAAAACTATAAGGTTTTTAGAAACATTGAAGAAAATCTTTAAGACTTTGGGTTAGGCAGAGACTTCTTAGATACAATACCAAAAACATGGTCCAAAAAAGAAAATTTGATAAATTGGACTTTGTCAAAATTTATAACTTCGGTTATAACTTTGGCTTCAAAAGACACCACAAAGAAAATGAAAAGAAAAGCAAAAGACCGCAAAAAACTATTGGCAAAACACACACATGATCAAGGAAGAGCATTCCAAGCTCAAAGATGATGAAAGGGGCCCTGAGGGATGATGCCTCCAGCAGAGACAGTCTGGGTTCCTAAGTCTCGTGGACTCTCCACTGCGTTTGCTCTTTTCCAGCAGCCCCGTAGCTGAGCCCCGTAGTTGAGTGGGGCTTCCAGGCCTGACTGGGACTCTCGCTGGAGAACTGACTCAGGTAGGAAAAGTCTCTCCCAAGGCCTGCAGACTTAACCAGCTGCACCTCCCTCCTTTTTCCACCTGCTTCCTCAACAAGGGCTCCCCTGAGTGGCCACTGGCAGAACTGTAGCTTCCTGCCACAGCTGACCCAGAGCCTGGGATGGCTGAGATGCCTGTTCCGTCTGCCAGGAGACCCCAGGAATGCCATCGCTGCTACTCTGACTCTCGGGCAGATGGCTTACTGTTAAAATGTACTGTGTTCAACGTAAACTATTACACTTTTACATTTGGCTAAACATGTCAGTGTATATGCGTGGAAACCAGTGACCTGGGATAATTAAACTGTGGGCAACCTAGGCAGAAAGAGAGGGGAGCAGAAAGTAGGGAAACTTAAGAAGGTAGGCAAGAGGCTCCCTGCTCCCTGCTCCCGTCAGATGCTGATCCGGAGGCGGGTGTTGTCCTCCTTCCTTTTTCCAGGACTAATCTCATTACGCCCTTTTCCCCTATTTTTGTGAGTTAGCACAGGGAATCCAGACTCCCAGGCCACCTCTTGTCTCCTGTACTCCAGTCCCTTTACCTTTATTCCCTTTTCCATCCCCAGCACCCAACCATCCCTAGTACCTAGAACCATTCCAATGTGTCCCCTGGAACTCTGTGTCCACTTTTCATTTTACAGATATCTATGTGATACTTCCTGTGTTCCAGGCATTTTTCTCCATGACTGATAAACCTTAGTCCACATGTCCCTCTTAACAGCACTGTGAAGTGGGTACTAACTGATAGCACCATCCCCATTTTACAGATGAGTAAATGAGGCATGGATAAAGAGCTTGCTCCAGGTCGCTTGGCAAGTAGGAGTTGGAACTGGGATTCAGTGCCAGAGCCCGCGGTGCCCAGAAACACCCCCCAGATCCTCAGAGCATCACCTTTTCACTGGGAACTGAAACCCAAGACTCCCGAGGAGGCTTACCACCCTCTCCGCAAGTGGTTTCTGTTTCTCTCCCAATATCATGGATCTGGGGATGGGAGAGATGTCTTTCTTGCTCTTCTTTGTAACTTTCAGACTATTCTTCCCTCCTCCCTGCAAAAGCTCCCGTCTTGTACCCACGGGTGTCAGCCTAGACGTCCTGCTCCCCCTCTGTGTCATAGGCATCTACTCCCCCCGACCCGGGTCACACCCCTCCTTCCTGGAAGAGTTCAGTTCCTGCCTCAATGTCATGACACTACTGCTCCTGTCTTCATTCTTGCTGATTTCAGTATCTACATATCCACAGAGATGATCTGTCTAACAGTCTAGCCCCATGGTTCTTTGACACTCAGCCTCTCACTCCATGGAAATGCCCTAGACCTTATCACTACCAATAACTGCAATCCCTTCTTAATCTCAACATCACCCAGATCATTTTCCAACAGCCAGTTTCTGTCTGTCACCTCACACCCTCTAGGACTCAAAAATTCTTCTACCCACTGGAGCTCCAACAGCTTTCACTGTTCCTTGCCCTTCTCACGTTTCATTTCTCTCCTTACGTGCCTTAAATTCCACGGCCAGTCATTAAAATTACTCCCTTTCACCTTCAATCCTCTTGTTTCATTCTCATACTTGCTTGGGAAAACCGCCACCCTGGTTAAAACTATCTGTGTGACTCTTTCACACCTGTAAGCACACAGATGGATACAGTTGAGGGAAATGCACAGTAAGTCTGGCTGCTCTTGTTGGAAATTCAAGACCGTGAACCTCAGTGGGCCCCTAGAGCTGCCCGTCAGTCCTGCTACATTCCCCTAACCCATTCACTCCTCTGGATTTCTGCTTCTACCTTTCTTCCTGTTCTCAAACAGCCCATGTCTGCCTACCACCAGCATCACACACTCACCTGAGACCTTGTTCCCTCTTTTACTGAGAAAATAGAAACTGTAAGGAAAGCACGTCCACAATCTCCACCAGTACTCCTGCTACCGCGGGTCAGCTATCCGCCCTCAGCTCTCAGCAGAGGCCAGCTTCTCTCCTTGGGCACTAGTTCCCAACCCCTCCTACATCCTCGCTTTGCTCTAGTGATTCTGCATCTCTTACATCACCAGATTTTTATTTTCTATTGGATCGTTCCCATCAGCATACCATGCGCAGCTATTTCTCCCTTCCTAACCACTTCCACCTCTCCATGCTCTTCGAAAGAGTTGCTGACGCCCCTGGCTCCAAATCCTCTCCTATCATTCTCTCTTGCAGCTCTTCTAGTCTGGCCACCGATAACCTCCACCTTGCTTCAACTGTGGCTCCTCCTCAGTTCTACTCTTACTTGACCACATCAGCACAACTGGCCCCTCCCTTCTCCGGGAAGCATTTTCTTTACCTGGCTTCCAGGACAGCACCGTTTCCTGCTGTTCCTCCATCCTCACTGCCTGCTCGTCTCAGTCTCTTTTTCTGCTTCCTCCTCATTTGACCAACTTGCATATATTAGAGCAGCATTCCAAGGCTCAGAACTTGACCCTCACCCTCCACTCCAGTGATCCAGTCCTACGCCTCGAACCGTCATCTGTCTCCATGCTGGCGACTCCCATGTTGTGTGTCCAGTCTCTCCTCTGAACCGCAGACGCATATCCAGCCACCTGCCTGGCATGTCCACAACCCAGCTCCCGGTCCCCCCGCCGTCCTGCACTTCCCATCCAGCACTTCCTGTCTTTTTCATCCAATGGCAGCACCTCCAGTTGCTCAGTCCACAAGCCTTAGTCATCCTGGATTCCTCTCTTTCACGCTCCCCGTTCAATCTATCAGCGAGTCTGGTTGGCTCCACCTTCAAAATATTTCCAAAATCTGACCACCTCACGGCTCTCATCGCAGTCCAGGCTACCACTATCTCTCTCTTTTTTTTTTTTTTTTTGCGGTACGCGGGCATCTCACTGCTGTGGTCTCTCCCGTTGCGGAGCACAGGCTCCGGACGCGCAGGCTCAGTTGCCATGGCTCACGGGCCCAGCCGCTCCGCGGCACGTGGGATCCTCCCGGACCAGAGCACGAACCCGTGTCCCCTGCATCGGCAGGCGGACTCTCAACCACTGCGCCACCAGGGAAGCCCGAGGCACCGCTATCTCTTGCCTGGGTTGCCACAGAGTCCTCCCAAATGACCTCTCTGCTTGCCCTCACCCCCATTTATTCTCAGTGCCAGGGTCAAAGTGACCCCTTTAAAACATGAGTCACTTCATGTCACTCCTTTGCTCAGGTACCCCCCATGCCCTTCACTCTCCCCTGTCCAGCCACGCCGGCCCATTAGCTTTTCCTCTGCTCCAGGCAAGCTTGCACCACCGCTACTACCGCCCCAGGCTTTTGCTCTGCCTGCAGTGCCTTTCCCCCACGGCTGCATGGTCTGCTCCCCTCTCTTCAAGTCTTCGCTCAGATGTCATCCTCTCAGTGAAGCCTTCCGCAATCACCCTCTTTACAATCCTAATCTCACCCTGACCCCTGCACTGCTTCTCCCCACTAGAATCCCACGAGGGAGGGATTTTTTTGTCTCGTTCATTGATATACCACCAGCATTAGTCTAGCACAAAGCAGTCGTTCACCAAATATTTGTCGAATGAACAAGCCTACTTTTCTTGAATGGGAGTGAAGAATTTCTAGAGTGTGATGCAGTCTGGAGCCCAAACAAATGATCTTTTAAAATCAGAGCAACCTTGCAGGTAAGTCCAAGCAGCTGCTGGTCACATCCAGCTTTTGCTCGTACTTTCTGCTCTTACCCAGGTCTGAAGAATACGGATGCCTGTGACCACGAGCTCAGCATCTGAGTCTCTGACTCACTGTATTGGCTCACGACCATGAACAGGTGTTGATCTCCCCGGTTCAAGTTCTAGGTGAAACAGGGAGTCATTGCTGTGTGTCAGGCACTCTGTATCCTTTCCTTACTTAGTCTTGGGAGCTATTGCCTTTCTTGGAAACTAGATGAGAGAATCGTAAGACGTTAAAGATGATCGTCAGTGGCCCTACCTGCGCGGCACCCCGTGATACAGTGGTTCCATCCTCTAAACTGAACCTTTCCTCTCTGAGACCTTTGTGAGGCTGGTTCATTTATATACAAGAAAAGCTTCACAAAGGTAGAAGTAGGAAGGCCCATTGGAACGACTGCTTTGTGCATTTTACAACTCTTTTAGCAAAAGGAGCAAGTGGTACAAAATAAACACTCTCCCGGGGAATCTGGGCTATTCTGTCATCTTGGCCCTGGGTTTGAGGAAGTGGTGTCTTACAGCAGCAGTCCCCAGCCTATTTGTCACACGGGACCAGCTTCATGGAAGACAATTTTTTCATGGACTGGGGGCGGGGGTAGGGCATGGTTTGGGGATGATTCAAGCACATTACATTTATTGTGCACTTTATTTCTGTTATTATTACATTGTAATATGTAATGAAATAATTATACAACTCGGCATAATGCAGAATCAGTGGGAGCCCTGAGCTTGTTTTCCTGCAACTAGCTGGTCCCATCTGGGGGCGATGGGAGACAGTGACACCCGAAGTGTGTTGCTTATGTCTAGTCTGCTCTGTAAGACGCAGCTTAATTGTCACTCTCCACTCACTGATAGGGTTTTGATATGAGTCTGCCAGCAACTGATTTATTATGGTCTCTGTGCAGTCAGACCTCTCTGCTAATGATAATTTGTGTTTGCAGCCGCCCCCCAGAGCTAGCATCACCGCCTCAGCTCCACCTCAGATCATCAGGCGTTAGATTCACATAAGGAACGCGCAACCTAGATCCCTCGCATGTGCAGTTCACAGTAGGGCTCCCGCTCCTGTGAGAATCTAATGCTGCCCCCCATCTGACAGGAGGCGGAGCTCAGGCGGTAATGCAAGCGAAGGGAGCGGCTGTAATCGCTGGCCCGCTGTTCATCTCCTGCTGTGTGATGTCCCACCAGGGGGTTGGGGACCCCTGTCTTAAAGGACAGGGCTGCATGCCATCTCAGGGCTGAGCCTCCTGCCTTGACCATTTATAAGCTCAGCGCACCCCTCCCAGCTCCCCGGCAGGCTTCTGCGTGTTGCATAATGGGGGGGGGAGGGGGGCCTCATGTTTGACCTGGAAACCCCTCTGTTCACCAGGGAGCCTCCCAGGATGACTGTCTCGCCGGGCAACCTGAATATGGTGGAAAAGTCCCGGAACTTCTCGGCTGACGACTGCTTCCACTCTCGGAGCACTGTCCTGCAGGGGCAGCCCTTTGGGGGTATCCCCACTGTGCTGTTCCTCAACGTTATCTTGTGGGTGGTGAGTTCTGGGCAGTGCAGTGGGCAGACAGAGAGGTCTCACCCAGGGTGGATGGTCCAGCTTTCACAAATGATACAAGGGGCCCCAGCTGTCCGTGGATGCCAGCCACAGTGGTGGGAACTATCTGAATGTCAGTCCTGCCCAGGGAGGCCCAGGGTGGGTGGGCCTTGGAGAAGAGGAGGCTGCAGGAGCAGTGGAATCCCTGATTCTCTTCCTTGCACCCTTGTCCAAAGGTCCCCCTGGCCAGTGCCCTTGAGCCTCCCATCTGTCCCCTGATTTATTCAACGAGTGCTCTGTCCACTGTTCTGAACGTGCCACCAGCGCCTCTATTCAACCACTCTGAGCATCCACTCTGTGCTGGGATGCTGCCGGGCACTGGGAATCTAGAGTTGCAGAAGGCATGACCCCCACCCTGACAGAGCTGGCCACCTAGCGGGGAGCCCCTGGGGACCTCAGGGACAGTCTTCCCCATGGGAATTCAGGGGTCAGTCGAGGGGAAGGCATCCATGAGCTCTCTTGCGCCATGTTGCTTTTCCTGACCTATAGGTCATCGTCTTGGTTTACTCCTTCCTCCGGAAAGCCGCATGGGACTACGGACGCCTGGCTCTGCTGATACACAACGACAGGTGAGGAGAGGCTGGGCGTCGGGAGTGAGCTGCTAGCTTCATCGGGGGATGTGCTGCTGTGACCAGTGCCCATACTGCACAGGTGTCTCGTCAGCAGGTGGCATCTTATTACCACCCCTGCCCGTGTTCTAGCCCTCCCTGCATTAGGGTGACTTGGAGAGCAGCCACCTCTGGGCACAAGGCCACTTTTTTCTCCGATCTCAGCCTTTCTGGATCTCATGGTTCCCAAGATGCGTTGGCCACCTGTCTGTGCCCAGAGCTGTGTGCTCAGCAAACACGTTGAGGCGTGTCTGCTACTGGGCAGGAGGGGACCACAGCCCTCAGCCCAGGGAGCAAGGCTGGCACCTAAGAACTTTCTCCTTTTCCACCTCCCCACTACCCTTCCTGGCCGGCAGCCTGACCTCGCTGATCTATGGGGAGCAGAGCGAGAAGACGTCTCCCTCGGATATTTCCCTGGAGATGGAACACAGGGACAAGGTGGGTGCTGGGGTGGGCCTGGGCCTGGTGAGGGCGGGGGCAGGGGTCCGGGCATCTGCAGGAAGGAGCGGGTTCATCAGCTGGGGCTTTGCAATCAGCCACCCAACCACTCCTAGCAACGTGACCTTGGACAAATGCCTCCACCTTGCCAAGCCTGTCTCCCCATCGGAAATATGGAGACACTGACCGTACCTGCCTCCTAGGGTGCCGAGAAGGTGGTGGCAGTAAGTGCACGAAGGAGAAAGGGAGCAAGGAAGGCCCTCCAGAGCGAAGGAGTGGAGCTAAAGCGCTCTAGATGGCGCTCGGGACTGGTCCGAGCTGAACTCCAGAAGAGAGGTCTGGCTTGCTGTCTCCACATTCTCACCTCCCTCTCACTCCTCAACCCCTCACACGTGGCTCCCACCCAGACAGCCCCAGGGCCACCAACGGTCCCATGCGATGAAATCCAATGGGCTCTCCTCAGTTCTCATCTCTCAGAAACACCTGAGTCTGCGGATCATCTTCCCTCCCTTTTTTTTTTTTTTTTTTTTTTTTTTGCGGTACGCGGGCCTCTCACTGTTGTGGCCACTCCCGTTGCGGAGCACAGGCTCCGGACGCGCAGGCTTAGTGGCCATGGCTCACGGGCCCAGCCACTGCGAGACATGTGGGATCTTCCCAGACCGGGGCACGAACCCATGTCCCCTGCCTCGGCAGGCGGACTCTCAACCACTGCGCCACCAGGGAAGCCCTCTTTTTAAGTTTTTTAAATAACGTATATTTTATTTTTAAAAAATATTTATTTATTTATTGGCTGCGTCGGGTCTTAGTTGCGGCACGCAGGATCTTTCGTGGCAGCGAATGGGCTTCTCTCTAGTTGTGGCCTGCAGGCTTCGTTGCCCCGTGGCGTGTAAGATCTTAGTTCCCTGACCAGGAATCAAACCGGCATCCCCTGCATTGCAAGACCGATTGCCAACCACTGGACCACCAGTGAAGTCCCTGCATTCCTTTTGTTCAGCAGTCTTAACCCAGTCCGTGATGATTCCTCATCTACACAGTTAATCTAGCGTGCCCGCTTCCCCCACTGAGAGCTATACCGGTCTTACTCCCCACTGTCCCAGCACCTGGTCCAGCCTGTCGTGTAATTAGTATCGGATATGTGTTTGTTGGAAGCAAATTTTCATCCATTTTCATCCCTCCAAGAGACCTGGTCCCTTTACTTGCCGAGACCTGCCCCTGACAAGAATGGGAGCCTCAGACAGGTTCACGTCCTGGAGGTTTCCTCTGTCGAATAAGGACAGTAACACCTACCTTGCAAGGCAACTCTCAGACTTATCTTTAGAAACATCACTTCAGCTTTGTGTGGTTTTTTTTTCTGTACAATGACATTTTATTTTAAAAATATCTAGAAGATAAATCATGATGGCAGCAGTGGGGTAGTCAAACAGAAGAGGGTAGAAATTAGACACGGAGGAAGAGTGCGCTGAGGTGGCCCCTGGCAGATGGCGAGGCCTCAGCCAGGCTGAGTGGAGTGGGTGAAGCGAACAGGTCTCCTCATAGCGCCCTCAGCAAGTCAGGGCGGATGTGGCGGGAGTGGGGAGGATGGAGCCACTGAGGTGGGTGCAGTGAACGGACCGCTGTCACTCAGGCTTGTCAGCTGAGCTGGCTCCTGGGAGCCTGTGGCCATTTCCACGGGGTGGGGAGAAAAGGAGAGATGTGTCTGCTTCTCAGGCCCACTGTTCAGCTGCTAAGTTTTCTGAATGGTTTATGCCTTTCAGAGGCACAATATATATGCAGGGGAGTGTGTGTGTGTGTGTGTGTGTGTGTGTGTGTGTGTGTGTGTGTGTGTGAGAGAGAGAGAGGGAGAGAGAAAGAGAGAATATGGGTCCATACCTGGTCACTCACACATCTGTGTCCACGTGCCTTTCATGGGTACATAGGCCACACTTCTACTCACTACCTCTGTCCTCCCACCGATACTCCTCCACTCTGCATATCCACTAGGGCCCGTCAGCAAACCTGCTTGCTCCCTTAATGAATTGCACGTTGGCCCAGAGGTGGGAGGTGAGGAAAGACTCCCCATGTAGGGAAGGGGTGGCCAGACTCTCAGCCCAAGTCTTGTCTAGCAATTCACCCCCTCCCTGGGACTTTCCCAGTCGCCACTGCCACCATCATGCCATTTCCCGTCATCGCTCTGCCTCATCCCCGGGCTTTTATCCCTACTTTAGTTCCCTAGGATATAGCTGGGGAAATGGTCCCCCCACAAGTGGACATTCCTGATGGGCATTCCCACTGTCAACCCACCCAGCACAGGGAGGAGGCCTAGAAGGTGGGAACCTCCTTCTGTTTCATGTTTGCCTGCCCCTCATTTCTTCCTTTTGGGAAATATGCCTTCCCCAATCCATGTGGTTCTGGGGGACTATCAACCAAGTGGGCCTGCCTGGGTCGCTGATGGGCTCGTGACCCAATCAAGAGCTGCAGCCTTTTCCAAGGTTTTGCCAAACCCCTGGGATCCCAGAAGGAAGCATGACCAGGGTAACTGAAACAGCTACAACATCTGGCAGCTTTTAGAGCTGTGGCCCTCTGCCTACCCTATGCATACAATCCCCGAGCTGACTGCCTCTCTAGCCCCTCCCAGCCCCCAGCTGAGGCCACCTTTTCCCACCACCCGGAAACTCCAGACAGCAAGACCCTGAGAGAAATGTATAATCGACAGGACCCCCAGATGCAGAAGAAGAAACCCAGCTCAAGTTAGCATTATAACAAAAGGGTGATGTGTGGCCTGAGTGCGGGGAAATCTAAGGGAAGCAGCTGCTTCGGGTACAGCTAGATCCAGGAAGTCCAGCATTGCCACCAGGATCCCCTCTGTGGTCCTCTCTCCTCTGAGCAGGCTTTTTATCTCAGACAAGCTCCTGCATGTGGCATCAAAGACTCACAGAGCCCCTCCAGGATGCCTGGTGTTGACCGAGATGCAAGAACTCAGAGGAAGACCCTTCTCCCAACACCCATATCAGTCCCCTTAAGAGCATTTTGCTTGGCCCCTCTTGGGTCATGTTCCCGTTGGTCAACTGACCACTGGTAGTAGACACCTTCTTGACGGGCCACATGCATAGGGGAGGGGCATTTCCCAGAAGGAAGCAACGAGGGACAGACAGAAAGCAATTGACATCCACCCCAAAGTCCCTTCTCTCCCTCCAGTCTGAGGCCCACCCTCTAAGCCACCACTTGCTGTAACAGGATGCCCGACTTCTGAAAAGACATCTCCCTCAGCACCGATTCCAGTCCAGACCTTGCCGGGGGAGGAAGCCCCGGACACTGCCTCACTGCCTCGGACGCCCCAGCGCTGGGTTTTCTCACACTTTCTCTCCTTTTTCCCCAGGGCTTCTATTCCTGGTTTTTCAACACCATCACCATGAAGTAAGTGCCTGAGCTTCCTGAGCCTTGTCTGGGGGAGGGTGGGGACAGGGTCTCCTGCACTGCAGGACCAGGCCTTGGGCCTAAGTTCTGTGCCCCAATGTCCACTCCCCACTCCCCCTGCCCACCGCAGCCCGGCCCTGGCACAGGACGCTTTCTCGTGCTCCATTGGTGAAATGGGGACAGGACGCTGCCCACAGCCCATTTTCCCTCTGCCACAGTTCTCAGGAAAGACCCCTCTCACATGCTTGTAAAAATGCTTTTATGAAGCCCACACGAGGAAAAAGAAATCCTTCCCAGGTACTCTTTGCTTTACTTCTGTGAACATCATTCCTTATATTTGCCTAGATGGAAAAAACAAAAACCACCAGGCGGAAGGGCAGGTTTCCTCTCCCAGCCTCCATGCCCATTACGGAGGGACAGCCCCTGGCCCACCACACCTTCTGGATCTCTTTAGTGTGAGACCCCGCTTGGCAAGGAGAGAGACCCCGAGTCACCTGTCATCTCCCGATGGCCTCGTACCAGCCAGACGCCTCCGCAGAGCAGACACCTGTCAGAGCTCCATGCCTCCACACACATGCACACACACGTGCACACACATGTGCATACACACTTAACATGTGTGCACACAGCTGTCGCCACCTCAGAGCGCTGTGTGTTCCTGGGCTCTCCCTAAATATCCCCCATCTGGCCTGCCCTGCCTGTCCTTTGAACCCCTCCTCCAGGGTCCGTCCTTGCCTGGTGATGCCTGCCTTAGGGTGCAGCCTCAGTGCTCCCCAGAGGCCACCTGCACCAGGGGCCTGCCTGGACCTGCACGTCTGCTTCTTTGCCAAGGCCCTTAGGGCTTCTTCCTTCATGTACCTCCATGCCCACACCATTCAAGGGCCTTGCTGGGAGCATTCAGACATTGCCGCAAGATCCCATCCACCCTCATGAGCTACACCAGGGCACCTCTCTTTCCCCAGACCTGTGGAAGGGCCTGGGACCCTTTGGGGGCACAAGATACCATGACTGGGCCTTGGGAATCCAGAGCTGGGCTTGGGACCAGCAGCCTCTGGGGTTTGAGCCCCAGCTCCACTGGTGGAGGACTCCCCATGGCCTTGGCCTCTCGTCTTCGTTCATCGTTCACCAGAGTCCCGAGGAAGTGATACAGCTAGTTTGTGCGTGGGTGGGAATCTTAGCCACATGTTGGGGGAGTGGAGGGGAGACTTTTATTTCTTGGCACCTTCTCTGGTTTTGCTTTGTTAATTTTTAAAACATGCACCAGCTTGCATAAATACATCTTTATTAAGAGAAACCTATACCTCCAGTCTCCCATGCCGCTCTTCATGACCGCCCTTTCCTGCAGAAGCCAAAGTCCCAGCGCACAAAGCCCACTCAGTCTAGTTAGAAAAACATGGGTTGACAAGACCCACTACACATGATTGATAATGGGGAGAGCATAACTGCTGGGCAAAGGGCATTTGGGAGAGCGAGAAATTAATTCCAATTTGGGGGTTCTGAAGAAGCATAGTTTTGAGCGAGGCCTTGGGGAATGGGAAGAATTTTGACCGTTGTGATGTGGAGGGCCCATCAGAAATTAAGGACTGCATGAGCAAAGGTTTGGGGCAGAGATGGACAGGGAGTGTCCAGAAATGGTAAATCTTCTGGTGTGGCTAGAAACAAGAGTACATAGCAAGAGAGGGCATGAAAGATTGGGCCGGAAGGATCAGCTGGGATCTTGACTACCATACCGAGAATCTTGGCCTTTGGTTTAGAGGCAGCAGGGAGCCAGCGACTACTTTTGAGCGGGACACTCAGGTGATGTCTGTTTGTAGGCAGGGGCATGAGGGGTGAATGGCAGTAGGAAGAGTCCAAAGGCAACGTGAGCAGCTAAGAAGGTTTTTCCAGTGTCCAGGTGAGAGGTGCTGGTGACCAGGGAAACAGTGCGGAGGAGACGTGGGGAGGGAGATGATGGGGCAACAACAGTCAATGGGTTGTTTCCACCTGGCTTCCACCTGGTTAGGAAAAAGGGAGAAATCGAGGTCTGGCTTCTGCGGAGGGTAATAATACCACCAGTTGGGAGATGAGGAGAGATGATGAGTTGGGAAATTAATGACATAGGGCCGGGGTGAGCATGTGAGTTGACCGGCAGGCGGTTGAGAAACAGGATTAAAGCTTAGGAGAAAGGTCGGACCTAGAGATTTAGACTTGGGATATGGGTGCACAGAGGTCGTAGTTGAAGTCATGGGAGCAGATGGGACACCCAAGGGAAAGGGCCCAAGGAAGAGACTGGTTGGGACAAGAGAAAAAGGTGGCAACCTCTAGGGCACGGGCTCACTGAAGCCAGGCAGGCGCGACGTCCAGACAGGGTGTGGTCAGCAGCCTCCAGCCCTACGAGGTTGAGTAGCATGAGCGCTCAGCAGAGGATGTCGGCTTTGGGGATGCGAATCTCCACTGGGAGCGCAGTTCCGGGACGAGGAGATGTCCAAGAAGTAGGGGCAGAGAATGGAAGCCACCTTTTTCAAGAGGTGGGTGGGAGCAGGGAAGGAAGGATATTGGATGGAACTTGAAGGGAAACTGGTGAAGGAGTGGATGCTTAAGGAGTTTCTTGGGGTTTTGTTTTTTAAGAGTAGCAAATGAGCCCTTGAACCTGGCTGTAGTTGAAAGGGAAGAAGTGTGGGCATCTGTAGAGACAGATGGATGTTAATTTAAAGATGAGACAGGTAGAGCAAGTCTCCAGCAAGAGGTAGAGGAGAGGAAGTGATTACAGCAGAGATGAGAATTAATTGTGAGTAGGAGAAAGAGTGATGCCTGGAATGTCATGGGGCCGGCACTTTAAAAAGTGGCGGGAAGAGAACAGAATTGAGTAGAGGAATATGTATAGGCAGACTCAAAAATTCAGGCTTCCCTCAGAACTGTAAGATAGGCTGCTGAGTATAACCTGCGCTGGTGCAGATGGAGCAATGGGCCCAGTGGGGAGGCGGGAATTGTCAGCCCAGAAAGGAGATTCTTGTGTTCTTCGTCCCGTCCAGCCCTCTGCTCCCTCCACCTGGATGGAGGCTCTCACCCTGCCTCTGGCACGCTGCTTCTATCAGGTGAGCAGATCTTGGCACCCCAAGCCTGCAGGGGGACATTCCCCCATTCTCCCTTCTCACCAGTTCTCATCCACCCCATTCTTGGGATTTAATTCTCAAGTCCAAGGCAGGAAGTATTTTAACTGCTTGAAGTTAAAAAAAGGTTGAGAGCTCTAAATAATTACCTAAATGGTGATACTGAAAGCCTTAAAGATATGCTCTTTGTAATAGTGTTGAAAAATAAATCTGAATCCTGGACTGAGTGCTAGGAGTTGCATGCAACCTTCAAGTCTGATCAGAGGGCAAGGGTGAGTAAACTATGGCACGTCCACCAAAGGCGGGGGCGTGCAGCTTGGGGCTGGGTATGAATCAATAATCCACAAACAGAGGCTATCGTCACCATTATTATTGGGCAACCATAAAAATATTTAGACAAAATGTAAAACGGTCAGAAAAGACTTAAGATTAAATGCTGAGCAAAAGAGCAGTACATCAAATGGTGTTTATACTACAGTCAAAGTTAAACCAGCAATACAATAAGAAGCTAAAGGAAATTGGCCAAAATGATTAATAGCCATTATCTTAGGTTTGATGAGATTGTGGGTGAATGATTTTCTTCTTTGTTATTTTCCAAAGTTTCTATAATAAGCATGTATTGCTTTAAAGTTTTTTAATTGAAGTATAACACACGTACAGAAAAGTGCACAAAAAATGTGTCCAGCTCAATCATCACAAGCAAAGCCTATACAAGCACCATCCCGATAAAGAATTAGAACATTGCCAAGACCCCAGAAGCCCTCCTCCTTCTCCCTCCCAATCTCCTATCACCTCCCGCCTCTCCAAAGGTAACCAGTATCCTGACTTCTAACTCTGTAGTTCAGTATTGCCTATTTTTGAACTTTGTATATGAAATGATATGGTATGTATTGTTTGTGCCTGACATCTTTCACTCAACGTTGCATTTGTGGGGTTCAGCTATGGTCATTCATTTTTATCTCTGTATGGTATTTCATTACATACGTATAATGTGATGTATATAGCTCACTATATATATATTTCACTACATATATATTTCAATTCTTGTGTCCATTCTACCTTTGATAGACAATTAGGTTGTTTCCAGTTTGGGGCTGTTACAAAATAACGTGTCTGTGACATTCTTATACATGTCTCTTGGTGCCCATGTGCATGTATTTCTGTTGGGTATAAACCTAGGAGTGGAATTGCTAGGTCATAGGGTATACTTATAGTCAACTTCTGTAGATAATGTCCACTCTTATCCAAAGCTGTGTGCCAGAGTAAGTACCCGTGAGTGTGAGAGAGCTCCCGGCATCCCACACCCTCACCAGCACTTTCTCACCAACACTTTCCTCACCGACTTTCCAACTTTGGCCAGTCTGGCAGTGTGGAGTGATACCTCATTGTGGCTTTGAGTACCCCTTTTTAATTTAAGGAACAACTTTTTGAAAAATAGGATGAATCCTGTTATCACTAATGTTTTATTCAGTGCCTGCGCTATAGCAAGCCCTCAACATGTTTGAAGAAGCAATAAAAGAGGAAATAAATGCCTGATTTAAGAGGGCTTCTGGATTCCCAGGAGTCTATCTTTGATACGCCTGTGAAATTCAGTGAAATACATTTCAGGCATAACAAGTTTTGAGAAGGGTGATATCTCTAAAGATTAAATACTCGGGGGTAGGGTGGTCATCTTCTCTCCCTTTCCTCTACCTCCGACTTCCGTTGTAGCCACACTGGCTCCTGAGCAATGTCCTTGTCTCTGTGTCTCTTCCAGGAACGAAGATCTGATTAGCAAGTGTGGAGACGATGCCCGTATCTACATCATGTTCCAGTATCATCTCATCATCCTTGTGCTTATCCTCTGCATCCCCTCCTTGGGCATCATTTTGCCCATCAACTACACTGGAAATGTTCTGGGTAGGCAGAGCTCAGCAGGTCCCGGGCCCAGCCCACTAGACCTAAGAGGCAGCCCGGTAGGCAGGACAGAACTTGGGTCTTGAGCGTCTAGGAATCTAAATTTTAATTGCACTTCTCAAAATTAGTTATGTGACCTTAGGCAACCCACGCTTCAGTTCTCTCACGTGGAAACCGGAGATGATACCTCTTTTGGTATAAATTTGGCCCAGGGCCTGGCACACAGAAGGCAGATAGTAGTAATTCAGTCTAAAACTGAATGTTTATTTATGACCCCACACTGCATCTGTCCAGATGTTCCTGGAGGGCTTGTTATGACATGTGACCCACTACAAAGATCTCTGGACCTGATCTCTCTCTGTACCCACTCTGATGGACACAGCACGCAGAATTTCTCATAGGGATTCTATCCACACTCCTTATAACAGGGTAAATTTTCACACAATAATGTGGTGGGTGAGGGCTTGGGCTTCAAAGACAGAAAAATCATGGTTCCCCAACTTTTACCCACATCTGCTTCCCAGAAAATTATTTCATCTTATACAGTGTCCTCAGGCCTCAGTTTCCTCAACTGTCATAGGGATAGAGAGACAATGCGTGTCAAGTGGTGGGCACAGTGCCTGATAGTGGGCACTTTGAATAACAGCCAGGGTTTCACTAGGAAATGCAAACATAGAGCTGTATGAGGCCCATACAACTAGGTGGTACAGGATAGCACCTTAAGTGCCCAGGTGGCAGCCAGGTGTACGCTGATTGCTCAAGTTTCCACCTATTTCTCCTCGGCCAGTGGTAGACCTCAGTTACTTCAAGGTAGCCCCCATTTCTCATGCTACCAAATACTACCACCAGAGTAAATAACTACTGAGCCCTGCCTTCCCAGATTCTCATCCTAAGAGCTAGTATGTTGGCAATGATAGTATGATAGTACGGCAATGATAGTATGATTTCATAAAACTTGGAGATGTCTAAACCAGCGCACTGATACACTCAGCCAGAAGGATTTGCTCTGTTTGAATGAGGCAGCAATGCATTTTCAGAAGTTCTGGGTTTTGTGATTGTTGCCAGTGGTAACAGTGTTGCTAATTTCATCATTCCACTCATGGTGGGGCTGCCGGGTCCCTCCCACCAGCGTTCACCGGTGTCTACCCTGAGTCAGTCACGCCCTGGGGTTGCCGCACCAATGCTCGGTCTTGCTTCACAGCCGAGGAGCCCCAGTCAGCAGTCCCAGGGAGGAGAGGAGGCCTCTGATGGGGCTGTTTGGAAGCTGGGGACAACCTCTGGGGAACTAGAAGGAAGACCAGGACGTAGACAAGCATCTCTAGACCCCGGGCATTCGCTCAGGAACCCTGAAGTCTGGCACCCAACCAGTCAAGGTGCCAGGCTTGAGGTCAGCAACTTTCTTCTCTTTCAGACTGGAATAGTCACTTTGGTCGGACCACCATTGTCAATGTCTCCACAGAGTAGGTACCTGATCCTCTTACCTCCCATTCTACTGGCTTGGGGGCTGGGTGTTAGCGTGGAGAGATGGTCCAATGTGTGGGTCCGAAGCATGAGCCCCACTCTGCTGATAAGAAAGGCCTGGTTTCCTGGGGAGCCCAGGTTCCAGGTGGGATGCCGGAAGTTGCATCCTCTTGGTGAGGAAGTATTCTTGGTGTCTCAGTGTCCCCATCTCTGTAATGGGTGGAACTACCTAAACCGGTCACTCCTGAAGATTTGCAAATGTGGTCCTATTTGCTTAGCATGTCCAGCTCCCAACAGGATTACTGCAGTAAGCAGAGGTTTAAGGTATTGCTTCCCTGCCCACAAAATAGTTCAGGTCAACCCTCATATAACCGAGTGAAGCTCAGACCTGACTCCCACAGCAGCGAGACAGAGGAACCACAGGAGCTGGGTTCATGCCCCGGCTTTGCCATTAGCCTGCCCTGGGTCTGGGGCAGTGCACCCTCCCGCTCTGAGCTTCATCCCTAGTCCATGGTGGGGGGAAGAGCTGTTGGACATGACCTCTAAGCCCCCTCCAGCCCTCATGGTCCGGGAACCTGTGGATTTTAACGTCAGCCAACCCAGTTGGTGACCAGATCAATCTGTACTGAGCCAGATGCGGCCCTGCCGGTCCAGGCTGAGACATCAGTCCCCCCCTAGGTCTCATGGCCAGGCTTGGCCGACTTCCTGACAGAGCTGAAGCACTACTTCCAATACCTGAAGCAGGTGTGAGTGGGGTTTGCACACTCCTGCCCCACCTCCCCTTGCCCCACCCCTGGTCCCCTGCCCCTGCACCCCTGCAAACTCCGTCAAATTCCAAATCCATCAAAGTCCAAACTCAGCAGAATGGTTGGGCACCCTCTCGCCTCCACCTTCAACCAACTCTTTCCCGGGTACTGGCAACACCAGAGCAGAGCTTACCAGCCTCTCCCAGGCCAGCCACTGTTGTAAGTGTGGCACCTACAACTTCCCAACTAGAAGTGAATTTTAATAGGGCAGCAAAGAGCCTTCAACGTTTGTAAGTCCATACTGGCAGAGAGCTGGAATGTCCCTTAGGGACCGTGTCACCTTGCCCCCTCCGAGAACACTGAGGAGAGAAACATGTAACTAGATGGGGGAGGTTAGGTGAAATGCCAGCGCGGGGACAGTGGTGAGGAGATATTCTGAAGCAAGGCAGCCTTTCTCTCCTCCAACTGCACCACATAAGGCGGGCCCTATTTCCGAGCGGTCCTCCTGGCTGGATGCCTTGGGACAGCATCACGTGAGCACAGAGCCCAAGCGCCAGCCCTCTTCCTACCCCAGGGAGGCGGGCCGAATCTGCAGGCCTGCGTGTGACCCCGGAGTCCCTTACCACAGAGGCCGGGTGGTCCCTCCTGCTGTCCTCACGGTCGGCGGGGGCGGCCTGAGCCACAGCCGCCACGGCGTGAAGAGTGTAAGTGCTTCTGCAGCTCCGGGTTCACCTCCCGGCACTGCCACAGCTAGGAGTGACCTCGAGCGGTCACTCTAGCCCTTGTTTCCCTACGGGTAAAATGAAGACATTCACAGTACCACCTTCACGAGGTGCAAGAGTCTAGTGAGAAAATGTCCACAAAGCATCTAGTCCCACCCTGGGCCTGACGTATAGTAAGCACTCAATGAACGTGAGCCTCTATTAGTTGGAGTGGACGTCCCCTTCTCCATTCCCTTCCAAGGTGCCTGAGTGTCTGGAGGCACCAGAGGGTGGCGCTGGGGAGACCGTGTGGGGTGGAAGTGGGGGTCTCACGCCTCCTGTGTCTTGTTCTTGGCAGGAGTAAGTTCCTGTGGCTGCACAGCTTCTTCGCTTTCTTATACTTTGTCACCAACTTCCTCTTCATGACTCATCACTGTTTAGGGTTTGTGCCCAAGAAGAGCTACAAGGTGAGTAAGTGAAAAGAGCTACCAGAGCAACACCCTCTCGGCTAGAGGCTCTCCCCAGCTGGACACCATCCCACCCCCATACTTCAGAGGCATCCCAGCTTGGTGTGTTCTGCACACCTGGGGGTGGGCAGTCTCACCTGAGTAGGGCAAGCCTCCTCTGCTTATCCCTGGGAATCGTCACCTGGCACATCTGTCTGGGCTGTTAAACCACTAATACACTTCCAAACCAATTGGTAAATAGCTGCTCCCAGGTGCCTCCTCCCCCTGCACCCCTGCTGCCCTGGACCCTCTCCAAGGACCCCTGGAGCTCCCCACCATCAGAAAACTAAAGGCTTAACTAAGCCCTGAACCTGCGAGGGGCCTCCGTCTTCAGCGGCCAAGGCCCCCTGCTGACCCTCTGGGTAGATATTTTGACTTGCTGTGCCCAAGCTTCTTGCCCTTCCACCATCTCCCTGAGGTCAGAGACCCCATGTCCTGCCCCAGTGTTGTCCCCACTGTCTTGGTTTGTGTGTCCCCCATCCTACCTCCCAAGCAGACCCTGAGACAGGGATTTGAGTAGCGTTCACTTATTTGGGAGGTGATCCCAGGAAGGACCACTAGGTGGGTAGGGTCTTCTGCGGTGGAAGGTGGCAGGTAAAAGCGAGATCAGCTCCTTCAAGCTGTCCATCCTAAAGGACGGATTCACTTTACCCCACCCCAGAATGCAAACGCACATACCCCTGAAAGGTAATCCCGAATGTTTCAGCCTGAGGCTTGGGCACCCCTGACCAGTCTGGACTCGGCCACTTCAGCTTTCCTTCTTGCCACCAGAAGCTTCTGCCCAGACTCCCCTCTCTTGCAGCACAGTTTACCAGACTGTCACCTTGAGGCGATGGCTCAGGAAGACATTTCCCACTCACAGAATAAAATGTGGACTTTGAGGGGCTTCCACATTCCCTCCCCAGAGTCTAGCTCGCCTCCTAACTCCCCTGCACAGTCTGATGAGAGGGACGACCCAGCGAGGTGGGACGTCACGTGGCGCGGCGGAGGTGCGGGGAGACTGTAAATCAACGAGAGGGTGTGAGCAGCCCTTGCAGGGCGTGGGCTGTGGTCCTTCCCCAGGCCCTGTCTGCAGCCTCTGGCTCGCCCTCCATCACAGCCGTCTATGGCAAGGGGTCCACGGGGGGCACAGAGGTTAACAGAGGTGTAGCTTCCCGGGCTGCAGCTTCCCACGGCCTGCTGACCCCAGGGACACGGGCTGGGGCAGCTGACACCTGGCTCACCCAGCAAGGAGGCGGCCTGGTGTGAGTAGAAAACCCACTCCAGGTGGTTCTGGGCCACCTGAAGACCCAGACTCCAGGAGTCCTGTGTGAGCACAGGCTTCTTTCTCCATTGACCTTCCCCACCTAGGTCACAAGGACACTAATGATCACCTATGTCCCCACGGACATCCAAGACCCAGAGATCATCATTAAGCATTTTCAGTAAGTGGGTCGGGTGGGCTGAGGCGTGGATTGCATCCTCCTGGTAACCCTGCCTGGGTCCTCATGTGGGTCGTGATGCACAGGATGGTGGAGTGGGGCTGTGGCTCACCCCAGATTCAGCTCAGGATCAACCTTGCAGAATGGGGGAGGCCCTGGTTGGGGCCAGAGCAGGGTTTCTGAAGTCAGGGAATTTCTGCTTGGCATGGGTGTGATGGGGGAAGCCTTACCCTTGTACCGCCAACTGTGGAGCCCAGGGAGCTGCCAGATGGCAGTTATCTAGAGCGGGTCATCTTGAGGCAACTTTTGTGACCCGAGCTCCTAGCCACAGGAGCCAGTTATCTCTCCATGAGCAGCAATTTCCAGCTCTGCTCCCTGGCCCTGTTCTGTGTCACCTGGGGAAGATGTGGCAACTCTCAGATTAACAGGGATCAACCCTGACATCCAGCCTTAGGAGCAAGGGGTGGATTCTACCATCCAAGCAGCAGGAACCATGGGTATAGCTGAGCCCCCTAGCCCTGTAGGCTGTAGCTCTGGGTAGGGGGTGGGGGGTGGGGAAGGGGGAGGTCCCCAGCCCTACGGAATGGCTCAACCTCCATGTTTGTGGCTTCAGTGAGGCCTATCCAGGGTGCGTAGTGACCAGAGTCCACTTCTGCTACGACGTCAGGACCCTGATTGACTTGGACGATCAGAGGTGAGGCTGTAGCGGGACCTGTCTGAATCTGGGGTGGGGAGAGAAGGAGAGGTTGTGGCTCTGCTGGCACCCTGACCACAAGATCCTTCTCCCATTGCCCATTGGCTGACAGGCGCCATGCAATGCGGGGCCGGCTCTATTACACTGCCAAGGCCAAGAAGAAGGGGAAGGTGATGATCAAGGTCCATCCCTGCTCCCGGCTGTGCTTCTGCAAGTGCTGGGTTTGCTTTAAAGAGGTAACTGGCAAGGGCATCGGGGGACACAGCGGAGGGGCTAGGGCACCGGGTCTCCAGGCTTTGTCCAGGGCTCTGGGCAGCGCCCCTTGCCCGCACCCTGGGGCCACAGGCCTCATTCGGGTCTGCTCTGTGCTGCGGCACCTGGCTCCCGCTTTCCTTTCCACCCGTCCTATCTCGCTGTTGAGAGGAGTCTTCCTTGGGGCCCCCTCCGGAGCGATCCAGGGACGCTTGTTCTTGGCCCCTCCTGGGCTTGGATGGGAGGACCAGTGAGGTCACAGCAGGCTGCTATAGGCTCCCAGGCCTCAGGCTTTCAGAGAGCTAGGACAGGAATATTTGAAAGCAGTGGATTCAGTCTTATCGCCCAACCACCGTGGCTAGAAGGAGGTCTTGGCAGGACTGAACTCCAGCGAGTCCAGAAAAAGAATCATCCCCTTTCCTGAAAATGCTACAGACACATTCTGTCACTCCTCTGGAGGCTACTCGGAGTCCAAAGGCACCCCCTTACCCCCAGCGATGCCTCGCTTTCGCTAGATCTAAGAGCAGGGAGCTAATCTCAGAGTCATAGCCTCTTCCTCTTCTAGAGCTGGGATCTTGGAGCCCACCTGGGGTCTGGAGCTTTTTGCCGGGCTTCCAAGGGAGCCGGGGATGGAACCGAGCCCTCGGGCCTGCCGCCTGAGTGGAGAGAGGCCTCCCATCCAGGCGTGAGGCCTGGAGCTCTGGCTGCTCCAGCTCTGAGGGCCACATCTCACCCCAGGTAGACGCAGAGCAGTATTATAGTGAGCTGGAGGAGCAGCTGACTGATGAGTTCAACGCTGAGCTCAACCGCGTGCGGCTGAAGCGTCTGGACCTGATCTTTGTCACCTTCCAGGACTCCAGGATGACAAAGCAGTGAGTGCCAGGGCCAGCTGCTTGCTGTGCCCAGCCCAGCCCTGACAGTGGGCCTCTGCTTCTCTGAAACCATCCTCTTTCACCCCCATTCCAGCCAAGGGGAGGAGGAGAGCGAGCCTCCCTCCGGTTTGCCATATTCTGCCCTCCCCTCGACCCCTCCATGCTCCTCATGGGCATGGAGCCACCATCTTGCTTTCTAGAGCATGGCCACATCCGTCTTCCCCCAGCTGCCAGGCTCAGCTTGTCTCCAGAGATGCCCAGGCCCTGGGCTCTTCACTCCCATATGTTCTTGCTTCAGCACAGAAGTGGTCAGAGTAGCTGTTGACCTCTTGATTCCTCTTCCAGGCCTTGACAAGAATGGCACCCAGTTCTCCCTCATTGCACATCACCCCTCCCCTCACCACGAGTGACAGAGTCAGGGTAGAGGAGCCCTGCTTGCCATTGCTCCTCTCCTGCTGCAAACCTCCCCTGATTCATAGCCCTACTGCCTCCTCTCTCCTCCACGCCAGCCTCTGGCAGCCCCACCTTGATAGGGAGTGGATGAGGGCCACTCTGGAATGTTCTGGAAGGAATCTTAGGACTGGGTCAAATAGATGGGAGCCTCAGAATCAGTCTTTTGAGGATTATGGGGCCCTCCTCTCCCCGAGGGAGCCTGATCACTCACCACATTTGTCCTCACCCCCCCCCAACCCTACCAAGGAACAGTGGCAGAAGCTAGAGTTTAGTCGCAAAAAATTGTGTACAATTTTGCAAGTCACTTACACCCTCTAATTTCTTACCTATCAGATTTGATTACGTATATCTTCCCTGTCCTCCTCCCAGAGGGTTAAGAAGGGATATGTGTTCTAGTTAGTGTATGTGTTCTAGAAAACAATACAACTACGTAAGACAATAACTTGCTGAGAACACTCTCTGCAGAGAGGATCTAAGGTCTAATTACAGCAGATGTGTGAATTAGAAAACCAAAGATGAGGCTCCGGTGCCAGCACCCGCCCCCTTTGGTTGTGTCTTCAGTAATCTGTGCAATTAAGACGATGTTAATCACCAATTAGCACAGCGTCATGCACTGTGTAGAACTCAATAGTCGGTAGCTACGGATACTAAGATGGGGCTGAAATGAATACCTCTCCTGTCAACCTCACAGAAAGAGCGCGTCTTTGTGCTGTCACTACTGTTAAGGGGAAAAGACGTGAACTGAGAACCGTGTGGCCCCCTTTTTCCTGGACAGTCCCTCCCTCTAACGCCCCTTTCGTTCAGTGACTAGGCCTTGGGGACTGCCCACTTACAAGGTCGAGAGAGACATATCCAAGTCTCCAAGACTTCCCAGGAAGTGGATGAGTCTCTACCTGTGGGATGACCACAGCGGCCCCGGGCCCCTGGCATGAGCCCTCCCCCGCCGCGGGCCATCGTCCTCACCCCCGGACCTCTGTCTGCTCCCGCATCTCCGCAGCATCCTGGAGGATTACAAGTTCATCCAGTGCGGTGTGTCGGCCCAACAGTCCTCGGTGACCACCGTCGTCAAATCCGACCGCTGGAGGGTTGTCCTTGCCCCACACCCCAAAGACATTATTTGGTAAGCCCTCTCTGTCCCTCCCCTCTCCTTTGAGCTCCTCTGGGACTGAAGAAGGCCGTAGGACGGGGAAGGGAGTCAGGGCCTGTCCTCCTGCTTCACTGCCCACACACGGCCCCCGCTGGGCTGTTTCTCTCGTGGGCATCACAGCCTCCTCCCACGCCCAAGCCCACCCCACCACAAGCATGGAAGGCACCCAGCCTTTGGGGAAAGAGTTTTTTCCTGCAGAAAGAATTCGGATCGTTTTTTTGGCTCGCTTTACAAGTGGTGTGACTGAGGGGAAGGCCCAGGGCTGTCTCATGCAGGCGTGGGTGGGCCCACGGGCTTGAATTAGACCAGGGCAGCCTTGTCCACAGCTGGCACGCAGGAAGCAGCACGGGCTGTGTCTGAGGGCTGAGACCCGGGGTCCTAAGTGCGTCTCCCTCCTCCGTCCTGCCCAGGAAACACCTGTCTGTCCGCCGCTTCCATTGGTGGGCCCGCTTCATCGCAATCAACACCTTCCTCTTCCTCCTCTTCTTCTTCCTCACCACGCCTGCCATCATCATCAACACCATCGACATGTACAACGTCACCCGCCCCATGGAGAAGCTGAAGGTGCCTCCTCTGCCCAGGCCAGGCGCGGGGGCCCCAGGGAGATGAAGGAAGAACTCAGGCGAGGAGGGGGTGGGAGGCCCACTGGGACGTGACTCCGATGCCCGCACACTTGTGGCCGTGGCAGCGGTGTAAATGGTGGCACAGCGCTTCCTGTGCTCTAAAGGGCATGAATGTGGGTCGTTGCCCATCTTAGGGACCGGGGCTGAAGAGTGGGGGAGCCCCAGGCAAGTTCTGGGATGAGTTTGGGGGGTGGGCTTGGAGGGCTGCTTTACATTGGGCCCAGCTAGAGGTACAAAAGGGGCAGCAGAAGGTGTGGCGAGCGTGACAGCTCTGTTCTCCCCACGTTCCCTAGAGCTGGGCTCCCTGCTCTGAAGACAGGGTTGAGAGCGGGGCAGGCAGAGGTTAGTTCCAAGGCAGCCCTTCTAGAGGAGAAGGCCCTCCAGCTCTGTCTCCACTTCCCGCACTTCCAGACACACCCACAGCTGGCTGGGCGTGTGCGATGGCTCACAGGAGTCATCCCTGGAGGGAAGGGCTGCTTCATATGGACAGAGGTGTTCCGAGGAGCTGGACTGGCTCGTTTCCAAGTTCCATAGCCTCAAGGCTGTCGTAGTGATCCCAGAAGGCCCCTCCTTTCCTGTTATCCCTGTGCCTGTTCCAGCAAAACACATGCACCCACACGTGCGCGCAGCCAAGCACGTCTGCTGCCGATGCCTACCTTTGCCTCCTTTGTCAGCTTCTCAATAGGCCCCAGGCAAGGGCACCACAGCTCTCCCTGGGAAGTCTTGCTCCATACCCTCCCCCTCTTTGCCACGTCTCACACAACATCACAACAAAAACAGCGTCTCCGGGGGCTTCCCTGGTGGCGCAGTGGTTGGGAGTCCGCCTGCCGATGCAGGGGACCCGGGTTCATGCCCCGGTCCGGGAGGATCCCACATGCCGCGGAGCGGCTGGGCCCGTGAGCCATGGCTGCTGAGCCTGCGCTTCCGGAGCCTGTGCTCCGCAGCGGGAGAGGCCACAACAGTGAGAGGCCCGCGTACTGTAAAAAAAAAAAAAGCAGTGTCTCCTCCCTGAGGTCTGAGACATGAGTGACAGCAGCTGGCTGTGGCCTTAGGGCCAAGTCACTAGGGGCAGCCTAGGGCACCCCTCCCGTGACCTCAGCGTCGAAGGCCTGCACTCCCTGGGGATGTCACTTGACCTTGGGGTGTCAGCCACCGGCCGCCCCGGCTGGGCAGACCCCTGACCAGGAAGGCGGGTCAGAAAGGCCAGGCGCACTGTGCAGCCTCGGGGACACCAGGCCTGCTCTGGGGCTGAGCTGGAGAAGAGGCCAGGGACGTGGGCAAAGGCGAGGGAAGCCTGCAAGGAGAATGGAGCTTCTCGCATTGACGTCTCTCTGCCCTTCTCCGCTCCACCCCTACAGAGCCCCATCGTGACCCAGTTCTTCCCCTCCCTGTTGCTCTGGGCCTTTACGGTGATATTGCCTCTGATCGTCTACCTGTCCGCCTTCCTTGAAGCCCACTGGACCAGGTGAGCTGGGGGCCCCCCCTCCTAGCCCTGCTCTCGGCACCTGCTTCTCCCTCTGCCCCCCCAAACCCCACCAGCTTAGGACTCTGGCTTCCTGTCTGGCCTCAGGAATGGAATAGATATGGGGTGGCTTTGATGCCTGAAACCATCCCAAAACACTAACGATATTTTTTTCTTTGGAAAGAGGGGACGGGTTTGCCTCTGGGCCTCTGGGCTCAGGGATGCTGAGATAGGGCCACCATACCAGGCATGTGGGGTCAAAACCCAGCCCTCCTCGGGCTGCTCCCTCAGCCTCCAGCCATGCGCTGAGGGTCTGGAGCTGCGGGCAGAGATAGACAGCGCCAGGAATTCCAGGCAGAGGGCAGAGGATGAGAGTGAGAGAGCAGGACTTGTTTGGAAAATGTCAGAAGAGCTGCTATGGCCAGAGCAGAGGAGCCCCTGCACTCAATCTGACTGCAGACCCACGTAGCCTACACAGTGCCCACATCTTAAACAATTAAGAGCTATTTCCTATTTATTAGCACTAATAGTTCTATGGTAGGAGCTAATTAGTTAGAAAGGATTTACCGTATGCTGGGGCAGGTGGACCTGCTTTGGCCTGAAGGCTGCGTGGGTCTCAAAAGTTATTTCCTGCACCAAAAGTTTCTATCATTCTATCAGGCAGTAAGCCAGGAGGTTTATCTTAACAGAAATCCTTACTGGTCTTTCCTCTGGCCAAGAACAGGGTTCATGTTGCTTATTGAAACTCTGCAAGAATTCTGAGTATCATTAGTAATGTCCCTTGAACAGAGATGTCAAGTATATGGTATGTGTGTGCCTTCCCTTCCTTTTCTTATGCCCAAGGCAGACATCACTAGTTGATCATGCTATTCTTTCCTGCTGCTCCCAGCCACAGCACAGCTCACAGTGCTCCGTGGAGATGGCACTGGTATGCACTGTGAAACCATTTTCTAGGCCAGGTAGCCGTCTCTCTCTCTCTTCATTCTGTAGTAAGGCGTTTGGTTCTTATCATGTCTCTCTTTGTTTCCTTCTAGATCAGCTCAGAATCTGATCATAGTGCACAAGTGCTACATCTTTCTGGTGTTTATGGTGGTCATTCTGCCCTCTATGGGACTGACCAGGTACCTCACCTCCAATTCTCTCTCCTCTGTCAGCCAGGCTCACCCTAGAGTTGGAACCTCCTCTTTCAGACACTGTAGGCCCACCTCTGGTTGCTGCAAATCCATTCCTCAAATGACAGTCCAGTGCCTGTCCTGAGCTTGGCATGAGTCAGGTATCATGTGAACTCTAGGCTGTCAGCCATGAACTCTGACCTCAAAGAGCTTATCCTCCAGCTGGGGAAACAAGCTGTACCAATCAGCTAA
Organism: Delphinus delphis; assembly: GCF_949987515.2. Lineage (NCBI taxonomy): Eukaryota > Metazoa > Chordata > Mammalia > Artiodactyla > Delphinidae > Delphinus > Delphinus delphis. The sequence goes on along the minus strand of NC_082684.1, from coordinate 26,080,456 downwards.
CTGACAGCCCAAGGTGGGGAGAATGTGCAGTAGAAATTCAGAAGAGGGAGAGAACACTATGGGAGCAATGGCTGGCAAAGGTTTGCTAGAGGGGAGGCCTTGAGCTGAAAGGCCAAAGGGTTAGCGCCCAGCATTAAGAAGAGAGGCAGTGTGGATTGGCCAGCTAGAATATTAAGATGCAAGAGTCTTTGGGGATTGGGCAAGGGAGGTTGAAAGGAAGGAGGCCAGCCCAAGAGGAACTGAACCCCAGACCTTAGGTCATAGATTCATTAACTGAAGGGTCTGCTTTATTCTTGTTCTTTTTCTTGTGCTTGATTCTTTATTCTAGTTTGGATGTCTTTTTCCGCTGGCTCTTTGACATCTACTATCTGGAACAGGCATCCATCAGGTTCCAGTGAGTACTAGAGTGCATGTTTCAGGTGTACTCCCAGTGTGCATTGGGGCTTCACACCAGGTGGATATGTGTATCCTTTATTTGCTCATACAGGTAGAGGTGAATGCATGTTAACACTCTCATTAGGCAGCCTCTTAACATTTCCTGTGCCATGGACCCCTTTGGGGGTAAAGCCCAGGGACTCCTTCTCTGAATGAAGTTTTTGAACTAATTGTAGATTCGAGGGAAATTGCCCCCAAAAATGTCCTATGTACCTTTTTTTTTTTTTTTTTTTTTTTGTGCGGTACGCGGGCCTCTCACTGCCGCGGCCTCTCCCATTGTGGAGCACAGGCTCCGGACGCGCAGGCTCAGCGGCCATGGCTCACGGGCCCAGCTGCTCCACGGCACGTGGGATCTTCCTGGACCGGGGCACGAACCCATGTCCCCTGCATCGGCAGGCAGACTCTCAACCACTGCGCCACCAGGGAAGCCCCCTATGTACCCTTTATCCAGTTTCCCCCAATGGTAACATCTTGCATAACTATAGTACAATATCACAACCAGGAAATTGATGTTGAAACAATCCACAGAGCTTGTTCAGATTTTGCCAGTTTTACATGTACTCTTAGTAGATTTCTTTAAACGTACAAAATACCTGGGTTATAACAAAAACCAATTATGCTGAAACATAGTTATCAAAATATTTTAAAATTCAAATTTGTAATGCAATCTCTATTAACACGTTTAATAATAGGCTGATGCATTCTAAAGGTAGGCAAGCAAAAGTAACATTTTATTGTTTTAAAGGCATCGGTGTGAAAGGTGATGTTACTTACCTAGAAGAAGAATATTAAGTTGGGCAGGGGAGTGGATTTTTGACAAGGCAACATGCATGTCGTGTTAGATATCCAGCCACTTTCTTTTTTGTTTTGTTTTGGTTTTAGGGTTCCAAATGTTGAAAGTCCCAATTTTCAAAGGTATATTATTGCAAATGACATGCAAGCTTTCATAGCTTGCTTTATAGGGCAAGGACCAGAATTCTCCAAGCTTTCTACAATTAAACTATAACTGTAATAAGTTGATTTTTTTCCAAGATGAGTGAGTTCATCTTTGGCTAGGTCATTATCTTCAATACAGTTTGTATATGAGAAAGAAAAGAATTGTGAGTTCATGACTCAACTCTGATGCCCTCAAGAAGGAATAGTGTTTGAAGGAGTTATGAAATATGTCCAGGGGCTTACAGATTTCTCTTTTCAAGGAAGGTGACAGAATTGTGTAGATGGAGACACTGGAAAGCAACAGAGATGCCTGGGTCACCAGCGTGAGAACAGGCAGTGTGCCCATCCATTCAGGTGGCTGAATGACTACTAGTTGAGGTCGGCCAGCTAGCTATGTGAAACACGCATGTGCAGACAGAAAAGTCTCAATCATGTGAATTTAGCATGTCTAATTTAGTGGCCTGACTAATAACTAGCATCATTTTGAAATGATGATGAGCACAAATGGTATCGTAAGGGCTCAGCAATAAGTACAACACGATATGAAAATACCTCATTTCAACTGGTGACAGACTCATGGCTATGGCTGACATCGCTGTGATTTGTTGCCCATGCTCTTAATGGAAGGAGGTGCTAAATCGGAGAAAGTAAAGATGTAATCTTTTCCCTATTCAAGGTCACAGACCCGCAAAATTCTACTTATGGACTCTCCAGGGTCTGTGGATCCAAGTCAAACAGTCCTTCTTTATTATTTGTTTTGAATTTTATTTTAACTTATTTTTTATACAGCAGGTTCTTATTAGTTATCTATTTTATACATATTAGTGTATACATGTCAATCCCAATCTCCCCATTCATCCCACCACCACCACCCGCCCCCCGCTTCCCCCGCCTTGGTGTCTATACGTATGTTCTCTACATCTGTGTCTCTATTTCTGCCTTGCAAACCGGTTCACCTGTACCATTTTTCTAGATTCCACATATATGTGTTAATATACGATTTTTTTTCTCTCTCTGACTTACTTCACTCTGTATGACAGTCTCTAGGTCCATCCACGTCACTACAGATGACCCAGTTTCGTTCCTTTTCATGGCTGAGTAATGTTCCTTTGTATACATGTACCACATCTTCTTTATCCACTCGTCAAACAGCCCTTCTTTAGAGCAAGCCAGTGCATGTGCCTCCTAACCCATCCACAAGTGCCATAGACCACCCCCAGCCCTGCTCAGAAGGGCCCTTGTTAACTTAAACTGGTCTGAGAACACACGTAGACAGTCAGCCCTCCATATCCACATCTTCGGATTTGACCTACTGCAGATCAAAAATATTCAGGAAAAGAATTCCAGAAAGTTCCCAAAAGCAAAACTTGAATTTGCTGTGTGCAGGCAGCTACTTGCACAGCATGTACGTTGTCTCTACAGCTGTTTACATTGTGTTAGGCATTATAGGCGATCTGGAGATGATTTAGCGTATACAGGAGGATGTATACAGGAGGATGTGCCTAGGTTATATGCAAATATTATGCCAGTTCATGTAAGGGACTTGAGCATCCCTGGATTTGGTATCCACAGGGGCTCCTAGAACCAATCCCTCACAGATACCGAGGGATGACTGTATTGGAAAGCTATTCTCCCCGTCTCTACCTCCACCCCATCCCCACTTCCTCAATTCGTTTCCTCTCTCTCCTCCTTCCTCCCAATACCTCTGCCCTTTCCCTCTTCCCCGGCTTCTGTGGCTGTCTTCCACCCAGGTGTGTGTTCCTGCCAGACAATGGCGCCTTCTTTGTCAACTACGTGATCACGTCAGCTTTGATTGGCACAGGCATGGAGCTGTTGCGCCTGGGGTCCCTCTTTCTGTACACCACCCGCCTCTTCTTCTCCAGGTCGGAGCCGGAGAGAGTCCACATCAGAATGGTGAGGGCCAGGCCCTTCCCTGAGCACGGCCCTCAGAGTCTCCCTTGGGCGGGTGTCAGGAAGGGGGCCTGTTAGAAGCACGGAGGGACCGGAGGTGGGAGGCATGGTGAGGTGGGGCGAGGTGCTTCTCGGACACCAGGGTTGGAAGGGAGGTTGCCATCCCAGACAAGGAGCACAGAAGCAGCAAGCCAAGTGGACCAGGCCACCTGAGGAGGACCCCTGCCTTCTGCCCCAGAACCAGGCCATGGACTTCCAGTATGGGCGCGAGTACGCGTGGATGTTGAACGTCTTCAGCGTGGTGATGGCGTACAGCATCACCTGCCCCATCATTGTTCCTTTCGGTGAGTCATCCCTGAAGCTCCCTGGGGACTGCACACCCTCGGACTGGGAGCCCCACAGCATCCAGCTCCCTCCTAGATCAGGAGGGACAGCCTGCCGGAAGGGTGGGAGGGGCCAGGTCAGAGCCAAGCCAGTCAGGGGTTGGGTGGCTGTTTACATAGGATGTTTGTTGACAGAATAGGTTCTAGGGGCTCAAGGGAAGCTGCTGGTCCCAGAGGTCAGCACCGTGGAGCTCCCACAGCCTGTTCTTGGCCCTTGCCACTCTGACAGACCTGAATCTAGCATCTCAGGCCTGGGTGGGGAGCCTTGGGACGGCCGCTGAGCGTGCGTCCATCTCCCGGCCCCCAGGGCTACTCTACCTGTGCATGAAGCATGTCACGGACCGCTATAACATGTACTACTCCTATGCACCCACCAAACTCAACGAGCAGATCCACATGGCTGCCGTCCACCAGGCCGTCTTCGCACCGCTCCTGGGTCTGCTCTGGATGCTCTTCTTCTCCGTCCTGCGGTTAGGTAGGTACCCAGCCCGCCCCAGCATCCCGCCTCTGCCCGTTCCCCATGGCTCCGTCACCCCTCAACAACTCTGGAGGAGCAGAAAAAGGCTGGGAAGCGCAAGGTGTTACTTGTGGAACAGGGCAAAGCCCAGTGCCTTCTCTAGGCCTTGAGGGCTCGTGTTAGAGTCCCGGCAGACCTTGGAAGCTAAGCGGAGGACCAGCGTGGTCCAAATCATATACATTTTGGTTTACAACTTTCAGGGCAAAACCAAAGCAAAACAAACAAAAAATTTTTTAAAAATCCTATTCCTTCATTCTAACTCAAGACTGGCAGGAAATAAAATATTAGCTAACAGGCTCCATTCGCAAGACATTCCCTCTGGGATCCTAGAAGATGCCTGGCCTTATGTGTTGTCAAAAACCTAGAGGAGGATTCAGAGCCTGCCCCAGCAGCCAGCTTGGCTACACAAAGCTGCTGACCCCGCCCAGCTGAGCTCAGAGACACCCTCACAGAGAGAGGCCCCACAGGCCACATACTGGAACCCCCCGGCTCTCTCCCCTCAGAGCCACCCATGCCCCAGGCAGCAGTCTCTGCCAGCCCCTTCCCAGTCTCAGAAAAGGCTCATGCTGACCTCCCCGTCCTTCTTCCCCCCCACCCCCCACACTTGCCTTCCCTCAAGACACTTGACCTTAACCTTCTCAATGGTGTGGAGAAGGGAAAGTCCATGTTTTTTCACTGCCTGTCACAGGGGTGTCAGGCAACGTTCAGCTCACAGTTATTTATATGCATTGTCCATTTGTTGTCGCCCCGGAAGCCTTTCCTGCCCCAGCAGACTTCATTTTTTTAATAATGCTTTTTTTCTAAGTCTAAAGAACTACATGTTTATTATCAAAAATAGAGAAAATTGAAAGATCAAAATTTGAATGACCTACCAGCTCCCCTACAGCCTCATGTCTATCGCTCCCACACCTCACTCTGTGCATACGTTTTGGGGGACAGGGCGAAGTGGAGGGAGTTTATTGGTTTACTCTTACTTTACAAAATTGTGATATCCACTTTATACTATTCAGACTTGTATCCTGAGTTTCTTCACTGAACATTACGTTCTGAGCAATTTCTTGCATTATCAAAATACTGTTGAGTACATGCCTTTTAACGTCTGCGTGAAATTCTGTCACTTTTAGTTTAGTTCTCCATGGTTGGGATATTGACGTTGTTTATCATTTTTTGCTTTTATAAAAACACAACAATAAACATCATTATGCAATAACTTCTGACTGTAAAGACTGATTTTCAATATTTATGTAGTTAGAAAACTGCTACCATAAAAAAGTTACCAAACATCCCCAAACAAAAATTCTGAATTGCTTTTCCATGCCATTAGCACGTGTGACCGAGCACACTCGCTCCAAAAGGGCTTACAAGGGCCAGACAGAGAAAGACAAGTATCATATGATATCGCTTTTATGTGGAATCTCAAAAAAAAAAAATGGTAACAAATGAACTTATCTACAAAACAGAAACAGACTCACAGACTTACAGAATGTACTTACAGTTACCAGGGCGGTCGGGGAGGGATAGATCGGGAGCTTGGAATTGACATGTACACACTGCTATATTTAAAACAGATAACCAACAAGGACCTACTGTATAGCACAGGGAACTCTGCTCAACACTCTGTAATAATCTAAATGGGAAAAGAACTTGAAACAAGAATAGTTACGTGTATATGTATATCTGAGTCACTTTGCTGTACACCTGAAACTAACACAGCATTGTTAATCAACTATACTCCAGTATAAAATTTAAAAAAAATTTTTTTAAAAAGGGCTTACAAGAAAAGGTGTGGGTCTGAGACTGACTGTATTTTGGGGCAGTGGCATAAATGAGTGACTCAGAGATACTTCCCAGGGACCGTGAGGTGGAAGGTAACTGACATCAAGGAGGACGTTTAATGGGCACCTAAGTGGATATTTAAGTCAATTAATTTTTTTCATGGGATCCACTGGATGCCAAATCCTAAACTGGCCAAATAGCACAGAGGGTTGATGTCCCTGTGTCGGGCTCATTGATCAAGTTGTTAAGGGGAGAACTGGGCAGGGACATCTCTGCCCCAGGCTCCAAACTCCTACAGGGGTGCTGAGCTGGGCCCCAGGCATCTGTCAGCCCAGGCGGCATCTCAGCCGGCACCCCTGCCCACAGCTCTGGTCCTCAAGCGCCACGCCCATGCCTTTCCTTCTCCTTGCAGGGCCGCTACATGCCATCACCTTCTTTTCCCTCTCCACCCTTATCGTTTCCATGATACTGGCCTGCGTTGGCACTTTTCTGGGGAAGCTTCGGAAAGCGTCTGACTATGAGGTGAGTCGCCAGCCTGGCTTTCCTCCGCAGGTTCTCCCGGTCCCAGGGCACACAGCTCCTGGACGCCCACCCGAAGCACCACGATGACGAGAGGCTCTTGCCTTCCTCTCTGATGACGGGATGTGCAGACTCAGTGCCGGGTGTACGTGCTGCATGTATCCTTGCACTGGCCCCGGAATCACACCTCCCGGGGCGGGGAAATCCAGAAGACAGCTGTCCTCTTCTCTTCCCCCCTCTTTCATCTCCTCCGAACCACAGGCTGCTGGCCCATCCCTCCTACGATGTGAGCCTAATCAGCCACTGAGCCGCGAGGGCCATTCCAAGGCACGGAGGCTTGAGAGAGAGGATGGAGTGAAGGAGTAAAAGAGGGGGTGGTAAAGGAGGATAACCTGGGGAAAGGGGTCAGTCATCTCACTTTTAAGAATCTCAGGATATTGAACTTGTCTGGAAGGGAGGCCTGGCTCCCTGGGCCCCATGACTCTTTCGGCTCTTTGCCAGTGGGGCCGAGCCAATTATTAGAGAAGGGATCTAGTCCATGCCAACAGGACTGTGTGCTCTAGATCAGCACTTCCTAAAGTGGAGTGACCGCAGAGGTGTACGGGAATGATTTCCAGTGGACTAAAACATTTTATATTTTTCATGGTCACACATTTATTTTTCTACTTAACCTTGCTTACAGCAACTGACACAGGATTTCTGTCCATAAGAGTGAATTGTTTCCTTTTCAAATGAATTTAAATAAGAAAGAAAGTTGATTTAAAGTACTAGCATCCTGCTGAGTCAGAGCAGGGAGCCTCTGAGAAGAGGATCTTCTTGCTTCCAGTGGTTCCGTATCTGTGGCCCTGGGCACAGGTGCCTGCTGCCCTTTCTACCTGGACCCTCCTCCATCCCCTGGCCCGAGTCCACGCTAGTGAAGGACCAGAGCGAACGACGCCTCTGGCTCTGTCTTCCCAATACAACGGGATCTGGGATCTGGTTACTCAAGGGTCCATTCTAGAGACAGAAGGTGACGGGGGACCTAACCCCTCATTTCATTACAGAGATAGAGGGGAAATTCTGGCAGGAGATAAGGTATTATGGAAGTCAAGGCTTCTCCTAGAGTCAGAGCAGTCTCATCTTTGAACCGCAGCCTCCACTCTGCTTACTCTCTCCCACTGTGGTCCTTGCGAATGGAATATTTCAGAAGGGTCTCCCCAGCTTCCCAGTCTACTCTCTGTCCCCCTGGGCTTCAGCCCTGCCAGCTGGACTGCGGGTCTGGAAAAATAGAAGATGAGTTGAGTTTAAGGGGAGCAGCAGGCCCCTTAAGCCTGAGTTTAAGGTCCAGGCTTCTCTGGACGTGGGGAGGGTGGGGGCACCCCGTGACCCTCCTTGTCTCTTCCGCCGCTGCAGCCCGAGGAGGAGATGGAGACCGTGTTTGACCTGGAGCCCAGCAGCACCTCCTCCACGCCAACTTCCCTTGTGAGTCAGTGCCTTCGACCTGGGACGTGTCGGGAGGCGGGTGCTTGCAGGGGTGGGCTACTCCAGCAGCATTGCGGGGATACCAGCAGTTAGTGGCCACCCTGGGTACTGGGGAGGAGCCGGGCGTCCCTGGACCCCCTCCTCTGATGCAGCAGCCCGTGGCCCTGGCTGAAGAGCCTTCAGAAAGATAGAAGATCTGGGATTTACTCCAGGACATTCTCTAGAAGGAGCTCAGAGAGGACAAGAACAGTCAGGGCGAACCCAGCCACAGGGAGCTCAGTCGTGTAGACGCAGGGCCCTGCTGGGGCTCAGCCTCAGGACCGAAGGCTGCCTCCAAGGGCACAGGGGCCAGGCAGAGTGGCGCAGATAGAGCCGCAGCGAGCTATTGGAAGTCTGCACCGCGTGGTAAGGCAGGGGCCGTGCCGGATGAGTGAGTCCGTCAGCTTGTGAAGAGACGAGGCCGGACTCAGAGTGCGGGGGGTCCAGCAGGCTGGGCGTTGGCTCCCACACTGTGGCTCAGCCTGGAGGGGCGTGAGCGCTCGCCCGCAGCCCGGCCACAAGTGTGGCTGCAGGGCCACTGATGCATGCACTGAGCAGGGTACCGGGTCAGCCCGTGCCCCGATGCCAGGGTGCCTTGGGGAGCACTGAAGAAGGGTACCAGCCAGCCTGGGCACTCAGGGAAGGCTTCCCGGAGGAGGGAACATCTAATCCGACCCCAGGAATGGGAGAGTAGGGGTTACCAGGTGGAAGAGTGTGTGGGGGAAGAGCATTCAAGGAAGAGGATCAGCCTGTGCAAAGACCCCGAAGAGAGAATCTGGAGCACCGGGGAACCTAAGACAGTTTGGGGCCTGGAGCAAATGCAGAGTGGGCGGCAGGGACCGGTGCGAGGGGAGGCCCTTTAGTCATGGCAGCGTTGGGTGAAAGCTCACAGACGCAACAGTGGGCAGATGTGCCCACACCAGGTGCCTAGAACTACAGGTCTGCCTCACTCTGAAATGAACCCTACAGATAGGGCCCGATGAGCTCTGGGAGGTGGCAGGCAAGAAGGAGCTCCAGTACCAGAGAGACAACAAAGGTTTCGAAGCAGGAAAGTCTCTCTTCACATAGCATCTCCCCTGGGGCCCTTCCAAGATGACCCCTCTGGAATATTGTAATCAATCGGTTATTGAAACCTTACAAACTAGACGCGTCACCATTCTCGCTCTTGATCTTTATGATAAACCTGCACGGTAGGGGGTTTTTATCCTCATTTTACAGATGGGGAAACTGAGACTCACAAAGGTGAATTAATTTAGACCCTAGACCTACTATGCAAGGACGTGGCAGAACAAGGTTTGAACCAGGTCTGTCAGACTCTAGACTTCGAGCTTTAAAAAAAAAAATTCCTGGAATTGATTTTTTTAAATCTTTCATTATTATAACAGAGGGGTCTAAGCGTTGTAGATAATTATGGGGAAAAAACAGAGAAGCAAAAATAAGAAAATTAAAAGTCCATGTTTCTACCACCTAGAGATGACCACTGATAATGTATATTTTTTCAGATATATAGATATTTTTTAATGACATAATACTGTACACTATTTTATAACCTGCATTTTAAGTTAACAATCTCTGTCTTTCTACATATACGCATGTTTCCCTCTTCAAATACCCAGTCCATATTCAACTTGCCCTACGTGTTCCAGAAATATCTTTTACAGCTTGTCCAGACCAAGACCCAATCCAGGCTCTGTGCGAGATTAACCTGGCACCTGTCCCTTTTAGTTTAGCACCGTCTCTGCTTTATGACTTGTTGGAGAGACCAAGCCAGGAGTCCTGCAGAATGTCCCAACTTCTGGCTTTTTCTGGCTGTTTCTTCATGGTGTCTTACAGGAGGTTACACTATCTCCTGTATTTCCTGAAAACTAGAAGTTAGATCCACAGGCTTGATAGATTCAAGTTCGACACTAGGGGCTAGATAGAACACATTACAGGCAGTGCTGTGAGTCACACCAGGCAATATATAATATCCCATTTATTGCCATTAATGATGCTGAAGTGACTCCCTGATTCAGGGATGACTGCTGGCTTCTTCCATCGTTCAGTTACCATTTTTTCCTCAGAACCCAGAAGTCATCTATGGGGTTTATTTTGGCCTTATGAAAATACCTCAGTTCTTCCGTAGAAAGAGTGTTCTCTCATCAACTAGGGCTGTTTAGTTTCACTGAAATAAATTCCCACAGGAAAGGTTTAATTCTACCCAATAATTACCTATTTTCAAAATAAGGAGTTGGTTTAAAAGTCCCTTCAAAGGGTGACAAACAGCTCTGACCCTAGTACTTCTTGTATTTTTCTAGTCTGCTGCCATCGCAGGCATTCCTGGGCCCATGCCTGGATTTCACAGGTCACATGACCGAGACCTCAGCTAGCAGCCTCCGTTTCAAATCCTGGCCAACCAATGACACAGCCCAAGGGAGCTGGCTGCACCTCGGAAGCTGTGTTAGAAAATGCGCTAGCTCAGGAATGGGGGGGGGGTCCCTCCAGACCCCAGTGTAAGGGAGACTCATGTCATCACCCCCTGGGTTCAGCCCGACCTGGAACCAAGAATGAATGGCACGTGTGCTGAACGAAGAGTAGCCTAGGAGACTCACACTAACCAGCCCAGGGAGCACACAGATGCTCGATAAATGATCGAGAGCAGCTGGGCAGGCGGGATGGCCAGGACTTGGGCTGCGGGGGAAGAAGGAAGGAGCCACGGCTTAGAGGGGCAGAGGCTCTGCGTGTAAAGCGTGAGGGGGAAGCGTGTGCCCAGGGCCTTGCCCCAGATGTGACCTCACCCCATCTCCCCTCTCTGTCCCGAGCAGCTGTATGTGGCCACCGTGCTGCAAGAGCCGGAGATGAACCTGACCCCAGCCTCCTCCCCAGCCCGGCACACCTACGGCACCATGAACGGACAGCCGGAAGAGGGAGAAGAGGAGAGTGGTGTGAGGGGCTTTGCAAGGGAGCTGGACTCGGCCCAGTTCCAGGAAGGGCTGGAACTGGAGGGCCAGAGCCAGTACCACTGACCAGGACCCAAGGCCTCCACCTGGCGACGCCAGCCGGGAGTGGCGGCCAGGGGAGAGCCCAGCAGGGGGAGGCAAGGAGGGTGGCCTGGACCGCCGCCCCACTACCTCCTGCAGACTTTGGGAAGGCCCCAACGGAGCCCCGGCTATCTGTCGGCCATGTGGAGGCCCCGACCTGCTGACCAGCTAGAACGGGAGATGACGGGCAGTGTCGAGGGACCCCAGGATGGGATGGAGGATACCGGCGAGCACCATGTCTTGGGAGCAGGGGCTGGAGCCCTGAGCACAGAGACTGAAGGCTGGGGGACTTCCTGGGCTCATGGTGGAGAAGGTTCGCATCAGGGAAGAGGCAGGAGGAAGCCCACTGAAGACTCTCTGCGGTCGTCGCCACCCTTCCACCAGCTGCCCTGCCCAAGGAGCTTCTGCTGCTGTCCTACCCTAACCCTCACTCCCAGCCCACCCCTCTCCTGCAGTCTGAGGAAGCAAAGGTATGTATGCTGGCCTCGCCAGCAAGACACAGACGGCCACCTCCTCCGGGTTTCCCTGCACGGGGATCTGTAAAGAGAAAGTCTCTGCGCCCGTCCGCAGGAAGGGGCAGCTGAGACCATAGACTTAAAGGAGGCGACTGAGCCCCTTCCTATTCCTCTGCCCCTCATCAGATGTCCCCAGGAGCAGCAGGGTAGAGAGCCTTCTTTCTATTCCTGCAGGAGTAGCTGGGATGTGGTCACGCAGGGCTCATTAAACGGGACCTGTGTGCATTTTGATGAAGGCTGCTGGTTACTGTAAGGTGGGCGGGGCAGAGGCAGAATTCATGGAAGGAGGTCTTCTCCCAAAACGCTGAGTGATGAGAAACCCGATATACCTCCCCAAGCCCCGGGGCCTAATGAGAGGACCCCCAAGGTCGAGGATGTGGCCACTGAGAGCTGCTCCGGCCGCATACCCATCTGAGTGCCTAGGCCCCCAGGGTGACCAAGGTGGGGGGTAGCTGAGGGTGAGAAGCCCTTGCTGCAAACTGAAGGCACAGGCCTCTCCCCGGCCTCCGAGCAGGACCCTTCCTCTCCTCTCGGGGCCGCCCTGCGCTCTGCACTGAAGAGCAGTCCAGTGGCCTCCAGTGTGGTCCTGGCTCAGACACTGCGGATGCCCTGCGGGGGACTGAGGGGTGCAGGCGGGAGCTGCGTCCTCCATGGACAGGCAGAGTAAGGCTGCCCTCCCGGGGCGGCCCCCACCTGAGGCCTGGAGGAGCCGAATCCTGAGTGGGAACAACGCTGGTGCCACCACTGCTGCAGGCCAGGGGTGTGCAGGCCTCTGGGGACAGGCCCCCATCAGGACCACCAGGCAGCCAGCTGGGGAGACACGAAGAAGGGCTGGCCAGGGCCTGGGTGCACCAGAATGAACCAAGTCAAATGGGATCTGCACGCTCTAGAGCTCTCCTGAGCGCCCTCCTCCAAAGGTCTGGGCCCCTGCAGCCAACCTACTGAAGGTGGGCGTCCAGGTTCACCTCACCTGGGTGTTTCCCACCGGCTGCCGGGCACACACGTGCTCCTGAGCTCAGGTCACCTGAGCCTCACTTCTGCTCCACCCGTGCCCACATCCTGGCTCCAGAAGCTCCAAGCTTGACCCAGGAGGAGAAATAGCACTTGAGGGGCAAATACTGCCCTCCCCCGAGAGCTCAGCCCAGACCTTGGCGTGAGGGATCTTTCCAGAGAGCCTGGCTCATCTGGGAGGAGGCTGTCTCTCCTCGCCCAGGTAGGAATAAGGAGGAAATACCCAGCTGGTCCCTCGTAAACCCAGGCCCCGCAGGGCTATCTCCCCCAAGCATTTCACCAGCCAACAGGGGGAAGTGGTCCTTTCCAGGACAGTCCAGCACGGAGCCCTGCCCACCATGGGGAGGTGGCAGCCCCAGGCCCTGCCCCGCGCCCAGGTGTGTGGCGAGGGCCGTCCTGCCCGAAGCTGGCCTGAGGGCTCGCCTTCGCTTGGCACTACTTGCTGGCATCCGCCCCGGCCTCCGCAGCCCCTGCGGGACTGTTCCTGCTGCTTGTCTCGCCTCCCACTGCCCTGCTGGCAGCCTGTGGAAGCTACATATGGAAAGGTCCCAGCAGATGCTACGGCAGCATGGCTGGGGCTTCCCCCTCTGAATCTGGGTCAAGTGCAGTCTGGTTCTGAGAGAAGACGGTGAGGATGTTGGGAAAGTTGCTGCGTCTACTGGCTTCTCTACTCTTCCCGGAGACCCTGGTCACAGCCGCTCGACCTCCCGTGGTCACTGCTGCGGGTGTGGGCGTACTTTGGCTCCTTACACGCCACATCCAGGCCCTCCTCAAGCATCTCCCCTCCAACCTGCTCTCTCGGCCCACACGCTTCTCACCCACTGGCCTCCGCCCACCACCATCCACCCCACCCCACTGCCCACTTCCCAGCCGCCCCTGCCCCATCTGTTCCCCCAAGCCCCGCCTCTCAGACCTGATCCTCTCTGGAGGGAGCTGCCTCGGGGGACCAGGTATTGCCTAGAGCCTTTGAGAAATGCCCCTCCCGGGGCCTAGGGCAGCTCCATGCTTGCCTGCCTCTTCCTCAGACACTTCTGGAAGCAAAGTGCCTATCAGCAGCATTGCATCCTCTGGGGACCCCGGTGGGGAGTGTGGACTTGCCTTGGCCATCACCACTAAAGCAATGTGTCAGAACGCCGGACCTTCTTGTTATTAACGCTATGACCGTGCCTTGAATAAACAAGTCCTCCCAACCTCTGCTGGCCTGTGCCTCTGCATCTGAAGCAGCCCAGCGGGGCTTTCCCTCCATCCAGAAGGAGCCAGAGCTCCCTGAGGTGGCCAGGCTGGAGCACCACATCTTGCTTTGTGGCTTTGGCCCCTGGGGCCAGAGCTGCCACTCTGGGACCCTTGACCCCTGAGGCCTTCCCTGGCCCCTGTCCTCACAGGGGAAGGCCTGGCAAATGCTACCTCATCTGCTGGAGAAACAGGAAGTGAATCTGCCTCTTTCCACTGCGGATGCTCTGAGAGTCCCCTGAGCAGTAGGGGAGAACTTTCCGGTCCATGAGCTACCCAGGAAGCCACCAGGGCAGCCTTTCCTGGGCAGCAGAAGCCCTGGGGTGAGTGCTGGGCCCTGAGAGTGGGCCCCCGGCCAGATGAGCAGCCGGACTGGACAAGACGAAGACTTCAGGTAGGAGCCCCCAGGGAGCAGCATCAGCCTCCACCAGCAGCACGAGGGCAGGGGGAGGTCAGGGAGAGGCTGGGCATTAGGCGGGTATGTGGGGCTGTCACAGCAGGCCTGCACAGGAGAAGAAAACCCTCTAGCAAAGGGTAGTTATGTCTGCTGTCACACCTGTGGCAAGGTGGGTAAATTCCCTGCCCTGGGGGACGTGTGTACTGGCCCTTCCTCTAGCTAGCTCGCTGACCCTAGGCTGGTCACTTCATCCTGAAAGCAGGAGGACGGGAGGCTGACCACTCTGTCTCATTACTGAATAGAGCAGATTCAGCCGCAGGGACAGAGGGAACAGGGTGTGGAGGGGGGCCTCCTCCCCCGCCGCTCCCTGTGAGGACAGAGGCCATTCTCGGGGCACAGTGCCCACGGGATGCTCCTGAGCCCCCCTCGCTGGACCTTCTCCTCAAGCTTCCATAGTCCACCCATGGGCAAGGGCTCAAAGCCCCCCATGGTGTGAACCCGGGCAGGAGGCTAGGGCCCATCCCCTTGACCCCTCTCCCCTCAAAGCAATTATCTTCCAAGTCGAGTCCGATGAAATCCACAGGAGATGCTTCAGTGGAGAAAGGAGTAGGAAGACCACCCTGGCCGGGTGGGAGGGGCTAGGTCCTGCTGCCTGGGAATGGGGATCAGGGAGTTAAGGAGGCGGGGAGTGGGCAGATGGCCAAGAGGGAGGCCTGGTGCCAGGGAGGTCCAGGATGCCAGCTCCATGGGGCTCTGCCCAAGAGGGCATTGGTGCACCAGACTGAGTGCCAGGTTGGGCTCTGTGGGACTGGGGAGGAAGCAGAAGGGCCCTGGGCTCCAGGAGGCTGTGCCTGGAGGCCAAGCTTGGGGCAGCTCCCCGCCACCCTCCCAAAGCCGTCACTCGGGAAGCTCCATGCTGGCGGCTCTGGGTTTCTGAGCTCGCTCTGTGAAGGGCCCGGGGAAGCGTGGCGGAGCCTGGCTTATGGGAAGACAGTTCACAGGTGTTTTCAGCAGAGGCTGCTTTTTGAACATCTGAGGTCCCACCTTGACAACCAGCAGCCCAGCATCTCTGAAGCTTCAAGTGCTGGGTCTCTAGCCCAGCTGCAAATTGGAGTATCCTGGGAGATTTTAACATCCAGACCCCCTCCATGAACGAGCCAGAATTACTGGGGAGGGGCCCGGACATTTCTATTTTACGAAATCCCCCCGGTGACTCTGGTGTGTAGGAGGGTTGAGTGAGCAAGGCTCTCTTGGAGCCGGAAGGAACCATCCCAGCCTCACGGCCCTGGAACCAGGCAAGCTGCTCTCAGCACCTCACACTGCCTCTCACCTCGGGGAGGGGGTGGCCCTGTGGCTTGTGCGTAGTTACAAATCCATAGGCTGGGAAACCTCTCCTCCCTTCACTCTGCCTCCAGAGAGCTCAGAAGGCAGGTGCCCGGTAGGTAAAGATTAGGCCCAAACAAGCATTTTCCTTTGGGCTTACAAGCAGTTAATGCCTAGCGTGGGCACAACTTCTGTTGTAATCATCTTACTTTGCAGTAAGTACTACTGTTGGGCCAGAGAGACACACACACCAGCTTCAGGGGTCATTTCTGCCTGTCTGATCACCTGCAGCAATGGTTTGAAGGCTCTCCTCTTCTATCCAAACATAGAGCCCAAAGTGGCTTTCTTGACAGCCTTCCCATGTGGAATGCAATAGATTATAAGTACAGTAAACAAATTTACATAGTGGGAGGTCAGGACAGGTGCTTTGAAGAAAAAATAAAGCAGGATGGGGGGGCTTTCTAGAGATGGGGAGGTTGGGGGACGAGCTCTGTGGGAACGTGACATGAGACACGTGAGCCAGTGGAGGCTGCATGAAGCGAGTGGGGACTAAATGTGGGTCCGAGGACCAGCGAGGAGGCCAGAGTGGCCAGAGTGAGCGAGGGGAAGAGAGGAAGGAGGCGAGGTCTGAGGGGACCATGGGGCTCTATGGGCTAAGCTACTGGAGGGTTCTGAGCAGGGGAGAGACATGATCTCCTTACTAGCCACTGGGTGGGGACAAGACGGAAGCAGAAAGCCCCGCGGGGGACTCGAGGCCTCCAGGGGGCGACAGTACAGTGAAAGAGGAGACAGGTAGTGAAATTCGGAATAGGGCCTGGGATCCCTGGATAGATTCGATGGGGGGGTCTGAGAGAAAGCAAGGAGGTAAGGATGACTCCCAGTTCTTCAGCCTAAACAACTGGGTAAGCTGGTTTACCAAAGCAGAGAACGCTGGGAAGGAGCAGGTCTGGGAAAAAGACCAAGCGTTCCGTTTTGGTTGTGTTACGTCTGAGATGGTGCCTTGTGTGGACGTTGGGCAGGTGGCTGGATACAGAGTCTGGAGTAAGGGCAAGTTGGGCTGGAGGAGTAAACTCCAGAGTCATCAGCGTCCGGATGGTGTTGAAAGCATGGGACTGACTGCGACCTCTACAGACACAAGCGGAGGTCGGAGAGAGATGGGAAGGAGGATCTGCAAGGGAGACTGAAAAGGAGTGGCAGAGGGGAAGGAGGGAAACCAGGAAAGCCTGGTGTCCCGGAAGGCAAGGGAAGAAAGGGACTCAAAGGGGAAGGGGGACCCCAGCTCTAATCACACTTGACAACAAATACGGGGCAGAGAGGAATGAGCTCAAAGACGCCACCAAGAACCGTCATCCGAGTCAAATGCTGGACCTGCCACTGAACAAATAAGCAGGTTTCACCCACAGATCAATAGCCTGGGGGAGGAGGCGAGAGGCTGGTAGAGAACGGGAGGTTTAGGAGACGCAACCAGATACAGTGTGTGGCCCCTGATTGCATCTTGAATTGAACAAACCAGCTGCAGAAAGACATCTTTTAGATACCAGGGAAATTTGAATATGAACTGGGTGTTCTTAGGTGATGTTGAGGAGATAACTGTTCATCTTGGTAGGTATGTTGACAGCATGAGTTAAAAGGTTAAAAAAAAAAAATCAGCTAGAAATTCATATGGAAGACTTTACGAGCGAAAGAACATGATGTCTGGGATTAGCTTTGAAACTGTCCAGCAAAAGAAAAGGGCAGGGGGAGGTCTTGAGTTGCTTCACTGCTGATTCTGGGTGAAGGGTACATGGAGGTCTGTTAGGCTCTGATTTTTGTGTATGTTAACATGTCTCCATGCTAAAACGTTTAAAGATAGAAGAAGGGGTGATCAACACTTCCAGGTGCTGCTGAGCAGAAGAGGAAGATGAACACTGAGACACGGCCCCTGAGTTTGGCAGGATAGAGATTGTTGGTGACCTTGACGGTAAGATTGGTGGGTGGATGAAAGCCTGGTTGAAATGGGTTACCATCCTCGTACAGGAGTGAGGACGTGAGAACGGCGAGGAAAGACAACTCTTCTGAAGAGTTTTGCTATCAAAGGAAGTAAAGAAATAGGGTGGTAGCTGGAGAGGGAAGGGGGCGGTGAGGACGCGAGATACGGGCTGATGGAATGAGGAGAAGAGAGAGAGGATTCCAGGGTTGAGACCTGGAATGGAGGAGGAAGGAACTACCCGCCCTGCACGCACACACACACACACACACACACACACTCTCTCTCTCTCTCTCTCTCTCTCTCTCACACACACACACACACACACACACACACACGCACAAGTGGAAGAGAGGCCTTCAAGAGAGGTGAAAGCACCCATGCTTAGGATGGCTTAAGACACATCAGAGGAGGCTGTTTGGCCTCTCCAGAGGCAGGTCACCCCAGTCTCCTGGGTGGCTGTCAAACATTCAGGAGCCTTAGGCCAGGCTTGGCCACCAGATCCTGAGCTGCTGTTTGGTCACACAGCAGAGGAGGCCTCCTCACTGGAGCCTGTGTGGGCACAAGAAAAAGATACTTTTGATGCCCCAGTGGGAAAAGCACTCCTAACATGCTCCAGACCCAACATCTGCAGTCCCACAGCCTGGCAGGCCTGGCCCCCTGAGCTCAACAAAAATGAGGCCCCAGCTGGAGCTAGGGAGGCTCTGCTGGTGCCAGTGGCATTGGTCTGGGCTGAGAAAACCAGACCTCGGGGTGTGGGTAGCTGGCCTGGGTGCAGTCCCTCCAGCCACTCACAGCCCAGCTCCAGGACCCCACCCGTAGGAGGCCAGGAGCACGTGGCGGGTTAAGCCCAAGCCTGCTCGGAGGAAGCCCGCTCTTAAAGTCACTCGCTCCCCATGCCCCTGGCTATGTCTCTACCGTTGTCTGCATGCTCCTCATAACCACACACCCACACACACACTCACACTCACACCTGCTCTTCAACTCCAATGTGCACCCCGGGTTATCACGTTTAGTCTCCTTAAAAAGACCTCCCTGGGATTGGCACCTACCCCTGCCAAGAGGATCTAGAAACTTTCCTCAGAAACACTGCAAGATTTGGTGCTGCTGTCCTGGCACCTAATGCATTCGATCCCGGGCCTCACCTTGTCCACCAGCAGGTGGGCTCCCAGACCCCTGAGCAGTGAACTGCTTCAGACTCTGGACTAGTGTGGGTATATGTTGTAACAAACCAACCCCCAAATGCACAATGGCACAAACACAGTAGAAGTTTATGTCTCTTTCCTGTAAAATTCAAAATCGGTGAGCCCCTGCTCTACATGCTGGAGAAGTACTTGGACCCTGCAAGGCACTTCCGATTAGTGGGTGCTCTCCTCCAAGCAGTGATTCAGGGACCCAGCTCCTTCCACCTGTGACTCTGCCACGTTCAATGCGTGGCCCTCAAGGTCACTGTGAGGTCTGCATCAAGCTGGTGGAAGGATGACAGAGCACAGAGGGGCATGCAGGAGTTTGTGGGGACCAGGTCTGGAAGTGGTATACATGTCCACACATTCCATTGGCCAGAACTCAGTCACATGTCCCACCTAAATGCAAGGGACGCTGGGAAATGTAGTCCAGTTGTGTACCCTGCCAGTCAGTTTCCACCACAGACCCCTGGCTCCATCTCGGCCACTGGCTTCCCCACACCTTTTCCTACTTTTCCACCCACTCTGGCCTTGGCCCTGCTGAACCCATCCTCCCACCCTGTCCTACATCCACCGCCCTGCATCTTCATCTGGCCACAAGCCAACACCAAAGAAAACACCAGTCCCAGCGGGTCAGAGGGGCACACAAAATAGGTTTATTTCTCATAAGTTTATACAACCACAGCACACAGCAGAAGATAAAAGTGGAGACAGCTCGGGGCGAGGGCAGGGGGCCTCTCCTGCAGCTTTGTCTTCTATCCATCCAGCTAACTACAGGCACACAGCAGGTATTAAATACGGGGGTCTGTGGACCTGCCATCGGTATGGGCAGAGGCAGAAAGGCTGGTGAGGGAAATGAGACTCAGCGTCTGACGGGGTCCGGGGTGACCAAGAGCCGCTGGGAGTCAGGTCTCTTGGGAATGAAGCCCTCCTCCTTCCTTGCCCTTCCGCAGCCTCGCCCCACCCTGGCTGGCTGGCTGGTTCTTACAGATCGATAATAGGGGCGCTCCCACCAGACACTACAAAAGAAAAACTACTCTGTCGGGTGGCACGTGAGTGGGCAGATAAGCCCCATCACGGAGCCAGGTCTCCCTTCCTCAGCAGCTCTCCTGGCCCCCTGCTCCTGCTGCCCGTGATTCCACCATGAAGGCTGAAGCTATCCCACCTCTTTCCTTGTGAAAAGCAAACACCCCTGGGAGAGAAAAGCACTGAAGGCAGGCAAGCTGGGAAGCTGCCCGAAGCTCAGCCGCGCCACTGCCCCGCTTGGCCCAGGCTCGCCTGGGAAGGGAGGGTGACAGAAAAGCCCATTCCCTCAAACCCCATACCCTCTGGGTCCGTGCCACCTCTGCTACCAAAACGCTGCTCCTCCTCCTGGAAGCAGAGGGGAGGCTGCAGAGGAAAGAAGGCCGGCAGGGAGGAAGCTACTGGAAATTCAAGGAAATCCGAAGGCCCCTTTCTAAGGAAAAGCCACCCTGTCTGCAGTTGGGGGTGAGGGAGACTGAGACGCAGCCCTGCTCCATCACCTCGCTGGCATGGCCCAGGGGACAAGGACCATGATGCAGGGAGGCCTAAGGGAGCCTGGGCTACAATGGACACAGACCAACAGGTAGACACAGACCGTCAGGGGCCACCAGGTGGAGGCCGCTGGGCAGGACTGCCTCTTAATCGCCATCCCAGCCACGACTCATGGCCTGTACCACGGCTCCGTAGAGCTGGCTCCAGGCAGCCCGCATGGCTGGTGTGAAGGCAGGGCCCAGGCACTTCTCCAGCATGTAGAGCAGGGACTCACCCACCGTCTGCAGAGGCAAGGGGCACCTGTCATTCCCAAAGGCAGGAGGGCGTGCCCTCATTCCACAGGTGAGAAAACTGAGGCTTGGGGCTGGTAAGGACTCCTGGGCTTTTCTTCTCACCTGCACGGGGGTCCATGCTTCCTGAGCAGGATTCTGCCCCAGTCCTTGTGTACACCTTAAAGGTGAGGGTTTAAAGTGAACAAAGCATTTCACTCCACTCCCAGCCTCACAACCACCCCATGAGTGGAGCCGAGGCATTGCCTGGGACCTCCAGCTCAGACCAAGCAAAGTTATTGCCTCCAGGCCTGTTTCCTCCTCTGCAAGACAGCAGTCATGATGTTAAGAGTCCAGGCTCTGCAACCTGAGATGAACCTGAGTTCACTTTCTGACTCTACTACTTATGAGCTGTGTGACCTTGAGCAAGTTAGGTAACCTCTCTGAGCCTCAGATGCTTCATCAGTAAAACAGGGAATGTAAAACTTCCAACTCATCAGATTGTTGGGATGATTAAATGAGATCATCTATGAAAAGCTCTTAGCACAGCATCTACACACAGTAAGTCTTCAGCAATAATAACGGTTCTCATGTTTTATTAGTAATTATAAAATACAGTTTATTTATTCCACAAATATTTACTGAATATGCACTAAATACCAGATACCGTGCTAGTGCTGGGGATGGAGAAAATGACAAGACAAACTCAGTGCCTTCCTCAAGGTGCGTACGTCTGGCAAGGTGACTGTGTGGTAGGCTGTCAGGTCAGGGTCCCCAGTGAGCCACACCTCAAGGATTCACACCCTTGACACTGGGCTCATCCGTGTGACTGGCTTTGGCAAATGGGACATTAGCATGCAGAGGCTGGCTTGTCCTCTTGAAACACTCCCTCTCGAAACTCAGGTGCCACTCTGTAAAGAATCTCAGCTAGACTATTGAGCAATAAGAGGCCACACGGAGAGAGGTCCCAAAGGATGACAGGCCATCTTGGACATTCCAGCCCCAACTGAGCTCCCAGCTGAATGCAGTGCATGCGTGGCTCCAGCCACAGCACGTGGAACAGAAGAACCACTCAACTGAGCCCAGAGAAATCAGAAATCATTGTTTTAAGCCAGGCTGTTCTGGGATGGTTTCATACACAGCAATATAAAACTGAGCAGACCAGCTAATCCCACAGGCTCCTTCACTTCCTATGGTTCTGAGGGAAACCATACCAGAGAAGAAAAATTGGAGGCTCAGAGAGGTCAAGGCAGTGCCAGGGTCACACAGCAAGTACCTAACAATGCATGCCCCAGCCCCGGTCATCTGAGGGTATAGGCGTGGGAAGGATGAACAGGTGGACAGGAGAGGCCTGGGAGAGAGTGGTGGCCTCAGGCCAGTAGCTTTGGAGAGAGAAAGAGCCCCTTTACCCACCGAGAAGGAGCTGAGCTTCACACCCATTGCCCGGTGCTTCCTGCCCAGGCTGGCAAGGTACTCCTCCAGCGAGGACAGGTTCTCCACATTGGTCACCGCAGCATCGATCACGAGCATCACCTGCCAAGGCCAAGGTGGTGGTGAAAGAGAGACCAGAGCAACGCCCCATCCCCACTCACGACCATAATCCAGAACCTGGGGGTCCCAACCAGAAGGAAGAGAGGACCCTCAGTTTTCCAGTATCAGAGACGAAAGGCAGCCTGCGTCTGCATACAGTAGGCGCTCAACATATGGTGGCCAAACTACTAATGTTACACCATGGAGGAAGCTGCTCTCTTCTGAGGGGCTCAAAGCCCTAAACACACCTGCTGGACAGTGTTGTCCTCCTGGGACGAGGGGACACGGAGGCCCTGTGAGAGTCGCCAGCCTCTAAGAAAACCCCAGCTTGGTTTTCACAGGCAGATGGCCCCTGATGGATCAGCGCCAACACCACCTACAGGAGCCAGGGGACAAGGCCAAGGGCAAATGGCAGAGCTGGGAGCAGCTGGCTGAGAACAGGGTGGGGGAGGAGGCTGACTCGGGTGCCCCAAACTCTGCCCAGCTCAGCGCAAAGGGAAAGGGGCAGATGCCTCTGACAGGAGGGAGCAGAAGGAGGGGCTAAGACCAGGGCTGGGGCAGGAAACGAAGTAACTCTCCCGACTTCCTCGTTCTCTCCCAGGAAGGTGCTCCGCCCACCCCTCACCTTCCTGATGTGGTCCAGGAACTCAGGGGAAGAGAGGCAGTCCTCCGGGCTGGAGAACTGGCGGCAGTTGTACTGGAAGAGGGGCAGCAGGTCCGGCTCCAGGTCAAACAGCCTGTGGGTGGAGGCCCGGTGTCAGCCCTGGGGTGTTGCCCCTGCAGGCTCCATGGGCCCTGGCTGCCCAGCAGCAGGAGAGGGTGGGCAGAGCCTTGGCTGTGAACTATAGCACACCCTCCAACCTAGCACGCACCCCTTGGCCAGCTTTGCCGGTGCCCCTCTCTCACCTCTTCCACAACCTGGAAGTGGCATCCTGGAAAAAACAATGTGTCCCCAGGCCTCTCATACGACCTGGCATAGGGTAGCCCCTGCATAAACCATTGAGGGGTGTGGACTGGGACAGGAAGGGGTTCTCAAACAGGAAGCCTGGAGAAAAGAAAACCTCTCTCTCTACCTCTCCCTATCTCCCCCTCTCTCCCCACCCACCCCCCTCTCTGCCTCTATCCCTCTCCCTCCCTCCCATTCTTGGGTCAGAACCTCCCAATGTCATCATGCCCAAGAGGGCTTGGGCCAGCAATGATAATTATAGTATATAGAACCCCTTACACTTACTGAGAATTGAGTACTTTACACGTGGTTAACTCATGTATTCCTCACAATCCTAAGCAGTGGGTGTAACTGTTATCCCAAGTTTATAGAGGAGGAAACAGAAGCCCAGAGAGGTTAAGTAACTTGCCTAAGGTCACACAGCTTAGGAGTAGCAGAGCCACAGAGGGTGCCTGAGAAAACAGTGGGTTTGGGGAAAGCTGGGAGGCACAAGCAGAAGCTCTCAGCCACATCTGGGAAAGCCACTGGGGTTTTGTGTAACTGCAAATTTATTCCCTTTTTGTTTGGGGGAGGTTTTGCGAAAGCCTCTTCAGAAGTTCTGGGCTGGCTTAGGGAGCCAAGGCTCCTGAAAAACCATGGTGAGGTAGCATTGCCTCTTTGGTGATGGCAGAGGGGTTACCTAGACACCCTCAAGCTGCGGTTGAAGACTGGCCTCCCCTTCCCCTTTGGGGTCTGCACACTCCCTTACCCCTCTCTCTAGTGGTGAGAATTGGGCACCTGTCATCCCTTCCCTGGCAGTCCTCTGGTCCTAGCCCAGTCCTTTCCTCAGAAAGGCTTATTCTCCTGTTGCTGGAAGCTCACACTTCTGGGGCCCAGACCCTGTGCTCTGCAGGCCAGGCGCCCAGTACACCCTCCCCACACAAGCCCGCGGGACACCCCAGTCTACCCGTATGGGCAGAAGTGGGCACCCCTGCAGTCACCACCCAAGAAAAGACCACTCAGGAGGCACACAGCCAGGGAGGGGGTGCAGCGTGGGGACCGGAGGCCGCTGGCCCAAGTATAAGGAGGTCCGCCGGAGCGGACCCTGTCCGGCACCCAGAGAGCCCCATAGAGAGCGGGGCGTGCTGGCTCGCAAGACGGGCCACCGCCGCGGGAAGAGCAGCAGGGGCCGCGCCACCCGTCGCCCTGCGCCGCTCCTCTGGCGCACATCTGGAGGCGCCCCAGCGCCCCAGCAGCGGGCTAGTTTCCCTCCTCCGGCGCCAGCTCAGCCGCCTCGAACCCATTCCTGGCGAGGCACCCCAGTACCCGCACCCCGGGGGCGCTCGGGCCGCCCTCACCTGGCGAACAGGACGGTGCCGTGCTCCAGCGGGCTGCGGCTCACCTCCCGCCAGCTCTGCCGGATCAGCTCGGGTTCCGGGCGCTCCATGCTCGCCCGGGGACGCGGGGCGCTAGGCTGGGACCCTCGGGGCGCGGGCACCGTCACCGCACGTGCCGCGCCATCTCCGCGGCGACGCGGCCAGTCGGCACCTCCTACGGCCCCCGCGCCTCGGCCGGGCGGGGTCCTGCAACCGCTCCTTCCCCGCCCAGGTGGAGGAGCCCCCGCCGGGCCTGCCCCGCTGGCGCTTCCGGGGACCCCGGTCCGGCCGCTGCGCCCTGCACCCCACGGCTCCGAGAGCGCCCCGCCCCCCGCCGCCCGGGCTGGGGCGCTTTAAAGCAACCGCGCCCCCGCCCTCCTCTCGTCCTTACGGACGTGCATCTCTGGGCAACTGCCTCCGGCCGGGGATGACCCGGTGGCCTGGGAAACGACCGGGCTTCAGAGCTTTGCAGAAATCGTCGAGCCTCTTGGGACCTCAGTTTCTCATCTGGTGACACTCCCTAGTTAGGGCAAGGAGTTCAATTTGATCGTCTTAGGTAAGCTCTGCGAGAGCCACCTCTCCAAGAGCCCCACTCAAACACTGCCTGGAGGCATCTGATCCCTTGCTACAGGGTCCCCTTCCCTAGGCCCCAAGGTGGGCCAGAGGATGCCAGGGCGCCTACCTGTGTGACAAGGCAGAAGCCAGGGAACGGGGGGAGGAGGTCTGCCCCAGTTCTGGGTATGACTGAGGCACCCTGTGACATTTGGGGACCACCAGGACTCTCAGCTTTAGGGACAGGTCCAAGACCACAGCCATTTCCAGCCAGGCCTGGGTTTTCTTGAGAAATCTGTCAGCTGCCATCTTTAGAAATTTGTCAGCTCAGGTTCTAAACCCAGCTCTGCTTGGCCAGGGTGGGGTCTTGGATGCAGCAGCTGTGAGCATTCCACTACTTGGACATTAAGGGAGTTACGCTAGAACATTCTACTATTCAGCGATTTTTAATAGACTTTTGTAAATGTTTAGATAGAAGTACTATTTATTTCTTTAATTTGAAGTTCAGGATACAGGATCTCATGTTTGCCATTCAGGGTGTGAAGTCAATTAGACCTAAACCTCTTTCTTTTTTTTAAAATATAAATTTATTTATTTATTTTGGCTGCATTGGGTTTTCGTTGCTGCACACGGGCTTTCTGTAGTTGCGGCAAGCAGGGCCTACTCTTCGTTGCAGTGCATGGGCTTCTCACAACAGTGGCTTCTCTTGTTGCAGAGCATGGGATCTACGCGTGCAGGCTTCAGTAGTTGTGGCACGTGTGCTCAGTAGTTGTGGCTCGTGGGCTCTAGAGCGCAGGCTCAGTAGTTGTGGCGCACGGGCTTAGTTGCTCCACGGCATGTGGGATCTTCTCGGACCAGGGCTCGAACGCGTGTCCCCTGCACTGGCAGGCAGAGTCTTAACCACTGCGCCACTGGGGAAGTCCTAAACCTTTCTCTTTCAAGCATGAAAGTTCCTCAGGCCCCAGCCCAGTTCCAGTGGCCCAGGTTTTGAAGAGCAAGACCCTCATTTACCTTTCATTATGTCAAGTCTCTGAGCCTCTCTCCTCTCAGTCTGCCCACCTCTCTTTTTCCGTTTCCTAAGCTGTATGGAGGGGTTGGGAGAGAGGTCTCCAGGAGCCTCTCAGCCCGCCTCCGGTCCCTGGGTACAAGGTGAGTGTGCTGGGGCCTTGGGTCACGAACAGGCTGAGGCTCCGTGCCCAACCCTGTGCTAGGCCTGAAGTGTTGAATCTTTGCCTTCTAGAACTTCTCCTGCTGGTCCCCCGTCAGGACTGAGGGCCTCAGCAGAACTCCTCTTTCTTGCTCCCAGCCGAGCCTGGTGACCATCCCGCTGCTCTCCCTCTTCCGGGGACTCGAGAGTTTAGAGCTATTAGGAATTTAGCTAATAATATAGGAATATGACCCTATTCCTCTCTTCCCCATCCCTCCCCGCATCTCAGGGGGCTCTGGGCTGGAGCAGGGGAGCAGAGCTGTAAGGCAGCCTGGCTTGTGTCCTAAGGAGTCCAGGAGATCCCCAAGTGAGAACACAAAGGGCCTGGGGGCTGAAGGGAGAAGGCCGGGGTGCTCAGGGATTGGACTCCCAGGTTGGTGTCCCATGGCCCTGCAGCCAGGTCAGCAGGTCACAGGAGAAAACCACGTATATCTCTGGCGACCTTTACCTTTCAGTGCCCAGATGCCCAGTGCTCCAGGCCACCTGGCTTGTCTAAGGCTTCCCACGCCACCCAGTTTGCACTTCCTGCCAACAGTCTACACTCAGGACCCTCCCTGCCTGTTTTCTCCTTTGGGCAGGGTCTGGAGTCTGATAGATTAATGAGTTGATGGCCTTAGCTAGTAAGTGGTGAAGCCAGCACTCACTCTGCCTTTCTAGAGCCAGGAGGTAGGAGGAGAGAGCTGAGTGCACTCCAGTCTCCACTCCCCTTAGTGAAAAGGCCCAAGAACCTGGCTGGGTCTAAGCAGTCAGCGTGGTGTTTTCCAGCCAGGAGACAGAGGGTCTGACTCCACATTTGAGGGGCTGGGGGAAAGTCACCGGAGCTCCCCTCCCTGGCATCTGGCCACAACTTGGGCAGGAGGTTCTAATCGAGGAGAGGGTTCAAGTGCTGTTCTAGAGCCAGTGCTGTCACTGAGGCCGACTTACCACCAACAGTAAAGGGTTAGCCTTTATTGGGCATCCATGTCCAGACACTGTGCAAGGGACTTTGCATCATTCTCATAATAACTTTTTTCATTCTCATAATAACTCTGCGAAGTAGACCCTATTTATTATAGCCTGTTTTACTGTTGAGGAAATGGAGGCAATGAAGCTAAGTAACTGGCCCGAGGTCACGTAGCTAATCAGTGGTAGGGCCAGGATTTGACCTCTGGACTGACCCTGGCCCCTCCAGTGGGCCTCCGTGCTCCACTGCCTTCCTCACTCTAACGGACTGTGCCCAAGAGCTGTGCCCAAAGTTCAGACCAAGCCCGGATCACTGGGTCTGGGTCAAAGGTGTGTCAGAGCTGGCTCTCAGATGGCTTGTGACAGCCAACTGAGCTCACCTTTCCGGCTTCTCATTCAGGAACATCAGGCTGGTAGCCTGAAAGAGGCCATGGTGGAGTATATACACCATGAAAATTGGCATATACTACAAATCAGGGTCTGGGTGCACCAGGAAACACTGGGCCCTGGATGAGCTATCAATGCTTTAGGCAGAAGGTACAAAGGAACGTGCTGATCTAAGCCTTTTCCGCAGGGGATCCAGGTTGTCCTGGGCAGGCGCTCCTAGTCCCAGGACCAGGCTGGAGAAGCAGAAAAAGCCCAACTCGGCACCCAGTCCTGGCTCTGCTATTTACTAACCAGGCAATTAACTGAATCTCTCCTGGGTGCAATGGGGACAAAAACGGCACGGACTTCACTGGGCCTTTATGAGGATTCAGTGTCACAGACGCATCATGAGCTGGTAAACTAAGCTGTGCGTCAAGCAGCATCTGGTCCTTCTCTAACCTTCCTGTCCGTGGCAGTTCTGTCTCCTGAGGATCTGCACGATCCCCTCTCCACCTCCAGCTACTCTCGGTCCTAAGAAGGAGGTTGGTCAGACAGCCCAGAAGATCCCCAGTTTCACAGTGCAACGGACTCCTCTCCTCCCTCAGCTTCTGTCTAAAACATGTCAGCTCTTACCTCCTTTGGACCCTTAACATGACTCCTGATAACAGGTGACCCCTGTCAAGACGGGGGCCTCTAGGACTTCCCTGGCGGTCCAGTGGCTAGGACTCCGTGCTTCCAATGCAGGGGGCACGGGTTTGATCCCTGGTCAGGGAACTAAGATCCCGCAGGCCGCATGGTGCGGCCAAAAACCAACCAAACAAAAAAACCAAACCAAAATAAAACAAAACAAAAAAGATGGGGGCCTCTTTGTAAGCAGAATGGACATTGCTGCTACCATGCTGGGCCACTCAGCTGTCTCAGAAGTGGACAACCGTTACTCTCTCTCATTCCTTTCTATACTTGTGTGAGGAGGTTAAAAGAGAAAAAGGTCCAGCTTCCTACTTATTTTAGAATAAGTTTAAATAAATCACAATAACAACCAACATTACTCAAGTAACCTTATCCATGAGAGGGCCTAAATGTTCCCTGGTGTAATCAGGCTCGCCTGCCTAGCCCAGGGCCTCTGCTGGAATTAGAATGGCCTTAGACTCCAGACACAATGGAATGGTTCCTGCACTCAAAACATTCTTCTCTTCTTTCTGGGAGCCAGAGGGCAAGTCAGGTTCAATTAAGTACAACAAGAACAACATGGCGTTCAAAATAAGCGCTATTTATTACAAAAGTAAACGGCCTCTGATTATCTGTGGAAAGTTTTTTTTAATATAAAATGTGGTTCAAGAAGCCGGCTGGAGGTTGAGCTAACAAACGTCTCCTTCCTCCGCCAGCAAGTCTGTGGGGCGTGTCACATTCTGCCTGCTCCTGGGGGCTGGAGCCCATATTCAGAGCACCACCATGACAGCCCCGCTCCTCAGCATCTGCCAACAACAGAACCTGAGTACCTGAAGCTGCATCAACCCATGCGGCCTTGTCCCCAGAGAAGTGTCTGCCAGTCTGGGCAAGGAAGAAGAGGAGGGAGTGGGCGGACAGTTCTTCTGCATCTTTGGAAAGCAGTGTAAGAGACAAAGGAAACTTTTGTCCCCAGTGTGGCCAAATTAGGAGGGAGGGATGGGCAGGAAGCCGGCTGAGCTTTCTCCTTCCTCACCCTCACTCAGAGTGGCTGCCTTCAGAGCACCTCCCTTCCAACAAGTTCCTATTAGGAAATAAGGCACAAGGGAACATCAGCCACCTTCCGGTTGTCATCGTGGGGCTGTTGTTCTTTGCTAAGAGCCAAGCACAGGTTCCTGGATTCCACCTCCAGGAGAGTCCACCAAGATGGCTGCCCCCACCCAGCTCAGAAGAAATGAAATTGGCCTGGGGGAGAGAAAGGGAGAAGCGGAGGAGGAGGGGAGAGCGGGAGGTTCTCCATCCCAGTTCTCCTTCCCTTCTAGAAATTCAATTAAGCAAGCAGCCCAGACTCAGCACCCGGCAGCGCTTCCTGCTGGGGGAAGTCAAAAGGGCTGCAGCCCTGGGAAAGGGAGGTCATCAGGCCCCAGATCTAATTAACGAAACTGCCTTGCTTTTGACATTGCTGCATTTCCTCTATTAACTTTAATGATGGTTGGTCTGAACGTCCGAGCATGGCCAGAAGCTTCCCTCCCCACCACCCAGTACGTAGCGCAGCCTGTCCTTGGGACCAATTTCCAGTCTCCGTGGCAACCGCCTAGCAAAGATGCTCTAAAGAGCTCTGACCCTGTCAGAGCTGGTGGGGGCTACAGAGGAGGGAAGATGGAGGGTGGCAGAGATGCATCATTAAACCTTGAAGCATGACAGTTCTCTGAGACAAAATAATATTTTGTCATGCACTGGGTGGATGGAGGACGGCTGAAGGACTGGCCTTGGGTTTGTTCAGTGCTAACCCAAGGGTTTTCTTTATCTCTTTCATATGGGGAAGAAGTAAAAGGAACAGCTCTGAGCTTCCTGCTTGGGCTTCAGAGTGGTAGAGAGGAGAAGCTCCAAGGCATTTCTAGGTGCTCTGGGTCTTTGGGGAAAAAGAGATTGGTGAGACAGTGACACAGAGCAAGGGAAATGAAATGAAGTGAAAGGGAGGGGGGCTGTCAGCAGGGGAGGACTAGAGAAGTAAAACTGGGGAAAGCTTAGTGAGTGACAGGAACACCAGCCCGGAAAGGCCAAGGCAGCCCACACCCCGACGCCCTGCTGGGACCCCAGCCCAGCACCACACACATCCCTGCGCTGCCACACATCCACCTCAGCTGCTAAGAGAGGGGCCCCAAAGGCTCTCCCTGCAATCAGGAGAATGCATCGGGCCCACCCTCACAGTCAGGCTGGACGCAGAGGATAAGGGATGGGCAGCCAGAAATCACCTCTGGCTCACAGGGCCTGAGAACACACAGTAGCCAAGGACAGGGTGCCACCCCTCCCACCAACCTCGTGACGTGACGTTCTCAGACAGCGAGGAACCGAGGGCTGAGGAGGGCCAACAGGGCTGGTGAGTCCTCAGCTGCCTCGCTCTGGGGCCCAGTCCTCTGCGCACATCGCAGGCAGAAGTCCAGCCGCCTGCGGCCACGGAGGAGACTTTCCGGCAGCAGCCACGTGGGGAAGCAGCTGGGAGGCGGGCCCTCCAGCTCAGGGGCCTCAGCTGTATTCGCTTATTTGTGGGAAGGAGGGCAGCACAGCCGTGACGATACCATCTGCTCTGCCCTTGGTGACATCCCAAGGTGGGGTCAGTGCTTTCAGTCTTCTTGGAGGTCTGAGAATTTTTGATGAAACTTACAAACCAAATCCAGTGTGAAAAAACCCCCAGAGAATACTACTGTAGCCCTGGACTTCTTAGAGTTTATGACACTCAGCTGTCCACAGTCACGGTCTAGCTTCCGCAGGTATACGGACACACGCACCCTCACACGCACACTCCCCCACACGCTCACACCCACCCTCTTGCACACTCATCCCTCCTCATGCTGCAGACTTGGGGAAACGGGCCTGAGAGATGTGTCGCCTGTTGCTGAGCCAGCCCCAGCGGAGGAATGGCTGTGGTTAGAGCAGAGCCATGGCCCTCTCTAGTGGCTTACACTCCGGGTATGCTCCCAGGGCATGGTCCTGGCAGGTGGCAGAATTCCGCGGGCTCCTCAGGCAGCTTCCTCCACAGCTGGGAGGGTCCAGGGACTGGCTCCACAGCTGGCTGTCCCCAGGAAGTTCCTGGACCCAGGCTGGAGTCCTTGCAGTGGCCTCAAAAGTCCCATGATTCCAGCCACCTTAGTCCTGCCATTGGACTTCGGGGGTCCTGGGCTAGCGGACCAACCATCCCATACGCCAGAGGATGGAAGAGGTAGAAGCTGAGGGAGAGAACCCAGGGGGAGGCAGTGGGCGCCCTGCCGCCTCAGTGGAGCGAGGTGCCCTGCAGACCCATGAGATTCAGCTCCTCCTGCCAGGGCTCATCGGACCCTCTCTACCTACAAGACCCACCCCTCTTGGTTACCATGTCTGCGTGAGTTTGCCACCTGGCCTACCAGAGGCTGTGAACTTGGAAGAGGCTGGCTTAATGCCAGTGAGGGAAAGGGCTCTTCCCAAGAGGCCCAGGAGACAGAGAAGCCCAGGGTCTGGTCATGGACTGTCTGGCCCAGACCTTTTGTTAAAATGTGGAAATGCTCCCGGGCCTCAGGCCCCCGATTCCCTGCTCAGGCTTTTATGTTGCCCCGCCGCCCCTAAAGGCCAGTGATTCTCAGCGCGGATCTGTGAGGCCTGCGAGGTGGGGAAGAGGGCGGCTTACCAAACGACACCCCCTCCTAGTCATTCTGAGCCGCACCACAGCCCGGGCGCCCCTCCACCACCCGCTCCCTCACCCCACTGAGAGCTGTTCTGGCTGGGAGCCACGTGACTAAAGAGGGGCGCCCTCCCACGTGAGCCGGAGTGGTCCATAAGCTGGGAGCCACTGGCAAGAGGAAAGAATGCAGAGAGGTAGCCCGTGCTTCGCCCATCTGGCTGCACATTCGGGTCACGTGGGGAGCTTTAAAAACTGTGGCTGGACCACAGGATCCAAACTGAGCTCAACTGAATCAGAACCTCTGGAGATGGAGCCGGATACCAGTGTGCTTCAAAAGCATGCCAGGGGGTCCTAAAACGCACCTGGGACCGAGGCCTCGGTGCTGGGGGGCAGCAATGCAAGGTGCAGGGGGTGCTCACCTGTATGCAATTCCCAGGAGCAGGCTCAGGATTCCCAGCGTGTGTACGTGCCCAGCCAGAGAAAAGGAGGCCAGGCTCCAGGCACAGAGCCGCAGGAGTGTGTCCCACAGAAGGCCTATGGAAGGAAGAGAAACCTCGCACCGGTCTGGCAGAGGATGCCTTCTGGGGAGGCAGCAGACGGAGCCCCCCAGGTCAGGGAAGCAGAGGGCTCCCCCCAGCGCAGGCGCTCCATGGTGGCCTCCTCCCCGGCCCCGCCCTCATTCCCCAGGCCCAGGAGGGCAGCGCTGACCTGTCAGCATGCTGGAGAAGAGCATGGCGGGGAAGTAGTGGTGGAAGTAGAGGATCCGGCCCATCAGGAAGAACGGGAAGTAATGCATCATCCAGCCCAGCAGGAGCTGCCCGCCTCCTTGCAGCAGGACCTGGGACAGCCCTGGGCCCCAAGCAGCACAGCCCAGTCAGCCGACAGGGAGGGGGCAGAGAGCCTGGTCTAGCCCAGCTCTGCCCCTTCCTTGCTGTGTGACTTGCATAAGCCTTCCTTCCCTCCTCTGCCCAAGCTGAACAATCCTACAGCAGCTGGCAGGAGAGGAGCAACTGCTTGCTACCCGGCCCAGGGAGGCCTCGGCACCCACGGCAGGGGCACCAAACCCCAGCAGCAGGCAGCCTGGCCTCCAGCTCCAGCTCCCATATCTCTGCTGTCATGCAGGTCTTTGCAGCAGCAGACGGGGCGGAGGTGCGGGCAGAGGTAAGGACGGAGGTGGGAGAGGGGGCGGTCGGGGACTATGTCTGTTCAGACGCGGAGCTGCAGAGGCAGAGAGAGCCTGTGTGAATGTCTCAGATGCTGTGGCCCACGGCCTGGGGGCTGCTCTCTACGTGACTAGAGGACAGGGCCATGGGACGAGGAAGGAGCAGAAGAGAAAAGGTGGGAAGCTCTGCATAGAGCATAGAGGTCAAAAGTGAAGGCTGTGAACTCAGTCCGCTTGGGTGTGAACCTCAGCTCTATCCCTTTTACTGGGACAAGTTTCCTAACCTCTTTGTGCCTTGATTTCCTAATCCATAAAGCAGGAGTAATAAACGCTACTTTATAGGGTTGTTGGGAGGATGTAGTGTTTAACACAGCACTGGGCTTTTGGTGACTGAGTTCCAAAAAGCAAAAGAGGAGGGAAGAAGGGGAGGGAAAGGCAAAGGAAGGGCCATCAGCAGGCGGGCCCTCCCCGAGTGCAGGCGCCCTCCTGACTGCTAGGTGGGAGGGCAGGGGAGCCCAGGGACCTGACCTTCAACCTCGGCGGGCAGACGTGCCCCTCTCTGCAGAGCCACAGCAAAGATGCTCCCTGAGAGCAGGTAGAGGGCGATGCTCAGCAGATTCAGCCACCAAACCACCTGCAGGGAAGCGAGAACAGGAGGGTGAGAGAAAGCAGCAGCTCTCCACGGGCACAGCTCAGGGCCCAAAGCGCGGTGCGCGGGCACTCACCGGGTTGCCGAGCAGATACACTCGGAAGTCGGTGTCATTGATCCCTGAGAAGCGCAGGCCCTGTGGAGCAGAGGACACGCTGCTGGCCCAGAGCTCAGCTCCTCCCAGCCGCACGAGTTCCAGGAGGAGGAAGACGGGTCACCCTTCGTAGACAGGGAGCCCTGACGGGAGGCTCGGAGTGGGCGCCTTCTACGGGAGCTCCCTGGGAAGGCTGATCCGAATCGGGGCAGAAGACAGAGCCCGCCTCTGGCCACCCCGAGCCATGCGAGGCCGCGCCCTGCGCCCCCAGCGCACCCCACATCCACCAAATCTCAACGTCCTCTTTCTTGCCTCGGGCCCTACCTGATAGTTGATAGGCCAGTGCCAGGGTTTGGACGTGAACTCGTTGTCTTTGGGTTTGAGGCCATTGTTCCCCTGCAGGAAAGTGGCAAAGAAAAGCTAGTCAAAGCAGAGCTCTAGAAGGCCGACAGGAACGTGAGGGATGGGGATCTGATGTGTGGCCAGGTGTCAAGAGAAACCCTCTCTCCTCTCCCCTCCCCTTCCCTTGCAGGGAAGAATCAGGTGCTCATTCTCAGTCACTGCCCACCTGCTTACAAAAACTGACTTACTTTTCCCAACAAGCAAGCCTCCATGTCCCAGCAAAGACAGTCCATTCAGACCCTCTCTGCTCGAGAGAAAGAGGAATGAGAGACTTGTTTCCCAGAGGCACAAAATACATATCCGTCTCCAGGCCAAGGATAAGGTGTCAAGAGGATGCGGTGGGGCATAGAAAATCAGGGCTGACTCACTTGTTCCCTTGGAAGGCCAATCTCAAACACAAACCCAGAAACTCTAAGTTCCTGGACTTTGAAAAAGTTACTTTAGCCTAATGTTTCTCAGTGTTTCTTCCCATTATTGCCTGCCCCCCCTCAACCTTTTTAAGACATCTATTCCCTAAACACTCCCCCACCATGACATTTTAAAGAAATTTTTATTGAGGTATAATTGATATATAACATATTAGTTTCAGATATACAACATAATGATTTAATATTTGTATATATTGCAAAACAATCACCACAATAAGTCCCCTCATGACACTTTAATACCATAGCTATTCTGTATATCTGTTTACATAATGCAGGAACACCTGTGCTTTATACATTAAAAAGTTAAGGGCTTTTTTTTCTTTTTCCCACCCTCCAAGAATACATTTTGCCCCCTGGGAGCGATAGCGCTCTGGTTGAGAATGCACACTTTAGCCTGAAGGACCCAGACACAGCCCATTTAGTCCAACAGCCAAGAATACCCAACAACCTGCCTCTAAATGGCAAAATCAGGCCTTTGCTGAAACGAGAAGGAAAAGGGGCAGGATCCTGGATCCTACCCAGCAGGATGGCGTCAGCCTCATCATCAGGACAGACCGAGAAGTCATTCCCGAGAAGAAAAGTGAGGTGCTAGGAGTTAGGCTGGGGTTTCTCCACCTCGGCACTATTGACATTTGGGGCTGGAGAAGTCTCTGGTGTGGGTTGGCCTGTGCCATGTAGGGTGTTTAGCATCCCTGGCCTCTACTCACTAGATGCCAGAAGCATTCCTAGCCCTCCATGACGCCAGCCAAAAATGTCTCCAGTCATTGTTAAATATCCCCTCAGAGACAAAAATCGCCCTCTGTTGAGAACCACTGGCCTAGCCCAAGAAAGATCCAGGTCTGGTTCAGTGAACCAGAACCCAGTGCCTTACTAACCCAACTCCTTGAGGTCTTGAGAATCATTTGCAGGCCTCCCTACAGTGGTTGGATTGGTCCTCCAGGGTTAAAAGAGCCAGTGGGGTGTCACGCCCAAAGGGGTCAGCTGCACAGCCCCTGAACCATCATGGCCATCTGAAGGGCCTTGGAATGAAGAATGAATCATTCTGGACCCCAGAGCAGCTGCTGAGGGCAATCAATTCCTTCAACCAGTCCAGTCCAGTCCCAAACCCAGGCACTCCAGCCAGAGCTATACCAAGCCAAGGGCATCCTACACATTAAACTCTTAAGAAATCCAGCTCCTTTAGTAAACCAAGAAACAGAAGGAAGGAAAATCTGTAACCATTATAGGCATGTGTATCTGCACATTGTTCTCTGTGCTTAACGCCTAGTGGGCTTATTCCAGCTAACCTCAGCAGGCTGGGCAGCCTTCTCCGCCCAGGCCTTAGGCCCTCTGCTCAGATAGCAGAAGCCCTGTCCCCTGCAGTTTCTATAGTCCAGACAATTTTGATCTCTCTCCCCATCCTGACTCTACATCAGTTGAATAAGAAAGGTTCCTTAGGTCCCTTTTCTTCTTTGACTCTACCTCTCAGATAATGAAAGAAAAAACGAGACTATTTATTTAGACTTAGTCTTAAAATTCTACCCGGATCTAAAATGATATTTTGACCGACAGGCACATATCCAAAAGAACTATGTCATCAGGCCAGAGTGACAGCTACAGACAGAGAGTCAGAGAAGAAGGTACCCAGAGATTGCTTATTGTCAACTCATCACCTCCCAATGTGCAGAAATGACAAAATTTGAATTTTTAAATTTAATCTGTTGAAATAAGTCAACTATATTTACTGAGTACTGCTTACATAATCACTTCCAGGAAAGAACAATTGACAATGGCTCACCAGGGGAAAAATAACAACTGCTGCACCTCTCTGCAATCCTGCACAGATACACGAACCTGGCTTGAGATACCGTGATTCTTAAACATCGTTCCTGCAGAACACCGGTTTTCCAGAAGCCAAAGTAAAGAGGTTTCCCCCTCAACATCAAAACCGCATCAGGGTTTTTCCAATTCACAGAGGAAACTTTAAGCTACTAGGTAGAACTTTCTCAATTTAAAGATTTCTTCTCTCAATTGTTCTTAAACCTTTGATGTCAGCTGTCAGCTACTAACGATAGACAGTACAAACGACGAGTCTTTAAAACCTTAAAATGAATCAACCATGCCCCCTAAACAGTTTGTTTCTGTCTGGGAACCTGAGTGGGCTCTTGGTTGGGATTTTATGCTGCATATAAACAACACACTCAAATTAGCTGTTCATCCTAACTAATCCTAATTTCATATGATGGAATCACCTATCAGTGTCTCATGATTTTCAACCAAGGGCACTATGATTTTCAGGAGCTCTGCCACTTCAACAGATGTGAGACTCACTTAGAGGCAGAGGAGTGTAGTGGTAACTAGCACTGACTCTGAAGGCCTGGATCCACCTCTTACATTTAGCTGTGTGACCCTGGGCAAGTTCCTTAACCTCTGTGCCTCAATTCCCTCATCTGTAAACTGGGAACGATAATCTCTGGAGGACTGTAATAAGTATTAAGTTAATATATGTGCAGTGCTTAGAGTCGTGCCTGGCACATAAGAGCTACATAAGTGTTCATCATCATTACCGTCACCATCATCGCCACCACCACTCAATGCCTTTGAAGACCAAGTAAGCCAGTATAGGTGAAGACACTAAGTCCTCCACAAGGGGGCAGTGGGTCTATACCAAGGTTACTGATCCATGATCCAAATCTGTGGATGCCCAAGAGCTCTTAGAGAAGCCGCCAAATGGGAAGGGGCCACAGTACCCGGATCATCACCATGTGGGCCTCCAGCATTATCTCAGGAAAACTGGGCTGCAGCACGTCCAGGCTGATGTTTGGCACTAGAAAAAGAAATGACAGAGGCGTAAACCTTTCTCACACACCCGCTCCTCATGGCTGTCTGTCCATGGTATCCACACTGCTGTCAGGGTCTGAGTGTAGCCTTCCTGACAAGCTAACCAGCAGGTGAGAGTGTTGAGGAGACAGAAGGATTCTCGATCATTCACTGAGCACGTATTAAGCACTCAGCAGATATTCTGAGGGAGGCAATGGCAACAGACGAAAAGCCCTGGCCCCGGAGCTCCCACAGCCCTCGGCACCATCAGCCTTCATGACGCCGCTCCCTCAAATGCTGCTCCCCCACGAGGCAGGGCTGTGAGGACAGGGACCGAGCCTGTCTCATTCACCAAGGCGTCCCCAGGGCCCCACATGGCTCCCAGCATCTAAACAAAGAGCTGTTTAATTACTTAGTTAATTAGCTGGTTGGTTAAATTAGGTGGTAAAAAGAATGAAATGGGAAGCATGAAGAGGAGAAATCAAGCAGAAGTGCGAAGGGGATAGCTTAAGAGGACAGATGATGAATCCAGACACTCGTTGAGTTGAAGATGACGCGGGAGTGGAAATGTCAGTTGGAGCCTGGTAGTATAAATATGGGGCTCAGATCAAGGGCTGCAGCCATTGCTTTCTGTAAAAGCCTGGGCTGGATGTGGGGAGGGGAGGAGCCTACACAGGGGCAGAAAGGGAAAGAACCGGCCTGCTCTAAGCCTTGAGGGTGGGGAGGTAACCACAGAGGGGATAGAATAGCCCAGGAGGCAAGCAGATGGACCTGCATTATAGGTGGCAAGAGAGTCATATCCAGTGGGAGGCAAGGAAAGTGACCAGAGACAACCAGCTCTGGCCCTGAGTGAGGTCATAGGTCACTTTAGGGAGAGGAGTTTAAAGAGGATGGGAAGTTTGAGTGGGTGGGGAGAAAAAAGGAGCTCCCTATCTAGACAATTCATATGAAGAGATTAGGTTTAAAAAAGGAAGAAAATGGCAACAATAAGATAAAGTGGCAGCAGAGTCTGTAAAGGTTTCTTTTCCTAAGATGAGAGTTACTTAGAAATGTTCCCTTCAGAGCCAGCCCAGGACATGGCCTCACTCACATTTGGGATTGATATGGTCTTCCACATTCCAGATGGAGTTGAGGGTTTCTTTTAGGTATGGAGTGCAGGTGACTTCCAACTGCTCCCAGCCCCTGTGAAAAGTAGTCACAGATGTCTCTCAGAAGACCTGAAACCCACCGGAGAGTAACACTGCCAACTGCTCTTCAATCTACGGCGCCCCTCTCTTTCCAACCCAGTGGCCATGCTTTTTTCAGCCTCACACTTTTATATTCCACAACTATCCTAGGAGGAGTCGAGCACACAACATTCCCATTTTAGAAAGAGACATAGATCCAGAGAGTTATCCCAAGCCAGATGTACAAATGCTCAGCTATTACAACACACGAAACACCAGAGGAACTCTGGAGCTCTGGGCTCCATAAAACTCCTGATGCCTTTCCTCCCTCCATTCACCAAAGAAAAAGCAAACCTGAGGTGAACATCGACCACTGCGAAATGGAAGTTTTGGGTATACTCGTAGTGTGAAAGGAAA
This sequence comes from Delphinus delphis, assembly GCF_949987515.2. Classification (NCBI taxonomy): domain Eukaryota; kingdom Metazoa; phylum Chordata; class Mammalia; order Artiodactyla; family Delphinidae; genus Delphinus; species Delphinus delphis. Next base: position 26,041,713 of record NC_082684.1, on the reverse strand, counting down.
AGCATGAGCCACTAATGGGACATCAAAACCCCAGAGACTCACCACTTGGGCAGGACCTTTCCCGAGGAGCCCAGGACACAACCTGTCACCAGATGGATGAGGCGAATTCGACTTCTCAGCACTTTGATTCGGTTTCCAAATTTTCTGTTTACAACCTCAATCCTCCAGAAGTCATTTGAGTCTCCTGTCCCATTCTGCCACATAAATCAAGAAAAAAATACAAAGAAAGTAAGATGACTTTAGAGAAGACGTATCAGAAAAGGGAGATGGTCACCCTTTCAGATGCCATCATGTTACAGTTTGGCCAAAGACCAAACTGGCCTAAATGACTGAGGTGGGAAAGGGAACAAGAGGGCCATAGAAATATACCAAGTGACTGCCATTGTCCCAGCACTCGCGATTACAACCAAGAAAAGTAGTATAATTCCTCGAACCTTAAGTCTAATTCTTCACTTTACAGAACTAGAGTTTAAGTTCTAAATAAATGTTTTTGCCCTTAAACTAAACTCAAGACATCACCGTGTGCCAACAGAAATAAATTTGGGCTATTTGCGTCCATTACTGGTGGCCATGGGGACACTCACTCATCGAAGAAAGGTCTGGCCTAGATATCGTACTGTGGAAATTAAGACAGTTGTGTCTAATTCTCCTCAGGAAATGCCCACCAGAAAAAGATGAAGTTCAGAGTCTTGGCTCTAGTATAATGTGGGATGAGCAAATAGAAAGAGGGTTGGGAATTCCACCTTAAGGAACCCAGAATCTTTACTGAAGCACCAAAGCCCTTGGAAGGGAACGTAACAGATAGTCATAAATCTACTTTCCCACTAGTTGTTTCTGTTTTCAAATTACTCCCCAAGCCATAAATACTCATAGAGCTTCCTCTATTAACTGCATCACCCCAAGGCAGTAAAAATCCAAAGCAATGGGGACAATATCCCTCTGTGGAACAGGGAAGTAATCCTTAAAAATAAAGCCAATGAGGGCTTCCCTGGTGGTGCAGTGGTTGAGAGTCCGCCTGCCGATGCAGGGGACATGGGTTCGTGCTCCGGTCCGGGAGGATCCCACATGCCGCGGAGCAGCTGGGCCCGTGAGCCATGACCGCTGAGCCTGCGCGTCCGGAGCCTGTGCTCCGCAACGGGAGAGGCCGCGGCGGTGAGAGGCCCGCGTACCGCAAAAAAAATAAAAATAAAAAAATAAAGCCAATGAGAATTTGGAATCTGGCAAAGGATAAACTTGCATATTCATCTGGGGTCATATTGTGGCCCTGTGGCTTCTAAGTATAATATGATTTTAAAAGGGACCCTTACAGTATTCATATTTGACATTTATTAAGTGTCAGAACATAAAAATGGCATGGTAATTATGGGAGGCAAGAGATGGAAACAATTAGACTTCATAGGCTGCCTTTCCCACAGCAAAAAGCCTAGCCAGAAAGTTCCTAAATGTTAAGAGTCCCTGTGCAGCCAATCGTTAGGAACATTCCAGAATTCTGGGGAGGCTGTGTTCCGCCACATGGCCCTGAGCCAGGCCCCACAGTTTTTGACATCCTGCTGACACTCGAGTGGCTCACTTACTATGCCATAGCCTGTGACCTGATAGTGCTTCCGGGTCAGGGGGGCCTCGTGGTAGTGACTGTGCAAGTTCCGAGAAGTCCTAGAAATTAAAAGAGAGAAGTGCCACTATCCTGAAGAAAAGAGATGTGCAATGTTTCTTCTTTTACCAAGGCTACTCAGAGTCATCTGTTTGGATAAGAAAAATTAGAATCCAAACCATTAAATCCAACATATTGTGAGGAGTACTGGACCATACGCCAAGAAAGGGGCTTCACTTCCTGTTCACCCCACAACTTCAGGTGGGGGGCAGGGGGATGACTGAACACATTGGTGGCTTTGAGGCAAGCTAGCCTGACTTCAGAGGCAGGTTTAGGGAGAAGAAAACTAAAATTTATGATCTATGTATGCCTGAGATAGGTAAACTTCCTCCCTACCATCTACGCTTTCTACTCCTATCACCAGTTTTACAAAGTAGGGATCTGTGGGGGAAGTGGAGGGTTTCATTTAGATTTTGTTTACTTTGTGTTTTTTGTAATAATCCTTACTTTTATCCATAATAAGTAATCAATGTTCATTATAAAAATATTGGAAATTTGCAAAAATAAAATTTAGTTAATAAATTTTAATTTATTTTAAAAAATTAAATTAAAATTTTAAGTATCCATAATCTTACTGACTAGGGAAAAAACACTGCTCATAGCTTTTCTATATGTATATTAAAAAATCCCTGATTAAAAAAAAAATTCTGTATCTGACAATTCATATGAAATTTTTGCAGGGCTGCTTCTATTGCCTATTTTTCCTGTTCATTCTTGCACATGGTGCCCTATTTCCTTGTGTGCTTAGTTATTTTTTACTGTGTACTATTCACTGTCACTGAAAAACTATTTATAGGAATAGATAACCATGTATTTCCCAAAAGAGGATTAACATTTGCTTTTAGCCAGGCACCTAGGGAACATTACCACAGTCTTAGGACCATGTTCATTTAAATTCATGGCCTGAAGATTTTGAGACCATCCAGGTGAAATGAATTTGGGTTGCAAATCCATGTGAAGATCAACTGGTAATTACAGCTTCTTAGGAACCAGATTTAGTGTCCCTACCAACCTCACCCCCCGCCCTGCTCTCCCAAACACACTCTGGATATAGGTAGATAGGGCGGATTTATCCTAACCCTAAGCCTTTGGGGGTTACAAATTTTGGGGAAGATCCAATAATTTACCACTTCGGGTGAGCCTAGAGCTTTGACTTTAAAACTTCTTCTCTCTAGAGGCAGTCAAAACCCAAAAATCAAAACTCAAGATTGTGGGTTCAAGGCAGAAGTGGCCACAGTGTCCCACTTTTTCTCTGGATTCCCCCTTTCATTGAGATTTTGACCTAGTAACTCCTTACTATCTTGTCAGTTCTTTATGCTTTTAAGATGTTTCTACATTTTCCAGCATTTTTAGTCATTCTCAGTGAGAACACTGGTTAAATGAACTAGTTTGCCATATTCAGAAACAGACTCCTATACCTTTCTCAAGGCAGCCGCTTAAGAAAAAGCTTTGGGCAACTCAATTTTTTTCTTTCTTCCCCCTAGGAAAAGGGCAGTTGAAAGGCACCTTCAAAATCCAAAGCTTCCCAAAGCCAAAACAGGCAAAGTAATCATTCTCCCATTCTAGCACAGCAGCCTTGTTCCATTTACTAGAGCCTCATCCACATTTGACTTCTGTTTATTTCCAGCTTAAAAGAGCTCTGTACCTTTGATGCCCATGCCACTCATTTATCCCAAACAGCAAATTTACTTACTCTTTGTGTTCTAGTCGAATGACATCTCCATGTCTTACAAACTCCACAGGGAGTGAAGGGTCTAGGGGATCTGTCAAGAAGAAACAAGCATTGATGTCTGAAACCGTTCACTCATTAAGCTAGCATTAATTAAGGACCTACCGGTAAAGAGTTATAGTACAACGTGGTATGCGCATGAGGTACTGACAGAGTGCTGTGGGACCAAAGTGAACTGTCTCAGAGGATGAGGGAAGGGTGTCTCAGAGGATGAGGGAAGGGTATCCCAGAGATAATGACTGAAAAGACTCTCAAAGGAGAGGGAGAACTTGTCAGGTGAGCAAGTGGGGAAAAGCCAGAGAGGTATGAAAGAGCAAAACTCATCTGAATCAGTGGCAAATGAATTCACATGGTTAGGGAGGGTGGGCAGGAAGGAGAGTGGGCATAGGTGAGGGTATGGACAAACGGGGCCAGACTGTGTATGCCATGCTAGGAAATGTGGCCTTTATCTGACAAGCACTGAAGCCCCCACTAGAGGATTTTTAAGCTGGGAAGCTAAATAATAAGATTTTCCTTTTAGAAGTAAAAATATAGTCTTCCAAATATGAATTCCATGCAAAAGACCATTTGCCCAGCTCTCTTCAAAATCAAATGTTAAACCCTGCATATTTGGCCAGTGATTATCTTGTCTCTGGCTACAGACTTGATAAACGTGAGGCAAAGAAAATGATGAAAGAAAAGAACTACTTCTGTATCGTCAAGAAGTCAAGACCATTGAGGATCTAGAAAAGTGATGACAGTGGAAAAGGAGTTGGCAATAATCACAGCAACACAGAAGGTCCTTGCAAATTTCTGTCCCAGGCAGTAGACACTAACACTCAAGGTCAGGAAAGACAAATCTGCCAGGACAAATCACTGGCTCTCAAGAGAATTAGAGAACTCAACTGTAGAAATGCCCATTCCTGCGCTGCCTTCTAAGGTCTCTTAAGAAGAATAATCAGGACTTCCCTGGTGGCACAGTGGTTAAGAATCCGCCTGCCAATGCAGGGGACACAGGTTCGATCCCTGGTCCAGGAAGATCCCACATGCCACAGAGCAACTAAGCCTGTGTACCACAACTACTGAGCCTGTGCTCTAGAGCCCATGAGCCACAACCACTGAGCCTGCAAGCCACAACTACGGAGCCTGCGTGCCACAACTACTGAAGCCCACGCTCCCTAGAGCCCATGCTCCACAACAAAAGAAGCCACTGCAATGAGAAGCCCGTGCACTGCAACCAAGAGTAGCCCCTGCTCACAGCAACCAGAGAAAGCCTGTGCACAGCAATGAAGACCCAACACAGCCAAAAATAAATTAATAAATTTATTTAAAAAAAGAAGAAGAATCAGCAAGATGACAAATCAAATAAGTCAAAGGGGAGGGAAGTTTTACTTAATATGGATCTGTGGGGGAGGGGCACTTATGGCCATGAAGAACACAAAGACCTTTGTCTAGACAGCTCCCCCTTCCCAGAATGCCTGTAGTGATCTGCCTTCACACGAATCCTTAGTCACTGGAGTGATATGCAGCCACCTTAACCTGGAAGCCACAGTGGAATAACAGAACAGGGATGTTCAAAGACTTGGTCCGTGCCCACATGACTTTAGAAGGAAAGCTGGTCTTCCCTCAGAACCCCTCATTGCAACAGACCGCTTATGTTTGGCCTGTTGAATCAAAACACAATCTATAACAGTACTATAAGGGACAGAAATAGATCCTGCCCAATGGTGTCATAATTTATATTACCAAGGACTAGGATGCAAAGACAGTGGTCATACGGGCCACGTTTCAAGGCTAAAAACCATGACAATAAGGGGAGGTGGCGAAAGGAACAGAGAAGGTAAATTTAGATGAGCAGCTGCCCACTTCCCCACAAAGGTCAGGAGCAGCTGACTTGAGACAGGCTGAGCCAGGTGGTGTTTGCTGAGGAGAGAACACCTATGGCATAAGACAATCAGAAGGTGAGTGGGAGATGCCCTCTGTTCTGTTCTCTTCTCGGCCGCAGCAAAGGGCACAGTCTGCAGGTAGCCAGCTGTCTGACCGAAAAACCAGAAGATCCAGACATAGCCCTTGTCACAAAGCCCTGGGAGCCCCATAGGTGTGCTTCAGAGCAGCTTCACCCTGGCCTGTCAGAGGCAGATGAGCAGGCATTGAGGGAGGTCCTGGGCACCAGCCTAGATGAGCCCAGCCACAGGGCTGGCAGGCCCGCAGATCTCCAACAGACTGGCCCAGGCCTGGGATGACCAGTGGGCAGCAGCCCTCTATCACATCCAGACAACCTGAGCTGTACCACATGCTGGGGTCTGCAAGGCTTGGTGTGCTCTAAATCAGAAATGAAAGCAGCCACAGTGTGCCCCAGGCACGTGTCCAGGTAACCTCTTCTGGATTAAGTCTGAGCCTCAGCTGTCTGAGTCCCATCTATATGCTGTCTACAAGAGGCCCACTTCAGACCTAGAGACACATACAGACTGAGAGTGAGGGGATGGAAAAAGATATTCCATGCACTTCGAAATCAAAAGCAAGCTGGAGTAGCATTACTCATATCAGATAAAATAGACTAGAAAATAAAGATGTTATAAGAGACAAGGAAGGACACTACATAATGATCAAGGGATCAATCCAAGAAGAAGATATAACAATTATGAATATATATGCACCTGACATAGGAGCACCTCAATACATAAGGCAACTGCTAACAGCTATAAAAGAGGAAATCGACAGTAACACAATAATAGTGGGGGACTTTAATACCTCACTTACACCAATGGACAGATCATCCAAACAGAAAATTAATAAGGAAACACAAGCTTTAAATGACACAACAGACCAGATAGATTTAATTGATATTTATAGGACATTCCATCCAAAAACAACAGATTACACTTTCTTCTCAAGTGCACACAGAACATTCTCCAGGATAGATCACATCTTGGGTCACAAATCAAGCCTTAGTAAATTTAAGAAAATTGAAATCATATCAAGCATCTTTTCTGACCAAATGCTATGAGATTAGAAATCCATTACAGGGAAAAAAACATAAAAAACACAAACACATGGAGGCTAAACAGTATGTTACTAAATAACCAAGAGATCACTGAAGAAATCAAAGAGGAAATCAAAAAATACCTAGAGACAAATGACAACGAAAAGACTACGATCCAAAACCTATGGGATGCAGCAAAAGCAGTTCTAAGGGGGAAGTTTATAGCTATACAAGCCTACCTCAAGAAACAGGAAACATCTCAAATAAACAATCTAACCTTACACCTAAAGAAACAAGAAGAAAACAGAACCCGAAGTTAGTAGAAGGAAAGAAATCATAAAGATCAGAGCAGAAATAAATGAAATAGAAACAAAGAAAACAATAGCAAAGATCAATAAAACTAAAAGCTGGTTCTTTGAGAAGATAAACAAAATTGATAAACCATTAGCCAGACCCATCAAGAAAAAGAGGGAGAGGACTCAAATCAATAAAATTAGAAATGAAAAAGGAGAAGTTACAACAGATACCACAGAAATACAAAGCATCCTAACAGACTACAACAAGCAACTCTATGCCAATAAAATGGACAACGTGGAAGAAATGGACAAATTCTTAGAAACGTATAACCTTCCAAGACTGAACAGGGAAGAAATAGAAAATATGAACAGACCAATCACAAGTAGTGAAATTGAAACTGCGATTAAAAATCTTGCAACAGGGCTTCCCTGGTGGCGCAGTGGTTGAGAGTCCGCCTGCTGATGCAGGGGACACAGGTTCATGCCCCGGTCCAGGAAGATCCCACATGCTGCGGAGCGGCTGGGCCCGTGAGCCATGGCCGCTGAGCCTGCACGTCCGGAGCCTGTGCTCCGCAACGGGAGAGGCCACACAGTGAGAGGCCCGCGTACCGCAAAAAAAAAAAAAAAAATCTTGCAACAAACAAGAGTCCAGGACCAGATGCCTTCACAGGCAAATTCTATCAAACATTTAGAGAAGAGCTAATACCTATCCTTCTCAAACTCTTCCAAAAAATTGCAGAGGAAGGAACACTCCCAAACCCATTCTATGAGGCCACCATCACCCTGATACCAAAACCAGAAAAAGATACTACAAAAAAAGAAAATTACAGACCAATATCACTCATGAATATAGATGCAAAAATCCTCAACAAAATACTAGCAAACGGAATCCAACAATATTTTGAAAGGATCATACACCATGATCAAGCGGGATTTATCCCAGGGATGCAAGGATTCTTCAATTTACTCAAATCAATCAATGTGATACACCATATTAACAAACTGAAGGAGAAAAACCATATGATCATCTCAATAGATGCAGAAATAGCTTTTGACAAAATTCAACACCCATTTATGATAAAAACTCTCCAGAAAGTGGGCATAGAGGGAACCTACTTCAACATAATAAAGGCCACATACGACAAACCCACAGCAAACATCATTCTCAATGGTGAAAAGCTGAAAGCATTTCCTCTAAGATCAGGAACAAGACAAGGGTGTCCACTCTCACCACTGTTATTCAACATGGTCTTGGAAGTCCTAGCCACAGCAATCAGAGAAGAAAAAGAAATAAAAGGAATACAAATTGGAAAAGAAGAAGTAAAACTGTCACTGTTTGCAGATGACATGGTACTATACATAGAGAATCCTAAAGATGCCACCAGAAAACTACTACAGCTAATCAATGAATTTGGTAAAGTTGCAGGATACAAAATTAATGCACAGAAATCTCTTGCATTTCTATACACTAATGATGAAAAGTCTGAAAGAGAAATTAAGGAAACACTCCCATTTACCACTGCAACAAAAAGAATAAAATACCTAGGAATAAACCTACCTAGGGAGACAAAAGACCTGTATGCAGAAAACTATAAGACACTGATGAAAGAAATTAAAGATGATACAAACAGATGCAGAGATATATACCATGTTCTCGGATTGGAAGAATCAATATTGTGAATATGACTATACTACCCAAAGCAATCTACAGATTCAATGCAATCCCTATCAAATTACCAATGGCATTTTTTACAGAACTAGAACAAAAAATCTTAAAATCTGTATGGAGACACTAAAGACCCCGAATAGCCAAAGCAGTCTTGAGGGAAAAAAATGGAGCTGGAGGAATCAGACTCCCTGACTTCAGACTATACTACAAAGCTACAGTAATCAAGATAATATGGTACTGGCACAAAACCAGAAATATAGATCAATAGAACAGGATAGAAAGCCCAGAGATAAACCCATGCACCTACGGTCATCTAATCTATGACAAAGGAGGCAAGGATATACAACAGAGGAAAGACAGTCTCTTCAATAAGTGGTGCTGGGAAAACTGGACAGCTACATGTAAAAGAATGAAATTAGAACACTCCCTAACACCATACAGAAAAATAAACTCAAAATGGATTAGAGACCTAAATGTAAGATTGGACACTGTAAAACTCTTAGAGGAAAACAGAGGAAGAACACTCTTTGACATAAATCACAGCAAGATCTTTTTTGATCCACCTCCTAGAGTAATGGAGATAAAAACAAAAATAAACAAATGGGACCTAATGAAACTTAAAAGCTTTTGCAAAGCAAGGGAAACTACAAACAAGACGAAAAGACAACCCTCAGTCAGAATGGGAGAAAATATTTGCAAACGAACCAATGGACAAAGGATTAATCTCCAAAATATATAAACAGCTTATGCAGCTCAATATTAAAAAAACAAGCAACCCAATCCAGAAATGGGCAGAAGACCTAAATAGACATTTCTCCAAAGAAGACATACAGATGGCCAAGAAGCACATGAAAAGCCGCTCAACATCACTAATTATTAGAGAAATGCAAATCAAAACTACAATGAGGTATCACCTCACACCGGTTAGAAAGGGCATCATCAGAAAATCTACAAACAACAAATGCTGGAGAGGGTGTGGAGAAAAGGGAACCCCCTTGCACTATTGGTGGGAATGTAAATTGATACAGCCACTATGGAGAACAGTATGGAGGTTCCTTAAAAAATGAAAAATAGAATTACCAGATGACCCAGCAATCCCACTACTGAGCAAATACCCAGAGAAAACCATAATTCAAAAAGACACATGCACCCCACTGTTCACTGCAGCACTGTTTACAATAGCCAGGTCATGGAAGCAACCTAAATGCCCATCGACAGACAAATGGATAAAGAAGATATGGTACATATGTACAATGGAATATTACTCAGCCATAAAAAGGAACGAAATTGGGTCATTTGTAGAGACATGGATGGATCTAGAGACTGTCACAGAAAGTGAAGTAAGTGAGAAAGAGAAAAACGAATATCGTATATTAACCCATATATGTGGAACCTAGAAAAATGGTACAGATGAACCGGTTTGCAGGGCAGAAATTGAGACACAGACGTAGAGAACAAACGTATGGACACCAAGGGGGGAAAGCGGCGGGGGGTGGGGGTGGGGGTGGTGTGATGAATTGGGAGATTGGGATTGACATGTATACACTGTTGCCTATAAAATGGGTGACTAATAAGAACCTGCTGTATAAAAAAATTAATAAAATTAAATTTAAAAATTAAAAAAGAAAAGACAGTTCTAAGAGTGAGATCTTATCTGTCTTGCTCACTGCTTATCCCTATGCCTATAACAGTCCTTGTAACGTAGCAGGGGCTCAATAAATAACTGTTGAAAGGATAACTGAGATCTGTAAAGATGGCAAAGAATGCTCAGGAAAGCCCATCCCAGCACCATTCTTTTGGAGGCATGAGAAATGTTAAGGAGGGCTCAGAGTAAGTAATAATACAAGAAGCGCCAGTTCCCTACCGCATTACCTGAATTTGTATTATGTTTCTTGATAATCCACAGGTTGTTGTAGTCCTTGTGCAAATAGGTGGTGACCTGGGTAGGGTGGGGGAGGGAGGAGGAGGTGGGAGGGAGAAGACAGTCACTATCAGCGCAGCCGGCCACAGGACAATCAATAGCAAGCCAATGTTGCTTAAGCCTTTTTCAGAATCCCCAGCCACCAACCCGAGGGGCTGTGTTTCCCGACAGGGCTCCGAAGTAGCATTTGGTAAATGCTACTTTCTCTCCTTCCTTCTATATTTAGAGGTCTTTTCCCACAAAAGCCTTTTTGATTTGTCTCTGTGTACCCCTCTGCATCCTATCTTTCAACTTCCCACCTCCTAGAGGGAGGAACAATAACACCTTGTGTAACACAGTCTCCAGCACACAACGAGGATTTAGTTCATTTTTAAAAAGTCATCAAGACCATGTCTCAAACTTTCTAAATGAAAAATTCATGGTATTTTTCTAGAATATGGCCAAATGAAACGAAAAAAACTCTATTAATATCTTATCCTAGGGGCTTCCCTGGTGGCGCAGTGGTTGGGAGAGGCCACAGCGGTGAGAGGCCCGCGTACTGTAAAAAAAAAAAAAAAAAAAAAAAAAAAAAAATCTTATCCTAGAAGCCTGAAGTTTTAGACATAGCCATTTTGTATACACTGATTTTTTAAAAATTGTGTGTGCATGTGTGTACACGCATGTAATGCTGCAATTAAACTACCAGCAAAAATCCTGGGAACGATATAAATGTCCAATACTAAAGGAAGAGTTACGTGCTGGTTATGTCCACAGGATAGAATATTATGCAGCCGCAGAAAATGTTTCAAGGCATTTTTACCCAGCACAGGAGAAGGTGTATAACATGCTGCTGTTGAAAATGGTTACCATTTATCACTAGGCACTGCTCTAAGCACTGGACAGGTCTTATCGCTAGGTTGTAGGGACTATGGTTACCTCCACCTTACTTACAAGCAAACTGAGGGTAAGTAATTCTCTGAGGTTGAGTAAAGGTCTCACAGCTTGTCAGCTGGAGAGACAGGATTCAAACGGAGGGAGCTAGCTCCAAAGCTCCCAGGATAGAGACTGCATACATACAATTATGCTAATTATGTATACAGGCACATAAATACCCAGAAGCAACGGAAACAAAGGCATCTCTCTTACAACGTGAGTTTTAATAACTCCAGTTGGACAAAACATGACTTATTTACTTGCAAAGAGATTTGGAATTAGCGTGTAGGAAAATAATTATGCGTGTATCATGGCTGCTTTGTTTCAGTGGTTTTTGCTTTCTCAGCAACAATTAGGAATAATGGTATTAAGAACATACACGTTAAAAGTTGTGGCAGCCACAGAGAAATTAAGTCCACGCTCCCCATCAAAAGCTGCACACATCAAGCTCACCCAGCTCGATTTTGCTCAAGGATGTTAAGCTTTTGTGGTGCTTGTGTGTGCACCCTGCGCTGTCATTTTGTTTTTTGTTTTGTTTTTTCAAAAACCATTATTATTAAAATTCCTATTAGAAAAATCACTTACTGTGAATATAGTCCATGGCCTCTTTTTCCCCTTGAAACATTTATTTTTACAATGGAGTTTTTTATAATATGAGGTCTCCTAGGGACACAGGTATGCTATTACAGCAGAATGTTGTACATCAAACTACGTGGATAAACAATGATCCTTGGATTATGTGTAACTTTGGGGTTTTTTTTTATACTTTTCTACACTTTCCAATCTTACTTTATAAACGTTATGCTTTAAAAACATTTAAAAATCGAGACCTAGAGCTGTTAACAAGACGTTAAACTACAGGGCAGAGGAGGGCTACTAGAGGTTATTTAGTGCGGTCCCCTCAATTTACAGATGAAGACACAGGCTGCGAAAGGCTCAGTGACTCAGTCAGTGACAAAGCCAGGCTCTCTGTCCCTTGGCCTAATGTGCTCTCTCTAGATGACTGTCACAACTTCATGCCTCTACCCATGGGCTTCAAGTGTGTAACACTAAGGCCAGCTTAATAGGGCCTTTCAGAACGTGGCTCTTCTCTCCCTTTGCACAGTATAGATGTTCCTCATCACCACATCTGTAACTTTATCTCCTACATGACACCAGCAGCAAGGTATCACTATGGAAGGGCTAGCAGTACATTAGACTCTTCTGGAGAGCTTAAAACCAAAACAAAAATGCACAATGCATGGGCCCCATCCTAGGTCAATTAAGTCAGAATCTCTGGGGTGGACCTCAGGCATCAGAATTTTTTAAAAGCTCTCCAATGGACTCTAAAGCGCAGCCAGGGTTGAGAACCACTGTGCTAGAGAGAAGCGGAGAGTCAAGAATGGGAAACTGATACCAAAACCCAATACTGTGGGTCAACCTTCTAGTAAATAAGGAAATAATAACAATCAAATATTTTGAGAAGCAAAAGTTTTTCACAAAGTAAAGGTTTTGATCATTTTGCAGGAAGAGAAACTTCACTTCAAGCTTCTCAGAGCAGCAGCCAGCCCTGAAGCCCCGACCTCCGCACTCTCCTCTCCTCGGGTCACTGCATCCGAGGCCTCCGCCCTGCCCACGCCATGGAAGCCACCCTTGTCAGAGTTGCCAGGCCTCCCATGTTGCCCTTCGAAGGCCTCTTCCTCTGTCCTCACCTTCTCCGAGGTCTCTGCAGCACCTGAACTGCTGGTGTCTCCTCCCACTGGAGACCCTCTGCTCGGCACTCTCCTCCCATTCTCCTCCAACCTTCCCGTCCACCCCTTCCTTCTCAGCCACTTCTATCTACCAGCACCACTCTGAGCGCCTTTAATGCTGCCTTACGTGCTCCTGCTCCCCAGGGCTCCTCTGCTGGCCCTCCTCCCTCTGCACACTGCTTCAGGGCAATGTCACCCATCCCCCACTGTGTCACTGACACCTGTATGCTACACACTCATGTCTCTTTCCTGAGACAAGTCCCAGAGCTAAAATACACAAAGGAAACTCATCTCCAAAGCCATGCTTCCTCCTCCAATTCTGATTATGGTGAAACAGCATTATCACACAAACACCTTGACCTCCAGACTACAGACCTGGACATGGCTCATCCCTGACATCTATCAGTTACCAGGCCCTGACATTCAACCTGTGAAGAGTTTCCTAAATCACTTCCCACCTCTCTCCCTGTGGCCTCTGCCTCCGTTCACCATCCTCTGTCATGATTATTGCCTCTAGTCTCCTCCTCCTTCCAATCCACCACACTCCTGCTAGAGCTGTCCTTCTAAACTAGAAATCTAAGCACATCTTATCCCTTAATAAGTTTCAATGCCTCCCCAGCGTCTACAGAACAAAATTAAATCTACTGTAACACGTAAGGCCTCTCCATAATCTGGCCCCACGGACCTCTCCGACCCCATCCTTCTCCCTCTCAGGCATCATCCACCACAGCCACATCCACCACTCCTTAACGTGGACGCGGACAGTGTCGCTCACTCGTTCAGATCATACTCACGGCTAATCCTCCAGCATGCACGTCATACGGATTATCTCACTTAATCCTCACAACAACCTTATGATGGAGAGAAGTACTATTTATTTTTCCCAATTTCAAGATGAGCCCACTGAAGCACAGAGAGGTTAAGGAATTTGTTCAAAGTCACACTCTAGTGGAACCAGGATTCGAACCCAGATAAACTAGTCTGGTTCCCAGGCCTGTGTTTATAACCATTACGCTCTACCCATCATCCACTTCGTGCTGGGCACTGAGCCTTCCAGGAGCCAGCAATCAAACAGCAAAGAGACAGGAGGAAGGAAGCACTCACAATTCAACGCGAAGAGGGTTACCACACAAGCTTGTAAAGGTGCCGGGAAAGCCGCCCACACCAGACGCACCTAACCCAGGAGCAGGCAGAGGGAGGGCATGGTGGTCAGAGGGGAACTCCCCAGCTGAAGCCTAGGGAAGCTGGAGTTAGGCAGAGGAAAAGGATGTTTCAAGCCGGGGAAACAGTGCGGGTAAAGGAGGGGAAGCCAGAAAGAGAACGGAGGGTTCAGTCATGGCAAACAGCTTAGTGCTGCCGCAACTCAAGCGCACAAAGGGCTCACTGACCTGCTGCTGGCGGGCGCCGATGCCCTCGGGGTAGAGGTGCCCGTGCGAGTGGAGGTAGCCGACGGCCATCCGCGCGCTCTTCACGGTGATCACAGAGCCATAGGCCAGGTCTGCGGGCAGACAGCGACGGTGTGAGCTGGCGCAGCGCTAGACCTGCCCCTGATTGCAGGGGCCGCTGAAGCCACAGGCCTCCCCAGCCCCTAACAGACTCCACTGGGTCCCGGACTGCCGAAAGCAAGATGCGCGGCTGCCTTCTCACCCCAGTGGAGTCAACTCAAGAGGATCTCACCAAATAGTCTCGCCTGTCCCCTCCCCTCCTTCCTAAGGACTTCAGGAGAAGCTGGGTATTAACAATGCTATTATCAAAGCAAAAGACTAGGAACAACTTGTCCTTCATTCAAGGTCTATCATATACATTCCATGGAATAAAGAAGGAAGAAGCATCTTATATCTTCATCTGGAATGTTCTCCAAGATACATTGTTACTATAGACTGTTAAGAGAGACTTTTCATTATATATCCTTTTGTGCCTTTTGAATCTAGTACCACATGTAGTAACTGTTCAATGGTGTTTGGGGTTTTTACTCTGAATTTAAAAAAACAAAAACAAAAACCCAGAGTAAACAGCTTACCCAAGAGCATCCATCCCCTCCCCACACAGGCCCCGGCTTATGGAGGAGCCTCTGCCTTCTTACTGTCCCTCTTCTCCACGCCCTGCAATCTGGCTGCCCGCCATTCCCCTCTCCACCGAAACAGGTCTCACTGCACCAGTGCTGGCCGCTCCTGTCTCCCTTTGTTCATTCATTTGGTCGCTAGACCGTATCGATTACACGGTGGATCTAAAGGTGGAGGAGACCTGGCTGCAGACCTAGTGGAGCCCAGTCTTGGGGATGATGGCACCACACACTGAGCAGCACAGGATGATCAGCAAACGCTCCAGCAAAGGTGCGACAAGGTGTGACATGGTGGGAGCCCAGAGCAGGGTAGAACAAATTCTTGCCCAAAGAGTAAAAAGAGGATGGCTTGATGGAAGAGAATATAGCTGAGCTAGGCCTTTTAAATAACGAGTAGAAATTTGCTAACGCCACCACTCCATCCTCCTAAGTCCTCGTGCTGGTCAACACACGCAGCCCCGCACGCTGCTGACCGCAGCTGCTTCTCGATTATGCTCTGTCCCCCTTCTCAACTCCACACTCCCTCACGGACTGCTCCTGAGCAGCCCCTTCCTCCTGCATGCCCAGTGGCCTGACCGCACCCTGTCGTCTTCCTCTTTCTACAGTTTCCTCACAGACCACAGCCACTGCACAGCATCGACCATCCCGTACTTGGCTAGTCCTCCTTTGAAAGCCTCAGCCCCAAGCCCACTGGCCCCACTGCATGGATTTCCTCAAGCAACTCAAGGCTGACTTCCCCAATGTGGAATCCAGTGTCTGCCTTTCCGAACCAATTTTTGCCTGCTTTCCTATTTTTCATTCTTTCCACACTCTGGGTGGGCCCACTGTGTTCTAGGCCCTGGAGAGACTAAAAGACATTGTCCTTGCCTCCAGGAAATAATGACCTGGGCCCAACCTATCTTGTCAACCTTATCTTCCAGTATTTTTCTGCATATAACCTATGCCTTAAATTCTGCCCTGCTCTTGGCTTTGATCATGTTCTCCCTTCTGCCTGATACGCCCTCTCCCCCATCTCCCTCTGCTGAAACCTACCCATTTTTCCAGGGCCTGACTCCAAGGCAACTCACTCACTCTGATCACCCCCCAACCCCCTAACAGAAGTGATCTCTTACACCTTTGATCCCCACAGCTCTGCGTTCCCTCTTTCTATACTTAACACATACGGTCACATCATGTAGAGGTCCTCTACTGCAGACTCTACTCCAGACTCTCGACTCTGGAGGGCATCCACTTACAGCCTCCAATGTGGCTAACACTTGCTCAGTTACCCGGTGTGAATAGTGAATGGATGCGAGTAGCAGGATACTCTGGTGGGAACTGACCTCTAGCCCTGAAGGGCCTTGTTCCTTCACCAGATTCTCTCTGTTGGTCTTCCCACAGCCACGACGGACAAGTTATTCTTTAGGGTCAAAGAGCTTGTTGCTCAGGACGTCTTCCTCTGCACTTCCTGTGCTCCTATTCACTCTCTTGAGTGCTCGGACCAGATTTAACTGGATCTTTCTCCCACCGTGCCCATCTAAAATAACTCAGGCTGTCATATCATCTTTTCCAATACAACTCCCAGGAATCCCTTCTGTCCTACCTTTGTAAAGGACAAGAGACACTCACGTTCAGGGATGGAAGCATTGTGAAGGTTGTTTCCTGAAAGCCGGGCCTGGAAGGCAGAACTGAAGAAGCCATCGCCAGGACCACTGTGGGGAAAGGCAGAGAGAAGACGGCCAAATTAATGGAGTGAAGCTGTGATTTCCCAGGAGCCCTAGGAAGAGCTCTGCACAGCTGGTTTAAAAGAAGCACAAGGGAGTGGCAGCGTGGTATTGTGGACAGACATGGGGGATAGAGTCAGAGAAACTGGGGTCCAAATTATAACTCGGCCACTTACTAGCTAGGTGAACTTTGGAAGATACCTGGCCTTGTTTAGCCTCAATTCTTCATTTATAAATCAGGGATTTAAAAAAAAAAATCAAAAGAATTATTATGGGACTTCCCTGGTGGTCCAGCGGTTAAGATTCTGTGCTTACAACGCAAAGGACACGGGTTAGATCCCTGGTCGCGGAACTGAGATCCCACATGCCGTGTGGCACGGCCAAAAATTTTTTTTTAAAAAAGAATTATTATGACTAAATGAGATAACGTATATAAAATGCTGAACACAGTTCCTGACACATAGTCACTACCTGTTAAATGGGAGCTGCTGCTGGTGTTATTGTTATTATTATCCTCACTCCAACTGCACATGCTTATGGTGGCCCATCCCTGTTAAGCACAAGGAACTGTGTTTAGGGATAAGGGGCAGTTTGGCTATTAGAACATTCTCTTCTTCCTTCAGGCCAGGGTACCCAAAAGATAGAACATAAGAGGAAACCAACAGAAAAAAAACCCTGGGTCCCCTCCGAGCATCCCAACCAGACCCAGGAAATCACACGGCCCCTCCATAGGCTTAGAGGCAAGAGGAAGACCAGAAGTGAGACCCTGGAAAGGCTCTGGCTGTACCTTTTATTCAGCACCATGAAGTGAACAGCGTACGTGGCCGTGTAGAGAGCCAGCGGCAGCACTATGAGGCACAGGATGCGAGCGGTCAGATGTTTTCCCACAGTCACCTGCAAACCAAGCCAGTGCAGGGTGCTGGGCATATGAGGCATTATTTGCCTTATGCCTGACATGTGTGTTATCTGTAAGTTTTTATGTGTAAGTCATAATCAGAAACAATTGAAACACTAATGGCTATCAAGAAAGAAAGACATGGGGAAACCCTAAGCCTTCCCATAACACCCCCCACCAACCAAGCACTGCAGGGGGCTGAACCTGGGCCAGCCCTCCGCTGCCTGTCCAGACCCTCACCGAGGACCCCGGGCTGTCCCCGCGTTACTGCCAAGGTGTGGCCTGCATCTTCAGCATCGTCACTCATCACTCCCTCTCCATCCTAGTCACACTGACGCCCTGCACTTTCCCCATGCTTCTTGCACTGTACCAGCCCCACCCATCACATTGATAACTGCTCCTTATCTTAACTTTAGGCCTCAGCTTCCTCCTAGAAGCCTTCCTGGATTGCCCGAGACTGGGTTTATGCTTTCCTCTGTGCTTTCACAGCCTTTGTTGGCTGGACCATGACTTATTTTTTCTTTTCTTTCTTTCTTTCTTATTTCTCTCTCTCCATTGTCTCTAGGGGGCAGGAATCTTGTTTTAATCATCTGCATATTCTGTGTCTCACACTTAGCGGATGGTCTGTCTATATGTTCTGAATGAATAAATGAACTTGTTGGGACTTTGGTTCAGAGGTGCATTACAGCAAAGTATCAATAGTTCAGGCCTGGAGTCAGCCTCGCCTGTTTGAATCCTAGATCTACCTCTTACTACTTGTATGACTTTGGGAACATTATTACCTCTCTAGGTCTCAATTTCCTCATTTGGCAAGAGGGTAATAACTACCTGCCTCACGGGTTTGTTATGAGGAGGAAATGAGATGATGAAAGTAAAGCATTTTGCATACTGCCTGACACAGAGTCAGCTCTTAATAAATAATATTGTAATAAACCATAAGGCCCTTACCAGCCTCCAGATGCAGAGACTCTGGGTCAGGAAAAGAAAATTTTAAGTTCAGGAAGTCAGTCTACCAATTTTACCTCAAGTCCCAGGCAGTCAGTGTCTGTCACACATTTGGCATGAGCCCAGATGGACAGAATCCCCTGGCTGGGTTGTTTGCAAAGCATTTAAAAACCAATGCAGGAACAAATGCCAAAAGAGAATCCCAAGGATATCAGTCCATCCTCTCTCTTTATACCTCTCCAGCCTGTCAGCCATGGCCCACTCCCTGCTGCCCTGCTCCCTACAGAGGGCAGCCGGATGCAGCCCACCTCGGGCCCAGAACACAGCTGTTCTGCCACCTGCAGCAGAAGCAGAGAAAGACCACTGGCTCTGCTAAGAGAGGAGCCCGGGAGCAAAGACATTTCTACAAGCACTTGGGTTCTCACCATTGAAAGACTGAGGTCTCCAAACAGGTGCCAAAGGTCTGAAACGGTGTTCCACCCCACTTGCAGGATGATAAAGAGGCCAACAAACTTGACCCCCAGAGCACCAGCTAGATTAACGCCAGTCAGGCTGAGCCAGAGCCACCAGGGGGCAGAGAAGGGCCTGAAAATCAACAAGGCACAGAGTTCAGTTTGGCAGCTGGAACCAAACTCAAAAGCAAGAGCAGCAATGGGGAAGGCAGAGGTCCTCTGACTCTGGGAGGCTGCACTGTGGCCTCTCTCTTGAGGGCTCCCAACCTCAGGGACCATGCATGGCTCCGAGGAGGAGGTGGTCTGTGAAACCCCTGAAACTGCAGGAAGCACAGTGTGAGAGTCAGTAGGTGATTCTTCCGGGGAGACGCACCATCGCTTTCCTCGCTACAGGGCTTCAAGTAAGCAAGGGGCTTATTCTTCAGTGGTGGCCAATCAAGTGGAAGGAAAAGGAAAATCCAGAGAAGCCTGATGGATTCAGTCAGCCCTGTCTTTTGTGCCACCTCTGGACCCTGTAAAGGCCAGCAGTTACTGAGTGCCTACTATGTGTCAGGCACTGTTGCAAGCACTTCACACGTATTAACTCTTTAGCCTTCCCTACAACCCCCTGGAAGCAGATCCTGTCATCAGCCTCTTCTTCTACACGAGGACTCGAGGACTTGAGGTCCAGAGAGGTTAGGTAATACAGCCAGCCAGCGGGGGAGCACAGTGCTAAGCCCAGCAGTCGGTTCCCAGGCTTGCTGCACTTAGATCACCTGGTGCTCTGAGCTGCAGTCTCCTCATCCCCTGGCTGACCCCCTGCCACAGCAAATGCTCCTGAACAGCCAAGACCTATGTGTTCCTGTACCTCTAGCTCCTGGCACAGTACCTGGCACATAGCATGTATTCAAGAAATGGCAGGTGGGGCTTCCCTGGTGGCGCAGTGGTCGGGAGTCTGCCTGCCGATGCAGGGGACGTGGGTTCGTGCCCCGGTCCGGGAAGATCCCACATGCCGCGGAGCAGCTAGGCCCGTGAGCCATGGCCGCTGAGCTTGCGCGTCCGGAGCCTGTGCTCCGTAGCGGGAGAGGCCACAACAGTGAGAGGCTCGCGTACCGCAAAAAAAAAAACAAAAAAACAAAAAAAAA
This sequence comes from Delphinus delphis, assembly GCF_949987515.2. NCBI lineage: Eukaryota > Metazoa > Chordata > Mammalia > Artiodactyla > Delphinidae > Delphinus > Delphinus delphis. The sequence goes on along the minus strand of NC_082684.1, from coordinate 26,021,662 downwards.
AAGAAATGGCAGGTGGAAGGGGATGTGGTGCAAGTAGAAGATAACCCAAATCCGGAGAGAGCTGGTGGTCACTGCTTGGTTGTGGCGAAACCAAGGTGACTTCTGAAAAAGCCTTAGCAGAGCCAGCTCTTTGGGTCTGAATAAAATGAATGACCTACTCTACTCTCTCAGAGGCAGAAGCATGATCTGGAAGGGACTATTCTGGAAGAAGGCCAGGCCCTCCAGAACAGCTTTAGAATTGACTGGGGCCTGCAGGGATCCTCTTGACTGATGTAGACCCTTCAAGCCAAACTTTATATACGTTATTCCTATCACCAAGTCAGGACTGGCTGCAACCACTGAGGGCAGGGAGACAAACAGTTCCCAGGCAATATCTATTCTGGTGCCCCCCACCCTAGGCATCACACCCACCCTGTCCCTGGCCATTATATAAATTCCAGAGCTGCCACAGCTTCTGACACCCCCTCCCAAAGATGGTGTTTCTGACCTGTTGGCATAGGAGTTGTACTTGACCATGCTCAGCATGGCAGCCATGATGAAGAACATCAAGATGGGGTCAAGGAGGATGTACTGGGACAGAGTGAGGCATCCTGTGTCTGAAAAACATGAGCTCAGTGGTCAAAAAGTGGAATCAGAGATGGGCCCCCCTGAGAACCAAACACCCCAGTGGTAAGAAACAGTCCCCCTTGTGCTTAGTTGCATTTGTACAGTCAAGATTAGATGGGCAACTGAGTCATCTGGAAGGTGGAAGGCCGCAGCTTTGGGGTACACCAAAGCCCAATGATATGAAAGAATATCTCACACTGCTTCCAGGCCCTTGCCCCACAAAGGGATCATGTCATGCATTCAGATACAGAGATCCTGAGATGAGGGCTCCTGCTAATTTCCACCATCAAAAAGGGAGTTCTGCTACCATGCTTATGCAGCCACAAACTACATACACCCGGGAAAGAATCTTACCATTTCATATGAAGTCTCCATTGGGAGTTGATTCTCCATGCAGGTGCTGAAGTGATTTTTCTTTTAAACAAAATTTCATTACATCATGGCCTGGCCTAAGTCCTCCAATGTCTTCCCATCTCATTCAGACTAACAGGCTCCTTCAGACAGCCTCAAGACGGCCACCAAAGCCTTCATGGTCTCCCCACCTATCCAGCCTCCTCTCCCAACACCCTCTGCCTCACTCACTCTACTCTGGCCTCACTGGTCTTCTTGCTGTTCCCTGAATCCACCAAGTGCCGCCTTGCACCAGGACCACTGCACATGCTATTTCCTCTGCCCAAACACTCTTCCCTCAGATCTCTGCATGGCTTAATCTTTGGCTTCACTCAGGTCTCTGCTCAAGGCCACCTCCTCAGGGGGCTCTTCACAGACCACCCTGCCTAAAACAGAATCACTCCCCATTACTCTATCCCTTACCCTACCTATTTTCTACATTGTACTTATTGCTTAAGGTGTTACATTACAGACTTAATTTACTTGCTTATTTATCATCTGTCCCACTAATGAGCAAGCTCCATGATAGCAGTGTCTCATCAGCGTATCCTCTGAGGCCAAGAAAGTGGCTTAGCACAGAGTAGATGCTTGAAAATAGTTGTGGAATGAAAAATGAATAAACGAATAACTGAAGAGGGAAGTTAAAGACCCAAGGGAAAAGCCACCAGTCCTCTAGAAAGAGACCCTGTAGTCTTGCAACATGATCTGTCAAAGCAAAGCCAGAGGGACTTCCCTGGTGGTGCAGTGGTTAAGAATCCACCTGACAATGCAGGGGACACAGGTTTGATCCCCGGTCCGGGAAGATCCCACATGCCGCAGAGCAGCTAAGCCTGTGCACCACAACTACTGAAGCCCGCGCACCCTAGAGCCTGCGAGCCATAACTACTGAGCCCACACACCGCAACTACTGAAGCCCACATACTCTAAGGCCTGTGTGCCGCAACTACTGAAGCCTGAGCGCCTAGAGCCCATGCTCCGCAACAACAGAAGCCACCGCAATGAGAAGCGCGCACACCACAACGAAGAGTAGCCCCTGCTCACTGCAACTAGAGAAAGCCCGCGCGCAGCAACGAAGACCCAACAAAGACAAAGAAAAAAGAACAAAGCCAGAATCGCCCCTAAATTAACCACCTAAACTGGTCTGGACTTCTTCAAATGTTAAGCTCTATGAGGTCAGGAATTCACTTTCATATGAGCAAGGCTAAAAACAGGATCAGTTTCTCTGGATCAACTCTCAATTAGCCATGTGAGAATTATCCACAGAAATAAAGTTCCCATTTTATTCTCTGCCACCCAGCTACTTCTGTGGCATCTACCTTTGCATTCAGTTGAAATTAGTTTAAGGAATGCAAACTAATCTTGACAGTAACCTAAGAGAAGCAGAATTAGAACTGTAAGCCTCCTTCAAACACACACACACGCACACACAAGCACACACAAGCACACATAAACTTGTTATCCATTCCAAACTCAAATGTGGATAACTTGCAGATAATCTATTCCTTGGGATTACCATACCAACTCACCACTCCAATAAAATATAAAGGCTTGCTACATATAAGTATTTATATATGTAAGTATTACTGGTGAATAAAAGGAGACTTGTAGTACATTTACCCAATCCTCAAGTTACTTAAGAACTGGGCCCGTAGACAGAATCTTTAAGTATATTGATTTCCAGCTACATTCATAGCGTGGCAGTCAATATCCCAAGACACGTGGTCTAGGACAACTTACCAAAGGTGAGGAGGGCAGCCGTGAGCAGCGCTGCCGGGAGGGACTGGGACAGCTCCAGTACAGTGAGGTAGGCAAAGGGGATCAGCAAAGCGCCGAGGAACGCACAGAACTATGGAAGGACGGGAGAAGCAGTCAAGTAACTAACTAAGCAAAGCATCAGGGACCTACTTGGCTTGGTACAAACTAATCTTTTAAGATGGAGGGCCCTGATGATGGCATGGCTTGGTGACCTAAAATCACCTGCAATATGTTTAAATATGAAAGGGGTGGTGTAACAGTGAAGCATCAAATCAAACAACATTTACGTTCCCACTAAGCACCAACTTGTGCACTGACAAGAAATCAGCAAAGTTCAGCCAGGGAGGTGTGGGCAAGACGGCCCACGATTTCAAGTGGGAGACTCCGGGAATGGACCGTCCCATCACTGCTAGCTGTGACCTTGACAAAGTCACGTCTCTGTATCTCAGCCTCTCCTTCTGTGTAATGTGAAACTTAAGAGTTCCTACCTCATAGGGTTTACTTTTTAGATTAAATGAGCTAAAGTTTATTACCACACAGAAAGTTCTTGATAAACACTAGCTTCTGTTATGAAACTGGGTGCAAGTTGAGAAATACCTCTCTGAAGGTGTTTTAATATTTTAGAGAACTCTAATGTTATTTCTGTTATTTCTCCCTTGGTCCTTTTATTCAATCACACCAGGAATCACTCTTTAATCTATAGGTTGTATTTTGATTTTAGAAAAAAGACTGCTTGACACTTCAGCATCTGGAGGGTTGTTTTTCAGTTTTGTTTTGTTTTTAACCACCAGTGTTCTCTCCATCCCCCTACCCTGTCCATCAAAAGTAATCAGACAAACCCAGGGGAATGGAAATTCTCACATTTGGGTGGTCACTTTTTGTTAGCAGAAAGCAATGTGCTCTAGTGTGAAAGGGAACAGGGCTGATATATTTGGCCTTCTCATTTCCATAGCAAGTTCACAGTGAGTCAGGCCTATATCCAATTATGCATGCTATGTGGTATTCAAACATCATTAGGAAGACACAGAATCACTTAAGAATATGAACTTGAGGGTAGTGGACACTTCTTGTTTAATATGGAATGGTATGACCACACAAACAAGCCAGTGATTAGCCCAAGTAATCACATGGCATTTATCTGAACTGCTTTGATAAAGCGGTTCCTTGAGGAAAGGGGCGTGTAAATGCTACCTGCTCTGAGAGCTCCACACTGAGGACAGTCTCCACAGGTCTTATTAGCTCCAGATACAAGGTCCCCAGACAGCTGGGTATTCAGGCCCTGCCGTGCCCCATCAAGGCTGGTGTTGGGACTCAGAGCACAGAGGGACCAGGCAAACACACACTTCCCTTAAAAGACTGGAAAACCCCTTGTGTGCCCGACACCTTTGTGGGGGAAGAAAGAAGAACCTGGTGACATGGGTGTGGGGAGGCTGAAATGTTAATAAAGGCCCTCAGAGGTAGGCAACACCCTAGCAGTTGTGGCTGCAGGGGAAGGACGCGTAGCCTGCCAATGTGCTGAGGCCAATGTTGGGATTGCAGGAGATTCCTGGCTGCCTGAGTCCCGGGCTGCCCTCTGATCTGAAATCTGATGCCTCACGTTGGCAGGAGAACAGGTGACGGGGTGCGCTTGCTCCTGTCTGTGTCATCGCTGTATTATCTGTGGCCTCCCTCTTCCTTCCCGCCCACCCCAGCTCTGAATCTCTACTACAGGGTACAGGTCCAATCATGCTCCCCCACCAAAGTCCCCTTATCTACACCTGCCACCACTCCAGGGCTTCCAGCTGTCACATTTCTGACTGAGCGTGGCCCCAGGGTTGAGTCGGGCAATAGCAAGTCAGGAAGCCTTACTCCTCTCATTCCCAGGTAGCTGTGATGCTCATATTCGTCCCCAGGCTTCTGGAACAAAAAGGTGCCGTCATATCCAGTCAGGTGGCCAGCAAGGCCTATCAGCATCTGAGGAGAGAAGGAGAGGCCTCAGAGAGAAGATGCCTCCGCCCCCTGAACTTCCCTCCAGCTGCGCCCAGACCTTGGCTTCCCTTGACAACTGTCCATAGAAGGAGCTCCCACTGTGACATTTTCTCCAGCAGCTGTTGCAGAGCAAAGAATCTTTTGTCTACAGAGCTCATTGCCTGAAACAAATCCTCTCTTGTGTTAAGGCCAAGTTCTTGGGAACAGTGCAGACTGAGTATTTAGGAAGAAAAAAATCCCACAATTCGAAGGGCAGGGCCAGTGAGGGGCTCTCTCATTCAGCCTTCTTTCATTTGTTATGAAGTAAAACACGACAGCTCATGGGGGAGGCCATGGGCAGGGGCTGATTCCTGGGAGACTGGGCCACTGAAAAGAAAATGAGGTTCCAAGTCAGAATGAGGAGGGAGGAAAGTGGCCAAGTTGCTACACACCAGGAATAGAGAGAAGGGAAGAAAATGGGAAAGCAGAATGCAAACACAGATGCATTTCCCCAGAGGGGAAGAGAGAAGTCCCAGTGGAAACAATGCCAAAAGGCCTGGGACTGGTTTCTCCTACCGCCAGTATTCCAAAGGGAGGCCACCCGGCACATCCCAAAACAGAACAAATCAACTGTAAACTTAGACTGTGAGCTGTAAATCCTTCAAAACGTTCGAGAGGATCAGCCTCTTCGTTTCTGTCTTTCCTTGACCGTCAACAGTGTAAAATTTTCTTTTCCACACACGTAATCAGAAGCAGCTAAAACATAAAAACTGTCAGCAAATATGAAGCATCTGTAACAGCCCCAGGCTGCCTCGGCCTGACCCCTGTGCTCGGGTTCGGCTGTGTGGAGGGGCAGAATACACTGGCTGTGTGGAGGGAAAGCCCTTCCCAGCGACGCTGCTTGTGCGGGCTTGGATTTGGACCGCTAACCAGCTCACTTTTTCCTCTAAGTAGTTCTAAACACAGTCACTCTCTGTAGTTCTGTGTCAAGGTACAGAAGCCAAAGTTCAGCAGTAAATTATTATGAAGCCTTATTTAAAAAAAAAAAAAAAAAGGAATCCCAGGGTCCAGAAGTTAATTTAATATTAATTAATTTAATGTAAAGTAATATAAGGTATTGGGAAGACAGAGCCATCCGAATACCCAGGTGAACTTAAACTGACAAATGACAATCAAATGAATGTCCCTTCCCCCCTGGGATCTCAGAGGACAGACCCGCCTGGTGCTGGCATAAATCCCCAGACTTCCTGGCTGGTCTGGTAGAGTGAAGAAATGCACAGATGGTTTGGATCTCAGAGCCCCCCATACTAGCTCTCTGATCATAATAATCTCTTACCTACAGGTAATAAAACCTTCCTTGCAGATGGTTGTGAGGCTTAGAGGTAATGTTGTAGGCAAAACACTTAGCACTCTGACAAGCGTTTAACAAGCACTCAAAATTCAGCTCCCTCTCAGTTTCCATAAGGTTAAAAGTAGCCCTGAGCTAATTTCCTAACTAAAGAACTCATTCAAATCAATAAGAATAAGGGCAACTTACTAGAAAAATGTTTTCATAGAAAACAAAACACAGATGGCTAAAAAACATATGGAAAAATGCTCAACGTAATTCAGAAAGACACGCAAATGAAAACAGTGATATACCAGTTTTTACTCTCAAATTCGCAAAATTTTGGAAGTATGATCATACCAGTGCTGGCAACGATGTGACGAGAGCAAGCACCCTCATACGCTGTTGGTGGGAGTATGTAGTATCTCAGCATTTTTGCAGGAAAACTTAACAATGTCCAACACAAATCTAAATATGCATATTATTTGACTCTTTAGTTCAGCCACTGAGGCTCTTTTGGCTACACCTGCAAAACTACGAAAAGATAAATGTACAAGGATGTTCATTGCACTACCTTTTGTAATGGCTAAAAACTGGAAATAACATAAATGCCCACCAGTTGAAGAGAGGCAAAATAATTTATGGCGCAACTGTATAACGGAATAATCTACAGCCATGAAAAAGAATGGGGTACATTTTATGTATTGATGTGGAAAGAAGTTAAGATATATTATGTTTAAAATACAAGTTGCTCAACAATTTTAGCCTGATTCCATTTGCATATATAATGTGCGGTTCCCGTGTGCTAATATGTATGTGTGTAGAAATGCATACACACTTATGTTTGTATAAAGTTTCTGAGAGGATATATAAGAAACTGTTAATAAAGGTGACCCTGGCTGCCTCTGAGGAATAAAACTGTGAGGGAAGGTAACTTTTGACCTTTTATTTCCTTCTGTACTGATCAAACTTTGTGCTATGTGCAGGTATTTTTATTTCTTTTAAAAGTACCTATTTCCTTGGAGCCCCTGGCGCCCAGGGCTGGGACCAGTGTGAAGAGGCAGGTATTGGGGTCAGTACTGTAGGAGAAAACGTTCTACTCACCACGTCATGGGGCTTTTTGATTCTTGCGCTGACTTGGCCTCAGAACCTATGAAAGCTACGTTGCTTATCACTCTTTTATCCAGGTAGAGCACAGGCCCATCAGGAGATAAATTCGAGGGGCAGATGGATCACACTCTCTGGGGGCAGCCTTAGAAAGAAGCCTCACATTTCTCCCTCCACACAGGGGCCACATGTGAGGAAGGGAAGGCTTCAGCAAAAACAAATCAGCAAGTGTTTTCCACACGCCTTCACTGTGCTGAGCACTAGCAGACCCCAAAAACAGACAGGCAGTCCCCAGATGAAAGACTGGGCTAGGTTTCCTCCTCTACTGGCGGGCTGGGTCCCAGGCTAGCCCAGTGCAAATGTTCAGCACGTTCTGTGGCTTAATTCTACAGCGGTAACAGATGTACTTGCCCGAATACTGGGGCAAGGCAAGTTCATCAGGCAGTGGTATAATGGTTAACAGAGCAGACTCTAAGCCAGTCTGAACCTTACCAGCTGCCACTTACTAGCTTTAATCCCTATGGCAAACTACTTATCGTCTCTGAGTCCCAGTTTCCCCTTCCGTAACATGAGGATACAACAGTACCTACTTCATAAGGTTGTCCTGAGCATTATATAAGTTAATGCATCTAAAGTGACTAAAAGAGACTGTTCAATTGCTCCAATCTTATTGTTGTTATCTTATAAAGGAGACAGAAAGAGGCATTACATTTTTTGCTGCTTCTCTGGGCTCGGAGCTAATTTTGAAATAGGCCACCTAGGGACTCCCCTGGTGGTCCAGCAGTTAAGACTCAACGCTATCAATGCAGGGGGCCTGGATTCGATCCCTGGTCATGGAACTAGATCCTGCATGCCGCAACTAAGAGCCCACATGCCGCAACTACAGATCACATGTGCCACAACTGAGACCCGGAGAGGGAGGGAGGGAGGGACGAAGGAAGGAGGGAAGGAAGGAAGGAGGGAAGGAAGGAAGGAAGGAAGGAAGGAAGGAAGGGCCACCTATTCCACCTTCCTCTCCACCACTCCCACCTGCAGGGCCTTGCCCCTGGTCCCTACCCCATGCTCTGGTGCTTTCCCCCTAAGCCCACGTGTCACAGTCACCACCCCTGCCACCCCTCACCCCCTGCCTTCATCCCCAAGTACTCCACGCTCCAAGAACACTCCCCATCTTCATACCAGGCAAATTCCTGTCCCCTTAGTACCAGAGAGCTCAGCCTCCAGTTAGGAAGAAAGGACTGAGCGAAATGCCAAGGCTAATCCATTAGCCTTCTCGGGGGTATTTGTTTTTAAGAGAGTAAAATGAATTCTGATTGGTGGAATTTCTAATTGTACATCATGTGAAAGGAACAAGCCAAACAACGTGCACGCTGGGAACGGGGAGTGGGAAGGAGTTTCAGGCCCTCGTGGACAGTCAGCTCCCCTAAGCTATTTCTGCTTTTTATGCAACAGATTCCTTCTCTCCATCTCTTTTTTTTTTTTCAATTAAGGTAAAATTCATATACCATAAAATTCACCATTTTAAGGTGTACAATTCAGTGGCTTTTAGTTTATTCACAAGGTTGTGCGACCATCACCACTACCTAATTCCAGACTATTTCATCACCCCAAAAAGAAATTCCACACCCATTTACAGTCACTCTCCAATCCTCCCTCCCCCCAGACCCTGGCAACTGCTAATCTAGTTTCTGTCTCTGTGGATTTGCCAATTCTGGAAACATATAATACGTGGCCCTTTATGTCTGACTTCTTCCACTTAATATAATGTTTATGAGACCCATCCATGTTGCAGCATGTGTCAATATTTCACTCCTTTTTATGGCTCAATAATATTCCATTGTATAGATAATACCACATTTTGTTTATCCATCCATCAGTTGGTGGAATCTCTCTCCATTTCTGAGCCCAGAGGACTCCTAAAAACAGCAAAGGTTTCCCATGAAAGCAGCTGTTCTGGAATGTCAGGGAATTCTTTCTACAAGCCCAAGAATTAAATCCAAATCTAAGACTTGGCTCCAACTCTTAGGAGAGCACCGTCCTTCACCACACTGCTCACCTTTCCCAGAGGCGGGTGCACATCAAAGAAAAAGGTGCGGTTGATATAGTAACTTCCCATTTTTCCAAAGTGAGTTTCATCCCAACTAAAAAGAAAACAGAAGGAGAAATGAAATTCTTAAAATTATCGTACAACCCAAACAGCCTTAATAAAGCATGGTTAAAATTACAGTTAAAACCAAAGGTTATAAGTTTCAAGCAGTTAATGAGAAAATCTGGATTTAAAAAAAAAAAGCTTTTGACACAAGTGATTTGAGGAAGCAAGACATCAGGCTGTTCCTTAATCTTCATTTAGACAGCTGAGAAAGGCTAGCAAATACTTACCAACCAGTTTCATAAATTTAAGTTAAATCTATACTTATTCTGTATCTTGAGTTTCTATTTATTTTAAAAAGGCGAAGAGTTTCCTATACTGTAAAAAGTTTTGCAATAAGAGTTTTCTTCCAAGTCTGCTAACTTTTTTTAAAAAATAAGTTTATTTATTTATTTATTATTTATTTGTGGCTGCATTGGGTCTTTGTGGCTGCGCACGGGCTTTCTCTAGTTGCGGGCGCTACTCTTCGTTGTGGTGCAAGGGCTTCTCATTGCAATGGCTTCTCTTGTTGCGGACCATGGGCTCTAGGTGCGTGGGCTTCTGTAGTTGTGGTACATGGGCTCAGTAGTTGTGGCTCACAGACTCTAGAGCGCAGGCTCAGTCGTTGTGGCACACGGGCTTAGTTGCTCCGCGGCATGTGGGATCTTCCTGGACCAGGGCTCGAACCTGTGTCCCCTGCCTTGGCAGGTGGATTTTTAACCACTGCGCCACCAGGGAAGCCCCAAGTCTGCTAACTTCGAACCCTAAGACTATTTTTGCTACTAGAAACTGCATTACTCTTGCTGTTACAAACTACACTGTGGGCTACTGATCAGTAAGAGCCTATAGACCATGGTTGTGCCTGGAGTCTGATTTTGCTCCCAACCTTGTGATAATTAACCTGCTAACTATGAACTCACTGACCTTATTATAATGAACTAACAAGTATATAAAAAGTGAGGGCTTTCTTACTAAGTTAACAACCAGTCTAAAAACCTATCCTCATTATTTACAAATTATTTAAAAATTATTTTGCAAGTAAGTGATTCTAATACACTAGCTTTTAAGCACAATGCAAAAATCTTGTTCTTCTACACAACCACAGTAAACCTTTCACACCCTACATGGGGGCTTCACAGCGGCAGGCTAGTAACCCAGCAGAACCTGGCCATTTCTGTTTGTCAATCTCTCCCTGCAGCTCAGAAGAACAGTTGCTTTCTAGTGACTATCCATCCCCAGGTCAGCTTCTATAAGTAGTTATCACTGTCCTACAGAATAAGGGGCAAAACATGCTCTTACCAAAAATGCAGGGTCTTTTTTTTGTTTGTGTGTTTTACACACTGGGTCTAATAAACAGGCAGAAGGGTAAATCTACTTCTGCGTCTGCTAAGTACATGGCTTGACATGAAATGAGGACAGTGACATGGCGATGTCAAACAGAAAAATAACTTCCAAGCAGTGTGACAAAATACATTTGCAGAAAAAAGAGAGATCCGGTCCCAGCTCCGCCACCCACTGTGGGAGCATGACCTGGCAAAATCACTCACCCTCTCCGGATCTCTTTTCTCATCTACGTGATGAAGACAACAGTAGCATCTGCCAGTCCACCTCGCAGGGAGGCAGGTATGAGGTAACGCATGGGAAAGAACTTTACAGACTATGAAGTCCCACACATGCTGGGCACTATTTAAACTGTCCCAACATTTGTGGTTAGTTTTGAAGTCTGTTTGGAAACATATTGATAAAGGGGTGTAAGATTTTTACTTCAAGTAAAACTAGTAGCAATAGTCACGCTTCCTCTTGGCTTTTACTGCGTGTTTGCGGTGGGATGGACGGTCTTCTCTGGCTCTCTCTTGCTCTGCAGACCTTGCAGGCTACGCCAAGAATGCAAGGTCCTGGCTGCTCTTTACTCAGGCCACTTCTCAGGGTTATGCTTGCAGCAACCTTGAGGAAGACACCACGTCTCCCTCTGGGACAGAGAGCAGTCTTGTTTACTGCTTATTATAAAACAGCGGATTCCCCAAGATCAATACTCCTCAGCTGTGATTCAACCCCCTGCACGTGCAGGCATTCATCCAGACCCAGGGTATCACATGGGACACTGGGGACAAGGGGAACTGATGCCAACATACTGATGCTCATCCTGCTTGCTGTGCTGTGAGAAATAAAGGCCTTTGTCTCTGACCCAGGACTTTGTCTCCTGCCAGCATCCATAAAACACTGACAGGCTAACTCATTAGTTGGCAAGTAGCATAAAAATAAAACCCCAAACCCTGACAGTTTCGGTGACAAGCATAGGATGCTGAGTCATAGCTTTCCTTAAGAGAAAGGACAAGGGCCATCATGGACTGGGTTAGGGATAAGAGAAGACGCCCTGGAATCACGCTGGTGGTGAATGTTCTTGCCCAAGTGGTGGGGAAGGCAGGTAGTAAGAATCCCCCACTGTCCTGCCTATGAATGAGGTTGAGGGGAGAGAGGCAGGATTGAAACAAACAGTCTGAATGCTGCTTTGGTTCCTGCCCACGGCCTTCTGGGCAAAAGGAGGAAAGGATATAATCGCAACCCTGGGGCAACAGGCTAAGCAGCCCCAGCCAAAAGGCAAGATGGACGGGCTGATGAACCTAGGAGGCCCCCAAGCTTAATGGTGCCAGTGGTAAGGACCTTGCTATTCAACGCAGAAGGGCTGATGAATCTAGGAGGCCCCCAAGCTTAACGGTGCCAGTGGTAAGGACCTTGCTATTCAACGCAGAACTCTGGGTAAAATGAAAACATTGAAAGGTTCTCGGGTGAGCTGTGTGCTCAAGCCAAAGGTGTGCCTTGCTTAGAGGCTCAGAGCCACTCCGTCCCTCCGTGTCCCGTGATCCCTCCCCCTCTGGCACAATCCCAGCTTCTTTAAAGAGTAAGATGATTACAGGTGGGGCTAAGGTCTCCCTGTCCCTAAAGGGGGCTAGAGGCCATACACACCCATCCTAGTGTGGTGGGGAACTCTGGGGAGGAGGGGGACTCAAGCTCAAAGTCCTACTGGATACACGAGCACCCTACTCAATCCCTTGGAGTAAGAGGATTTGCTAGGCGCAGGGATTACCAAAGGCGCCAAGGACTGCAGGGAGGACCATGGCAGTGTGTACAGGGACTGAAAGAAAAAGCCCCTAAGCCCAGGTGCTCACCAGACACAGGAAAGCAGACTGGGAAGAAGTGGTGCCAAGCCTGCCGAGGGGCTGAAGGAGCAAAAGGGCCTCCTCCTGCGCCCTGCATCCAGCACGCGCCACACCTCCCACCTGGGAATGGCGTAACCTCTAGGTGGCTGTCATTATAGCTCCTGATGCAGGCCTATTAGACTTGTTAGTTGAAAGGGGAAAAAGCACCTAAATTCAACTGATAGGGTCTGAGCCAAGTTCCCAGTGGGGAAGGGAAGGGAAAGTGGCCTTGGGTAGGGCCCTTGCAACTACGGTTGTGTCTCCCACTGCTGAAGGCATAGTCGTATTTATCCCATATGTGTCCAAGATTATCCCATTGAGAGACTGCTAATTTAGTGAGAGGTGATCCTGTCCCCTCCCAAGTGGTCCTACAGAAATAATATAAATCACAAGACGAGAAAGGGACATTACAGCTTTAAAGATGGAATTTCAGGGCGGGGGGTTGGGGAGGGGGGCTTGGAGAGCTCCATGACAGCGCCATCTGCTGGACATAGGTACCAAGTACACACCCTTTTAAAGGGGCAACTGTCAACCTAACTACTAAGCTCTTGTTGAACTTGAGGGCCTGAACCATGAAGACCTTAGGACTCTTTGGCCTGATACTGTCACTTTGGGGTGGGTCAACTTGAAATCTATGGCTAACGACGGAAGGGCTCAACAAGCCTCGCTGGTGAAATGGAAGTGGTATATTCAAGTGTTGGCCCTAGAGGCATCTTGGTTTTTCAAGAAGAGGTGGCAGCTGCCCCTTTGGAAGAAACTATCTTCCACTCCACCGCCTGAAGCAAAGCCACTGACTCAGTGGGGTCTTGATTCCCAGAGGTTCCTCCTAATGTTTGTGCCTGGTTCACTGATGGTTAGGCTAAATTAAAAGCAGATGGTGTCCACAGGGCAGTAGCTATCATCGAGCCCCACTGACGTTTCTGGAAGACCGACTGCAATAAGGGTTGATTGGCACAATGCACTGAATTGAAAGTCATCACCCTTGCCTTAGACAATACTCCTAAGAAACAGACAAGTTATATTTTTATTTTCCCTTAGGCTTTTGCCATTGGCCTAACCATCTGGTGTGTCACTTGCAAGGCCATATACTAAGAAATGTAAAACACCCCTCTTCGGAGCCAAGAACTGTGGAAAAAAATCATGGCTGCCTGCCAATGGGCCAATCTGGATCACTCACGTAGATGCCCCCAGTAAGGGCCAGTATTCTGATAAGACGGATTAGAATCAAGCTGCTGATCAAACCTGCACCATCCAGACTGCTGCCATTGCCACCTGCATACGTCAATACACCAGGCATGGAAACACATCTACCACCATGGACTGGGCACAAAGTAAAGGACTAAACGTCTCCAAAGCAGAAGCCATTGCTACATTGTGGTAACTTGTGACTCCTGCCAAAAGTTGGCACGTTTGTCTTGCAGTGAAGGAAGCCACATTGCGTGGGGTACTGACCACTCCAAGGAAACTGATTGTACCAGGACTTTGTTCCGCATTCCAGGCTATCACTGGTGCCCCACTGCTGTTGACACCGTTTCGGGTTAGTGTTGATGATGCTGTTCCAGTCCAATCATCTGACTCTAGATATATCACTGCGGCCCTTGAGACTAAACTGTGTTGTGTTTTCAGCTTTCCAAACCATCTACAGTCTGACAATGGTACACCCTTTTTTTTTTTTTTGCAATGGCTGAATAGCCAAAAATCTGATGACATTCCACACTCCAGGCCATCCACGGGTATCTGATATTGTCAAGCACTGAACAGTCTTCTCAAAAAGATTTCTGAGTCAACTTCCCTCACCTTCCTCCTTGTTCACACATCTTAGTCAAGTAGTTTGGTCACCTAACTAGGTGTTCATCTCCTCTCGGCCACCAACTGGGTAATGATCAGAACAAAAGGGGTGGAAGGTTATAAAAACCCATTTTGAAAATTTGAGATTCTTCCTTGACTATTCCTGGGCTCGCCTGGTCTCCCCTAACAGCAATTCTGGATCAGCCTGGGGGTGCAGTTGGGGATTTATGGGATTCAAACTTAATTCCAGTTCAGTCACTTGGGTTTTCTTGTTGGAGTGACGTGGTTTCAGTGCATAAAGATCACCTGGTTGAGCACACTGCTTGTGAGGTCCCGCTACAGTGGCTCACATGGGCCAAGATGGGAGACATAATAAGTCTCTGTCAAGTTTCTGACAGTGCCCATGACAGAAAGGTCTGGATATTAGTATGCAATAGTTGGAGTAAAGGTGAATTTACAGGTACTAGAGTGGGACACACTGATTATATGGCAGTGGGAGGAAACAAACAACCTTTCCACCTGGGGAAGGAACATCTTAGGCCCCTGGAAATGTAAAGAGAAGGGAAACAATTAATGCTCTCTTTGCCTCCTAGGCCCAGCACCCAGCCTGGCAAAATACTAACACAGTTCAACTAAGTCAGTGGCAGCTGTAGCTAGCAATCTGACCTATTGCTGACTCTGTTATTCCACCATGAAATCAGAAAAACTCATGTGGACATGGCCGGTCTTGAACTATCCTCATGTCCCTGACGACATCAACATTAACTCCCAAACATGGACCTCCCTCGCATGTGCGCAAAAACACAGACTGGCACAACCTTCTGTTAGTATGACTGATATAAATTCATAAGCTTCTCCTGACACCCTAGGGACCTTACGTTATGCCTTGTATAGTGATTGAGGCTGCAACTATGCAGTGACTCTCGCTGCCCGTGGGGCTTAACCAAATCACTGTAATGATGATCTAAATCAAATCTGATGGAAATCCAAATAATATTTAACAAAAAATCCTGAACTGGAGTGATCTGCACCCCTTCAGGTAGTATATTAGAATGCAGGGAAGAATGTGCTGTGGAATGCCTTTCCACTGGGCATGGGAGTTGCTTTTTAAATGGGAGAACTCATTGTAATTATTGGCAGTGACATCAAAAATCAGAGGTCAGTCTAAACACCTGTGTACAGACTATAATGGATAACAGACTGGCCTTAGACTACATCTCAGCTAACTGAAATAAGACTTCCTGGTCCCTCCCCACCCCACTCCAGCACCCCGGAGGGCACAGGTTAACACCACAGGTTGGCCTCATCCTGCTGTTTTGTTTTGTTTTTTTGCGGTACGCGGGCCTCTCACTGTTGTGGCCTCTCCCGTTGCGGAGCACAGGCTCCGGATGCGCAGGCTCAGTGGCCATGGCGCACGGGCCCAGCCGCTCCGCAGCATGTGGGATCTTCCCGGACCGGGGCACGAACCCGTGTCCCCTGCATCGGCAGGCGGACTCTCAACCACTGCGCCACCAGGGAAGCCCCACCCTGCTGCTTTGACTCCTGGTGAGAGCAGCCTTAAATAAATGTTGTATGAGACAAACTAAATAGACTGGGTCCCTGCCTCGGCCAGGTTAATCAGAGTAGCCAATGGAGTTGCACATTCATGTGAAAATTTGCTAGAAGCCAAGAGAGTGTAAAATCAAGGAGTGAGACTGTTGGGAGAGACAGTCCTCCATGGGTCTCTTGTACTTCCACACATCTTGCTGGGTATGCGGAGAATGCAGGGCCTTGACTGCACTTTACCTGGGCCATTTCCCAAAGTTGTGTTTGCACCAAGCAGCCTTGAGAGATGAGGTAACATCTCTCTCCAGGGCAAAAAGTACGCTTGCTTTTTGTAAATTCCCCAAGCTTGTTGCTCCTTAGCTGCAAGGCAACGCACAGTGTGTGCAGTCATCCATCTGAGCCCATAGCGTCACCCCGTGGGACTTCGGAGCCATGAGAAACTGAATCCAATATGCCGATGTTCATCCTGCTTCCTTTGCTACGAGTAATAAGTTTTTTGACTCTGACCCAGGAGTCTCACATCTTCCGCCAGCACTCATGAAATAGTAACAAGCTAATTCATTAACTTCCAAGTAGGGTAACCCTGATAGCTTGTTAGCCTGCTTGCTTTTTAGTCAAGGAGTTCCATTTCTAACAACCTCTACACTTTCTCCTCAGTGATACTGAGAAAACATGGTATCACGTCTTGGCCAAACAAATTAACCATTTTCAAACTGTATAAAAATTTTCCTCCGAGCTGGAGACCTTTTAAGCTTTTTTAACGAAATCTGACTCCTGCACCTTAGTCCTACAAAATAAAGCCTTTAAGAAAATACATCCTCACAGGATGACCCCAGACCTGCTTCCTGGGACCCTTGTTATCATCCGTGGGCACACAGGTTGTTCTGGCTCCCGAGAATGTGGTACTCAGATAGGAATGTTCCCCTCCGTGGAGGTCTAAATCCTGCAGATTAGGAACTCAGGCCTTAGGAAATTCTGTACTAAGAATTTCCAATTCTCCTGGGTCAGTTCAAAGCACCTTTAAAAGCTACCATTTGAGAGCCAGGTGAGACGCTGCAGCATAACCTGCAAGACATGAAGACTGCTTCCTCAGATCCTAAGGAATCCCACTCTCACACACACCGAAGCAAAAAGATTTCTCTCACGGAGACTGCACCTGGGCAGAGGCAACCACCAGAAACCTGTTTCCCCTCCAGCGCGGCCCCGCCCCTCCGCCTGTGAATCCCGCCCTCTCCGTGCCTCCAGACCAATGAGAAGGCGCGCCCCTCCCTCCCAGTTGCCATGGTGCCTGCCCAGTCCCTCCCATCACTCACCAGATGTGCGGCGGCTGGTCCAGACGGTGGAAGCGGGTGGCAAAGGACATCAGCGTCACCAGGGCCAGCAGAGCCCACCGGCCGGGCGCCTCGAAGCGCCGCGAGCTCGGAGCAGGCCGTTTGGGGCTCCGCGTTGTAGCTTCGGTGGCCACGTCCGGGCCCACGGCCCTAGCAGCCTGGGACCCACAGCGGCCCCTCCGGGGACGCAGCTCAGACCCTGCCAGGCCTCCGCCTACGGCCGGCGGCATCCTTCCCCTCCTCAGGATGGCCCTCCGGCCCGCAAGCACGCTAGGTCTTGCGAGCCGCCCCGCCAATAAGTCACCAAGCGGCGGCTCGGGGTGCCCTGGGAAATGTAGTTAGTTCCCTACCCCGGACTCTGGGCTGGAAGGGGAGCGCGGTCGCCGCCCGGGCCGCTAGGAGACGGCTAGTGGCGCAGAGCATGACGTCCGGGCGGGCCGGGGAGAAAGCGGGCTCAAAGAACTGCAATTCCCAGCAGCGCCAGGACTGGGGGCGTGGCGGCAGGGCGGGGCAAGCTAGAAGAGACCTTAAAGCTCATTCTAGTCCAAGCCCTAGCTTTACCGAGACGAAAACGTAAGTTCTGACGTGTCGGGGTCTCACTGGGCCTGAATCGTCGACGACTCGGAGAGTCGCAGGCGCGAAGTTTCCTGGCCTGGAAGAGGGGTCGCCCAGAGTGCGAGATGCAAGTGGGGAAGGTCTGTGTCATGCATCCGGGGAGAGAGGCTCTACTTAGAAACAGGGAGAAATCTTGGGGGGCGGGGTCAAAGGTGAGCCGCTCGGCCCCGCCCACAGCTCCTACGGCGACTCCCAGCATGCAATGCGCCGCGCTGGCACCGCTCTGCACCTGCGCGCTACTCGCTGTGGCCTGTGATCCCGAGAGGATTGGGCGCGAGGTGCAAGGTTCTCGTGGAGAGTACCCGGCTTGGTTTGGTGGCTGTACCCTTGCTCTTCATCTGTCTGTCCACCCACCCCTAACCCCACTCGACCTGCTAGGGCTTCCAAGCGTCGTCCCTCGTCTCCCTGATCCGCACAGCCCTGCCGGTCGGCCCGGCAGGTCTTAACAGTTAAATGGCCTTTAAGGGTTGTTTGCATTTTGAGAGAGCGCCAGGGGCGAGGGGAAACTGTGGCATTTACAGTCATCATAATCACTTGGGGACCTTATTACCAGTTTTAATTTGTATTTCCCAAGACTAACCCCAGAACCACTGTTATCAATCTCTATTAAAGATTTGGAACAGCTATTGTAGCTCAAAGGAAGGTGGCAGGCCCATGAGGTGAGATATAACATCACTTTTTTTTTTTTTTTTTTTTTTGCTGTACGCGGGCCTCTCACTGTTGTGGCCTCTCCCGTTGCGGAGCACAGACTCTGGATGCGCAGGCCCAGCGGCCATGGCTCACGGGCCCAGCCGCTCCGCGGCAAGCGGGATCTTCCCGGACCGGGGCACGAACCCGTGTCCCCTGCGTTGGCAGGCGGACTCTCAACCACTGCGCCACCAGGGAAGCCCTATAGTATCACTTTAACAGTGTATAGCCCTCCCACTCCCAAATAGGAGTTTAGGAGTCTTTCTCGAAAATCATGTGTAAGAGGTGGTTTTAAAATAAAATCTGCTAGAGTGGTGAGAATCCATATTTGAATTAAAAACAATTCCTCCAGGAGTGGTGATGAAACGGATATTTTACTTGGGCTTAAAATTTAGCCCTACAAATGCAAAAAGGAACATGGGATGGTTTATGAAGTTATCATTGGTAAGAGAAAGATCAGAGACCGCCCTCCATTACATCTCCTGATGGCCCATAAGTAAGAAACCTGAGGGCAAGGCATTTACAGTGATTCTGTGGTCACCCTTAGTCTAGGTCAAATGTGTAACATTTAGTAATTAGGTAAGGCATTTCTTTAAGGATTCTAAGCTGATGTCTGCAGCTCTCTAGTGGTTCCATTCTGTTTCAGTGTAGCTGCCTCTTGGCCCCAGGGGCCCCTCCAGCCTAACCAAATAAGGAAAGGGATGCACCCTGGAACAGGGTACATCCAGTTGTAGCCTACGAACTCTTCTCCCTCCAAGAATGCCTGCTGCCTATCACTTGACCTTTGTGCCAGAACTATCTTCACTTTCCCCACGAAAGTTGCCTTCAGAATAGACTGGAACTCCCAGGGTCAGGAACTAACTTGGGAGCGACTGGGTTCCCACTTGTGCCCTTGCCCACGTAGAAGATGGAGTAGAAGATGGAGTTGGTAGTTCAGGGATGATGAAAGCAAGGTCAGGTAGCAGCTTGGTGAGCTGGGGCATACAGAAGGGAGAGCGAACTTGGGTGAAATGTCTGTAGTCAGAGGGATGGTAGACAAGGGTGATCTAAGAAATTCTATTGAGTTCTCCCTCATCCAAAAGGCTACATATGTGTCTGCCAGAAGATTCATGAGTGCTAATTACTGGTAACTCTGTTCTGGGTTCTGCTTTGAAATGCTGGTGACCAAGAAGCACCAGAGAAATTAACTTTGAGTCCCCTAAACTTTAGAGGAGAGGTCACACACCCTGCTGCCTTCAGGGGCCTCAGAGTAACAAAAATGAGAGAAGTGGACCAGGTGGGGGCCATAGCAGATCTGAGAGGGCATGCCCTCTCTAAAAGGGGCCATTAATTGGCTCTGATCAATTTTGCTCCTCAGGAAACTGAGTTCATTATCTCCAGATTTTTTTTTTTAATAAAAAACGGACAACAGGATTTGTATATGAAACAATGTGACTTTTAATGTTAGCAATGAATTGAAACATTTTAAATACAGTATAGACCAAACAGAACACTGTGGGCTGCCAGCTTATGACCTCAGCTTTGGAGTCAGTGGGCATATTCCCCAGCTATTTTTTTTTATAGATTTTTTTTTGACGTGTACCATTTTTAAAGTCTTTATTGAATTTATTACAATATTGCTTCTGGGTTTTTTTTTAATGTTTTTTGGTTTTTTGGCTGCAAGGCATGTGGGATCTTAGCTTCCTGACCAGGGATCAAACCCACACCCCCTGCATTGGAAGGCAAAGTCTTAACCTCTGGACCGCCAGGAAAGTTCCCCCCTCTGAGTCTGGCCTGAGTTTTCCAGATGCTATTTTTATGAGATCAGCTGAGAGTCTGGAGGACTGGTGGGTGGAATGTTGAAAGAGATGGGCACCAAAGTGCAGAAAACTAGATTTCCTGGTCTTTCTGCCACTGTTGGAAGGAAATAAGCTATCATTTTAGGGCAACCCTTCATTTTACAGATGAGGGAGCTGAAGACTAGAGAAGGTAGGGATTTGTCCCCAGTCATGCGGGGCTAGGTCCTGCACTGGGACCAGACTCCCAGTATGCCAGCTCCTAGCCCACTGCACCACATGAACTACTGCTTCAAAACCAGGCCTAGCTGTCTGCCCAGGACACCAGACCTGGCTCCACCAGGAGCATAAAAAGCTTTCCCCAGATTAGAAAGAGATGCCCTTTCTGACCAGAGTCAAAGTTCTCCTGATGCCTGTTTAGACCAGCTTCCCCATTGGCTCATGGGATCCACTCCTTTAGGGTTCCTCCCCCTGCCCCGCAGTTCTGTGGGAGGGGACATTCCCTGAGAGGCCAAGGGTCACCACATCATCATGGCTGAGTCTAGGAAGGTAAGGAGGGCACCTGCAGTCTGGCTGCCCCTTTGGGGGCCCCCTGGACATCAGGAATGCATGACAGCACAGTTTGGAGCTGAGGGACCCCACATGACTCCCCAGGCCTCTAACCCAGAGAGCTCTGAGTCTGGCCTGACTTTTCCAGACGCAGGCCTGAGGGAGGAGGCCTAGCAGGCTGGGAAGAAACAGTGCTGGCTTGGAGACCCCTGGCTGGGAGCTGTTGCCTCCCCTCCAGTGGGCTCCTGGGGCTGAGAACCCACCAAGCATGGGTTAACATGCGTCCTCGTCTTCTCTCCTCAGCCCATCCTCTATTCCTACTTCCGAAGCTCCTGCTCATGGAGAGTTCGAATCGGTAAGAGCTGTACCTCCACCGAGAGCTGGAGTGGGGTGGTATGGGGTGGAGGGAGGCCTGGGTGAAAAGCCTCTGTCAGACAGGGCACCAGCCACAGCATCCCCAGTCTCCTGGAGCCCTCAGCCTCGAATGGCACCTCCACCTCGGAAGTCCAACTAGAGGAAGGGGGGAGGGGTGTTTTTCCTCTTGGGCCTGCCACCTCTCCCACTCTGCTCTCCAAAGCCCCTTAGCAACCATGCTTCAGGCAGGCTCACAGAATCCAGAGATCCTTGGTAACTGGCAGGGAACAGCTGGCCTTCCTCAGTTCTTATCTTATTTGATCTGGCAAATTAAACAGAGCTGGCCAGGGTGGACCCCAGAGGCTTCGGGAAGGAGAAACTGGGCCCTCTGGTTTAGTCCTGGTTCGACCCTTCTGTCCCTCAGCTTAAGTCAGCCCTCGGCCAAGGTCATAGTCGTAGCAGCTCGTACAGAAAGAGAACGGTGCTGAGTGTTTTTGTGTACATGACTCCATTTAAACCTCAACGACCCTGGGAGGGAGGTATTATTATCATCACCATTGTACAGGTGGGAAAACTGGGGCACGGGGAGGTTAAGTAACTTGCCCAAGATCATGTAGCTAGTAAGAGGCAGGCCTGGAATCTGAACCAGCTAGCCTAGCTCCAGCTAGTCCATGCTCTTTACTACGCTATGCTGCCTGTCAGATGGGGAAACAGGCACAGAGGCTGACGTTACTTGTCCAGGGCCACACAGCTAGCAAGTGAATGTGATGACATTTAAACCCAGGTAGCCTGCTGCCAGGAGCCTGTTCCTGACTCGGAAGCCATCCTCATGACCCTCCCCCTCCCACAGTCACTTGGTATTTGCTAGAATCAGTAGGCAAGAGCGCTGGGGTGCCCGAGGACACATTTCTCTAAGAAGATGGCCTCCCTGGGCCCAGAGCCTCTGCCCTGACGGGGCCAGACCAGCAGCGCGGGCACTGTCTCTGCAGGGCCACCACGCATTGGCCTCCTGCCTGGCCCCGACCACTTCCACTCTCCAGGGTGGAGCTGACCGACGCTGAGAAGGAGCCCCGCGTCTCCTGGGCTGTCTGCAGGCTGTGACACGTCTTGCGCTCCTCCCCTCGCTCATTTGCCTGATACCGGCCATCGCCATATTTTAAGGCACAAGTGTGCACACTTACACACACAGTCTCCTCCACTAGGGTCGACCGAGTGTTTTGCCCTCACCATGCTGGGAGGAAAAGATCAAAGGAGATGGAGAGGAAATCCAGCCACTGGGAGTCAGCAGATGTGCTGAGGTCACCAGAGAGCCCTGATGCCTTGGGATCTGTAGTCAACAGCCCTGAGAACGGAGAGAATGGATTAGGAAGGGGTTCTCCTCTAAACAGAACAAGAGTGTCCTCTGCCTGTGTGGGCCCTGCGTAGTCACTGAGCACCTTCCCTTGGCCCTCAGATGACCTTTATGGAGGAATGATTGCATGTCTCCAACAAATAAGCCCTGCTTGCCACTGGGTAAGGTCCTGCCAGGGGCAGAGATGAAGGGGACATTGCCCTGCTGTCCTCCAGGAGCCCTCAGCGGGCCAGGGCACACACCCTCATAGCACCACCTAGAGGCATGAGAGGTCCACTGGGGATACAGAGAGTCCAGGGGCAAGAGAGGCAGAGCATCATGGCCCTGGGGTAGGGGAGCGGGTGGTGATCCAGGAAGTTCGGAAGAAGGCGACAGGGCTACCCAGCAGTGTGGAGAAAGAAGCCTCCTTCCCGCTCGTCACCCTGGGAAGTGTGGTCAGAGGCTGTCACTGACTTGTCTGCTGTCTCTCCTAGCTCTGGCCTTGAAAAACATGGACTATGAGACGATAACCATCAACCTCACAAAGGATGGGGGGCAGCAGGTAAGGAGGCTGCCCCCAGGCCACAATGTAGGAGTCAGAGGCCTTGGAGAGGGGCCCGGCAGGGGGTGCAGACTTCTGCAGGCAAGAAATGAGCATGCGCCCTGTGGTCCCCATGGCCAGAGGAGGCTGCTGGCCCTGCCCTGTGGGACAGGGCGGCCAGCTGTGCAGCAAGAGGAGCCATGGGAAGGACCCAGGTTCCAGGCTCCGCACCACAGCCTGGCCTCTCCATGTCTGGCTCCAGAAGTGTGGGTGGTGAGCGGGTCCTCGCCCCATGCCAGGCCCTCTGGATGTGCCTTGGTGACCACATATAAGGTGCAGGGACAAGCACATAGCCTGGCCACTGGGATGAAACCTGTATCTCAGCAGCCACTGGGGTTCAGGATACTTCACAGATCCCCCAGGTGTCACCCTGGGCCTGGGAGCCAGGGCCTTTCCCAGGGGAGGGAGGTACAGGTGGGCAGTAGGCGAGGGGCTTCCTGCTTGCCAGACTCTGCTTTAGCCAGCTTAGGCCAGGCTGCCCAGTCCACCAGGGCCTTGTCTCCACAGTTCTCTGAAGAATTCCAGGCCCTGAATCCCATGAAGCAGGTGCCAGCCCTGAAGATTGATGGAATCACCATTGGCCAGTCAGTGAGTGGCGGCTTTGGGAGGCCCCTCATGAGCGTGGTGCCCTGGGCAAGAGGACCTCGTAGCTCTTCCTTGCCTGTGTCTGCCCAGGGCACCCAGCTCTCAGCAGGGATGAGCGGGGGAGGGAGGAAGGTTGCTTGCTTGCTTTGGGAGGTGAAGGGAGACTCAAGCATATGGGGGACTAAGTTCTGTAGGACAAGGGTCCAAAATGATCTCATCTTCCTGGGGAGCCTCTTGGCTTCACAGGGCTCAAGGGGAGGATGGTAAGAAGGGTAAGAAGGGGGGTGGTGACGATGGTGGTGTTGGAAGTGGGGGAGGAAGAGGAGTTTACAGTCCCCCCATGGTCCCTGCCTCACGGCTCGCCTCCGGACAGCTGGCCATCATTGAGTACCTGGAGGAGACCCGGCCCACGCCGCGACTCCTGCCTCAGGACCCAAAGAAGAGGGCCCATGTGCGCATGATTTCCCACCTCCTGGCCAGCGGCATCCAGCCCCTGCAGGTGCGGCTCCCGTGCACTTTCTCCCTCACACGCCTCTCACCCTCGCATCCCCACACGCATGCACTCTCCCCTCCGCATGCACGCGCACCCTGGCCAGCCCACCGTGAGGTGCCTTGCGGGGTGGCAGGAGGACAGAGGGGATTCTCAGGGGCTTGGCCCTGTCCCCTGTGGCAGAGGGAGGAGGGAGGCCAGAAAGCATCCACTCCCTGGGACGCCAGCCGCCTTCTGGGAAGCCCCAGGTTTCCAAGGACACGTCCAGAGTTGCCAAGGTGGGGAAAGGGCCAGGTGGCAGGGAGAGGCTGAGCAGCGCATGCCCCCGCCTCCCACCTTTAGCCAGAGCAGCCTTCCTTTCACCTGTTCTGTGTCATAGATTGGGATTCTCCTAATATTTTTTTGGTAAGTTTTCACTGGTAAAACAAAAAAGTATTAAAACAATTCATCTGTTTAAAAAAAAAAATTCATCTGTGCTAATCCCTGACTTTGCAAGTAAGGAAATAGCCCAGAAAGGTGGAGTGACTGCAGTCACTCTAAGTGTGACAGACCCCCTGACTGTGTATCTGTGGCCCCCCCGCCCCATGTCACTTTTTTTTTTTTAACAGGAAGTTGAAGCAGACAGACATCCAAATCTCCTGAAAGCCAATCCTATGTGCCTCCCCCATGCTGCCCTCCCCAACCCTGTGTCACACTCCCTCTCCTCACAAGGGACCATGTCAGGGAGAAGCATTGGATGCAATGGAGAGAGGCCTTGGGTTGTGCCTCCACCCTTACACATCTCTGCCAGAGGGATAGGGGCCACGAGGGCAGCCAGAGAAAGTGGCCTCTGGGATCGTCACCTCCCTTCCACCTCAGGCCCCACAGGGTGGGAGCTCACAGGGTCCAGGGTAGGACAGGTGTACAGCCAGGGACACACGGGAACCAAGCTCACCTGAGGGGACTTGGCTGAGTGCGCGGCTCAGCCTGGCTCCCAAAGCTCATCCCAGAGTTTTCTTGGGCTACACAGAACCTGTCTGTCCTGAAGCAAGTGGGACCGGAGAACCAGCTGACCTGGGCCCAGCAGGCCATCAGTTCTGGCTTTAACGGTGAGTCCTTGCCCCTGTGAGCTGCCCCTGGTGACCTCTTAGAGAAATGGCCCTCACACCGGGGGCCCTGGCATCTGGCAGCGTCCCGGGCTCTTTGGCCTTGGCAGTGGCATGGATGAGGGTGGGGGGGCAGGGCCGAGGAGGCAGTGGGCTGGGCAGAATCCAACCTGGCCTCAACCCCTGGCACTTCTGGGAACCTCATGCCTGAGGCCTTTTGGAGATGGATGGCCCAACTTCTGCTCCATTGCCCACTCCAGGCAGGAAGCCAGGGCCAGCAAAGTGTCAGCACATCGGTGTGAGAACTGCTGCCTTGGCCAGTGGCAGGCCTTGTCCCCTCAGAGGAGGGAATGGTAGCTGAACTTGCAGAGCGCAGGGAGGCATCATCTTATCCCCATGTGCCCATCACCTCTCTCCAGATCTGACTGCCGTGTTCCCTCTAGCACACGCTCCAGCCTGCCACTCAGATAGCTGCCATGTCATAGCTATGCACCAAGGCCCAGAAAGGCTGCTCTCCCCTTAGAGTATTCATGTTGCTTCCCTCCAGCTCTGGAGCAGATCCTGCAGAGCACAGCGGGGAAGTACTGTGTGGGAGATGAGGTAAGCTCTCCCCAGGCCCATGGGGGTGGCCTCCTCCCTCAGGCCTACCTCAGGCTGCCACTGTCTTCCACTTAGACTCAGCTACCTCCCTCCAGCCCAGGGCAGGCACAGCTCAGAGAGCTTCCTGAGGAGGCAGCTGTAGCAAGGGTGGGGAGTCAGCAACCCAAGGTCGTCCTCTCTGCGTTAAGCAGAAGTTAGCTCACGGGGAGCTTCTCAGCCCCTTCCTGGTCAGCTGCCTCAAGAGGAAGTGAGTTTCTCATTGCTGGAGGTATTCAAGTTGAAGACCTCATCTCTGAGATGAGGAGGTGGTCCAGCCATCAGATCAGGGATCAGACTAGGTGATGTCTCCATTCCCTTCCAATGCTAGGATTCTAGGATTCAGGTGCCCTTGACTCCTACAGGCTAAGGCCCTGGCTCTATGGTAATTCTGGTTCCAGAGTCCCCCACCTGCACCCAGAGGCTTTCCCTCCCTGCTGGGAGCCCCCACTAAGTGCCTGTGGTGGCAATTTTGAACAAGCACAGTAACATCCACTAAGGCAATCGAGCCTTCTCTGGCTACCCACAGTTGGTTGTCAGCGCAACTGCACTGTAGCCTGGGAGAAGCGCTTCAGCTGCAGGGACAGACCCAGCCAGCCCGGGGAGATGAGGAGGGGGTGGGGCAGTGGGGGTGGGGTAGAAGAGCCAGAAGCAGAGGGGAATGCCAGGGGCCAGCACCCCAGTGCTGTCACTGGTGGGAGTCTGGGGTGCGCACCCTGATGCAAGCCCGCCCGACCCTCTTTGCAGGTGTCCATGGCTGATCTGTGCTTAGCGCCTCAGGTGGCAAATGCTGACAGGTAAGAGACAGCCCTGCCACCCTCCCTCTTCCTCCTGGCTCCTCCCCTCAAAATGCCCAGCTGCCTCCTACAGTCAGGCCCTGACTTCATCGACTGAGGTAGCATCTCACGCAGACCCTCCCCCACTGCCCCCAGCAGCCACTGTGGCCGTAAGAGACAGGCAGAAGCCGGGGTAACACCCTTCCCATGCCCACTGCAGCCCAGGGGATACCGCACAGCCCCCACTCCTAAGAGGAGGCGTGTCACCTGGTGGACGCCCCTGCAAGAGTCCACTCCAAGAGCCTGCTCTCCCCAGACATGGTGTTTCTGTGCCTGGCAGTGAGCTCTGCCTCTGCTTTGCTCCATCAGCCCTTCAGGAGGGCACGGATGAGAACCTCTCTGTGGAAGGCATCGTGCTGGGCACTGTTAGGGGTATGGAAATGTGTGACACATTCCCTGCGCCTGAGAAGCTTATGACATGGGTGGGGAGATGATCTGTATATAAATGCCCAGCACTGGCCTTACACATAGTAGGTTGTATAGACAGCCATGGCCTGGAATAGGAGCAGTAGGAAACTGAGATGCCAGACAATACTGCACAAGACTGTCCCTCCCCAGAGAGCTACCTGTGAACAAGGACCCCCAACCTGGCAGGGCTGCCTTCCTAGGCCTTCCCTGGCCAGCCCCAGGGACCTCATCCAGCCCCGCCTCTGTGCTTCCCCCATCGCCTGCAGGGCAGTCTCCCTGGGCCCCTGCAGACCTTGGCTCAGGGGGATGTTTCTCTGCCACAGGTTCAAGGTGGATCTCACTCCCTACCCTACCATCAGCCGTATCAACAAGTCACTGCTGGCCTTGGAGGCCTTCCAAGTGTCTCACCCCTGCCGGCAGCCAGATACACCCCCTGAGCTGAGGGCCTAGCTCTCAAACCGCGCGCCACTTGTGCAGGGGCCGGGAGCGGGTGCGGGAGCAGAAGCTGCATGGGCTGAAGAGGCCTGGAAGCCAGCGAGCCTTAACTGGAGAGGTGGAAGACCTGAACTCCTAGCCCTTGAACTTGAACTCTAGGCCCTGGATTTGCCTTCCCACTGAAACTCCTTCTGCCTCAGCCCCTTCATCTGTCACATGCGGGCAGAATGGGGTGGGAGAATGCCGGGAGGCGGGTAGGCAGGAAGTCTTCATGACTGTGTCGCGGGCAGTCATGAAGATGAAGTGAACGTAGACTGAAACGTATGCCGAGTTTACCAGAGAGCCATGAGGAAGTCTGAGCGCCTCTTCCCGTCCCCTCGACTGTACCTGACTCCAAAGAATGCCCACACTGAAATCTGGTAATTAAACTAAAGCCCAGGCCCCCGGGTTGTTCACTTAAAGCTGAGCTGGGTTGCAGAAGGTGAACACTCTTCCTAGCTGGAATCCCTCTGTGTCTGGACCAGGAGAGAAAGCCAGCCAGCCACTTGCCCACTCTGTGGTTGGCCTGGCCCCTGGGACCTAAGGGCAAGGAAGAGAAATAAGCCCAAAAGCCTGCCTGAGAAAATCAGACAAGATCCAGAAGAGAACAGGTATAAGAAGCAGGAAAGAAAGCCTCCTGCGACCAGCTGAGTGCCCAGGCCTGGGAGTGGCCCCGTTGCTCACTTCCATGGCAGCACTGAGGAGACGCTGGCCCGCTCAGCCCAGTCCCTCGTCTTCAGGGGCAGCGTTCTCTGGAGCAGCCGCAGGATTAGGCGCTTAGGATACATCCACGTGTGCGCGGTGCTGGGAGCTGGAGGCAGGCTCCTCCATGGGCAGTATGAACAGCTACTGACCAAGCTAGCAGGAGGCCAGCCGGGTAACGGCTTACCTTGGGCTGCCCTGGAGGGAGCAGGTCCCCATGCCTGGCAGTGCTCAGCCAGAACCAGGATCACCTCGGGCAGAGATACTGTAGGGAGATGCGGGTCACTTCTGGGAGTGAAACAAGATGACATTTATGTTCCATATGTGAGATTTCATTTCCCCTGTGTAGCTGAGGTTTAAACAAGGAATTAAGATAGATGTGTCTGGTCCAAGTGGAAGCCACCTTTCTCGGCCATGAGTCCCTTTTCTTTAGCTCCAATGCCAGGGCACCTAGTTCTCCCCTCTCATCCCGGGCTCCTTAGTGGCCTCTCCTTCTCTCTTGGATGGCCTGGGCTCCAGGCTCTAGAATGACCAAGGTGGGCCACTCTTGTTCCCAAGGTGAGTTTGTCCTGGCAGAGCCCAGAGAGAAGCCCAGGAAGGTAGAGGAGACACAGCAATGGTGAGGGATGCTGTGCCTGCCCTGCTGCCATCTGGACCTTTTCCTCAGATTACTCCAGACCTGCCTGGCTGCATAAGGCTCACCTGGGCTCTCACCAAGAAACCTTGACTTGAGATAAGAGACTAATCTCCTCAGCTCAGGGATCAGTAACCGTCACCTGACTTGGACTTTTGAAATTGAAGGTGATTCAAGCTCCTGTGGATTTTAAAGAGAAAATGAACTCAGGGGAAAGGAGGGAAGCCCATACTTCAGGCTGTGCTCCTACAGCTCCCACGGCAGTGTGCTCCCTGGCCCTGGAGAGACATGGGCCCAGCCAGGAGCAGCGGGCAAGCTGCAGGGCTAGCCTTGGCCAAACGGGGCGCTGCCACCACTCGCCCAGATTAAGGAGGCAGCTGGCTCTACCTGTCACTAACAGGTGCCTTTGGGAGCCCAAATAATCCAAAACAACTTCCAGTAGTGCTGAGGTTACCAGGTTCCCCTACTCCTCCCTCCTCCCAGTCTCGTTTCCAGGCAACAGAGGAGCACAGAGACTTCTGGGAAGTACAGGCAGTAGATAGAATCCACATCTAGGACAAGGTACAGGCGCAGAGACAACCTGAGACCACTCCCCAGCCCTGAATGGTTCTATGGGGAACTAGGTATAATGAGCGGGCGGACTGGGGTTCTTCCTAGAAGGAAACCATCTGGTGGCTGTCCTGCTCCAGCTGCTAATGCACGTTCCACTTCCCCCCACTCAGCATGCAGCGAGCCCTGCCAGGGGACTCCCCGTGCTGGGAGCTGGCGGGTGTGGCTGTGTGACTGGGGATATGGCAGACATGGCCCCTGCTCTTACTGAGCTTATGTCCCTCCACTTATTCCTGGAAATTTAACTGGCCGTCTCTATCTCCACCCCTCAACATCATGGGCCTGTTGCCTATCTGCTTGTCTGTCTGATATTAATTTGGTTAACCTGAGGCTCCATCAGCCATCCTAAAACTGGTGGCCAAAGCTGAGTTGGCCACCTTAAAATTTAGATTTTAAGGAAATCTAAATCAAGTAAAGAGGCGATACAGCCTCCGTTATCAAGCACTTATAAAAACCATCCTCATTTAATGCACAAAACTCATTTTAATATTTTTCTCATAGTTCTGGTCCTCTAGTTCAACAGGAGTTTTGTGATACGTGTCCGAGTGTGAGGTGAAAACCAGCCATGGGTAGGGGAGGGGAGGGATCAAATGCTGTGGGTTTTCCTCTGGGCTCAGTGAGATCCTTGGAGTCCATGACATTTCTGAGGCCCTCCTTTATCATCTGGTTTTCTCCAAACCCAGACAAACCTGTCCTTCCTCACAAAAACAGATGTGTCTAAGCCAAAGAAACTCACTCCAGGCTCCTCTGAGCTGCCTCACCTGGGAAGTGCTGGGTTCTTCAAGTGTCCCCACATCCATGACCTGAGCCACCCAGAGACACGGCTGACTAACCTTGGTGGTTCTCAGTTGTAGGAGAACTATAGCCCTTCTCCTTGTTCAATGATGTCTCAAGGACTTCACAAAGGAGTCCTTCTCCTTTGTGAAGGAGATTTTTGTATTTTAAAGCTAGAACCATGGGAATTCCCTGGCGGTCCAGCAGTTAGGACACCATGCTTCCACTGCAGGGGGCCCGGGTGATGCCTGGTTGGGAAACTAGGACCCCGCCGTGCGGTTCGACCAAAAAAAAAAAAAAAAAGCTAGAACCTAAGCCATAGAGCTCTCCACACAGTGTGTAGCAACACAAGCCGGTCTCCAGGCCAGGGCTGGGAGCCAGCCTTGCTGACTTCTTCACCTGGAGCCAAGGAGAAGACTAACGCAGGACCAACTCAGCTCCCAAGGGCCTGCCAGAACTTTCTGGAGTCTCCTGTGGCCTTTGGGGGCTGGGGCTGTAGAGGTGAGGGGACCTGGGGGGATGGATTCAGAAGGGCTGCCAAGAGAAGGCAGGCCCAGGGGAGCCACCGGCTCAGGACCCCCTGAGGGATGGGAAGGACTGGGGGGGGCGGGGGGGCAGTGGGATGAGTAGAGTTGAGGCCTCACTGAATGACCACAGCATGAGAAAGAAGAGCCTCTGTGGATTTCTGGGCCTGCAGTTTTATGTCAGAGAGGCTATCACATGTTCCAGGCCCGGGGCCTCCGTGGGGTCCAGGTCATCAACATGCATAGCTGCCCTGCTGCTCAGTAACGTGGATTTGGCCAACTGTAGCCCCTGCCCTTAGGGAACCATCCTCCCAGGACCTGGGACTGGATACACGGGAGAGAAGAGAAGCCTCTTCTCTATTCCCAGAGGAACTTAGCTGTGCTTTGAGGAGTAAGAGAATGCAGCGTTACTAAGCCTTCTTCCCTGCGTGAGAGCAGAGCTCCCTCAAGCTCCTCTAGGGCTACACTCCTGACCTCTCTTGCCCCAGTACCAAGCAAGATGACTAGCCCTGCTCCATGAATGCATGTGAAACTGAGAGATATCCTTCCCGTACAACCGTGGCTGGCTACCCCCTCCCTCCCTGAATGTCTCTCTCCTCTTTCAGGGCCCTGGAAGATCATGAAGGAGCAAATATTTCCCCAAGTGCATAGACTTTTCTCTAGAGGTCAGACAATGGCTCCAAGGCTTAGCAATAATTAAGCTTCTATAAAGGGTTTTTAAAAACTACCCCCCCGCAATTCCCTCAAGTCTGCAAATAAATTCTTATTTTGGGGGGTCAGATGTATCTCTCAAACCAAAAACCATCACCTATTCAGAGGATGTTTTCCAGGAGGGGTTTCTCCCCAAAGGCTGACTGAATGGTGAAAGTCAGGTCCTTCTTCATTTCCACATCAGTTGTTAGATCTGTGAAGAACGATCCACAGACACCTGATCTTGGGACGCCAGGGACCGCAGGGAGATCTGATCTGCCATCTTCCCGCAGTGGGCGTGGCCACAGCGGATGAAGAACAGACGTTGGAGTGGCCTGATGCTGGTAATTAGATGTGGAGGATCTTCCAACTCTACGGAAGTAGTAAGTCCTGGCAAATAGTTTAGAAGGATGAAAGCAGGAAGGGGGTGCTGCCAGGAAATATTTGAGAACAAAGTTAAATACATACGATTTTATTCCAAAGCAATTTTATATAACCATTAAGGAAAGTAGTAAACTTACTGGACAAGCAGGTGGTGGACAGTACCTGGACACATATTCATAAGATAAGTACTCACTCTACTGGCTCCTCCTAACTTTTAAAGATAACCTATTTAGCTCTTGATTCCAAGGTTGTAAGCAGGTGTCATCCCATTTGGGCGAATACCTGAACTAAGATGGCTGCTGAGTGTAGCCAGAACCTCATGGGCTAAGGAACATCAGGCTGGATGTCAAGGCTGCAATGTGTGGCCTGCACAAATTTATATGATCCTGAACTATGTCAGGGTCAGTGATACGGCAGATATGAGTGCCTTTAAAAGTTAGCAATAATCTCCAGTATGTTCTGTGTCAGCAGTGACACACTACCTTTGGCTCACCCAAACACAAGGCATTAAAGGTCCCCAGCTATGTGTAGTCTGCCTGGGCTTTTTATTATTGCTTGTGGTGTAGTTTGGTGGGAAGAGTATACTCATTTAACTCACAATTAGTTCAGATCTCTTCCTCCTTTATACATCAGCCTCTAAAATATGTGGCAAAGGAAAGCAGGGAAAGATCTAACAGGCTCATCTTAGACCACAGATATCGCCGAAGAAAATATTTAAATGGCACCCCTCTCTGCTCAGATGTGAGTCCTTCCTGTTCTGTAATAGGCACCAACGATGTGCAGAGGCAACATTTTGAGAGATGTCAAAGATATCTTATGGTGTCATTTCTGTAAATGAAAGTAGGCTGGATTAATATCACCTAGACTATGTTAAATGATTACCGTGGTGTCCAAACTACTAATTCCAAATTTGAAAGAGTAAGTCAGTAAACTGGAAAATGAACATCACTGGGGACCAAATACTAACAAAACTCAGTAATATTCTATTAAGTAATCATTACTCTAAACCCAGTTTTTCTGCCCTTGGGCCAAACCCAGATCCCAGTTCATACTCAGCCATAAATTTAAATGCAGATGAAAGATCTATCATTAATCTCATTCTCCATTTTTCTTAATTTTTCTAATAATAGATTATAAAATAACTGGTATAGATTTAAAGAATACTTTTCTTAAGATGCAGACGAGAGATGAATAAAAAAATTTTAACTCTAAGTCACGTTCATTAAGATATAACTCAAGGGCTTCCCTGGTGGCGCAGTGGTTGAGAGTCCGCCTGCCGATGCAGGGGACACGGGTTCGTGCCCCAGTCCGGGAAGATCCCACGTGCCGCGGAGCGGCTGCATCCGTGAGCCATGGCCGCTGAGCCTGCGCGTCCGGAGCCTGTTGCTCCGCAACGGGAGAAGCCACAACAGTGAGAGTCCCGCGTACCGCAAAAAAAAAAAAAAAAAAAAAAAAAAAGATATAACTCAAATGTTTCAGGTGAATAGTGAAAAAGTTTATTTATGACAGATTTCAAAATTCGGAAGAGAAGACAAAGAATGCACAAAAGCATCACGAAACTGTTACATAATATAAAACACAAGAACTGAGCTATTTCAGGAACCATAGCTCAGTATCATCTATGTATCTCAGCAACATATTCAGTGCCACAGGGTGGTAAAAATATGGTGTTTTAAAGGAAAAACCACTCAGCAGGACATAACAAATAACAATTTCGGTAAGAGCTCTTAGAAATCATAGGAGATGCTGACAGCATTCCTCATGATAGGGTACATGTAAAACAAGTTGACCTCAATAAACGATCGCTTGGGATACTTTGATTTTAAAGAAAAGACTGTGACACTGTTTCCCTTCCAGACCCCTTTTTGTAACGTCAGCATCAGTGCACGATACAGAACGATAAGGAAAGAATGCCATTGTGGTTGCCAGTTGCTTAAATATTTACCAAGAAAGCGTGATCATCTTTCAATCAACTGATAGATCTCAGTGCATGGCACCAAAGCAGGCCTTTCAGAAACATAAGCTAAATGGCATAAAGTAGTTTAGGAAAATCCTTACCCAAAGTCTGGCTTCCTTATAATCCATCACTTTAATTACAAAGCAGCTTTCTTCTGGGGATTTCAAAACACTTCCCATTATTAAGGGAAATGGGTGCACCAGATTCATGGGTTACTGGATCGCTTTCTCCAGACTCTACTTGCTCTTGAACATGGCTAAATGGAAATAATTCAACTTGATTAAATAAAAACAAATCCATTTATGGGACAATAATCTCAGAAAGGGCTGCTAGTGTTTTTAATACAGAATTTCTTAGTAAAATGTACTGCTTAGGACATGAGAGAAGGAATTAGGATAATGTTTTCCAGATGATTCTTGCCTGAACCTGAAAACCAACAATAACAGTCACTTACAGGTAACATTACAGATGAGGCATTTCAAACCTGAGTGAGAGAAAGAGTTCAGGAAGAGAGCTCCTTTACATGACGGTGAGTTAAGGGCTCTTCTGTAATCCCATATACTATAATATTTCAAACCAAAACTTTACAATTGTTCATGACCCTATATCAGAACATTTAGAAAATACATTTTGTCCCCTGGAAATCATTTCACATATATTATTTTATCCCTAGATAAGTCAAAACTATCTGCTTAAAATGACAGAAAACTGTGGAATTTAATTTTGAAAAAGTCTGTATCTCTAGACTTCTGGGGCACCTCTTCCTTATCTCTTAAGAGTGAAGAACAGCCATGAAATGAACTCTGGTCCACATGCCTGGGGGACTAAAAGACATCAGATCATGAGTTCAAACCAGTGACTGGGACTACAAATAATTTCAAAGCCAGAGTCTTGTGCCTTTGGACTTAGTTTTTGAGGGACTGACTGTAAATGAACCCCACTATCAAGGCTTTAGGCAATTAATTGGGTTTTCCCAGGTTGGTGATAAGACTTTTAAATAGGAGGAGTTTTGTTTGGCCTTCTTGGTTCCAGCAGGGACATGCAACACCCCAGAGGGAGCGGTGATTTCTGAAATCTGGCCACGCAATACTTAGCAAAGGTTCTCTCACCCTTTGGGTCCCAAATCCTACCCTAACCTCACTACCTAAATAACTGGGTAGATGTCAAAGGAATGCCCACAGGTGCTGGACTGGTTGGACAGAGCAAAGGGGCAACACTGACCATAACCAGGTACCAAGAGAGCCAAAGCAGCTCTTGCCGGGGTGTCTCCACCCATTCCCAGAAAAGAGACCACCAGGAACCAACTCCCAGAAGGTTCTCCTTTGCAGAAAGCCAGAGTCACTGCCCACAGAAGACTGGTTCCTTCAGTGGGCTCTAAAGCCAGACTCTGAGAACCTGCAGAGCTCACGCTCACTCTGAGATTCCACTCACAGCCGGTGACAGAATCTACTTCCCGTAGATGGAGGCCTTGCTCTGTTTCTTAGCCAACTCAGTTAATTTGTCGTCCTCATCAGCATAGCATTATCACATCCTCTGCACTCACCTGGTAAAGTTAATAAGCGTTCCAACCACACAGTCATACACGAGTTACCCATCTACCCCAATGTGGGACTATAAGTCATAATCCCTCCTCAGCCCTACTTCCAACCTAGGTTGATCGCCTTTATCTACTCATGTTATTATTTAATTCTGATTAACCGGTAAACTGAGGCCTTGGATACCATGCTGCCAGTGCTAAACAATACTATAAATGAGAGAAGTGGAGGGGGACCTCGTCCCTCTCTTTACCTCTCAGCTGTGGAAATGAAGGCCTAGGGACAGGATCCCATGTGCATGAAAATTGGGACTTTGGCCATAGGAATATTCATCATCTACTGGATTGCTGGAGAGCACCCAACTTGTGACTGGCTTTAGACACCTGTTCCCTATTGACTCCCCGAAGAATCAGGCATCATGGCTCCGTGGGCACAATCAAATATGATGAATACAATGACTTGCTCTCTAAGGAGCATAAATCCCTTAACAAGCTACCCCTCACAACAACAAAAAATGAAATCACCTTCCTTCAGACAGAAACTCACTTTCCCTTTTCAACCACTGAGATTCTACATGGATGGTGCTCTTTCCTTTTCTAGCAAATTCAGGTTTCTAAAAGGTCTACACTTTTGGCCAGGTGGAGAGACTAGTTAAAGTGGTTGATTTGGACCTTTTAGACCCGGGAGAAATTCTAAATGGAAGCTCTAAAAGGAAGGACAAACTGTGTCTGTTTGGTTGGTCCCATTGCCTGCTGTGTGTATGACTGTCCCACACAGATTAAAGAAGATGGCGATTCCTACACCTCACAGGGAAGTCAGCCTACAGAGGGCAAAGCTTGTTCACAAACACACTCTTGTGGCTTGAGGCTCTTCTGGGATGTTGGTCAAAATTAACCTGTGTCATCCCTTTTTAGCCATAGTCAAAACCAACTGAGGCTCCAGTGACACAG
The DNA here is from genome assembly GCF_949987515.2 of Delphinus delphis. Taxonomy (NCBI): domain Eukaryota; kingdom Metazoa; phylum Chordata; class Mammalia; order Artiodactyla; family Delphinidae; genus Delphinus; species Delphinus delphis. Next base: position 25,985,360 of record NC_082684.1, on the reverse strand, counting down.
CTGGAACTCCTCCTAGCCACTTTCTAAACTCACCATCTTTTTTCATGGCACTGGACTCACAAGTCTCAGAGAATATAGAGATGAAATCAATCTTCAGGTCAGGATTACACTTAGCAGAGGAGACCTACTGAAAAATATTTCTAAAGTCGATCCTGTTGGAAAAGACAGGTAGGTTTGGGATTTCTCCAACAAGCACAGTGAGAACCAGTGAGGCTTCTGGCTTAAAGAACAATTCCAACGGATGAAATGCAAACTAAAGAACTACACAAAATCAGGATATGCGCAGAATTCTGGGATACATTTGATAGCTTTTCTCTCTTCCTCTCATTGTTTTCATTCCTTACTATCAATATAAAAAGTCAGTTCACAAGCTGCATGAACTGTTTCACTCTTGCCCCTTCCTCTAAAACAATAGCCTTTTGTGTAAATATTAGGGTCACTCAGCTCTGTACCTTAGAACCTTATACTTTGGGGTTAAAAGGCAACCTTTTGCAGAAAAGCAGTCTTAAAATAAATACAAAAATACAGACTTTAGCGTTTGGGCTTCACCTAATTCTTTCAAAGAGGGACTGGATAGGGCTCATCAAAAACATGCAAACATGTATTTTCTCTAAATGATGTTTTACAACAATATCTAAACCCAGTGATCAAGATAAGACAGTGAGCTTTCAGGTTTAACTCTTCCATATACATATTATAAGGGATAATATATACTTTTTAAAAGTCTAAGGTTTTCTTTCCTAAATAACAGATAAAAATATTTTTAAAGTGCATGAATCAATTAAGAAAAAAATAACTAAGAATGGCCTAATTTCAAGTTGCTACCTACTTCCCTTTTAAAGCTACATATTATCTGAGGATTGAGTTTTAATTTCAGAGTCCTGAGGATGTGTTGGAAAGCAACAGAGACTAGAATAAAGTCCTTCCAGAGCAGTTTCACAATTACCTTCACTCTGACATGCCAGGTAGAGAAGAAAACATTAGAAATTATAGCCTGAGGGAGAGAGGAAATACAGCATGAGTTTTGAAAGATGGAGACCACGAAACATTTTTATGAGGACCACCTCCCCAGGTAACTGGCATTGAATGAAATAATTTTGCTAATAAACCAGGAGCTCTCTGACATAGGAGAGCTTATGTCTGTGCAGGGAACATACTCTATTGAATACCTGTCAAAAGGAACAGAATGGCAGAATCATCTTTGTTTAAAAATTAGCAGTTTATAATTTTAACATCTATGTGCTGGATATACATAAGGGTGTTTACTATATACTTCTTTAAAAATTTTTTTTAAACATTCTTTTTTTAAAAAAAATTTATCTTATTTATTTTTGGCTGTGTTGTGTCTTCATTGTTGTGCGCGGGCTTTCTCTAGTTGCAGAGAGTGGGGGCTACTCTTTGTTGCGGTGCGTGGGCTTCTCATTGCGGTGGCTTCTCTTGTTGCGGAGCATGGTCTCTAGGCACGCAGGCTTCAGTAGTTGTGGCTCGCAGGCTCTAGAGCGCAGGCTCAGCAGTTGTGGCGCACGGGCTTAGTTGCTCCACGGCATGTGGGATCTTCCCGGACCAGGGTTCGAACCTGTGTCTCCTGAATTGGCAGGCGGATTCTTTTTTTGTTTTTTTTTTTTGCAGTACGCGGGCCTCTCACTGTTGTGGCCTCTCCCGTTGCGGAGCACAGGCTCCGGACGCGCAGGCTCAGCGGCCATGGCTCACGGGCCCAGCTGCTCCGCGGCATGTGGGATCTTCTTGGACCGGGGCACGACCCGTGTCCCCTGCCTCAGCAGGCGGACTCTCAACCACTGCACCACCAGGGAAGCCCGGCAGGCGGATTCTTAACCACTGCGCCACCAGGGAAGCCCTCTTTTAAATTTTGTTTGCTGAAAATTTTTTAAAGTAAAATGTTGGGAAAAATTAATACTCTAAACTTTCTAAAAGCCCCGTCTCTCAACAAAGTAGCAAAACTAAACAAACTGAAGAAACTTAAGAACTCAGCCACTCTGTGGAGAGACTTCCAGGCTCTCTCCTACTGTGAAGTACCTTCTTTCCATTGTATGTTAATACTTATTTATCCTCTAAAGAAGACGGTGAAGGTGAAAGCAATGATTTTCATTTGATTGTTTGGTTCTGTAAACTCAGATAGGGAGAGACTAAGGAAGTGACTACCTCTTAGGGTCTGGTGGACTATGAAATTCTCAGTAATTACCTGTGTTTGTTAAGTAATATTTTGTCCCTAAAGTTCACTAATTTCAGATACTTAATATAGGATAGTGAATTAATTGGATGGTGAATTAATTTACCTATTTTTTGTGAATGGATCAAAGAAGCACTGACTTGTTAATGACACACCAGTACAGAATGAAATGTAACAATGTCCAGGACTTCAAAAGGGACCAGACAATGAGAGGCACACAGAGGCGATGGGAACAAGTCCCTCAGGCTTCCTTGATGCAACAGAACTAGGATTCCAAAGAAAGTAAGTACAGGCTCTGATGGCAAAAATAAACAACAATAAATGTTATCCCAGGGAGCTTCCGATGGCCTGACAGCTCCATTTTAAGAGAATGTCAGAAGTCAATAATAAACAGGAAAAATAAGCCAGGCTTTAGCTGACTGGAGAACAGCTCAGTAGAAAATTATTTTATAAAGATTCTACTCAATTAGCTAAGGCGTGATTCAACTTCAGTGATGAAAAGAGCAGTCATACAGTTACCAGATGGGATGACGCAGAGCAAGTTTGCTTTCACTGCCCAAATAGGCAGTCACTAAAATAATTTCTAACTTCTTACAAGGTATATAAATTTGGGCCAGTATAATCCTCTATAAAATGCACTCAAATATAAAATAATGGAGGTATGAGGCCGCTCAGAGGAGGCGGATGCTATGGTGGTCCACAGCATCCTCTCCTACTTGGGGCTTTGCCCCCAGAGGAACAGAAGGTGCGGCTGTATCACCCTTTGTTCATAACGTAGGTGCCACTACAGACCTATTGTGAGAAGCCCTGTTCTTTGAGTTTCTGCTTCTGTGCAGAGGGAAAACTTGGTGTGAGGCACCCACACAAGGAATGAATGAGCTAAAGGAAACATCGTGAAGAAGCTGACTCCTCAGAGCAGGCAAAGGACTTTGAAGTCCTAGAATCACAGGCTGCCTCTGGTTGGCTAGTCAAGTCCTCTGCACAATCTGGGGCAAATGGGCAGATTCCCTCACAATCTAGAATTCCTAACAGGGAGCGCTGGGGTAAGCTGGCGTAATCCATCCATCTGAGAAGGGGCAGACTCCACCCAAAGCATTACAGGACTGACCTGCAGGAGTGGAACATTATCCCTTCCCCACTTCTCCTGAAATCGCCAGCTTTAACTCCACAGAAGAGGTGCCCTCAATGGCTCAGAGCAGATGGAAGCCTTCTGAGAAACAGACGGAAACTGTCTCAAAGGCAAAATGAAATGTGCTTTAAAAATAAATAAAGTAATAAATAAATCTAATTATTCCTCAAAATCCTAAGGCAGTAACAGGCTTGACACAAGGGATAAGAAAGAAGGAGGTACAGATAATCGCAGTGGTCCCTTCTCTGCCCCCTCCTCCGCTGGGGCCCTGGGCACCCCCCTGCTCTGGTGACACTGGCTGCAGCACCCTGGGCCTCAGGGCCCACAGGGTGGAAAATGCAGTCGCCAGGGACTAAAGAACAAATACACCAGCAGCAACAGTGAAGTTTCATTATCACCTTTCCTGAGAGACTTTGAACACCAAAAGTTTTGAGCCCTCAACGCAAGAAACCTAAATCCAGAAACTCTGGAAATATGACTGGTTCCAAAGCAAAATTTCTAAATAACACTCCTAAAGACCAAAAAAAAAAAAAAAAAAAACAGTCGTGGGAAATCTGGAGTGTTGTTTTATTTGTTTTTTTAACATCCTCTCTCAGACTGTACCCCTCCTTCTTCGATTATACAAAAAAAAATAATTTAGTAATACTTGACGTTCAAAAATGTGGGTTCTGACATCAATCCAGTACCTAATTTCTACCCTTTCCCCTTCGACCACCAGTGCATCTTGAAATAGGAAGTGAAAAACTGGAGGCAGTTTTTCTTCCCAGAAGACCTTAGACTACAGTGATCATCATTTTGGATTGCATGGAAGTTCTTGCTGTAATGGCAAAGACACAGACTTAGAAAAGGGAAAAGAGGAGAGAAAGAGGTGGAGTGAAACCACTAGGACTAATAACACCCCTCCAGAGGCAGTGAGGGCTCCCAGCCTGTGCTAGAGACCACAAAGAAACAGCAGGTGGGAATATGGCAGTGGTGAGAGGCTGGACAGAGCTTTCTCCATCCAGGAAACTGGGCTCCTTCATGGACAATGTGCTTTGCTCTCTTCCAGCCCTTGCAAAAAGTGAAGAGAGTGGGTGCCACTAAACACATCTGCAATAAAAGCTCTGGAAGAGAAGAGAACAGCAACTGAAATAATACACCTTGTACCAAAACAAAACTATATTTAAAACGCAACACCCAACTTCCTTTCAGGCTTTTGCCTGATGGTTTCCTCCAGAGAGAGATTTTGCTGGAGTCTAAAGCCAGAAGAGCGTGAGTCAGGGACCACGGAACAGGGGCACTATACCACCATCTGCAGAAGCCTGGGCAGGGGAAAAGCTACATGGGGTCAACAGTCAGGCACGCCAGCCAGGGCGTGAGGGTCGGGAGCTCTTGCCTATCCAAAACAAGAGGCCCCAGCTGGCAGCCTGCTCCAGCCAGCAAACACCGCCTGCCCCCTGTCCCAGCGGGCCTTCAGCTGGTGTAGTAGATGTGGAAGTAGAGAGTCTTGTTGCGCAGCAGGGAGTAGGAGTTGTCGAACTTGAGCAGGTAGATGCCCTCGCCAGGGTAGTCGTGGCTGCCGGCCTGCACGTCTCGGTGGCTGTCCCGCCGGTACACGGGCATGACCTCCCCATAGCGGCCCCGCAGGGAGCTCCTGGAGCCTCGCTCCACGTCTCCAGCTGGGACAGGGTCTGCATGAGCAAAAGGCAGAGTGCCTGGATATGAGTTCAGAGACCAAATACGCCTACCTGAGGGTGAAAAGATGGACCAGGTAACCCAGTGGCTTTCACCCAGGGGAGATACTGTTGCCCTCCTATGGGCATTTGGAAATGTCTGGTGGCCTTCGGGCCATCAGAGTGACCAGTGGGTGATACGGGCATTTAGTGCTCAAGGGTCCAGGAGTGCTAAATATAGGGATAGTACCTTCTCAACAAAGCAGTGTCTCACCCCAAATGCCAATAGTATCTGCACTGAGAAACAGTGATTTAGCCTTATAGAGCCTTCCTAGCTCCAAGAGTATCTGGAAATTTCCAAGGGGGAGAAAAAGATACTTAGAAGGGAAAATTCTGACATCTTTTCATCCAACAGGTAAAAGAACTAGCTAAAGGAGGTAGGAAATGTGGAAAAGTGCTGAAATGCTGAAAGTGCTATATGGAGTGACCCCGAACTCCTACTGGTCCCCCGGAAGGGCAGCAAATAAGATCTGAGGTTCTCCTCCTTCCTGAACACATGCAGATTTCCCTGCAGACTTGCTTTTCCATGAAGAAGCAAGTTAAGGGAATGACTTAATGACTTAATCTTTCCCGTAAGATTATACGGGAAAATAAAGGAACAAGGCTAATGCTTAGAACCTACTCTTATACTACAAAACAAACAAACAGAAAAAAGCGGCTTCAGGGCCATGTGAGCAGGCGCCGCAAGTAACAGCTGGAACAGAGCACAGAGACTATTTTTAAAACTGCTCTTGTCAACCAGCTGTGACATTTGGAGGGCGGAGAGAATGGGTACATTTAGCAAATTGTAATCACTCAGTTTGGTTCCAGACCAAGAATAAATGTAAATATCCCACAAGTAAGAGAGAAACATAAAAGAATCTCAGATTTATACATGTGATCTGAAAACCACTGCCCATACATACACCAGCACGGATCCACCCCTTTTCCTGCCCCCAACCTATCCCTGTCCCCAAGGAGATCTTGGGGGACACGGCTAGGTACTGATTAAAAAGAAAAGAAGCTTTCCACTAAGGCATCAAAGCCACCCCACCAGAATGTTCTTTGAGGGTCTGACTTTGACCTGCATCACTCAACTTAGCTTGCCATGCTGAAAGGGATTCTTCACCTGCATTCTCAGGAAGAGGACGACTGGTACAACACAGGAAGTGATCGCTGCAAATTAGGTTGAGACAGAAAAGGAAACTGCAGATTATGTTAAAATTAAATTTACCTTCAATCTCCTCCTCTTCCTCCTCATCTTCATCCTCATCCTCACTGGAATCACTGACCTGCACCGTTATGTCAGTGCTGGTTACAGGGGTCCAGTCAAAGTAAACTCCAAAGCCAATGTCGTAGTCATCGGTCGCAAACTCCCAGCAGACACGCTTCCCCTCTGGGTGGGTAGGTACCCGGATGGTCACCACCTCACCCCGCTTCACCACCAGACGGCTGTTCTTCTCTTTGCCCAGCTTGCTTTTGAATTCCTTCATCTTGGCAAAGGTCCAGATGCACGGAGGTGCTATCAGAGGCGGGGAGACTGAAAGGACAGGCAGCTCACCACCGAGAAAGAGACCCGGAGGAAATGCTGCCACACCCGGCATTTTGCTTAGGGAGGTTGCCATAGTCGAAGACATTCTTCCTACTGGCTTCCCTGACTTCTTTTCACAAGGAAGGAGAGAGCACTGCCCTGAGGTGTGTCAGCTACTCAGCTTAAGAAATAGGTCTCTTTACGTACCATATATATACCTGGTACTCTATCCAGAATGTAATATTCAGACACTAGCTGTTTTTCCTCCTTTTGTAATATAATCACCTATGTAATCTTACGCTTTCTCCTTCCTTTCTTTCTTTCCTTCCATCTGTCTGTCTGCCTTTCTTTAAGTACCCACTGGGAACCAAAAAAAAAAAACCACACCTTCCACACCCCCAAAGGTCTCACCTCTCCTGTGGTCCCCCAGAAGGTCTGCAGATTCCAAATCAGCTGAAAGAATATCTACAGCTCCTGTGTGCTCAGACTGGATCATAACGATGTCCCCAGACCTTGGCAGACCATGGTACTTGGCCATCTGCACAAGAGAACTCTGGTTACAGGACATATATAAAGGCGGATTCCAATTAGCCTCTTTCCACCTGAAGGCTGCCTCCCCTGCCCTATTACCTCCACTCTCCCAACTCACAGTCTGAGTGCTAGTCAACATTCCTGCTCTCTCCTCCAGCCACAGGTTGCTAATAAATTCTACCAACTTTTTTTAATGCCATCAACATGTTCCCTAGTTTAAAGCTTCTTTCTTGTTCTCTCCTGCTTTTTGCAACTTTCCCACTTCAGACCCTTCATAAAATCCTTGCCCAAGAACATCCTCAAAATTTGCTACTGACTTTTCCATCGACAGCATTTCTGGGCGCAGCGTTTCTGGGCCATGCCTGCACAGTCTCTCCCTTCGGCTCCTCTCAGGACAGCTCTTGCATCTGGGCTTTAGCTCAACCTTCACTCGGCCACACATCCTCCTGCTACAATTTCCATCCACAGGTTACTTCCAGGTCACTGTCAATCAGTTCACCAAAGTACTGCAGAGAGAGAATCTGGCTCCTACTCTCTGGCTGTCTCTGTCTCTCTCTCTCACCCATGGCACACCTTGGATGTCTCACCCTATAGGTTGTCTCATTCACTAACAATGTTGTATAAATAATCACAATCTCACCTTACACCAGCCCCAGGATTTGCATTTAAACAGTATATTTGCTGCCTGACATCTAACTTGCATGTAAGTGCAAATATCACTCGATACTCACAAAGCCCTCCCTGACCCATGGCAGGAGCCTGCAGTCTCTCCCTAGTGGGTTTCACTTCAAACCACTCAGATTACCATTCCCCTATTTCATGCTATTATGACTTAATTTCCTGCCCCTCCTCCAAGCAGTTGACAAGCAACTCAAGAAGAAATGTACGCCTACTGCCAACACGGAAGAGCACATCGGTGAGACAGCAGTCCAGTTAAGGAATCAGAATTATATTTGCAATAAATGAATGAATGAATAAATGAATACTGTAATCCTCCCAGACTATTTTCTCATAATATCTGTTTCTGAAGAGTTAAGTTCTTCAGCTCTTATTTCCAATGTTAAATGAGGTAAATCAGACTTTGACTAACTTGCTTGAATGAGTCCTTCCTCTTACAGAAGGTTAAACAAAAGATTTAGTTTGCAACTTATTAGTTGCATAGACTTGGTAAAGTCACTAACAGCTCTGAGCCTCAGTTTCCTCATCTTTAAATTGGGGACATAATGGTACCTATCTCACAGGGTTGTTCTCAGGAGTAAATGACGTATTATGGATAAAAATGCTTTGTAAACTCTAAAGCATCATACAAATGTAACTATAATGTTCGGCATTGTCTTTACTGACACCATTTGTTATTCTAATATATATGTTAATAATGGTATGAACAACCCATCCCTCCATGGCAGGGAGACCACTACTACTGCTACCATTTCTATGGAATCTTTACCATAAATACCGAGTAGATCTACCACAAGAAAACTGAGACTAACACATAATCCAATGGTTGAAGTTTCCTCACATCGAGTGGATTTTAGACAACATGGGAACATTCATTATAACACTTCATTATTTGAATAGGTGCTTACTGGGTCCTAGTACAGTGATGGGCCCTGGGGAGGATACACATGATCATTCCCCAAATAATTAAACCTGAGATGACAGTGCTTTCTAATTCCAACCCACCCAAATGCATCTGAATTCTGTTGTCACAAACTAGTGCTTTTCAGAGAGAGAGTAAGAATGTGCGCCCTACCTTGCTGAGGACCTGGGCCTGGTCTGCAGACAGCAATTCCTGTTCCACCGAGGCCTGTGACTCCATGGCACTGGCTGCCTTCTGCTGATCTTCTGTGGCATCCTCCCTCACCGGAGATACCATCTGTGGCCTCCCAGAGAAAGAGAGCATGTCAGTTCAAGGACTCTTTTTTTTTTTCCCTGGCCACACCGTGCGGCTTGTGAGATCTTAGTTCCCTTGTGGGATCTTAGTTCCCCAACCAGGGACTGAACCGGGGCCCTGGGCAGTGACAGCATGGAGTCCTAATCACTGGACCGCCAGGGAATTCCCCTCAAGGACTCTTTTCAAAGGCACAATGGTCCTGGAGAAACTCAGAAAGAAAAAAAACCTTCAAAGGGTACCCCCAACCCCTGTTTCCTCTGGCATTTGGGCCCACCGTCATTTCAGCTGACCACTGCCCAGGGCTGAAATGGCCTACAATGAAGCAGTGACAGCATGTGAGGGCTCAGGACTGACAACACCACATCCCAGGCTCCGAGAACCACAGTAAACACACAGCTCAGTCATCTGAGATAGACCGCAGGTCTGGTTTTTATTCCTCAGTCTGGGACCGATGCCATTTGCTCTGCACAGAATTTCAACAAAAGAAGAGTTAGAATCCCAGGTCTGTTCCACACATAAAGCTGCTGTTAGAAGCAAAGGGAGGAGGCCTCGCCTAAGCCAGAAGCTGATCACAAAACAAAGGAAGTACAGACTGATTAGCAAGGCAACCCTCTCCGCCTTATCCCAGGAGCATTCAGCGTTTCCATTCACACCCTATCACTGATATCCATAGCACACCCAGTTCACTTTTTTAAGCACGTTAATCTACTATCCCAATAACTTAAAACACAACTATTGGGACTTCCCTGGTGGCGCAGTGGTTAAGAATCCGCCTGCCAATGCAGGGGACACGGGTTCAAGCCCTGGTCCGGGAAGATCCCACATGCCATGGAGCAACTAAGCCCATGCGCCACAACTATTGATCCCACGTGCCACCAACTACTAAAGCCCGTGCACCTGCCCGTTCGCCGCAGCTAGAGAAAGCCCGCATGCAGCAACAAAGACCCAACGCAGCCAAAAATAAAATTAAAAAAAAGAAAACCACTATTCCAATAGCTGATTTTAAAGAAGCAAGGGAATAATTTATGCTCTCTTCCATTTCTTCTGGCTTTGGAGAGACCGAAAGTGAGTTAAGAGCCGGGGCTGTAGCACAATACCCCAGGCTTCTTGGAAGTCTGTTGCCAACAAAAGGTGGCGTGGAGTCTTTAGACAAGCAGTTATCAAAGTATGGTCCAGGGACCCCTGGCGTCCTTAAGACTCTTTCAGGGGAGTCTGTGAAGTCAAAACCTTTTCATAATAATTCTAAAATATTATTTGCCTTTTTTCATTTTCATCTTCTCAAGAGTTTACAGTGGAGTTTTCCAGAGACTACATGACATATGATATCACAACAGAACGAATGCAGAAGCAGATCTGAGAATCCAACTGTCCTTTGTTAAGACACACATTAAAGAGATTTACAACATCCCTCTTCTCACTAAATTATTTTTTCTTTGGAAAACAATTGTTTTTCATTAAGGACATGTTATTTATATTAACATGTAATGAGTTCCTTATTATTTTAAATGAATAACTATTTTTTAATTTTCTAGTTTTAATTACTAGTAAACATTGTAAGATATAATTCACATAAACAAAAATTCTTTAAGGTCCTCAATAAATTTAAGAGTGTAAAGTTTTGAGAACTGCTGCTTTAGGGTATCGTCCATTTCCTCAGACAGGCTGAGCAAACAACTGGGAAACAGCACTACGAACTGCACGGGGAAACAGAGGGCTTATTTTGGAGTTCATTAGTTTCTTTCTTTCTTTCTTTTTTAACATAAACAAGAAAGATCACTCCTAGTTTATAAATTACCTCTTCTTCAGATAAAACAGAGCCATCTTTTGGAATATCTAAGTCACTCCAATTGACCTCAGAACAAACAAGAGGTAGTTACTATGAAAATCAGAGCTGTGGTTGATTATTCTGTGTGAACTGTAAATTGGTCTAGGCTGTGAGTCTATTTTATTCTCTTAAATCCAGAAATTAGAGCCCATTTTGGTTCCTTGGCACTACTTATTATGTCTCCTCCTCTATTAGGAGGTGAGCTTGATGGCAGGGACTGGGTCTCACTCCCTCTAGACTAACAGCTTCCATGGCCAAGCTTGTCGCATGGAACCCTGAGGCCCTTTGCACTCTGACCTCATCTCCTAGAATGACCTCCTCTTGCCTTGCCCAGTCCACGCCAGTCACAATGGCCTGTTGAATCTCTGAGAGTCCTCGAGCACCTCAAGCACTCCCCCACTGAGGGTCTGGGGGCCTGCTATGGCCTCAGCCTAGAATACTCTTCCCCCAGTTACTCAGGGCTTCCTTCCATCCTTCAGGTTTCTGCTCAGCCATCACTTTGGGAGAGGCTTCCCCTCCCTGGCTCATCACTCTTTACACCCGTACCCTGTTCATTTTTCTTCACTGCACTGATGACTGCCTGACATATTATGCACCATATTTTGTTGACTGCGAGATGCATATTTGTTTTCAGATTTTAATGCAACTGAAATACAGGATGCCCTAAAAACTGCCGCGGGCCTGGAGTGACACGGAATCCCTCCTCAGGGGATTTGCATTTGCTTCTGCCAGGGCTTGGGAGTGCTACCAACTGAGGTGACTTGAATTATGTTCTGTTTAAGAGTTTTGTTTGGACCACACTGGCAGAGTGAATTTACACAACAGACTTGTGGCTCATATTCTCAGGGGAGGTATTTTTCCCCCCTTACACAGCGCCAAGGTTGAGACATTCAAGTTGCCCTGCTCTCCTTTTCTGTGTGGAGCAATCTCTTTCCTCGTTTGTCTTTTCACTGAAGGTGCAGGCTTTTGCGGGAGGTCTCTTATTAGCCTATCTTGGGCATTCTTTCCTTTCTTGGTGGTATATAAAATAACAGTACATCTTATAGTTGATGACAACTTAGATTCTATGAAATACGATGTATACTTTTTTTCCATCTACCTCCCCCACTAGAATATAAGCTACATGAGGCCCGGGATGTGGATTGTCTGTTCATTTGTGGTGTCTTCAGTGCCTAGAACACTGCCAGGTAATAGCAGGCTCTCAATAAATATCTGTTGAATGAATAAATGAATAAGTTAACTTTTGTTTGGGAACAAAAGAGGACTATTCGGAATGTGAGAACACAATAGTTAATCTGACCAGCAGCCTGACGTTACTGTATATGGCAGCTAAAATGTAGTTTCTTCTTTGCCTTTGTGCATGCTACTTTGCACAAATATGGTTCTGCTTATTTAAAAAATATTTTAAACAGGACACGCATAAATTTAATATTCACATTAGCATTTTATGCTCTGAAGAATTAGTGAAAGGTACTTTGGGAAAGATAAATTGCAAATCACTTGATGCAGATGATAAACCATGTAAAGGAAAAACTCTCACTGTAAGCCTTCCGGTTTATGCTAACCCAGAGCAGGGAGGCCATCCCAAAGGGAGGGAGAGATTGGCCAGCCAGCCTCACTAGAAAAGATCAAGAGTCATGCCGTTTCCATTTCTAAAATATACAAAACACAAACACCAGACTTCAGGCGTCACGCATGCTGGATTATTTTTCTTCACGCATCAGATTTTAGAAACAAAACTTGAAATTTTTATCTCCTTTTTTCTAAGAATAGTCTATATTCTTCACTCAAAAAATTTATTTACTGTTAGTATGAAAACATCAGCTCTGTACCAAAAGCCATCTCCCAAGGATCCTTCAAATCAGCATGTGCAGGGACTTCCCTGGTGGTCCAGTGGTTAAGACTCTGCGCTTCCACTGCAGGGGGCAGGGGTTCCATCCCTGGTCAGGGAACTAAGATCCCGCATGCCACGGGCCATGGCCACAAAACAAACAAACAAGAATCAACACGTGCAGAAAAAGCGTGGTGGTAGGAAAACGGAAGGACAGAAGGACACTCTTCTCACAGGATTTGATGAGAACATGAATTATCTCAAATAATCAATGCCTGGAGGAGGCTATGTCTTCTAAAAGTATCCTTATATGTAATAACCTAGTAGCTCTAAGCATAGAACTCAAAACCCTTCTGTTGCTACTTATGAGAAATAAGCTGTAGAGTAAACAAAACTAAAGCTGTGTGAACTTGGGAAAATTATTAAATTCACTGTTTCATTTTCCTCATCTTAAAAAAAATACTTTATTCAGTTTGTTACGAGGATTAACTGAGATAATACATTTTAACACCTAGTACAGTATTGAACGAACAGAAATATTTGATAAAAAGTAACTATTTTATTATCATTATTACAAAGAGGCATTCAATAAAGAGTGGCTATTATATTATTATCACAAACTGTATTAAAATTATATTAATTATTATTATTTTCCATTGTCTGAATTCTGGGGGAAAAAGTTTTATTTCATATACAAAGGTAAGAAGAGAGAATTTCTACTTAAGAAATAACATTTTAAATATATCATGGGACTTCCCTGGTGGTCCACTGGTTAAGACTCCACGCTTCCACAGCAGAGGGCACAGGTTCGATCCCTAGTCAGGGAATTAAGATACTGCATGCCGTGTGGCATCGCCAAAAGAAAAAGAAATCTTAACATACCCCCACCCCCAGCAATCAACTTTGGGTGGGGCATGGAGACCACAGGTTCTACTGGACGGTACTGCACCATGAGCTGATCAGTTGGACTATAATATTCACTAGCTCAGCATTCTCCAAAATAAGTTTTTCATTAATTATTCCATTAATGTTTTGTGGCTTCCACTTATTCTAGGGCACAGTACTACTATTCCCTTTCTGCTATATACTCTGATATCAGTGATGGCAGGAGGATGAGATGGGTGGAGAGGGAAATTAAGAATGACAACCTGAAGATCATCATCGTGGCTGCAACACTGTGTTTGTGTGTGTGTGTGCATTTTATGGGTAAAAACCAAACACATGTTCTCTTGAAAGTCCATCTGTGGACACTCTTTTTCTTTCTTTTTTTTTTTTCTGGGCTGCGTCGGGTCTTCGCTGCCGTGCGCTGGCTTTCTCTAGTCGCGGCAAGCAGGGGCCACTCTTCGTTGCGGTGCGCGGGCTTCTCATCGCGGTGGCTTCTCTTGTTGCAGAGCACAGGCTCTAGGCGCGTGGGCTTCAGTAGTTACAGCATGCGGACTCAGTAGGTGCAGCACACGGGCCCTAGAGTGTATGGCCTTCAGTTGTGGTGTGTGTGCGGGCTCAGTAGCTGTGGCACACGGGCTTAGTTGCTCCACGGCATGTGCGATCTTCCCGGACCAGGGATCGAACCCATGTCCCCTGCATTGGCAGGCAGATTCTTAACCACTGTGCCACCAGGGAAGTCCCTGGGATCCATTTCTAATGTTTTAACATTTTAACCTGGTCTTCAAGAGGAGATAAATGAAGACACTACACTATTTGTTACAGTTCTATTCTCTGAGAGTTAAAGAAAATTTTATAACCTGAAATAGACCTGCATTCCCCCTAAACACACTTAAGGATTGATTAATTAATGACAAAACACTCCATACTCTTCACTTCATCTTGTCTTCCCCCTTAAAGTCACTGTTTACTTCTTTCATCAATTACTATCTCAGAAGATAAAACTCCGAGAAGCATTATATCCCAAGTAGTTGCTGTCCCTACCTGTAGGATGAGGAATGGGGTTCCAGATCAGAGGCAGAAGCTGCTAGAGAGGTGACCTTGGTGACTTCTAGATCTTCATTCTCTAGAAAATCATGGGAAGAAAAATTCAATACAGGAGAAGGAACACAATCATAATTATCTTGTATCTTTTTAAAAAATCTGGCAGTTTCAACCAACTTTCTCTTTCTAAAAATAATCTAGGCACAAACTTTATACTCTGGGAGCCCCAGTACATAAATTATTCAAGTCATCACGTCCAAGTATTCTCAGACCATTATAACCTACTCATAAAAAAAATGTCATTTTCCAAAACAAGTCCCCACAGAATTCATCCTAATTAAAGGATCACATTTCACAGAAAGCAAATGGTTAAACTAGGCAGAACGTAAAGGACAGAATGGAATGTAGAATGAAATGAACTAGAATTCAGTGCCAAAGTAGAGAGTGCCACCTCTACATTCGATCAGCTCACATCACTGTATCCAGGGTCAGGTAAAGGATTTTTGTAATTTCATTCATTTACTCACTCACTCATTCACCAATGACTTACTGAATAACTGCTCAGCATCGTCAAGGAATATACAGGTGAAATGTACAATGACGACCAGTTTCCCAGGCTCACAACAAGCCTGTGACTGGTATTATCATTGCCATTTTGCAGGTAAGGAAACTAAGGCATAGAGATAGGATGCACATCCAGGCAATTATGCTCTTAACCATTAGGTGTTACTAAGTTTCATGGTGTATTCATGTAGCCTTTCCTGTGAGCACTCAGAAAAGCATATGGTTTAGTGTGTTTAGATAACCCCTGGTGAACCTCCTCTAGTTAAGACAGCAAAAAAACTGAAGCCCAAAGTTCACTTCTCAATATAAAATATAACTTACTGATGTAAACCTCAAACACTGAAAATTTCAGAATTTGGTAGCAACATAAAAGTATAAAAGGTAAATATTTGTGATTCAACTTTAGTCTCATTTTTTTTTTGTATGTGAATAGGATCTATTTTCTTTTTGTCAACTCACATTCTCATAGGTAGAAAGACCTTACAGCTTATGCTACCTGATTTTCCTCTTGTGAGATAATAGAAAATACATATATTAGTTTCTGCCCCCAGTTCCTGGCACAGAACTAAAACCTTTATAATTCCCTAAGTGATTAGAGCACTATGAGTACCTTTTGTTCTAATATTTGGTCTTTGATTTGGTTCCTGCCACAGAGTTCCTTAATTCCATGGAATTTCCTGGGTGATAACAATGTCTCTTGTTCTAATGAGGTACCTCTTGGGCCCCTACATGGGGGCTGGTAAAGAAAGAGACAAAGCCATGATTAGAAGCTTGGGATTTTCAACCCCACCATACTTTCTCCAGAGAGGGGAGAAGGGCTGGAAATGGAGTTAATGATTGATCACACCTACATGATGAAGCCTTCATAAAAATCCCAAAAGTACTGGATTTGGAGAGCGGCCAGCTCAGTGAACACATCTCTATAGCAGGAGGGTGACCCACCCCAACTCTGTGGGGACAGAAGCTCCTTCACTTGGGACCCTCCCAGACCTCGCCCTCTGTATCTGACTGTTCATCTGTAACCCTACCATATCTTTTAATAAACTGGTAAACGTAAGTGTTTCCTTGAGTCCTCTGAGCTGTTCTGGCATTTAATCAAACCCAAGGGGGAGGAAGTCATGGGAACTACCAATTTGTAGTCAAGTCTGACAGAAGTTGTGGGTAACCTGGGCAACTACTACTGGCAATTGGCATCTGAAGTGGGATGGGAGCAATCTTGTAGGATTGAGCCCTTAACCAGTGGGATCTGACACTGTCTCCAGGTAGATGGTGTTTAGAATTGAGTTAAATTGTAGGACACCCAGCTGGTGTTGCAGAGTTGCTTGGTGTGGGGAAAAAGCTCCACACATCTGGTGTCAGAAGTGTTGAGAATGTGGCTGTGTGACAGAGTAAAGGAGAAACACAGGAGGACTGAGGTTTTCTTTACACCTCTCAACAAAGGAACTGAGTCTAAGACAAAAGTCAGACGTTCCCCAGGGTCCCCTAGTCTGTGAAGAGGCCCTTTTCACCAAGAGATAATGAGAATAAAAAGTTCTTCCCTATGTTGACCTAAGTAAAATTCGCTTCCTAATAAATTCTGCTCTTCGATCAATACTCCCCACAATATCCTTTCAAATATTTACAGCCTGCTATCACATTTCCTGCAAGTTCCTTCCCAGGCCGACCATCTCCAGTTCTCTCCATCATCTCTTTGTTCCATTTCAAGAAAAGAGCTAAAATGGACAACTTTTTCAGATGAGTCCTAAACCATGCAGAGTACATGGAGACAATCATCTCTTAATAAGGACACAGTATTTCTTGATGTAAGACATTAACTGGGCACTAGATTTTTTTAACTGCAAACTTACCCCATTGGCCTAAATAAGTCAATCAAGATCTCCAAGGGCTTATAAAAATAAACTTATTCCAAGCTCAGTCTCTCCTATGCTCTATTTTTGAAACAGATTTTTGGAACATAACTGACTTCTTAACTTAAACGCAGGACTTCATGTATCCGTATTACTGATTTTAAATTAGGTTTTTGAAATGACACAAGTACATGCTTTGCGCATTGTAGAACAAATTAAATACAGATAAGAAAACATTCCTTATTTACCCTTCCAGACTTTAATATACAAATAATCCATTATTCAGTGTAGAAAAATCAGGAAATACAGACAAGAAATAAACAAAACAACCAAACACAATCCCACTAGCCCAAAATAACCACTGTTAACATTTTGGTGCATATCCTCTCAGAAATATATTTATACATATACATACACATATATGTGCATATTTATATGTATTACACATATAGATAAATGTATACGTATAGACATCTATATATTTATATATTTTCCCCCCCTATCCCCAGCAATCAACTTTGGGTGGGGCATGGAGACCACAGTTTCTACTGGACAATACTGTACAATGAGTTGATCAGTTGGACTATAATACCCACTAGCTCAGGTATGAATACAGCTTTTCATTAATTATTCCATTAATGTTTCATAGTTTCTACTCATTCTAAGGCTCAGTACAAATATAAATGTATATATAATATTTATATATGTATTATATAAGTATTTATATAAAAATTCTATTTATATACCTATATTTCCGAAAGGACATGTACCTAATATTATTGAACATTATTCATGAAAATTTTTCAGGGTCAATAAAAATGGGACTAGGGCTTCCCTGGTGGCGCAGTGGTTGAGAGTCCGCCTGCCGATGCAGGGCACACGGGTTCGTGCCCCGGTCCAGGAGGATCCCACATGCCGCGGAGCGGCTGGGCCCGTGAGCCATGGCCGCTAAGCCTGCGCGTCCGGAGCCTGTGCTCCGCAACGGGAGAGGCCACAGCAGTGAGAGAACTGCGTACTGAAAAAAAAAAAAAAAAAAAAAAAAGGGACTAAAAAAATAATTTAAAATGGCAGCATATTACCCCATAGGCTGTACCATAATTTCTTTAACCAATCCCCAAGCCCCTATTGTTAGAGCTAGACTCTGTTTCAAATCTTTCCCTGTTATAGACAATTATGTTATATTAGAGATGTCTACAATCCTCTCTTAAGAACTTTGCCTGTCCACAGCCTTGAAGGGGCAGTCCTGTGACCAGGGAACACTATGTTGGCTATTGGTTTTGGGTGAACATCTGCCCCACAGTTTCCAATTCTCTTCTCCCGAGTCTGGGGTTGGTACCAGAGCCCAAAACAAACTGTGAAGAGCCTCAGTCGGGTCAGGGACTGAGGCTACCTTTTGGAAGAAGCCTTTGCATGCCATGCAAAAGCAGATGACTAAGCAGAGGAGACAACTGTCAGAGACAGAAAATAATGCATTCAAGCAAAAAGAAACAAGGCGTGGTGGGGTCCAGGCAGCTGGTGTCAGGTGAACCCGGATTAGGGACAACCAAAGGAAGCTGCACCTTGGCCTCCTCTGAGCCAAAAGCTGAGCCCTGGATTGTCATTTTATTATTTATAGGAGTTCTGGATACAAATTTTTGTCAATTGTATGTTATAAATACCTGCTTCCACTCTGTGATTTACCTTTTCACTCTTCTAATGGTGTCTGTCCTTTGATGAACCAAAGTTCTTAATTTTAATGTAGTCAAAATTTATCAATCTTTTCCTTTATTAGTCTTTGTGTGTCCTGTTTAAGATGTCTTTCCCTACACTGAGATCAAGAAAATATTCTCCTTTATTATTATTGTCTAGGAGCTTATTGTATTTTTTTTCACATTTTGATCTACAGTCCAACTAGAGTTGATTTTTTGTGTTTATGGTGTGTGAGATAAGGATCAAGGTTTTTTTTCTTTTCCTTCTTTCTCCTAGGATATTCAATTTTACCAGCAATATTTACCATTCTTGCCCCACTACTCTAAAGTACAATCTTTGTTGCAAATGAAAGATTTTGTTTCTAGGCTCTTATTTCTATTCCTAGGGCTTAACTGGGCTATTCTGTAAAAGCCTTAAAATAAGTCTTGATTGTAAATCAACTATAATTCAATAAAACTTTTTTTAAAAAGTCTCGATACCTGATAGACCAAATCTTCCCATCTTGTTGTTCTTACTGAGTGTCTTTGGTATTGGCCTTTCATTTCTCTATATATTTTAGAACCAGCTTGTCAAACTCCACCCAAAAGGCCCACCAAAACCTTCTAGGAAATTTATTGGGATTGTATTTTATCTATAAATCAAGTTGGGGAGAACTGACATCTTTACAATACTGAGTCTTCCAAACTAAGAATATGGTAGACCCTTCCATTTACTTATTCTTTAATTTCTCTCAATAATAATGTATTATAATCTTCTGCATAAAGTTTTTGCATATATTTTGTGAGATTTGTTTCTAGGTATTTGAAGTTTCTTTATTCTATAGTAAATTACATATATATATATATATATATATACACATATATATTTAACTTCTTTGCTAGTATACATGAATGCAATGGAATTTTGCATATTGACCTATATCCAACAATCTGGACAAATTTATTAATTTCAATAAATTATCTATAGATTCTTTTGGATTTCCATGTACACAATCATCATCTGCAAGTAACAGACTGAATAGGATTCCTTTATAATCCTCATATATTTTATTTTTCTTGCCTGACTGTTCTAGCTAGAATATCCAGTAAAATGATGAAAAGCAAGTGGTGAGAGTGGACAACCTTGTCCTATTCCTAATCTCAAAAGGAAAACTTTCAAATTTCCCCATTAAATTTGATGCTGCTTGTAGGGACTTTGTAGATATGCTTTATCCAATTAAGAAAGTTTCCTTTTATTCCTCGTTTGCTAAGTTTTGAATCATAAGTAGAGGCTGAATTTTACCACTTTTTTCTGCTTCTACTAGACTGATAATTTTTATCCTCTACTGTATTAAAATGGTGATTATACAGCTGACTTTTTTTAAAAAAATGTTAAAGCAACTTTTCATTCCTAGAAAAACCCAACTTGGTCATATATATTGCTGGATTCAGTCTGTTAATCTTTTGCTAATGACTTTTTGCATCTATGTTAATGAGGGAGATTAAACTGCAATTTTCTTTTCATCTGGGATCATTTTGATTCTGCCTAAAGAATTCAGTTACCTGTAGGTGATAAATCCTGTTTTTGATTGCCTGAAAATATCTTTATTTCACCTTCATTCTTGAAGACTATTTTCACTGAAAAAAATTCTATATTGGTAGTTATTTTCTTTCAGTATTCTAAAGATAATCTAGCTTTCACTGCTCTGTGCATAAGTCAGCTTTCAGTCTAATTATTATTCCTTTGAAGGCAAACTGTAATTTTTTTCTGGCTACTTTTAATATTTTGTCTTTGCTTTGGTTTTATAGAGTTTTAATTTAATGTGTACCTACTGTGGCTTATATACCCCTACCTGGGGTGTACAGGGCTTTGTGAATCTGTAGATTCCACTAGTTTTGGAAAATTCATAGCTATTATCTCATCAAACATTGCTTCTGTCCATTCTTGCTCTCCTTACCTTCTAGGACTCCAATTATACAAATGTTAGACCTTTTTACCATATCCTCTATGTCTCATCTCTTTCCTGAATTTTCCATTGTTGTATTTTTACATATTTTCTTTTGACCTTTCTTCCAGTCCACTGTTCTCTCTTCAGGTCTAATAACTTGTTGTTAAACCTATCAACAGAATTCTTCATTTTCATCTGTATTTTTCAGTTACAGAATTGCTATTTGGTTCTATTTTTATAAATTTCAATTCTCTGCCAAATTTCTCAACTTTCTCTTTTACCTCCTGAACATAATAAATATAATTTTTAATTGAAGTATAGTTGACTTACAATATAATTATTTTTAAGTCTGTATCTGGTAACTCCAAAATCTGATGCTCCTATGGATCCATTTTTACTGTCATTTCTTTTGATTTTTGTTCATATTGTGTCTTTTCATGCATTTGGTCATTTTTGATACATGCCAGAAATTGTTCCAGTAAAACTGTTTGTCAAAATAATTTGAAGACTACAGTGACCCTTCAGAAAAGATTTGCCTTTGCTTCTTCCACATACCTGGGGGCACTAGCACCCTGGGGTTAACTTAATCCAATTTCATGAACTCAGATGTTTCTGAAGCTGAGCTGTAGTCTTTGCAATGGCCTGCTTCTAACTTACCCTTACTTCTAGAACATGGCCTTTCATGGTCCTAACCCAGAGAAAAGGGGGTTAACCAGGGTTCCCCCTACTTGATTAACCCCTGTTGCTTTAGTTCAGAGAAGCACTTCCACAGTCTTGCCATTAAGCCTCCCCACTTAGGAGTTCAGCATATCCTCTCAGAGGAGAAAGGAACCCCAAATTGGACTCTCATCCTTGGACCTCTATCTTTTTTTTTTTTTTTTTTTGCAGTACGCGGGCCTCTCACTGTTGTGGCCTCTCCCGTTGCAGAGCACAGGCTCTGTATGCGCAGGCTCAGCGGCCATGGCTCACGGGCCCAGCCGCTCCACCGCATGTGGAATCTTCCCGGACCGGGGCACGAACCCGTGTCCCCTGCATCGGCAGGCGGACTCTCAACCACTGCGCCACCAGGGAAGCCCTGGACCTCTATCTTTATACTTCTGCCCTCACATGGATCATAGCCTAATAATTATTCATTATCTGACTAGCTGACTAGCTTTCCAGGATCTTCAAGCAGATGTTTATATTTTGACAATTATTTCCTAATTGTCCCCAGTGGGAGAAATAATCCCAATTACCTAGTCTAACATTACACAAAACAGAAACCTGCATTGCCTCTACCCTTTTCAGTTTTAAGATACCTTAGTGAATAAAATGGAAACAAAATAGAATTTTTACAAGTCTGCCTTCTTTCTGTCACTGGCAAACAGTATCAGCCTCTGTAAGTAGTGGATCACAGTGAAGACTTCGATAAGGTTGAATTTTTAGACAGAAATGAAAATTAGCACAAGAATAAAGGAAGTCAGTAGTGGATTTAAAGAGTAACATAATAAAATAAGCTGTAAGGATATACTGTACAACACGGGGAACATAGCAAATATTTTATAATAACTATAAACAGTATAACATTTTAAAATTGTGAATCACTATATTGTACACCTGTAATTTATACATTATACATCAACTATACTTCAATTAAAAAAAGAGGGCTTCCCTGGTGGCTCAGTGGTTGAGAGTCCGCCTGCCGATGCAGGGGACACGGGTTCGTGCCCCGGTCCGGGAAGATCCCACATGCCGCGGAGCAGCTGGGCCCGTGAGCCATGGCCGCTGAGCCTGCGCGTCCAGAGCCTGTTGCTCCGCAACGGGAGAGGCCACAACAGTGAGAGGCCCGCGTACCGCAAAAACAACAACAACAACAACAGAATTGTATGAAAATCATCCCTAAGGAGATTTACAAACTGTATTTCATAGAAACTTTATCCGAGATAAAAAAACCCCAGAAGAGGTCAGTTCCTGATGAGCAGAAAGGCAAAAAGAGATACATAGAATGGCTCCAACTTACAATATAAACACAGTGAAGAATCTCATGACATGCTTGTGTGTACTTTTTTCTCAATAGGTAATATATGCACATTATTCAAAATTCAAAAAGCATAAAAGTATACAGTGAAAACTTCCTCCCACCTCAGTCCCTACCTCCAATGTTACTAGGTTTTGGATAGTCTTCCAGAGATATTTTGCATTAAAAAAGTGTGTATGTGTGTATAAAAAGAATATATATATACTTTTTCACACAAATAATGCACATACTAGACATGCTAGCATACACGTTGTTTTTTCTACTTAACATCTCAGAGACCTTTCCATAACTATATATAAAAAAACTTCCTCATTCTTTTCCACAACTGATTAATATTTCAATAGCTGGATATTCCATAATTTATTTAACCACTTCCCTATTGACATTTATGTCCTTCCTAATCTTTTTTTTTTTTTTTTGCGGTACATGGGCCTCTCACTGTTGTGGCCTCTCCCGTTGCGGAGCAACAGGCTCTGGACGCGCAGGCTCAGCGGCCATGGCTCACGGGCCCAGCCGCTCCGCGGCATGTGGGATCCTCCCGGACCGGGGCACAAACCCGTGTCCCCTGCATCGCCAGGCGGACTCTGAACCACTGCACCACCAGGGAAGCCCCTTTCTAATCATTTACCATCACAAGCAATGCTATAATAACCTTGTGTCTGTGTCATTAAATAGGTGTGTGATCTATAGGATAAACTCCTGGAAAAAAATGGATCAATGAGGACATATATTGTAATTTTGAAAGATATTGACAAATTGCCCTCCATAGCATTTGTATCAATTTCCACACCCCTCAGCAATACATGAAAGTTTGTGTTTCTGCACACCGTTGCCAACATATAGTGAGATATTGAACTACCCAGCATAGTTACAATTTTCACTTCCCTTATTGTGAGTTAGGTTGAGCATCTTTCATATGTGAAGAGCCACTTCTCATAGCATCTTAACAACTTAATGTATGCAGGGAAAAAAAAGTGAAAAGAGATATTGCTTTTGATTTTTAAGGTTAAATATATTCGCTAAACTATGTAAGAACTACTGGTAAAACAACTTGTAATTGGATTCAGAGAGGCAGGAAGTAAGAAAAGGAGAAAGAAATATATGTTTATTTCCAGAAGTTTAAAGTGTGGAAGATGCAGTCCTGTTTTAAACAGAGAGAAAACAGGGCTTCCCTGGTGGCGCAGTGGTTGAGAGTCCTCCTGCCAACACAGGGGATGCAGGTTTGGGCCCTGGTTCGGGAGGATCCCACATGCAGCAGAGCAACTAGGCCCGAGCTTCACAGCTGCTGGGCCTGCACTCTAGAGCCCGTGAGCCACAACTACTGAGTCCGCGTGCCTAGAGCCCGTGCCCTGCAACAAGAGAAGCCACCGCAATGAGAAGCCCACACACCGCAACAAAGAGTAGCCCGCGCTCGCCCGCCACAACTAGAGAAAGCCCGCGTGCAGCAACAAAGACCCAACGCAGCCAATAAATAAATTAATTAATTAATTAAAAAAAAAAAACAGAAACCCAAAAACCACTGGGGCTCTTTGGCATAGACTTCCACTCTTTTGCTCCACCTAATATAGTAACCACCAATTTTTAAATTTTAATTGAAATCGAAATAGCCACAGATAAGCAACATTTCCATCACTGCAGAAAGACTTATTGCACTGCTCTAAGTCCTACATAAGAATAATGAACAAGTTCACCTGACCTGTTTGCAGTCCTTGACGTCTACATGCATCGATAGCTCTCAGGGTCATATATACCAGACCAAGTTCTGCTCACTTCAAGGTCATAACAGATTTTGCCCTTTATTTTCCCCAAAGCTCCCTAAACTTAAAAAACAAACAAACAAAAAAACGATGAAAGAAAGAAAAGCCCTGTTCTTAAGTGATGTAACATATGCCTCAGAGAGTTTCACTATATAAAGAGTGATCTCTCTCTCCTCTTGGGAACTGAAGGACCCAGGTGCCCCCAAATAAAAGACTATTAAAAACAATTACAGTTCATAAAACAACAAGAACACCATGACCAATGGAGAGCTTAGTTCAGAAGAACATCAACATTTTTCTTACTTTATTACCAAAACCGCAGCTGACAAACACGAAGACCCTCCAAAGGTATTCTTTGCCTAGAATACCTTTAAAAAACAAGTCATGGTTATTCTGGATAATTATAAATTCCTGCTTTGAAGAACAAGACACATTGAAAAAAATCAAAACCCTTAATTCAATAACAACTCCAATCTCATTTCTTATTGCTGAGAGAATGACACAAACCTCTTTTGTTGTTATTGTTGTTTTTGGCTGCGTGGCATGTGCGATCTTATTTCCCCAACCAGGGATCGAACCTGCTCCCCTGGCAGTAGAAGCACGGAGTCTTCAACCACCAGACCACCAGGGAAGTCCCCCGAAACCTCTTTTGATTTCATTCTTAGGCCTCTATTGCTTACTCATTGGATCATTTTCCAGAGGAAGGTGGCAGAAAGATCCAATCAAACAAACTGCTAGTTCCAAGCAGTGTTTTGAGTTTACTCCCAAGCCTATACAGCTCTGAGTTAAGCCAAATGCATGCTTTGCACACCACTTTGGAAACCCAGCTGAACTCTAACTCATGGTTTCTCAACAGCTGCACTACTGACATCTGGGCCAGATAACTCTTCATTGTGGGGGCAGTTCTGTGCATTGGAGGCTGTTTAGCAGGTTCGCTGGCCTCTACCCACAAGATGTCAGTAACAGCGCTTCCCCTCCTCCCCAACCCAAGTTGTGACAATCAAAATGTCCCCTGGGAGAGGCAAAATCGCTGCTGGTTGAGAACAACTGCTTTCACCTAAAGAGCATTCTTGATATCTCAACCCTAATTCCTCATATTCATTTGATGCTCCTTCAAACCTGTTGAGACTTTGTCTCACAATCCAGCAAATATTTACAGAACCTCTAGGACACATCAAGGACTCTAGGAGAGAAACAGACAAGATAGATTCTGTCCTTACCCTTAAGCTGGTTTCTTGGGGGTATGTACATAAAGAACTGTAATAGGGACTTCCCTGGTGGTCCAGTGGTTAGGACTCTGTGCTTCCACTGCAGGGGGCGAGGGTTCAATCCCTGGTCAGGAAACTAAGATCCCACATGCCGCACAGTGTGGCAAGAATTGCAATAAAAGACACCCAATTATATAAAGTTTTGAATGGTCGATTTTTCTTCCTGGGTACTCTCATCTTACCAAACTAAAAACCCCTAGACAGCAAAGACCGTAACCTGCCCTAGAATGCCAATACTTGATTAATGGCCAATAAAAATAAAAATAAACTATTCTGAACTTCATCATAACAAGGTGACAATTTCAGACAGACAGTAAAAACTCCACACCTAACTTGAGCAAATAAGTTAACTTCTCTCAGCTGTAGTTTGTTCTTCCGTAAAATGGGGAGGAAATGACTGTTGACAGGATTAAGTCAGATAATACAAGGAAATCTTTTTCCACACTCTGGCACAGAGTAAGCATTCAATTAATGTAAGCTATCATTACTATTATTTTATTAGCTATTTTATTAGCAACAAATCTTACCTCAAGGGGAAGAGCTTGCTCTGAGCTACAATAACAAACCCCTACATGACATAAAAGAAATCAACACTCACCCTGTTTTCTGAGGGCAAGAAGAAGAAAGTAATCATAAGTATTTCCATCAACATCCTGGGAGGAAAATGTGAATGCAGGAACCAATTACAAGGTTTGGGGGTGGGGGGAGAGACACACTCAGAGACAAACCCACTATCCTCCAATACATTCCTGGACTATTCTTAAGACCTTTCTGTTTAAAATGCTTGGGTATATTTGCCACAAGGATCTAAAGAGGAAGTAAAAAAAAAAAAATCCTTAATTTATAAATATTAACACATGCAAGGGACAGATGTTTATGAGACTTCCTAAGTGTTCATTTGCTTAATCGTTCAGAAAGTATGCTTAAAATTTCTATTGCTATAATGTTAAATACATGCCAGCAATTCTGAATTTACTACAAAGCATAAGAGTTCATAAGAAGGAAAAAAGACAATTGTTAGATATTTTAAAGTAAGAGAATATAAAGTCACATGAAAAAGCTGGGTGATTCAAAGCTTGTGGGTGTGTGTGTTTGACCCAAGCAGCATTAGGAAATGGGAGATATTTAGGATAGAAGTAAAAGACGGGGAAAGTCACCATACCCGGAGATACACATCCAGGAACACCTCCTCTGACAGCACGTGGAGTTTCGGTGAGCAAAAACAGACCTATTCTCATAACGGATAACACCGGTTTACTGTGTACCGTGGCTTAGGCACCAAGTGCCTCATACATAGTGGTCCATGCAATCCTATAGTGCCCACATTTTACAGATGAGGAAACAAACACAGATGAGTGATTTGCCCAAGTAAATTCAAGATTCACACTCCAACCCAGGCATCATGGTACCACCTCTACCGCTATACTTCATGGTGTCTATTTTAATTTCAGAACTGGAAATTTAATTTTTACTTGCTACTTAGTGAGCCCAGTACTCTCCCCCTACCTACCCTTCCGTATTTCAAATGAGCATCTTTTTAGTTGCATCCCGTGTGGTGATGATAAGGAGGCTCGGAAGGTAAGTGTAATCGCTGGACACTTTCGCCTTCGGACACTGACAATGAGGTAATCCACACGGAGGAACTAGCGTGGGTGGAAGTAAGACAGTCTCCGGAACAAGAGGAGGGTCCCAGAGAATGAGGGAGGGTCGCCAAAGTTCCTATTTCAGCCCCGATTTCCTGCCTTGGCTCTGGCCGCTATGTTCATTCAAAAGACCCCAGAGCCCACCTATTTCCAACTGCGCTTTTCATCTCGCCCACTCTAAAAGGCGGAGAGGATGGATGCGAGGTGAGGCGCGGGGCCCTATATGCAGGCAGGCTACAGCAAACGGGATTCTGGACAGAGGAAGGCGAGGCTGCCTATTCGGATGGGGGCAGAAAGGCGCGTGGAAAGGCTGGGACCTGGGACAGAGGTGAGGATCGGGGTGGGGAGCCAGAAGCAGGGGCAGCAAGGCCAGTGGGGTCGGGGTCGGCAGCCAAGGAGTGATGGGCAGGCGTGCTGAAGGTGAAGAGGCGCCAGGGTCAGAGATGCCCTGTCACTACCATCCGGGCTGTTCTGATAAAGGAAGCGGGGCAGGAACCAAGGCATTTCGAAACAGGTGTAGAAAATAATCTCGAGCGAAGACCAGGCCCGAAGGATGGCGGCGGCGGGGGCGGGAGTCGCGGCCCGGGGGAGCCGGGCCCGGGCAGGAGCGAAGGCAGGGTCTCCGCGCGCGAAGGGGCTGCCCAGGCCGGTCCGCTCCTCCGGGCAGCGCGGGGCAGAGCGCGGCCGAGCCTCGCACCGAGGTGCGGGGTCCCGAGGCCGGCGGCACCCACCCGCCGGCGCCCGGCCTTGCGTACCTGAGGCGGCCGCCTGGCTCCCCTCCACTCCCGGGCCGTCCCCGACGCCGTGCGCCGGCCCTCGGCGGGCTGCGGGGCTCCAGACGCCCGGCCCCTCAGCCACCCGCCGGTCCGACATCTGCAGCCCGCGTCCGCAGCGCCTCCGCAGCCTGCCGCAAGTGGCTCCGGAAAGAGCCGAAGGCCCAGCGCGCCGGGAAGAGCCGAGCGGAGCCCGCGGGCCGGAAGGGGCAGCGCGTCGGCCCCGAGCGGTCGCGAGAGCTCTGGCTAGCGGAGGCCTGCGACGCAGGCTCGGGGAGGGTTACTGCGTGCTTATGATCGCAGGTTTTTAAAGTCAGTGCTTGAAAGAAGAAACGAAACCTGGGCAAGATTCAGTGAGACCCGGCCGGAAGTCGTGGTATCCATAGACACGCTATCGGAAATTGGGGTTGCTAGGAGGCCTGGGCGCGTCGGCTAGTCTGCGTCACGGCTGAAGTCCCAGAAGGTTACGATTCCGGCCCCGGTGAAGATGAAGACCTGCAGCCTGAGAGACCAAAACTTCAGTCTCTTAAGGTGACTGAAGATGTCGAACCAGGCAGCATGGAAGAGGCAGGGCCAGAGCTGCCTGTAGGGACTGACCAAGAGCCACAACCAGAGACGCAAGAAGAGGGCTTCAAAGAGGAGACACCGGCGAGTGCTAAGAATATACACCTACGTCTGAAACCCACCTGGACGTCCGAGGAAGAGGCTCCCCAAAAGTCCAAGACAGACATTTCTAGCGAGATTGAGCTAGGGATTCCCAAAGAGGTAAAGTCGGAGACATCCAGACAGATAGAAGTAGAGCTTTTCAAGGATTTGGAGGTCCTTGTGGACGAAAAGCATGGGGAGCCAGAGGAGGAAGCCAAACCAGATGTCACAGAGGATATGCTCATAGAGGCAGCTAAGGAAACAGATCTAGAGCTACGAAAGGAAGCCGAGTCTGAGGTTCCAGGGGCCACAATCAGTGAGACAAGATTAGAGTTAGTAGAGGGGACCAAACTAGAGGTTTGGGAGGAGTCACTTAGAGAGCAACATGGAAAGACGGGTCTGGAACCTACAGAGCAGACCAAACCGGAATTTCCAAGTGAGAAACTAAGAAGATCAATTGAAGAGGCAGATCTTCAGCCACCAAAGATGACCACACCAGAGATTCCAGAGGAGACACAAAGTAAGTCACCTGAGGAGAAAAGGACAGAGCCACATGAGCAGGCCATACCAGAGTTTCCAGAAGAGAAACCAAGTATGTCTACTGAGGAGACACAAAGAAAGTCAACTGCAGAGAAAGTTCTAGAGCCACCAGAGGACACCAAATCTCCAGATCAAAAAGATAAGCAGAAAAAATCAACTGAGGAGACAGGTCTAGCACCATCACAGAAGTCCAGATCAGAGGAGACACTAGGAGAGTCAACTGAGGAGCAAGTTCCAGAGCCACCAGAACAGACTAAACCAGAGTTTCCAAAGAAAGAACCGAGAAAGTCAACTGAAGAAACAGGTCAGGTGCCACCACAGAAGATCATACCAGAGGTGCAAGAGAAGACACAAACAGAGCTAACTAAGAAGATAGATTCAGAGTTACCATATAAAGCCAAACCACTACTTAGAATAGAGACATGTGTAGAATTTGCCAAGGAAGATAGGCCAGAACCAATCAGACTTAAGTGTTCTGTAGACAGAGATGAGCCAGAGTACTCTGACTATCAAACAAGAAAGTTGTTAGTAAAAGAAACTAAAGACGTTTCAAAAGACTCTGTGTTAGAGTCTCTTCCAATAAGTGAAGTAGACTCAGTGAATATAGATTATGAGTTTTCTAAAGAACTCCAAAATCTGTTTCAGTTTTCTGATACCAATTATGAATTCTACTCATATTACTCTGAGTCTCAGAGGGATTTAAAAGAGTCCTCTAACGAAAAGAAAGATCTGTCCCCAGAGTCAGTGACACTGGTACCTAAAGATAAAGAAACGCAGCCAAAAAAAAGTACTGACCTACAATTTGAGTATCTTGAATGGAGCCCAGAGAAAGTTGCAGAGTGGATTTGCCAGCTAGGCTTCCCTCAATACAAGGTATACAAAAATAACATTTTTTGAAATCGTATACTCTCATTCCTCTACCTCTTATTCCTCTATCCTTACCTGAGCTTTTGCATCTTCACTAGAAGGAGTGTAGAAGAGGCATGGACTATGGTAGTAACTTGGATTTTAATTTTGGCCTTTCCACTGATACATATTTGTATATTGGGAGAGGAAGGAAAGGTCACGTTTGTTTTTCCTATTCATCACAGTGATTATACTTCTCTGCAATCCTTGAATAAAGAGTAAGAAATTTATGTAGGTTTCTTTTCATAGAAATCTGTATTTCCAAAAAGATTTCATCCAAGGTAGACTTTTTGGTACTTTGTTAGGTTGTTTTAGTAGCAACTCCCTTAACTTGAACTTGTACTATTAATCTTAGTGTCTGCCCCAAATGTGTTATACGTATCATGATCACCTAACAGTACTAATTTATATAGCCAATTAACCAAGGATAGTTTTCTTTTTTATTATTTCACTGCCAACTATGTTCCACAAACAAAACAAGATCTGAAATCTTTGGTACCACTGTAGTTAAAAATGTAGTTGAGGCAAGAAAGAAGCACTGGTTGTATCGTGCCAAAAAAAAAAATTAAGCAGCAGTGTGAAATTTAATCAAGAGTTTAGATGGAAAATATGTGGGATTATTAAATTACAATTTTTTCTCAGTACAGAGCTAGAGACAAATATGATTTATTTATTCCTCCTCCCCTCCCTCCCTCTTTCCTTCCTTCCCACCTCCTTTTCTCTTTCTTGCTTTTTTTCTTCCTGTATTTGCCATACATCTTTTGAGTAATGTTCTCATTGTACTGACAGGAGTGTTTTACCACAAACTTCATCAGTGGCCGAAAACTCATCCACGTAAACTGCTCAAACCTCCCTCAGATGGGTATAACAGATTTCGAGGACATGAAGGTGAGTTGTGTATAATTTCCCACTAGAGCACTGAAACAGTGCTACCACCTCAAACCATCCTCCTTTTATTCCAACGTGGCCTCCAATTTCTCCCAAAGGTGTTATCATACCCCTAGTTTCCCAGGCTCAGAGTGGTTGCTTCCTCTCTTTCTTTTGATCCCCACAAAGATCCCAAGAACTATCAGTTCCTCCTATAGCATCTGGTTTTCTGCATTCCCACTTGTTCAGACCTTTATCAGACCTTTACTAGAATGTACCAGTAGCCTGCTTTTAGCCTCTGTCTATAGGCCCTTTGGATTCAAGGACCCTGCTTTTAGACTTTCACCTTCCAACTATTTATACAGCATACTACTCAAAGCTTCTTTGGATCCCCTCTACTTACAAGGTAGTCTCAACTCCTCAGCTTAGGATTCAGGCCCCTCCACAAGTTTTCTCCCACCACTGTTCTCTCACCTGGTACTCTTCTATGTGAATCTTCTGCTTCAGTCTCACAGGTCCAGCTCACACCTCACAAACCTGTCTTGTGCATTCTTCCCTCTACATCTTTGCTCAGTTCCCCGCCTCCCCCGCAAGACTAATATGAATCTTAACCATCCCTCAGGACCCAACTCAATTCTCATCTCCCCATGAAGTCTTTCCTGATCTTCCCAGCCCACAGTAACCTCTCCTCCAAAGCTGTCATACATTTTATGTCTCTAACACCTACAGAACTGACTCACCTTTCCCTTTGTTCTTCCTACAAAATACTAAGATGACAGAGAATGTATAGGTGAGACTGGTGAGGGGTGCAGGAAGAAAGAAACACTAATTTTTTTCTTTTCTTTTTTCATGGAAAGAAATTTTAAATATAGCAGTGTGTACATGTCAATCCCAAACTCCCAATCTACCCCTCCCCTCCCCGCTGGTAACCATAAGTTCGTTCTCTAAGTCTGTGAGTCTGTTTCTGTTTTGTAAATAAGTTCATTGTATCGTTTTTTTTAGATTCCACATATAAGCGATATCATATGATATTTGTCTTTGTCTGACTTACTTCACTTAGTATGATAATCTCCAGTTCCATCCATGTTGCTGCAAATGGCATTATTTCATTCTTTTTAATGGCTGAGTAATATTCTATTATATGTACCACATCTTTATCTGTTCATCTGTTGATGGAAATTTAGGTTGTCTCCATGTCTTGGCTATTGTAAACAGTGCTGCAATGAACACTGGGGTGCATGTATCCTTTTGAACCATGTTTTTCTCTGGATATATGCCCAAGAGTGGGATTGCTGAATCATATAGTAGCTCTACTTTTAGTTTTTTAAGGAACCACCACACTGTTGTCCATAGTGGCTGTATCAATTTACATTCCCACCAACAGTGTAGGAGGGTTCCCTTTTCTCCACACCCTCGCCAGCATTTATTGTTTGCAGATTTTTTGAAGATGGCCATTCTGGCGGGTGTGGGGTGATACCTCATTGCAGTTTTGATTTGCATTTCTCTAATGATTAGTGATGTTGAGCATCCTTTCATGTGTTTGTTGGCAATCTGTATATCTTCTTTGGAGAAATGTCTCTTTAGGTCTTCTGCCCATTTTTTGATTGGGTTGTTTGTTTTTTTGATATTGAGCTACATGAGCTGTTTGTAAATTTTGGAGACTAATCCTTTGTCAGTCGCATCATTTGCAACTATTTTCTCTCATTCTGTGGGTTGTCTTTTCGTTTTGTTTATGGTTTCTTTTGAGTTAAATTAGGTCCCATTTGTTTTCTATTACTCTGGGATATGGATCGAAAAAGATATTGTTGCAATTTATGTCAAAGCGTGTTCTGCCTATGTTTTCCTCTGTTTTATAATAACCAGTCTTACATTTAGGTCTTTAACCCATTTTGACTTTATTTTTGTGTATGGTGTTAAAGAATGTTCTGATTTCATTTTTTTACGTGTAGCTGTCCAGTTTTCCAGCACCATTTGTTGAAGAGACTGTCTTTTCTCCATTTTATATTCTCGCCTCCTCTGTCATAGCTTAGTTGACCATAGGTGCATGGGTTTATTCCTGGGCTTTCTATCCTGTTCCATTGATCTGTATTTCTGTTTTTGTGCCAGTACCATACTGTTTTGATGACTGTAGTTTTGTAGTATAGTCTGAAGTCAGGGAGCCTGATTCCTCCAGCTCTGTTTTTCTTTCTCAAGATTGCTTTGCCTATTCGGGGTCTTTTGTGTCTCCATACAAAGTTTAAGATTTTTTGTTCTAGTTCTGTGAAAGAGAAACACTGATTCTTCTCACCTGGCCAAGGGAGCACTGGAAACCACTATCCTGTCTTTCCCATTTATAGTGATGCACTAGCTTGGTAAAAAGGGGAGAGAAAGTCAATCTTATTTATTCTAGGGACAAGCTAGACAAGATAGCACTTGCTTCAGCTTTCTGTCTTAGAAAATAATTCACAAAATATTTTAAACTATTCACTCCATCAAGTGAACAAAAGAACTCTGTGATAAATATTTGGAGAAGAATATAGATGAATTGCTTATTCCTTTCATATGCATGATTTTATGTTACAAAGTAGAGCCTTATAAGCTTAATAATATCTCAGGAATTTTATTATACCTGCCTTATTGCAAGCTATTTAAATAGCACAAATTCATAACAACATGTCAGCAATTGTCACTAAACAAAAATATATATTTTTTAAAATTTTCAAATGATTTTAGTTTTACAGAACAGTTGCAAAGATAGTACAGAGAGTTCCCATATACTCTTTTAAAAATATATATTTATTTATTTTTTGGCTACATCATTCTCAGTTACAGCACATGGGATCTTTCATTGTGGCATGCAGGCTCTGTAGTTGCAGCACTTGGGCTCTCTAGTTGTGGCGCATAGGCTTAGTTGCCCCGCGGAATGTGGGATCTTAGTTCACTGACCAGGGATTGAACTGGCGTCCCCTGCATTGCAAGACCAATTCTTAACCACTGGACCACCAGGGAAGTCCCCCATATACTCTTAACCCAGCTTACCCTAATGTTAACATCTTATGTAACCATTTATCAAACCATTTATATATTTATCAAAACCAAGAAATTAACACCAGCACAGTACTATTAAACAAACTACAGACTTTGTTCAGATTTCTGCAATTTTTCCACTGATGTCCTTTTTTCGTTCCAGGATCCAGTTGGGGATACTATCTTGTATTTAGCTGTTATGTTTCCTTGGTCTCCTCCAATATATGACAATTTCTTGATCTTTATCTTTCATGACCTTACTTTGAAGAGTAGTGATCAGGTATTGTGTAGATTTCCCTCAGTTTGAGTTTGTCTTATGTTTCCCATGAGATTATGCTTTGTGGGGAGAGTATCACAGAGATGATGAGCCCTTCTCATCTAATCATATCAGGGAGTACATGGCATCAATGTGATTTATTACTGGAGATGTTAACTTTGATCATTTGGTCAAGGTGGTGCCTGCAGGTTTCTTCACTACAAAGTTACTGTGTTTCCCTTTTCATATTCTATTCATTAGAAGTGGGTTGCTGAGTCCAGCCCATACTCAAAGAGAGGGGAATTAAGCTCCACCTCCTGGAGGGAAGAGTATCAAAGAGTTTATGGACATACAGTAAATACCACAGTAATAGATATACTGGGGGAGGTGGTTTGAGGCTATGCAAATTACCTGTTTCTTAAAGTTTTGCCCACTAATTTTAGTATTCATCAGTGTATCTTGCCTGCATCAGTTATTACTATGTTGTTCTAATGATAATTTGGTTTCCTCATTCCTTCCATGTTTAATTGGAACTCTGCTTAAGGAACTCTTCTGTTTAATTGTCCCTTCTTCCCTATTTGGGAACTCTTTCAGTTTGTCTCCTGTGTCCTTTTGACATGTTCCCGTTATTTCATTTTATTGTTTTTTAGCATTTTCTGGCACTAAACTTTACTTCAGACTCATTTTCTATTTTCCTTGCTACAGCCCTAGAAGCAGGCATGTTTCCAAGGAGCCCTGGTTGCTTTTATAAGAGAATGGTATTTAGAAATTAAGATGTGGTCACTAGTTGTGCTTGTTGCTACTGAGGTGTTACTGCTTCTAGGCACTCTCAGCAGAAGGATGTAGGAAATATATGTATATATACTAACCCATGTATACACAAATATTTATCTTATTTCTGTAAGCATGTGTTCGTACTGATATCCCTGACTCTAGTCCATCACCACAGGGTTCATACTAGCTTTCATCCTTCCTACTCCCTACCCCACTTTGCTTCTTTATAACTTCTTTCTCTGACAGTGAGAAACCTGGCTCTGCTTATTTATAAATATGTATCCCTATAAGAAACAAATTTACCAAAAGAGTACAGTATTTGTGTACGGTTCTTTTTGTCATTAGCCTTACACTAACTAGACAAAGCACTGTTTTTCAAAGTGAAAGTTATTTAGGTCAGCTCCTTTCTTCCCAGCCCCCTTCAGTGAGCTTATGTCTTAATTTGTAATAAAGTTAAGATTCATCTGCGCAGAGTTTATATTCCATCATGGGTTCCCACAACATCCTGGCTTTTAAAAATTTTACCTGCAGTAAAGTCACTCTTTTTAGTATACAGTTCTGTGGGTTTTGACAAATGCACAGGGTCATGTATCCACCACCACAAAACTGTATAGAACGATTCTATCACCCTAAAACTTCCCGTGTCCCCACAGTAGTCAGCCTATCCCTCCACCTAATCCCTGGCAACCATTAGTCTGTTTTTTGTCCCTATAGTTTTTCCAGAATGTCACACAAATAAAATCAAATAATATGTAGGCCTTGAGTCTTGCTTCTTTCCCTTAGCAAAATGCATTTAAGATTAATCCACACTGTTATATGAATCAACAAGCAGATCTTAAGGACATTATACATCTGCTTTAATAATGGTATTTTACCTATCTAAAATGTACTCCTAATGGGCAGTTTTGCATCAGGTTAAGAATTGTCTGTGGTGTGAATTTTCCAGCCTTGTAACTATGGCCAGTAGTTTTAAACAAACAAAAATCCATTCCACATACTCCTTTGACTATGTTCTAGCAGCAATTTCACGGACTACATTCTCACCCAGAGGCAGAATATGAATTCAAATAGCAGTGTTATAACAGACCTGCAATTAAAACTAGACTTTGAAAATGCAGTGACAGTTTAGGATACCAAGTGGCATGGTACTCAATGAATACAAAGTATGTTTTAGAGACACTGAAATTGTGGCAAAAGATATTTTAAAAGAATATACAAGTATAGGCACTAATAAAATAACTGGAACTTTAATGTCTGCTTTTTAGTGTTTGAGATTTCTTTCCAGGCAAATAAATTGAATAACTGAGTAATAATTTTTTTCTTAGTTAACTGAGTCCCTTATAAAGTTATTTATTAACCTTCCTAGAGAAAGTCATGGCTCCTAATCTGAACATATTATCTGCTCATATCATTGGTCAAATTGCTCAGCCAAGAAAAAGAAATGAACCCATCCGCGGCTATCTGATGCAAGGGTCTAGAAACATCTTTAAGTGGCACTTTTAAAAAGATAAATCATGTGATGTTTCTCTTAAGAACTGTGTTTTGATAATGCCAGGGTAGGAAGCCTTTCAATGTGTTATCTCGTTATTATTTCCCCATAGAATTAGCTTAAGGGGTTAGCATTCAAGAGGTCTAGGAAACTAAGTAAAACTTACTTGATTTAGTTGTATTTTCAGGTTAATCCCATTAAAAAATTATCCTTGCATTACAGGTAATTTCTCAGCATACCCGGGAGCTACTGGGAATTGAAGAGCCATTATTCACACGCTCCATCAGCCTTCCCTACAGGGACAATATTGGCTTATTTTTAGAGCAAAAATGTCATAGTGGAGTTAAATCTGATTCCTTGACCTTGTCTGAATTTGTGCAAGCAGCGGGATTACAGGATTATGCTCCAGAAATAACCACCCCTGAAGAGGATGCAGCATTATGTTCCATTGAACCATAGGGCAAGCCGTTTCACTTAGCTTGAAAATCAAATTATATTATGTGGGGGAAGAAGTGTGGTATTTCTGCATTTTCTTTTTCTCTTCATTCAGGATCAGAGTTAGAACTGCTGGCTCCATTCCTAGTTCTGCCACTGACTCACAGCACCTTCCCTTTATTTGTGTGTCAATTTAGTCCCTTGTTAAAACAAAGATAGCAATATTTCTCTTTCTGGGTAATTGTAAGAATTCCTGATAAATTCTAGTACTTCGTCTGGTAGTAGGAGCACGATGGAGAAACAGACTAAAAGTAAAATCACCTGCCAACCCAGATAATCCTCTTCATAAGTGCAGACAAGGAAACAGTTGTATTATTGAATCAGCATAAAATCAGACTGTGATGCACATTACAGGCAGGCCACTAAAGAGATTGCCAAGTCAAGGAAATCTCACCCTTCTATATAGCCAGGCAGATGTAATCCATTATTTACATGTTGACTGTCTGTATCCAAAGGAAAAATAAAAGTTCTCATATCTTAGTGACAAACAGAAAGTTACTCCCTGGAGCCAAGCACTTAGGCTAAACCCCCAGCGTCAGGGAGACAAAGCGCCATCCTTCTAAATGCCCGCATTTCAAAGAGGCGGCTCCAAGGGCCCCTCCCCCAAAAGACGGTCCCGGGATGGAAAACTGGCAGAAAGTTTAGTCACCTTTTTAGAAGAGTAGCATACATCTCAAAAACAGAGAAAAAGAATGTATATTACAAGTTTTTAAAAGGAAATGTGTTATGCTGTTGGTGGGAATGTAAATTGATACAGCCACTATGGAGAACAGGATGGAGGTTCCTTAAAAAACTACAAATAGAACTACCATACGACCCAGCAATCCCACTACTGGGCATATACCCTGAGAAAACCATAATTCAAAAAGAGTCATGTACCAAAATGTTCATTGCAGCTCTATTTACAATAGCCAGGACATGGAAGCAACCTAAGTGTCCATCAACAGATGAATGGATAAAGAAGATGTGGCACATATATACAATGGAATATTACTCAGCCATAAAAAGAAACGAAATTGAGTTATTTGTAGTGAGGTGGATGGACCTAGAGTCTGTCGTACAGAGTGAAGTAAGTCAGAAAGAGAAAAACGAATACTGTATGCTAACACATATATATGGAATCTAAGGGAAAAAAAAAAAGGTCATGAAGAACCTAGGGG
Organism: Delphinus delphis; assembly: GCF_949987515.2. Classification (NCBI taxonomy): domain Eukaryota; kingdom Metazoa; phylum Chordata; class Mammalia; order Artiodactyla; family Delphinidae; genus Delphinus; species Delphinus delphis. Next base: position 25,947,191 of record NC_082684.1, on the reverse strand, counting down.
TAAGATGGGAATAAAGACACAGACCTACTAGAGCATGGACTTGAGGATACGGGGAAGGGGAAGGGTAAGCTGTGACAAAGTGAGAGGGTGGCATGGACATATATACACTACCAAACGTAAAATAGATAGCTAGTGGGAAGCAGCCACATAGCACAGGGAGATCAGCTAGGTGGTTTGTGACCACCTAGAGGGGTGGGATAGGGAGGATGGGAGGGAGGGAGACGCAAGAGGGAAGAGATATGGGAACATATATATATGTATAACTGATTCACTTTGTTATAAAGCAGAAACTAACACACCATTGTAAAGCAATTATACTCCAATAAAGATGTTTAAAAAAAAAGGAAATGTGTTATGAAAAAGGAGAGGGGAAGTTCTCGTTCCTTTTTGGCATCAGAGAACAAAATTTTAAAAATATTTTTTTAGATTTGTATTTACCTGTTAAAACAACATGGCTTATAGAAGTATATCATTGACCATGGACTAGGGTCTGGGTTTGTTTACAAAGCGTTTTATGTGGTAACTCCAGACTTTTATAAAATGAAATTCAGGGCCTCCCTGGTGGCGCAGTGGTTCAGAGTCCGCCTGCCGATGCAGGGGACGCGGGTTCGTGCCCCGGTCCGGGAAGATCCCACATGTTGCGGAGCTGCTGGGCCCGTGAGCCATGGCCGCTGAGCCTGCGCATCCGGAGCCTGTGCTCCGCAACGGGAGAGGCTGCAGCAGTGGGAGGCCCGCGTACCGGAAAAAAAAAAAAAAAAAAAAAAAAAATGAAATTCAGACCAGAGTCTGCCTGTGACTGGACTGTTCAAAAGAAATTAAAAATACTTCTTGTTGCTTGAATGACTCCAATTCCACTCTAGTTTTATAGACTAACTTCTCTTTCTCTTCCCAGCCACACTTCTTTTTTTTTTTTTTTTTTTTTGCAGTACACGGGCCTCTCACTGCTGTGGCCTCTCCGGACGCACAGGCTCAGCGGCCACGGCTCACAGGCCCAGCCGCTCTGTGGCATGTGGGATCTTCCCGGACCGGGGCACGAACCCGTGTCCCCTGCATCGGCAGGCGGACTCTCAACCACTGCACCACCAGGGAAGCCCCCAGCCACACTTCTTAATCCTAAGAACCACTGTAGGGCTACCATAATCCAGAAGGGCAATGATGTACCCTATCCAGTTCCTTACATCTGAATGAATAGTCAAAGGAATCCATTTCTTTTCCTACTGAGAGAAAGAACAGTACCTCAAATTAGCATTCATGTCACGTGTTAATGTTTGATGATGAACCTAATTTTTTCCCAAGTGGACTAGCAAAATTTTATCTTATACCATTTAACACCATACCATTGAGTCTGCTTCGCTCACAAGCATGCAAAAAAGAAAAATGTAAATGACTTACCTAAGACCGTGGTGGTTTACATGTAGAGTGAATGGTTTTGTTCCAAAGTACTTTAGCGTTTGGCAAACAATAGTTCTGTTCGGTGACAGAGCATAGTCAGCGCCATGCTTTCTCAACTTTATGGTTACTGCTTTGTTTTCTACTCTATTATAATTGACATAAAGTAATTGCAAAATGTAAAGGAAATAAATTTGAACTGTAGGTATAAAATCTGTGTTTTGCAGAATTATTTTTAGCCATTTAATATAAATGCTGGCTTTTTTTTGTTGGGGGGGTGGGGCTGTGTTGGGTCTTCGTTGCTGCGCACGGGCTTTCTCTAGTTGCACCAAGCGGAGGCTACTCTTCCTTGCGGTGCGTGGGCTTCTCATTGCGGTGGCTTCTCTTCTTGCAGAGCATGGGCTCTAGGCATGCAGGCTTCAGTAGTTGCATCACACGGGCTCAGTAGTTATGGCACGCGGGCTCTAGGGCACACGGGCTTCAGTAGTTGCGGCATGTGGGCCCAGGGCACGCAGGCTCCAGGGCACGCAGTCTCCAGTAGTTGTAATGCCAGCTATTTTTTAAAATGGTTTTATGGTTTAAAATAGTTTAAAGGGGAACAGCTTTAAATAAGATAGTACCAGAACGGTCATGTTTAGCTGAAATAAGCCTAAAATGAGTCATAATTCAATTAAGATTGTTTGCCACACATTTTATTTTTCTACTCAAAGTGTGGGACAATCAAGGTGTATCATTTGTCAGCTACATACTGCTAAAGGGAAAGAATGTAACTACATACTGTAGCTACATATTGTAGGAAAAGAATGCTACAGAAGAAGTATGTAACCATTTAATAATGACAATATAACTTCTTGAATTTAGCTTTTAGACGAGATAATTTGAATTAACTGAATTGATAATTAACTGCTGGGGAAGCAGCTTACTTAAGTGTGTCAGGTTATGTGGTTTCATTCAGTTGCTTCCAAAAGCCAGACACACCCAAATATACTGATGTAAAGAACCTTTTGTTTTATTCTAGATTTTAAAGAGCCATCAGTACAATTTTCTAATTCCTTACTGCCTAACATATGGCAAACACCATACAGGCACATGACTTCCACTGTCAATTATGATAATCAGGGCATTACCACTGTAGAGGGAGAAAAACATCCTGATTCCTGAGGTCTCTTCTCTTATTGGGATGAAAAACCTGTGGAAACCTCTGGCTCTTGTTCTTTGGTTAGGGTGATACCAAATGAATCACAGTATAGGTGGGTAAGGTTGTCCTGAAAAGTAGTGCTGTGTGAGAGATACTGGCTAAAGGGAGTTTCCTTGAGTTGCACAGCAGTCAGATCAAACCAGGGGAAAGGCCTGGGGTAAGGAAAAAAATAGTGTTACTTTTTTATGTCTGTTTAATACATCTGATTTTGCTGTTAAACATTTCCTTTAAAGAAAGTTCTCCTCCACTTGGAAATAAGGTTCTTCATTTTCTATATCAAACTAATTAAAATTCTTAGTTAAATTAAAAATTCATCTGGGTCTATTCAACATGTGGATTTAATTGTACTTATGAGTTTTCACACTTACAATTCTCTAAGTGCATTTAGGGAGGAATTCATAATTAGAGAATGATTATGACAATAAAATCAACATCCTTTTCAGTATATTTTCCTTGAATTTAGAAAGAAAATACATAAGAGGATCATGGACATTAGGAATGGAAGAGACCTCATTTCTTTTACAATATCCTCTTCAAAAAAAAAAAGATACCCTCTTCAACTGTATAGGGAAAGAGGTAGGAGTTAACATGCAAATAAAAATGGGGCAATGTTAAGTATTAGTCTGTAGTGGAATTCAACTTAACAAGCATTAAGACATAGGGTTTTATAGTATTAAAAAAATCAAGAGTAAAGCAAGGATATCTGCTCTCACCACACTTATTCAACGTACCACTAGAAGTTGTAGCCAGTGCAATAATGCAAGAAAAGGAAATGAAAGGCACACAGATTGGAAAGGGAGAACTGAAACTGTTGCTATATAGAGATGACATGATGGTCCATGTAGATAATCCAAAGGAATCTAAAAAAAAGAAAAAATCTCCTAGAACTAATAAACGAATTCAGCAAGGTCATAGGATATAAAATAAACATAAAATAAATTTTATTTATATATATTAGCAATGAACTCTTGGGCAAAAAAACCCTAAAAATGCAGTTCCTTTCACACACAAAAAATAGAATACTTAGATGTAAATCTAACAAAACATGTACAGGACTTGTATATTGAAAACTACGAAATACTGATGAAATAAGGAAGATATAAATGGAGAGATATACTGTGTACATGGATGGGAAAATTTAACATTATAAAGATGTCAACTCTCCACAAATTGATCTATAGATGTAATGGTAAAACAAAAATTAGTGACAACATCAAATGCTGGTGAGGATGCAGAGAAACTGAATCATACATTGCTAATGATGTAAAAGGATATAACAACTTTGAAAAACTGTTTGGCAGTGTCTTAAAAAAATAAACATGCAGCCAGTCATTGCACCCTTGAGCATTTGTCCCAGAGAAATTAAAACTTATGTTTACACAAAAACCTGTACATGAATGTTCAAAGCATCTTTATTCACAATAGCCAAACACTGGAAACATCCTAGATGTCCTTCAACAGGTGAATGATTAAACAAACTATGGTACATACATGCCATGAAAACATAACTGCCATGAAAACTACTCAGCAATAAAAAAGGAATAAATTATTGATACACACAGCAACTTGGATGAATCTCCAGAGAATTATGCTAAATGAAAAAGGCCAATCCCCAAAGGTTGCATAATATATGATTCCTTTTATATAATATTCTTGAAGTGACAAAATCATAGAAATGGAGAACAGCTCAATGGTTGCCAAGTTGGGGAGGAAGGATCAAGATGAAGGATGCCTAGTTATAGAATTGTTCTGTATCTTGACTGTATCAGTGTCAATATCCTGGTCGTGGTATTGTACTATAGTTTTACAATATCTGTGTATAGCTATTGTACTATGGTTTGTTCCATTGGGGGAAACTGGATAAATGGGTACATGGGATTTCTTTGTATTATTTCTTAATAACTGCATGTGAATCAAAATTATCTAAAAAGTTTTTTTAAAAGGGGGGATACAATTAAAAAGTATAATCTACCAAGAAGATGTAAAAAGTACAAACTTCTGTTCATCAGATGATATGGCTTCAAACTTTATAAAACAAAGATTATAAATATAAAGAGAATTTGAGAAACTACAATCATAGTAGAAATATTAATATGCCATGCCTCCCATTCTAACAGGTCATCTGATGTAAAAGACCATATAGCAGCACTTTTCCAACTTTAATGGACATATCACTTGGGAGCTTGTAAAAAGGCAGATTCTGATTCCATACATCTGGGGTGGGGACCCATAATCTGCATTTCTAAACAAACTCCCAGATGATGGCATGGTTATCAGGCAGTTTGAGTGGCAAGGATATGCTGAAAAGGGGAGAAATAAAGTGAAAAAATATATTCTGAATGATAAGACCACCCCTCTCCCTACACATGTGCAGCTTTCTTTCCCCAAGTTGGGTCCCAAAGACTTGAAGATACCAATATTCAGGGTTTCCCAAGGAAAAAGCTGATCAAACCACTCTGTAGTAAAGACCACAGTAGCAAACACAGAGTTTCCAAGCATCTTTTTAGTAACCAGGATCTTAAATATGAGCAGACAGGACTTCCCTGGTGGCACAGTGGTTAAGAATCTGCTTGCCAGTGCAGGGGACATGGGTTCGAGCCCTTATCTGGGGAGATCCCACATGCCACAGAGCAACTAAGCCCATGCACCACAACTACTGAGCCTGTGCTCTAAAGCCCGTGAGCCACAACTACTAAACCCACGTGCCTAGAGCCTGTGCTCCACAACAAGAGAAGCCATCGCAATGAGAAGCGCTGCACTGCAACAGGGAGTAGCCCCCGCTCGCCACAACTAGAGAAAGCCCATGCGCAGCAAAGAAGGCCCAACGCAACCAAAATAAATAAATAAACTTATTTTTAAAAAATATGAGCAGACAATCAAGGTTCTCCATATACTTGAAGAAAGCTCTAAAATGAATGATAGAGACCAAAATAAATGGTCAAAAATATCCTGAAGGAAAGACTCCTCAGAGAAGAAAAAACTATCATTTACATTCTCAAAGGGATAAAAGATGGTATTGCATAGGGAAATGACAACAGGATGCTACATAAAAAAGGAATATTTGGAGACTAAAAAAATCTTTGAAAGTCAAAATATAGCAAAATGAAAAAACGTTCTAAATATAATAGTAAAAACAGGATAGTTGAGGAAATCTCTCAGAAAGCAGAACAAAAACACAAAGATAATGAAAATAGGAGAGCTAAAGAAAATCAGAGGATCAGCCCAGGAGGTCCAATATTTGGCTAATAAAATATTCAGAAGAGAGAACAGAGAAAACAGAGGGAAGGGGGGGAAATTATCAAAGACATAATAGGAGAAAATTAGAGAACTTGACATGCAGATTGAGAAGGACCATTGAATGTTCTGTTTCTTTTATGGGTGGCAATTACATGGATATTTGCTTTACAATAAGTCATTAAACTGTATATTTATAAATGTATGGAATAGGTACTTTTCTGTGTACGTATTTTACAATCTTTTGTTTTTTAAGTTAAGGGGAAAAAGGGAGAGGCCCACCAACTGCCCAACACAGTGCATTAAAATAGACCCACATCATGACGCATAATAAAATTTCAGGATGCTGAAGTCAACAGATACTATAAGCTTCCAGAGAGAAAAGGAACAGATTTCAGACCAAGCATGAATTGAAGAATTAGAAGGGCACTGTACCTCTCAACAGCAATTTAAAGCTGAGATGATGGAACAATGCCTTCAAAATTCTGAGGGATGGGCTTCCCTGGTGGTGCAGTGGTTAAGAGTCCGCCTGCCAATGCAGGGGACACGGTTCGAGCCCTGGTCCGGGAAGATCCCATATGCTGCAGAGCAACTAAGCCCGTGCACCGCAACTACTGAGCCTGCACTCTAGAGTCCGTGAGCCACAATTACTGTGCCTGTGTGCCACAACTACTGAAGCCCGTGCCTAGAGCCTGTGCTCCACAACAAGATAAGCCACCGCAATGAGAAGCCGGCACACCGCAACAAAGAGTAGCTCCAGCTCGCTGCAACTAGAGAAAGCCCACATGCAGCAATGAAGACCCAACACAGCTAAAAATAAAATAAAATAAAATAAAAAATTCTGAGGGAAAATTGTTTCTACCCTAGATTCTTTTTTTTTTTAATTCTTTTTGTTGCAATGATGAATGGGATTGTTTCCTTAATTATTCTTTCTGATCTTTCGTTGTTTGTGTATAGGAATGCAAGAGATTTCTGTGCATTTATTTTGTATTCTGCAACTTTACCAAATTCATTGATTAGCTCTAGTAGTTTTCTGGTGGCATCTTTAGGATTCTCTATGTATAGTATCATGTCATCTGCAAACAGTGACAGTTTTACTTCTTTTCCAATTTATATTCCTTTTATTTCTTTTGCTTCTGATTGCCATGGCTAGGACTTCCAAAACTATGTTGAATAATAGTGGCAAGAGTGGACATCCTTGTTGCTTTGTATTTCTGTGGTGTCCGTCGTAACTTCTTCTTTTTCATTTCTAATTTTACTGTTATGAGTCCTCTCCCTCTTTTTTTGATGAGTCTGGCTAAAGGTTTATCAATTTTATCTTCTCAAAGACCAGCTTTTTGTTTTATTGATATTTGCTATTGTTTTCTTTGTTTCTATTTCATTTATTTCTGCTCTGATCTTTATGATTTCTTTCCTTCTACTAACTTTGGGTTTTTTCTTCTTTCTCTAGTTCCTTTAGGTGTAAGGTTAGATTGTTTATTTGAGATTTTTCTTGTTTCTTGATGTAGGCTTGTATTGCTATAAGCTTCCCTCTTAGAACTGCTTTTGCTGCATCTCATAGGTTTTGGATCATCGTGTTTTCATTGTAATGTGTCTCTAGGTATTTTCTGATTTCCTCTTTGATTCCTTCAGTGATCTCTTGGTTATTTAGTAACGTATTGTTTAGCCTCCATGTGTTTGTGTTTTTTACGTTTTTTTTCCCTGTAATGGATTTCTAATCTCATAGCATTGTGGTGGGAAAAGATGCTTGATGTGATTTCAGTTTTCTTAAATTTACTGAGGCTTGATTTGTGACCCAAGATGTGATCAATCCTGAAGAATGTTCCATGTGCACTTGAGAAGAAAGTGTAATCTGTTGTTTTTGGATGGAATGTCCTATAAATATCAATTAAATCTATCTGGTCTATTGTGTCACTTAAAGCTTGTGCTTCCTTATTAAGTTTCTGTTTGGATGATCTGTCCATTGGTGTAAGTGAGGTGTTAAAGTCCCCCACTATTATTGTGTTACTGTTGATTTCCTCTTTTATAGCTGTTAGCATTTGCCTTATGTATTGAGGTGCTCCTATGTTGGGTGCATATATATTTATAATTGTTATATCTTCTTCTCAGATTGATCCCTTGATCATTATGCAGTGTCCTTCCTTGTCTCTTGTAACATTCTTTATTTTAAAGTCTATTTTATCTGATATGAGTATTGCTACTCCAGCTTACTTTTTTTTGTTTTTTTTTTGCGGTACGCGGGCCTCTCCCTGTTGTGGCCTCTCCCATTGCGGAGCACAGGCTCCGGACGTGGAGGCTCAGCGGCCATGGCTCACGGGCCCAGCTGCTCCACGGCATGTGGGATCTTCCCAGACTGGGGCATGAACCCGTGTCCCCTGCATCGGCAGGTGGACTCTCAACCACTGCGCCACCAGGGAAGCCCCCAGCTTTCTTTTGATTTCCATTTGCATGGAATATTTTTTTCCATCCCCTCACTTTCAGTCTGTATGTGTCCGTAGGTCTGAAGTGGGTCTCTTGTAGACAGCATACATATGGGTCTTGTTTTTGTATCCATTCAGTGAGCCTGTGTCTTTTGGTTGGAGCATTTAATCCATTCACGTTTAAGGTAATTATTGATATGTATGTTCCTATTACCATTTTCTTAATTGTTATGGGTTTGTTTTTGTAGTTCCTTTTCTTTGTGTTTCCCACTTAGAGAAGTTCCTTTAGCATTTGTTGTAGAGCTGGTTTGGTGGTGCTGAATTCTCTTAGCTTTTGCTTGTCTGTAAAGCTTTTGATTTCTCCTTCGAATCTGAATGAGATCCTTGCTGGGTACAGTAATCTTGGTTGTAGGTTCTTCCCTTTCATCACTTTAAATATATCGTGCCACTCCCTCTGGCTTGTAGATTCCTACTGAGAAATCAGCTGTTAAACTTATGGGAGGAGTTCCCTTGTATGTTATTTGTCATTTTTCCCTTGTTGCTTTCAAAATTTTTTCTTTGTGTTTAATTTTTGTCAATTTGATTATTATGTGTCTCAGCATGTTTCTCCTTGGGTTTATCCTGCCTGGGACTCTCTCACTTTCTGGACTTGGGTGGCTATTTCCTTTCTCATGTTAGGGAAGTTTTCGACTATAATCTCTTCAAAGATTTTCTCGGGTCCCTTCTCTCTCTCTTCTCCTTCTGGGACCCCTATAATGCAAATGTTGTTGCGTTTAATGTTGTCCCAGAGGTCTATTAGGCTGTCTTCATTTCTTTTCATTCTTTTTTCTTTATTCTGTTCCGTGGCAGTGAATTCCACCATTCTGTCTTCCAGGTCACTTATCCGTTCTTCTACCTCAGTTATTCTGCTATTGATTACTTCTAGTGTAGTTTTCCTTTCAGTTATTGTATTGTTCATCTCTGTTTGTTTGTTCTTTAATTATTCTAGGTCTTTGTTAAACATTTCTTGCATCTTCTCGATCTTTGACTCCATTCTTTTTCCGAGGTCCTGGATCATCTTCACTATCATTATTCTGAATACTTTTTCTGGAAGGTTGCCTATCTCCACTTCATTTAGTTGTTTTTCTGGGGTTTTATCTTGTTCCTTCATCTGGTACAAAGTCCTCTGCCTTTTCATTTTGTCTATCTTTCTGTGAATGTGGTTTTCTTTCCACAGGCTGAAGGACTGTAGTTCTTGCTTCTGCTCTAACCTAGATTCTCTACCTGGCTATGTTCTCAATAAAATATTAGGTTAGAATAAAAACATTTTCAGACACAGTCCCTAAAAATTACTTCCTACGCAGGCTTTTCTAAGGAAGCTACTGGAGAAGGACAGATTCCACCATAATGAAGAAGGAAATGAATCCAGAGGAAGAGGGGTCCAGGAAAAAGAGATCCAGCATAAGAGAGAGGCAAAGAGAATCCCAGGATAAGGGGGAAGGAAAATTCCCAAACTGAAAGTGTACCACAGGTCATTGGTGATTAATTAGAACACAAAAGATAAGAGGGGGGTAAGATCAAGGATTACTTCCAGGTTCTGGCCTGAACAACTCCACAAAGGAGCATGTAATGGCAACCTAAGTCCCCGAAGTGGAAAAGATCACCCAGGAACAAAGTGTAGAATGAAAAGAAAGGAATGCCTAGGACAGAGCCCTGAAAACTCCCAGATTTAAGGATAGCGCATAAGAGGAGCTGGCAAAGGAGGAATCGGAGGAGCAGGAGGAAAATGAAGAGAATGTGAGGGTATCATGAAAGCTAAGAGAAAAGATTGTTTCAAGAAGGAAGGCATGTTCAATAGCCAAGGAAGAAAAGGATAAATTTAGTGACATGGAAGTCACTGGTAACAAGGGCAACCATTTGTCTCTATTAGATTATTAAAGATTAAAAAGAATGATCTAATAGTTATCAAGCTATAGTGAAATGGCACTCTCATACACTATTGGTAGAAATATAAGTATCACTTTTTTGATAAGCAATTTAGGAATACCTATCAAACATAAACTATATATAACCTCTGACCCAGAAATTTTACTGGTACAAGTGTGCAAAGTTTAAGGATGAAATGTTCAAAGCAGCCCTTTGTGCAAAATGTGGGGCAAAGGAACTACATTGCCATCAAGAGGAAATAGGATGAATAAATGTAGCTAAAGAAATGTATCCAATGGATGCCTGCACAGCACTCATAAATGAAATAGATATGACTGTACTAACATAGAATGGTACCTATGATGTAGTAAGTATAATCCCCATGTTTCTAAAATGTATATATAGATACAGATATGCATATACATTATAATGACAATATAAATATATGTTTGTAAATGCATAGGTAGAAAGACAAAAATACAAAAACCATCAGAGGTAAAGTCTATGAAAAGGGATTTGGGGGGCAAAGGAGGGCTCTCACTTTTCCACTAGTTGGATTTTTTTTATAAGAATGTATTCGTTTTATACATTTCTAAAGATAACATGAAAGGAAAAAGATAAAAGCATCTTCTAAGAAAACAGTGTGGGAGAAGTTAGAATGGCCACTCATCTAATACTTTACCTTTTCCGAGACAGGTTCTTGGCATAGGCTTTGCTGACAAAATCTTGTGCTTGAAATTTTTGGAAAGACGCTCTGTCTTTCTCACAGGCTTCAAAGTGCTTGGCAAGGAACAGTTCATTCAGAAGCTGCAGCACTTGTGAGTGGGGCATGTCCTTTTCTGTGCAGACATTTATGGCTGCATAGAACACTCCCTCCAACCATTTGATATTGAGGATTATTCCCCCTAAACATCAATGAAAAAGGAAATACCCGTTAGCACCACCAAAAAGGTTTGCAGGGAACCTAGGACAAACCCCAGACGGTGAACAGCCACCTTCTGTCCAAGACAGTTTGGTTACATGAACCTCAAGATAAGCGCTCTTCCTTTCTAGGCCAAGAACCCTGTTTGTGCCCTTTATAACACATTGCATGTTGACCCTACCAGAGGAAGACAGATATGTTAATGTAGGCATTGCTGATGACAAATGCATCTCTAGAAATCTCTAGAATGGTCCTTGCCAATAAGGCAAACTGCAAGGTTACAGTAAGGAAAAGCCATTTAGTCCCAGACACTGCATCCTCTGGTTTAAATAGGCTCTCTCCTCTGGTTGTTTCCAATTCATCCTTAAAGGGTCCGATTAATCACACTTCTTAGCTTTCCCTAAAAAGGCTACTTTTTGCCACCAAAGCTGTTCCCATGTAAAACCTAAATAGCTGAGAATGTATCTAGCTTGTACTTATACACACACACACACCCTCAGCACACATGCATGCACGCACACGCACACACACACACACACACACACACACACACACAGGGATTTAATAAGATAGCAGTAGGCCAAGAGGAAGGTAATTTTTAAAAGTACCAAAAATACCGTGAGCCATTACCAGCAGGACTGTAGGGACAGGTAGCCTGAAGAATCACAGGGTCTTGGAGAGCAGCTGTGATTTCCTTATTGGCCCCCCAGATGCTGGCAAGATCTTCAACACACTGATACTGAGGCCGCAAGACATTGGTGTGCTTCAGTAGGAGTTTCAACCTGAAAGTAAAGCCACCAACGCAGGAAGTGCAGGGCCCAGACTAGAATAAAGCACCACGTGACCCACTGAGTTTACATCCAGCCCCAACAATGTAGTCCCCTGCACAGCACTGCTCACAGGCAAACGCAGGTGTGGGTCGGCACTGGGGCACTACATCTTAGATGGATTGTTCACCCATCCACTCAAAACTTACTCAATGTCACCCCAAGCCAGGCACTGAGCTAGACACTCGAGGTACAAAAATAATATCTGACACATGCTCCACATCAATTTTCATGCTGTTGAGTGGCGTACAAGGGGAACACTCATCAGCTTCAAGTAGTTGGAAGTAATGCTCTACTGCAGTTCTAAACATTTGCACATCAAAGAAAAGGTCCCACCCACAAGTGCTGGAAAAGCGGGGAAGACACAGTTTCAAAGGCTGGCTGGTCCTTCTGCCAATGAAGCTGCTTCCACCTTATGACTGGGAATGACCAACTCCAAGAGGTAGGGGCCAGGGTGGAGATGAGCAGACAGAGCAGTCCTGCCAATCCTGTGCTCACCCTAACAAGATACCTGGGTAGTGGGACGGCAGCCACAAAGCTGTACACAATGCAGGCTTTTCCAAGGCTGGTTTGAATTTCTGCACAGATATTAGACAGCTGAGATGGCAGGCAGCAGAGGAATATCACGTTGGCCCACTCCACCAGAGAAGAGTTACAGTAAAAGCACTGGATCCCCAGTTTCTTGAATTCATCTGGGAGGGAATAAAGGAAGTCAGAAAGATCACAGTACAAAGAACTTCGAACTCAACATCAGCTGTGGGGAGAGGATGACAATTATTTTATCTCAAGTCTTGCCACCACATTAATCAGAAGAGATTCCCTCATGCCTTCTAAAAGCCACGCAGCAAAGCCCTGACCCCATGACTATGGCAGGAGGTGCCACTGCAGCAGTGCTCGAGATTGTAAGATAATTCATCCCTACCTTATGTTTTAGACCAAATGCTAGAATTTTTCAGAGTTTCTTTTTTTAGGAAGAAAAAAGGTCTGAATGAAGCCTTCTCCAATTAACAGAATTCATCGTGTACCAGATAATGTACAAAGTACATACGTTATCTAAGGGAATCTCATAAGGACCTTATGAGACAGAGGCTAGTGTTATTCCTATATTATAGATGCAGAAACTGAGGCTTCAAGAATTCTGTGACTGGGCTGAAGTTAAACAGCTTAACTGGCTTGAAATGATGGGAAAGACTGAGAGAGTGGAAGAGTATAGGGCAGAGGTTGGGAGGAATTTGCCAAAATATGCTTACAGTTTCAGTATACACAATTTAATGTCAATAAGATGTTTATAAATGTAGAAAGAAATATATAACTCATGTAGTTGCTAAAAACACTTCTTGGTAGTTAATCATTTAATTGTACTTATTGTGATCTGGATCCTCAAAAGTAAAAATGTGAACTCACATACGGTAGTATGTTTTAAGTGTTATCAGAGAACAGGATGTTAGACATTGCAGAGGTCAGTTCTTCTCTTAACCACCACAAGTATGTGATAAAGTTGATGCTGAGGTTATCTGGGTACTCAGGTACTTCCAGGTAGGAAGATACACAGGACAAAGAAGAACTTTAGAAAACATGCATATCCACTTTGCTTCCATATGTGGTTCTCAAAAGTGCACAGAAGCTGATGCTGAGCATTTTGAATTCTTGGTTCCTTAATACAACATACAGTGATATTCTATGACTGTAATTTTATTATTAATAAACATATCGCTTCCCAGAAGAATATATGCATTTTATTGAAATGTCATATATACTGGTCCTATTGATGAGATTTAAGAAATCTGCCTTGAGGGGTTAAGATTTTTTTAGTTTCCTTAATATAGAAGGAACATTTACAAATCAATAAGAAAAATCATACAGGCATCCAACAGAAAAATTGAACAAAAAAGAACTCAAAAATGATGAAATAGCAATAAGCCTATAAAAAATTTTAATTCTTCTAGTGATCAGTGAAAGACATATTAAAATAAGAAAAATTGTAAAGGCATATTAAAATGGTGATTAAAAAAAAGATTCCCAGAATTGACAAGCGTGTAGTAAAATGGGTATTCTTACACACTGTTGATGAAAGTTTATACCTGAACAACATCCTTTGTAGGTCAGTTTGAAAAAATATATTAGAAGTTTCTTTAAAAATTAAATATACCTATCATATGACCCAGCCACCCCATTCCCAAGTGTTTACTCAAGAAAAATAAAAGCATTTCTCCACACCAATATTTGTACACAAATGTTCATAATAGCTTTATTTGTAATAGCCCCAAATTGGAAACAACCTGAATGTCCATCAACAGAGGAATAAATGAACTATGGAGTATCCATGCAATAAAACACTACTCAGAAATAAAAAGAATATCAATACATGCAACACACGGATATATCTCAAAATAATTATGCAGAGTGAAAGAATTCAGACCATTGCGGGGAGGGATAAATTAGGAATTTGGGAGTAATATATACACACTACTATATATAAAATAAACAATAAGGACCTACTGTATAGCACAGGGAACTATACTCAATATTTTGTAATAACCTATATGGGAAAAGAATCTGAAAAGGAATATATGAATATAGAATATATTCTGTGTAATATATTTTCTATATATATATACATATAACTGAATATACATAACTGAATCACTTTGCTGTACATCTGAAACTAACACAACATTGTAAATCAACTATACTTCAATAAAAAAATTAATTATAAAAAGAATTCAGACCAAAGAAGAAGTACAAACTGTATGACTCCATTTATACAAAACTCTACAAAATGCAAACTAATCAGTAGTGACAGAAATCAGATCAGTGGGGATTTCCCTGGTGGCGCAGTGGTTGGGAGTCCGCCTGCCAATGCTAGGGGACACGGGTTTGAGCCCTGGTCTGGGAAGATCCCACATGCCGTGGAGCAACTAAGCCCATGCGCCACAACTACTGAGCCTGTGCTCTAGAGCCTGCAAGCCGTAACTACTGAAGCCTGCGTGCCTAGAGCCTGTGCTCCGCAACAAGAGAAGCCAATGCAATGAGAAGCCCGCGCACCACAACGAAGAGTAGCCCCCGCTCTCTGCAACTAGGGAAAGCCCGCGTGCAGCAACAAAGACCCAACGCAGCTAAAAATAAAATAAATAAACAATTAATTAAAAAAAAATCAGATCAGTGGTTTCCTGAGTGGGTTCTGCAGGGAGGTAGAGAGATTCATTACCTTGATTACGTTGATGGTTTCACAGGAGCATACACGTGTCACAAAACATCAAACTGTACACTTTATTTTTAAAATTTATTTTAAAAATATTTATTTACTTAGGCTGCACTGGGTCCTTAGTTGCGGCACGCAGGATCTTTCAGTTGCGGCATGCAGGCTTCTTAGTTGCAGCATGCGGACTTCGTAATTGCGGCATGCATGTGGGATCTAGTTCCCAGACCAAGGATTGAACCTGGGACCCCTGCATTGGGAGCTAAGTCTTACCCACTGGACCACCACGGAAGTCCCTGTATACTTTTTAAAAAATATTTATTTATTTATTTTATTTTTTTTGGCTGCGTTGGGTCTTAGTTGCAGCATGTGGGATCTTGGTTGAGGCATGCAGGATCTTTTTTTCATTGCCGTGCATTGGCTCTTCATTGCGGTGCTCAGGCTTCTCTCTCGTTGTGGCTGTGGATTTTCTCTCTCTAGTTGTGGCACGCGGACTCCAGAGCACGTGGGCTCTGTATTTGCGGCTTGCGGGCTCTCTCATTGAGGCGCGTGAGCTCAGCAGTTGTGGCACACGGGCTTAGTTGCTCTGCAGCACGTGGGATCTTAGTTCCCTGACCAAGGATTGAACCCGCGTCCCCTGCTTTGGAACGTGGATTCTTTACCACTTTTAAAATGTGCAGTTTAGAACTTCCCCAGTGGTCCAGTGGTTAAGACTCCGCACTTCAATGCAAGGGGCACGGGTTCGATCCCTGGTTGGGGAACTAAGATCCCACATGCCTTGTAGCCTGGCCAAGAAATTTTTTTTTAAATGTGCAGTTTATTATATACAAAGTATATCTTAATAAAGCTGTACCTGTACTTTGACCTAGTAATTTTGTTTTTTAAATTATGTAAAAGGAAGTCCTACTAAATAAGGCACAGTTACATAAATTATCATACAGTCATACTTAGGAATACTATACAACCTTAAAATCATGAGTTTGAAGACTGTCAAATAATATGAGAATAGGCTCATGATACATTAAGTGAAAAAAGCAGGATACAAAAAGCTTTGTAGAGTGTTAATTACTGATATAATGAGAGGAAAAAATGGGAAAGAAATGATAACCCTGCTAGAATTATAGGTAGTTATTATTTACTTCCCTATAGTTTTCTAAATTTTCTATAACATTCATATATTACTTTACATTAAAAATATTTTGAAGTATAATTTACATACAATGCAACACACAGATCTGAAGTAAATAGTTTGATCAACTTTGACAAATGCATACACCTATGTAACTCACACCTCTCTCAAGATACAGAATATTTCCAACTCCCCAGAAAGTTCCCTTGGGCCTCTTCTCAGTCTCCCCAGAAGCAACCACTGTTCTGATTTCTATCACCATAAGTTAATAAATGGAATCATTATAAAACTTTAAAAAAAATTTCAGTAAATGTTATTTTAAAAGAATAAGGCCAAATATTTGGAACTGGTAAACACCACTCAGACTCTAACTGGTCCAGTTAGAAAATATGAATTCTGTTTGGAAACCTTCTCTATATCAAAGACCCAGAAAGATATCTCGCCACCAAGGGCACAGGGAGGAGATATGGATATAAATATTTAGGTGGAGAAGAAAGTTGCTTTAAGGAACAAGTTAAAAAACCATCTTCCTGGCTTTTCTGGGGGCTAGCAAGCTGAGAACTCGGCATGCTGTATGCGAGGATTCCTCTTTTGAGGGACCCTTTCAAAATGGCCTCGTCACCACCTAAAGAGCACACCCAAGCCTCCCTTCTATTGCGCAGAGCTCCTCACCTAGGGCCTCTGGCCTCCGAGTGGAGATCCTCAGGCTGTCAGCTGGGATGGGGACAAGCTGAAGCAGTGTGTGAGCCAGCTGCTTCCCAAGGTGGCCGCCTCCAATGATGCCCACCTTTAACGCATCGTCATCAGGAGTGTCTTCACGCAATCCAGCCAAGCGACATCTAGAAGTTTGCTTCTCCTGTAATGATTTTCTGGAGAATGATTCTCTGGAGAATGAACACAGACACACACCCAAGTAAACGCAGACCCTTAGTCCTTCTTGACCGTCAACCTCTGACGTTCTCTGGTTTAACTTCCTCACATGCAGCCTGCTGTGACACCATAAGTACTTCAGAGAGTAGAATTCCAATTATGTCCCACTGATCCAGCTTCACTGATGGAATGAAATGTTCCTCCTGAGTGAATTTTCCAGGAAGTAAAGCATACCCCTTTCAAAGGATCAGAACTTGTTTAAAACATTCTTAAGTGAACATTTTTTGGGTTATATGTATCGTGCATTTCCCTGCCTTCTTAAACACAAGGTCTGACTACTTAACCATTTCTTTGACTCAGGACCATCACTGTGAACAGCCTAATTACAATTACACCTTATCCTGGAACATGGGGAGCCAGTTCCTTCATTGCTTCCCATGCAGACAGCTGTCAATTTCCATCTCCATCAGGATGAGTGCACCCCTCTCCTACTATACGCCTCCTCTTTCTAGTTTGTTATTTCAGTTCTGCACAAACCCAGGAAACCATGTAACTTAGCTTTTTTCCAAACGTAATGATTTATAACAGTAAATGGTTTATAAGGGAAAACAGACCTAAGAAACTGAGGATCAAGGATCTGAGGCCACTCTTTCTGGAGGTTCACTTGACCCAAGATGAACAAAGTCTGACCTCTGAATACATAAGGCATTTTTATGTTGTTATATGGCAATCTTGTATTTGTTCTGTATTTCTGTGAAAATTGGAGTCTTAAAGCTCTGGAGTTTCCATGTAAGCATCACAAGCCCCATTCTAGTTAAGGCTTCTCTTTTGGTTAAAAGGAGAGCATTTTCTCTCTGTGCCTGATCCTTCCAAACAGAAGACGCCTCCTGGAAGTTTCCCATATTGGTTTCTCATCCCTCACCTTGGAGACAGCCAATAGGTTTACTACGCATCCTTATCAGTCAGCCAGTCAGCAAACTTCTTGAGTAGTCTGCCTCCTCGGGTATGTGCTGTATCTATAACATGTTTAATTCAGATCTGGTCCCACCATCTAGGAATTAATCTAATTTCAGAGAAAAGTAAACTGAGAAGCAGACTGAGGGGTTGGGGGGTGGGGACAAATGCTCTAGGAGTGACCTAGAGTTACAGAATCCAGGAGCCTAGTCCTAGGTACTTGGCTCTCACACACCTCCTACTTAAGCATCAGAAGCCAGGACGGGACTGAGAGCTTCTTTGGAAATCAGTATTCCTGGTTTCAGGCAAGTCATCCAGCCATAAGGACCCCCAAATTTCCAGGAAGCTTTCTTGTGAGGAAGCATTCCACTGTTAGCTCAGCCCCAAAAGAAAAAAATGACCCCATTTTCAGCCAGTAGCCATGGAATGGCTAGTGATTAGTAGCTGTGGCAGACAAGCTGGTCATCCTGATGAGGGAGTGAATGATAGGATGGATGAACGAACGAATGAATGGATTATTTAATGTCTACTCACTGAAAGGAAATCACCACTAATCCATGCTTTATTACATAAACACAGCCAAGGGACCCTGGTATGCATTTCCCTGGTGCTTTCAGACCAGCAGTACTCGAGTGTGGGTTGTAAAAGGTAGGAGGACACTCCCCCTGCCAAAGTTACTCTCCAATATAAAAAGTTTAAGTCATCTGGAGTCTCTGCAGTGAAATTCTTCTCCATCTGCCTGACCTTGGAGACCCAGCTTACCTCAAATTATGGAGTAGCTTGCAGAAGAAGGTTGCATGGGCACAGGCCTTGGTCATCAGCCCATGAGAACGGCCCAGCAAATACAGCCAGCTGTGGTCTTCCTCTTGAATCCCATACTCAAACTGCAGTGTCTCAAGGTCCTCTAGCATGTCCATCTCCAAACCAGCATCTCCTGCAACAACAGACACCAATCAACTCGGCTCCCTGTCCGGGAAGAAGAAGGAGTCTACGCAGGAGGGTGTGTGTGCCCAAGTCTCAGGGTCTCCTGATGGTGGCTTCAGCACCTCTCCTCCCGGTTATGAACTGGCAGCTCTCATCCACTTCTCTGAGTGTGAGTCCTGGAGGATTCCTAAGCACTGACTACCCGTGAGTCAGGAATACTGAATTCATGGAAAACCTGGACAAAATCCATATAGGCTCCAGGCACAGTTTTCAGCAGGTGCATTTACATTAACAATGGGTTTCACAGGCACATTTCTCCCTTCCATTCTCTCCTAGGTTTTAGACATAGGACTGAACACTTAGACCACATTTCACAGAAATTCTCCCCTTTCACTAAACTCTGTGTTCCCCACAGGGTAGAAAAGAACCCAAACTAAATATCACGGTCCTTTATCTAGGGCGGGGACATCTAGATTTTAGAAAATGAAGCCAGAGAGGTATAAGCCCATCCACATATATCTCTCACCAACCAAACGGAGGAGAAGATGGCTCTGCTCCTCAGTGGTTCTGGAACTGGAGGGTAAGAACTACATTTTCAGGGAGAATTACCCAAGAAGGTTGTCATTATGACTCCTTAGCTACCGGATTACTTCAGTCTTGGAGCCTTAAAGGGGCCAGCCCCACTTAGAGGTTTTCCAGACCTGCAACATGAGGGCAAGAATTCCTTCACGACTTCTTGGAGTACTACACCAGGGCAGTATGGGATCCCCCTTTTCCCAACAGAAGTTTCTAGACTTCTAGTTTTTTTTTTTTTTGGCAGACTGCAATATCATACAGATCTTAGCACTACTCAGAGTTATTTTTCAAACCCCTTCTTTTTGTGTTCAAGAAATCAATGAATAAATAATAAAATAAACAAACTAGATAAAATAAATTCTGAGGATCTAATATACATCATGGTGACTATAGGTAAGAATACTGTATTGTCTACTTGAAATTTGCTAAGAGTAGATCTTAAGTGTTCTCACCACCCACACAAAAAAGGTAACTGTGAGGTGATGGACGTGTTAATTAACTTGACTGTGGTACTAATTTCACAGTGTATATCAAATCATTATATTGTTATCACTTAAATATATACAATATTTATTTGTCAATCATACCTCAATAAAGCTGGGAAAAATAATATTCAAAACTCTAATCTATTTTATAGCAATGGCAAAATTGAGATCAGAATTCAAAACTGCTCCTCTCTAACCTTTTTAAATTAAAAAAAAAATTTTATTGAGGTGAAATTCACAAAACAGCCATTAAAAAGTGAACAGTTCAGTATATTCAGTGTTGTTCACCCACTACCTCTAGTTCCAAAACATTTTCAACTCCCACCAAAGGAAATGCTACACCCAATAAGCAGTTACTCCCCATTTCCTCCCCACCCTCCCACTCAGCCCCTGGCAACCACATATCTGTTTTTATCTCTGTGGAATTACCTTTTCTGGCTATTTCACCTAAATGGAATCATACAAAACGTGACCTTTAGTATCTGGCTTCTCTAATCCCTTTTGTAGGAGGGCTGTTAGGTCAATCGCTTTAAAAGCAAAGTCTCCAGCACTTGAAGTGAAGAGCAGACAAGTTTTCAAGTCTAAGAAACCCTTCCTTAGACCGTAACAGTGGGTAGGCCATCTGAATGTTGCAAGTGATGTTTCCTGATCCGAAGGAAAGAGACGCTCAAAACCTTCCAACTCAGCATGACAACGCAGCACACATTAACTTGTATAAACGTGGATTCTAGACCCATCCTTTACTTACGCATTCTCAAAAATGGGGATCTGCTGCTTGTGGCGTTGTAACACATCGAGTTGGCTAGGCTGAACTACATTTTCAGCCTACGTGTGTGCCACCACAGGAGAGGTTTCGTGCGGATCTGGAGGTGGAAGTGCAGCAGCCGTTTGTGCTTGCGAGGCTGGGCAGGCACTTCCACTGTCTGTGGGCAGCGCTGTTGCTGTGGGGCAGCAGTTGGGCCCGCAACTGCTATACCTTCCCTGGGATCCTCCTGTCGCTTCTCACACTCCTGGGCCAGGGGTGTGTTCAGCTGTGTGACAAAGGCCACCAGTGAGCTTCCCCTGCAGGTCATCCACTTCCTCAGGTTGGGGGCGGTGAGAACTGGCAGGGGTTCCAGTCCATCCTCATGGGCTCCAGCTCATCCTTGCTCCCCCTCCCCTCACTTTTTATCCATCTTCCCTTCCCCACTGCCTGCCCTATGGATTTCTAGCTCTACCACCAGACATGAAGATAACCTTCCAGAGACTGTACCAGCTGCCACACTTGAGCAAGGTCAAAGCCCTGTAATGAATCCCATATGTAGATTAGACAGGTGGACAGACTGGCAGACTATATAATCCTAGTGGCTCTGCTTCTCTAAGTGAACCCTCATACACTAGTTAGGTCACCACTGTTTATTTGAAGATCGGTCAATAACTTCAGCACAATTTAGCAAATTAAACTCCTGTTTCTTCAATAGCAAGAGGGTTGATCCGGAAAGGAACCAAATATGAGGTTACCTGGAATTGCAAAGGCCATTACAAAGTACAGGAGCAAAAGATGGAATCTGATCCCCTTAGAGCAGGCTTTCTCCACACTGGCACTACTGACATTTGGGGCCGGATAATTCTTTGTTGTAGGGAGCTGCCTGTGCATTGTAGGATCGTTAGTAGCATCCCTGGCCTCTATCCACTACATGCCAGGAGCTCCATCCAGTTGTTGCAACAAAAAGTGTCTCCAGGGCTTCCCGGGTGGCGCAGTGGTTAAGAATCGCCTGCCAATGCAGGGGACACAGGTTCGAGTCCTGGTCCAGGAAGATCCCACATGCTGCGGAGCACCTAAGCCCATGCACCATGACTACTGAGCCTACACTCTAGAGCCCACGAGCCACAACTACTGAAGCCTGTGCACCTAGAGCCCATGCTCTGCAACAAAGAGTAACCCCTGCTCGCCGCAACTAGAGAAAGCCCACGCACAGCAACAGACCCAACACAGCCAATAAATAAATAAATAGATAGATAAATAGATAAATAAATAATAAATTCTTTAAAAAAAAAAAAAGCGTGTCCAGATATTGACACGTCTCTTGGGGGGCAAAATTGCCTCCAGATGAGAACCACATTGCCTTAAAGCTTGCTGTGTGCCTCTGTACGGGTGTCTTCTCTTCCCCCTACCACTTCACCCACTCCACACAGCCACAAAAGCACAGAATCCTACAAGCTCTGAGAGAATCGTGCCCTCCCCTCACAGATTAAGATAATGAGTCCAGAGAGAAGGGGACTCGTCCAGCACCACACAGCTTGTCAGTGGTAGAGCTGGGACGAGAGGCCGGGTCTTCAGCCAGGGGGCAGTGCTCCCTCTGTTAACCACACGGCCCTGCTTTGCCGTAAGCACTGTTATTCCACAACCTGAAGTGCTGACAGGCTGCTGAATGCTGTCACCAAGGCAGATTTGTAGTGGTCCCAAGAGACGGGGCAGATGCTTCACTGTTCTGTACAAAATAACTGGGAGGGAAAGAGAAGGCACCAAGGAAGCAGCAGCTTTATTAGGAGTCCAGGCATGTCTGGAAAACCCAGTTCAGTCACAGAGAACAAAGGCTAATATTGGTACAGGAATGCAGGAAACTGGCATTACAGAATATCCTCTCGAAAACCAACATGAAACTAAAACCTCCATCTTAATAGCCTAACAGAAAAGCTGCTGAGT
The DNA here is from genome assembly GCF_949987515.2 of Delphinus delphis. Taxonomy (NCBI): domain Eukaryota; kingdom Metazoa; phylum Chordata; class Mammalia; order Artiodactyla; family Delphinidae; genus Delphinus; species Delphinus delphis. The sequence goes on along the minus strand of NC_082684.1, from coordinate 25,924,473 downwards.
TTAGCCCCGGTGAAACTTGTGGAAGGTCCTAGTGAAATAATGAGATTTGTGCAGAAAAGGAGAGCTTCCTCCAGCAATGCTGAATCTGAGCTCCATATAAGGTTAGGGGTCTGGGTGGGAGGGAAAGGTAAGGGGGATGCTCTCATCTCTCACACAAGGCCACCTCGGGGTGCAAGTGAGAGAGGAACCAGTTTTTGTACAAAGGGAAGACCATGGCAGCAGAGGGACGCTGGCAATCTCTGTAATGAGGCGGAGGACTCTGTACAGTGTGAGGGCGCCTCCAACAGGTCCTGGCAACACTGGCAGCGCTTCCTGAGGCCCCCTGGGAGACAGCCATTCCGGTTCTGTCCTGACTTCCTTCAGAGCAAAACTGCCATTGTCCAGCACCAAGTCCAGGGTCATAATTAGCTGAGGGGAATGGAGTGGCCACCCTAGGACACCTGTACCTCTCAGTCGAGGAGACTTCCTTTCTGGAGCAGTCACTTTCCGCAGACCAAGAGAGATCTTGCCCAATATGGGCCCAATCTAGAAATTATTCCCACCTTCACATGAGCACCAGGTGGAGAGATTCTCTCATGAGGCAAAGCTTTAGATCTTGCCCCTCAGATGATGGCCCCTGGACAAAAGATCGGTCTGAAGCTGTCGGCGCCCAGGTGCTAGTCTCTGTCCCACGGGTAGCAGGCACTGCCTGCTGACGATGGGCCCAAGCGATGTGATGCTTAACTCTCCCAAGAAGAGCGCTCTCTACTTTCACAGGCAGGAAAGGAAGAAATGAGGCAGGTTTCAAGGGAGCTGATGCCACTTAATTCTTCCATCGAATTTGCTGTGAAAAAAACAAACAATGATCAGTTTTTCACTGATCCTTACAGATAGGCAGATGGAATTCGATAAAACAAGGCCCACAGCTAGGTAATGTAAGGAAAAGAAGGATGCAGGGGGGAGGTTGAGAAAGAAATTTTTTTAATGTGGGGGGGAGTTCATTTATTTAGAGATGGATTAAATACCTATTCTGTATCTTACAAGCCTGATTTAGGGCATTTATTCTGGTTCTGCCTGCCTGAGGACAAAGATTCACTAGCTTTAGCTTGTGGAAGGTTCCAAAATATCTAACAGGGACCTACGCTCCACATTAACAATAAGCTCAGCAATTTTCTGCTATGAGAGATGAGTCAGCTGTGTTCCTCAAATAGCTAAAATCTATTTCACCCACTTCCCTCTCCCAACAGGAAAGTCACATCCAGCCCCAGGCAACTATGCAGTTTGGATATTCTGAATCTGTAACGTTTGTTTCTAGACACCCAGTAGTTAGTCCTTCCTACCTGCTAGGTTTAACAATGATCAGAGGGCTACAATTGTCAGCCAAGGTCCCCACATCACCCTTATGTCATCCCATATCTCAGGAGTGACTTCTGCTGTTCTAACCAGTGCTTTTGCCCTGTAGGCCCATAGGAGACCCTTATCAAGAGATCCACAGGGCTTCCCTGGTGGCGCAGTGGTTGAGAGTCCACCTGCCGAAGCAGGGGACACGGGTTCGTGCCCTGGTCTGGGAAGATCCCACATGCCGCGGAGCGGCTGGGCCCATGAGCCATGGCCGCTGAGCCTGCGCGTCCAGAGCCTGTGCTCCGCAACGGGAGAGGCCACAACAGTGAGAGGCCCGCGTACCGCAAAAAAAAAAAAAAAAAAAAAAAAGAGATCCACAGGCTTGGCTGACAGCAATCCCATCCAGGCCGTGGGAATATAAACTCAATGCTACGCTATGAACTGTTTACTGACACTGCTGGAGGCGTAAGCTGCAGCTGCTCACCGAGCTGTTGAGAATGGCATCAATCTTCTCCTCCTCGGCAGATCCTTTATCCACCTTGCTCCTGTACACCAGCAACTGCTGACGATCCTTCAGGTCCCGGCAAGTCTATCACCAAAACAGACAACAATAAAAACCACCAATCAGCCTTCTCCAGAAGGGCCTTTTTCCTTTTGTCACTCCCGTTTTGAGCTAAGTTTCAAGGAGAAGCCAGGAAGCTACAGTGGGATAGCAGTGGGGTCAAGCACCCACTGAACTTCATGCTGAAGAGAAGTCTACAGAGGTTACGTGGCTTGATTCAGTTCTATGAATTCTCCGAGTGCAACGAATTTATAAAAGCAGAGAGAAACCAGTCAGAGGGCTGGGAAAATCATACAGGAGTGCTGGTCTCCAAACTAACTCTTGCCAGACCACTTTATCCACTGAGTTGAAACTGACAGACGAACCTCAGGATCTAGGACTTGAGACTATAATCTCCCACCTCCCACTGAGGTCTAACTCAGGGTTTTCATTTCTTACGGACTCACATCAATGACGACATCATGACACTTGAACTTGGTGGCTAAGTTCAACTTTGTGTCCACATCTTCCACCAGATTGACATACTCCTGTAATATCTGTGAAAAGAAGTACTTCTGATTAATGATTCCCAGATGTATTAAACCCAGAGCTCTGAAAGGTAGAAAAAAAAATCCTGAAGAAGGAAAAGAGTCAGTATCTGCAGTCTACAATTCCCATCATCAACCACAGGACTAGTTTTGCAGAGAGAAATGAGGTAGACTCTCTGCAGTACCTCCATGCTCCCCCAGGAAAGAAGGGAAGGGCCCATTCCTCCTTATCCCAGAGCTAGATACCCATGCCAGCAACAGGTATGCCCTAGACCTGACCCCGTGCTGTGCCCCCTTGCTCCTTGATGTCCTTTCTCATTAAGTTCTCTTTTTGCATCATTTGAATAGTATGTCAGTACTCCACCCGGGCTAAACACAGTAGATGCTCCTCAGAGAGGGCAGACTTGGATTACTTCTTAAGCGCAGAGAACTTCCTTCCCTGGCCTTTTCTATGTCAAGGTACAGTACAACCATTATGCTGCCTTTAAGATAAGACCAGAGCAGGTCAAGTCTCCCATCGCTGAGCACTAGAGGCTGAAAGTTAGGTTTCCTAGAAGATCCTGTACCCTCTAAGAGCCATTACCTGGACAGGGGCACTGTTCTTGTGCAAAATTTCCACAACTCGATGGAAGCCAATGGGTGCTCTCTTCTTGGTATAGCCCAGCCAGTTCTGCAAAAGGAAGATGGGGCAGCCGTGGGTAGGCCAGACATCTGAGCTAATCTCCCTATGTTTTATAGTCAGACTAGAATAACATGGTGATGAGGAGTGGATGAATGGGAGGCGGGGGAGAGAGAAATGAAGAGAGATGAGAGTTTCAGAAAAGTCAAGGAACTCAGGAGGGTGGAAAAGAGTCAGAGGTATGAAATAAATTCTTAGATCTATAGGCACGAATGCAGAAAAATGTCTGTGAAATATGGCTAAATAAAATAAGCAATTTACTTAACAATCCTTGTAGTATGAACTTATCTGGGTAGACTAATCCTACCCTTTACATCTTTATATTCATATAAATGTTTACTTGTCAGTTCATGAGGAAAGGTCTGGAAAGCCACCCGTCAAACTTTTCACACTGCTTGCCTTGAGGAAGGGACTGAGAAAGGAACAGGTGGACAATGGAAGAGGAACTTCACTCTTTACCCTCTACACTGTCATATCGTGTTTGATTTTGACACAGGCATATATTGCTTTGGTAGTTAATGTAGCCAATTAAATAACTAACAAAGAGGGAGAACAAAAAACTGTCAAACCCATAATGGAAAAATGGATATTTAAACATAAACTAATAGAGACATGACAACCAAATGTAATGCAAGATCCTTGACTGGATCCTGACAGAAAACAAAAACAAACAAAAAACAGCTCTAAAGAGCTCATTTATATGTATGATAATATTCTTATATTAATGTTAAATTTCTTGAGAATGATAATATTGTGGTTACAAATGAGATAAATGCTTAAGTAATTAAAGGAAAAGTATCATGGTATCTGCAACTTACTTTCAAATGTTTCAGCAAAAGAAAAAAGCATATGGCAAAAATGTTAACAAATTAGTGAAGCAGGTGAAGACTGTTAACTACTCTTTCAGCTTTTCTTTAGGTTTGAAACTTTGGAAAATAAAAATCTGAAGGAAAAATGTCTACCAGTAACTAGAACTAGAGATCCCAGGAGGCACGGGATGACAAGATGGTATTGCCAAGGCATCAGCGGCATGGAACAGTCCCAGGGCACCCACCTTTGTGGTAAAGAGGGCATCGACATCATGCCAGGCCCGAAGCTTGGCGCGAGCAGCCAGGGCTGTCAGCACATACTGTTTTTCTGGGATCTAGAAAACAGAGGCCAGGGGAAATTCAGGAGGAGTAGAAATGCATCAGGGGATGTGCTTGAGAATTTGGAAAGATAGGCAAAAATATTCCCTGGTGTTGATTCTGCCTCTTAAAATCCACAAATCTCTCAGGTTTCCAAGCCCCAGCACTGCTGCAGGCCATTCGGTTAAAGCCTTCCCTCACTTCCCACAAACTTACTCCATTTTCCCCTTAACCTTGAATGTTAAGGGACTTACTACTGTGCAGGGATAGAAAGCAACATCCACTCCATGCAGTTACTCTGATACTACTTTTACCAAACACTGACTAATTTATATCTACCTTAAATGTCTTCTTCAGGTTGACTGGACTGCTGAATGTGCCCTAGGATGAAAGTGAAGAAGGAATTTTAGTGGTATTTCTCAAATACTACCAATCTCCCCTTTTCTTTTCCACTACATAGACAGTCTACATTTCACTCCGCAACCATTTAAACCCGGAAATTAATTTAAGAGAAAAGCTCCGTCAGGTCTAACTGGATATCACCATAACCCAGCTTAAGAGGACTGGATTAACAGGTATGGTGTATTTCCCAACTTTATGCTAATCCTATTATCATTATGATCATGCCCACCTATAGTCATTAAATTTACACCTCTTCAAAAAACTTTTTTAAAGTACCCACAAGTAACTACCCCCCGCTGCTCTTCTCTGTACTGTGCGAATCCATTTGAAATGGAACCTTTGAACAAAGACTGCTATGGGAGCAGCATCGTTCCATGCCAGCTCACTGGAAGCCATGCAAACCCTTACAGACCTCTTTTCTCCTCTTGGTTCACCCCTGCTGAGAGCCGGGAAGGCTTCCCAGATGGATTGCCGAGAATTATGCGCACCCATTGTAAATAGGATATGCTGAAGTACTGGCTTTGAAATATGCTCGTCTTGTGCAGTGAGAATGTGTGGGGCCTTTCTTTCACGTTCTGCCTGTACCTCAGCCTCTGTGTAGTGGTAGAAGCAGGAGTAGAAAAGCGTCGTCACTAACGGCATGTTGAGGATAGAAGCTTTGCGGGGGTGCTTCCGGAAGATTTCAGTCTGTCCTGCTGATTCTAGATGTCGATCATTTGCCTGTGGTGGCGTGAGCCAAGTGAAAAAAAGGACAATGTCCATGGAGTAGAGGCAGGAGAGAAGCCTTTAATATTACAGCAGTTGTGCTTCCTACCCTAGGAAAGAGGCAAAGAAGAGAAAAAGAAAAGGAATTGCCTAGGATGGCCCAGAGGAGCTTAAAATCCAGAAAATGATGACAGGCCCAAGTTGGATGGAGGAAGACCAGAGAAATAGTGATGAAATGGAGTTCTGGGAAATACTTCCAGGTTAATAGCAAGTGAGAAGAAAAAGGATGCCTGAAGACAATGGACAGAAGGCTACCACGTAGAGAGAGAGAATGAAAGGCTCTTAGAAAATGTAACAGGAAATGACCTATGTGGGCAGAGCAGAAGTCTCCTAGCTGCTGAATGGCAGTGAGCTTTGGCACTGAAGCAGAAGTGTAGAGACAAGGAGTCTAACCTCGATAATGATCTGACGTTCCAGGAGCGTGTAATGGTCTTGTATGTGTGCAGAATCTTCTGCTGAAAATGGCAAACTGGGAGAGGGCCAGAAGGTTAGTACCTCATTCTCTACTCAAACAGGAAACAAACCCAACTAAACCAAATCACCACTGTAAGCATAAAAAGCTCATGGGGCTTCATAAATCTGATCTCAGTTCACCTTTAGAGCATCCCTGAAAGGCAGAGAGAGAGAAAGCAGAAAATAGAGGAGACCGTTGGCTGGGATTTTATATTTAAGGTTTTGTCAATTCGAGGAGCCTGAAAGTCCACGAAATATACAGTCACTGGTGATTTTGCTGAGGAATGAATTAGAATCCCCTCATTGTGGGAGTTGGATTTTTTTTTTTTTTTTTTTTTTTTTTTGCGGTACGCAGGCCTCTCACTGCTGTGGCCTCTCCCATTGCGGAGCACAGGCTCCGGGCGCGCAGGCTCAGCGGCCATGGCTCACGGGCCCAGCCGCTCCGCGGCATGTGGGATCCTCCCGGACCGGGGCACGAACCTGTGTCCCCTGCATCGGCAGGCGGACTCTCAACCACTGCGCCACCAGGGAAGCCCTGGAATGTTTGATGAACGAGTCACTTACCTAGTGAGTGAGCCTAGCCAGCTGCCTGTCATCCACATCCCCGTGAAGCACAGCGGTTCCTATCATTGCTTAATGTCAATGCTTAACTCTCTAAGGGGCACTTACATTTGTTAGCAATTTTTTTTTTTGAGCAATTTTTATTGGGGTATAGTTGCTTTACAATGTTGTGTTAGTTTCTGCTGTACAGCTAAGTGAATCATGTGAGCCATTTTTTAATGCAGAGTAATAAGGTAAAATCAAGTTACACAGCACGGCGGTATGTTTGTAGATTAGTAAAGATTTCAGAGCTCTACATATGTCAAGGGTCCCATCTTCAACACTACATTATATTTTTACACATGAAGAAGTTGAGGGACAAATAGTGTGTTGCCTAAAAGCTATATGGTAGGTCAATGGGTAAGGCCAGGAATAGAAGCCAGATTTTAAACTCCCAGTTCCCAGACCTTCCTTCAGAAAGTGCTGCCTTATTCCCCTACTCCACTCACTCCAGGAAGAATTCTGAAATTCAATTACACTCTCCCAGATAAGTGTGATCCCCAGCCAATTTTTGGAAGAGATAAAGAAGCCAGCAAAAGGTTCCAGTTACTTCACTATTCTAACTTCTCTTTGTTTACGAGAGGCCATACGACGCATCAGCTCAGTAGCTGATAAAGTTAAAATTACAGATTGCATTGAAATAAACAAATTTCTAAATGTGAAACCTGGAAATCATGTCACATGAGGAATGATTAAAACAACTGTGACCACTGAACCTCGAGCAAGGTCTACTGGGTAGACTCCACATCTGTCTTGACAGATACAGGGAAGCAAGTTTTAGCTCAATATAAGGAAGCACTTTCCAATAATGAAGGCTGTCTGACAATAAAATAAGCTACTTTCCAGAGAACTGTGTGCCCCATCACTGGAAGAATAATATGTGGGGCTGGTTTTTACAGGGATTTATATTCTGAATGAAAGCTGGACTGAATCAGTAGTTCTTGGACTGTGGCGTTTCAAGGACCCGTAACACTGAAAATAATATATAAGGTAAAATGTTGCCAACTTTTTCTTTTAATATATAAGGTCACACAAAAAAAATTATAACCCATTTTTCTACCAAAAAGGGGGTGGAGGACGAGGGGAAAAAAAAATCCCAGAATAAAAGGCAGGCTTTCAAATTAAATAAATATAGCTTTAGGAGAAAACTCTCTACATTGTCCTTATTATTCTCAACTTACCACCTATCAGAGAAAACTCTGTGGGGGACTAGTGTTTGGAACCACTGAATGAGATGATCATTAACGATGCTTGTATGATCCATTGTTAGCCTTTCCCTGCAACCATCTATCCATTCTACCCTTTTTTAGTCTCTTCATTGCTCTGTATAAGAGTATTTATAGTTAAAAACATTTCTCCCCCACTTACCCAATGCAGGTCTTAAGAAATTCTTTTCGTTTCTCGGGGTCCTGAATGTTCAAATGCTCTCGATAATGGGTTAGCTACAAAAATCAGAGAAAGGCTTTGAGCTATTTCTTTTCCTCAGAAGGGCAAGGTAGCTCTGTAAGTAGATTTCCCATGCTTAAAAACTAAATTCTCATTACCAGAGATTCCTCTGTGAATAGATTAGGGGGCAGGGGGTGGGGAGGAGGGCAAAGAATGATTCAAAATTATTATCTCTAACTGCATTATCCAGTATGGTAGCCACTAGCCACTAGTTTCAAGAAAAAGTTGTTCTTAGGAAATCTTCATACTCTACGGGGATAAACTAAAAGCAGACTCTCAGCTTTGCCAATTGCAAAGTTTACAAGGTTGAAAAACTCCCAATTTATATACAACAGCATGCATGACAAATCATCTTCAATTCAAACATAATACAGAATATGAAGAAAATAAGAAAGTTTTAGATAAAAATAAGTTATGCAAAACACATTTATTTTCACTGATTAATCAAACTTCAAAATAACAAACTTTATAAGAATGCTATTTGAAGAAAATTCCTTATAGTTTTGAACCTACAGAAATAAAAAATGTAAACAAAAAGGTTTTCAAAATGATTACTACAGATTCCCAATCATTTTGAGTAGATTTAGATAAAGGGTTTTTGAGATTTTCCCATGCCCTGAATATTAAGTACAAGTTCCTTTTACAAAATATTACTGAAAAACATTTTCCTGAATTATATTCTGTTGCGCAAAGAAGGTTAAAAATATATTACCACCAATGTGTGGTACAGCGACTAAAAGGACAATCCTGACATTGACGGCACTGAGAAATTCTTACCCCTGCACTATAATGTTCAACTTTTTAAATGGATCACTGAAGTCTGAATAATACAATTACATTTTTGGTAAAATTTCAGATTTATTCTTGTATTCCAGGAGTTTCTTCTCTAATGGTGAGAATTTGCCCCAAATCAATTTTAACAGTCATTGAGCTCTCAGCCAAAATGTGTATTGGGTGCACCACCAGCAGCCTGACCTATCTTCCTTCATGACCTGTATCTGGTTTCTTATCCCTCTTTGCTTTCAGTATTATCTTTAGTATTAGAAGCCAAAACCCCAAAGCTCCAACAAACCAAGAATTGAAAACAACTAGAAATTAAGAAACAAACTCCAAATTGACCAGGCCAATTTTCATTCAGCTATTAAAAAAAAAATTATTCATAAGCCCAATCAAAACAGCATATAAAAAGAAACAAAATGGTACATCATTTGGATTGTTTTTAGGCTTCCCAGATGCCTTTCTCTCCTGGATATAATCAATACCAAAGGAAAGAAAATATTCAATCAGTTTGGGATCTTGGAGGCTGGGTTTTGGCTTAGACTTCTGTTAAAGAGGCCCCCAACTGAAACAAAGGCCACACTTACCGCAAGCTCTTCTGTTCTATCTAGGAACCTGGGAAGAAGCAGAAGGCAGCAGGGCATTTTTATTTATTGATGTGTGGCAGTATAACCTCACAAAATAGGATGACTGCTCTAAAAGAAACACAATTCAAACTCACTTGCCTCTATACATAAGATAAACCCTTCTCTTCTTAAACCCTCTACTAATCAGCAACACCTTGAGAACACATGGTGGATCAGGTATCATCGTTCCCCCATCTACCTAGCTGAGCAAAGAGCAAAGAAGACACTGCAGGGCACTAATAACTGTAATGTTAACAGATCTGACAGAAAGGCTCAGAGCCTCCGCAAAACCTTAGCCCACAGCAGTCTTCTGTTTTTTGGTTTTTTTTAAATACAGCTGAAGAGTTTTTTTTTTTTAATAAATGTATTTATTTGTTTATTTATTTTTGGCTGCATTGGGTCTTCATTGCTGCGCACAGGCTTTCTCTGGTTGCGGCGAGCGGGGGCTACTATTCATTGCGGTGCGCAGTGGTGGCTTCTCCTGTTGCGGAGCACGGGCTCTAGGCACGCAGGCTTCAGTAGTTGTGGCTCGCGGGCTCCGTAGTCGTGGCTCGTGGGATCTAGAGCGCAGGCTCAGTAGTTGTGGTGCACGGGCTTAGCTGCTCCATGGCATATGGGATCTTCCTGGACCAGGGCTCGAACCCGTATTCACTGCATTGGCAGGCGGATTCTTAACCACTGCGCCACCAGGGAAGCCCTGGTTTTTTGGGGTTTTTTTTTTTGTGCTACGCGGGCCTCTCACTGCTGTGGCCTCTCCTGTTGCGGAGCACAGGCTCCAGACGTGCAGGCTCAGTGGCCATGGCTCACGGGCCCAGCTGATCCGCAGCACGTGGGATCCTCCCGGACCGGGGCACGAACCCGCGTCCCCTGCATCGGCAGGCGGACTCTCAACCACTGCGCCACCAGGGAAGCCCCCTGTTGTGTTTTTTTTTTTTTTTTAAAGATGAAAACACTTTTCTCTGTCATTAGAATCTTGGAAACAGATTGTCTATACTGCCCTCTGTTGTTTTCAGGTACAGCATACAATGTGTTTGGTCTCTCCCCAAAGGTGGTAAGGCCTTGGAGAACAAGGACTTGTCTTCTTACCTTAAATGGACCACTATAATTAACATCACTAATTTGGCATAGAGGTGATACTTAATAAAGCCTTGCTGATTGGGAGGGAAAGAAGGAAGGAAAGAAGGAAGGAGGGAGGGAGGAAAGGGTTGGGGGAACAACCTGGCTCGATGAACATGTCTTCTGCAAATTCCTGGCTAACCATCTGTAATCTTGATCCTGCCCAGGTGACCTGCTTTCCCCACCTTAGTCTTCGGGGCAGCTCATCGCTGTGCTGAAGCCATGGGGTAAATGAAGTTACCTTGGGCCACATGTCAGCCTAAACAGAGGTTCCAGCCCCTTCTCTGATACTGAAGAAAGGACATAAAATAGCCCCTACCAGTTGAAATGAGACAGGGAAGAAACACATGATAGAAGACAGCCGCCCCCAGTAGATACGCCTACCTCTTGCCTCTCTACCTATCAAAATCCTACCTAGTCTCACAGGCCCAACTCAATTCCTAATCACTTCCATGAGGCTCTCGGCGATATCCTGACTGAAAATTATATATGCTTCTTCTGCTCTTCCACTGTACTTCTCACTGGCATCACTGGGGATCAAGTAATAAAAGATACCTTTATTCTAGGTCTTTTGTAAGAAAATACGTCATAAATATTAATACTACAGACTAGGCATTATGCTGAGTGTTTATACACACGAACTCTTTTCATCTTCATAATGACCTGTGGGGTGGGTATCATCATCTCCATTTTACAGATGTGAAAACTGATGCTTGGAGAGGTTGAGTAACTTGCTCAAGGTCACGCTATGAACTAAGTGGTGGAGACAATATTCAACGCAGGTGCTTGACTCCAGAGCCTGGTTCTTAACCACCTGCTGCATGGTCACTTTATCACAGGTTGTGGTACATTATTAGTTATCCCGTCACGTTTCTTTTTTTCTTTTTGGCCGTGCTGCACGGCTTGCAGGATCTTAATTCCCTAACCCAGACTGAACCCTGGCCATGGCAGTGAAAGTGCCAAGTCCTAACCACTGGATCGCCAAGGAATTCTCCTATCACGTCTCAATATCCTGTCTAAGCATTTCCATAAAAGAGGGGCAGTGTCTTCTCTTTCTCTGTATTATCGCCCAGAGTGCTTTGAACAAAGTACTTAACGAACTTTATAGACCAGATGATCAGTTCTTACCTAAAGAGGTCCAAAAGCAGCTTTTGATCCCCTATCTCCTTAAGGAAGTGAATGAGATGTCTCAGGGCAACCTGCCGTACCTCCAGCTCTCGGAAGAGGATCTCTAGCAGGCAGGAAGAAGGAGTTAGATGGGGAAAGATTAAAGCCTATTACTCAATAGGAAATTGCTCTCCCTACTCACACATTCCAAACATGATCTCCTCAAAATCCACCAGAAGCTAGGAATGGTTTTCTATGGTGCCCATCCCAATGGCTCAACCCACCAGCAACATACTCCATGGTCCAGGGCAATGCTTAGCCTTTGTGCTAACTTTCAGTTCTCACCAACCCAAACATCAGGCACTGAGCATGGACTTTCACGTCCTCAAACCCACATAGCCATCTGTCTGTCCAATAAATGGAGGGGCTTTGTAGTTACTGCAGTTATCACCCTAAAGGAAGAACAACTGCCCTCAGGGTTGTGACGTGTATTCAGAAGTCTCAGGCCATCCCAGCTGTCCCTAAAGTAGACTTGATGCTGGTAAATTCTGGTATGAAAGCCACAATGCCATTCTCCCTTCAAATGTAGTAGACACCTTACTGACTGAAGATTTCCCTTAAACCACGCTCACCTTTGCTCAATGTCCTCTTCAGGAAGATCAGAACCTAGAGGAAAAAGAGAACTAAGAATGAATTATCCTGTGTAACCTTCCAAACGCAAGGCCCTGCCTGAGCACCTGATGTCTAGGAATGAGGTCAGCAACTCATTAGGAATCTCTGCCGGTCTATACAATAGGTTTCTCTATGTGATAGAAGGACAGGTGATGGACATATGGAATGAGCTGTGTCTTGGGAGTCCACATACCTGTGCCCCTACTGGTGAGAGGCACCTCCCTCCCTGTGTGAGAAGCTGCTCTCACATCTCTCCTCCTTCAGATTATTCTTGAGAACACGAAGTGGCCAACCTACTGCTTCTGGGTCATAATCAAGAGTGCCACACACAATGCATATCCTGCCAGCTAAGCCTTAGAACACGTACTTCTGAGAATCTTCCACTTCAAGAGGAAACCCAGGGTCTCTACTTGACATTACCAACAAGGACCTACTGTATAGCACAGAGAACTATACCCAATAGAATCTGAAAAAGAATAGTTACATATATAACTGAATCACTTCACTGTACACCCGAAACTAACACAACACTGTAAATCAACTATACTTCAAATAAATAGGTTTTTAAAAAATCTATTCTGATTAGACTTTCAGAAACAAATGAAAACAATACTTAAACAACAAACAAAACCCACAACTCACCGCAGTAATGACGTTTCCATCATGCATGCTTACTGCTTCTTCTAGGAGTTGTAGCTTGTCCTGTAAGGAGCGGAATCTTTCCAGGGAGCAGACCTGGCAGAGTAAGAACAGAATTGGTGTGCAAGGAAGACAATTTCCTATATTCTTTTGTCACTGGATACTGAAGAATGGGCAAGAATAAACTAAAATGTCCCCAAGGAGAGCTTCTTTGTTTTTACACAACAGCCCCCAGCACTCTATGAGCCAAGAGATTCCCATCATACCCTCCCTAGTTCAGCCTTATGCCCTAGAAGATGCTGATGTCCTGATGAACTCTTGCCAAAGTCAACGGGTAGAGAGCTCACTTGTTCTCTTTTCCTCTTTTTCTTTAAATCTGTTTTTTCGGTTTGTTTGGTTGTTTTTTTTCAAACCCTTGTGTCGAGGGCCGACTTTCAGTAGGTCGCAGCGAGGGAGCTGCTCTGCTACGAACGAGACGCTGATCCAGAAGCAGGTTGTCTACGAATAGTTTAGGACCAGGTTCCCCAGGAACGTGTGGTGTGTGATGGGCAAGGCGGTGGCTGCCTTTCCAGCAGCGCCCTATGTCCTAGGACGAAGGGCTCTCTGCACTGGACCCCGGTCCCGAAGTTCCACAGGGTACGCCACGCCACCGGGGACAGTGGGGGACCAGCTATCTGCGGCCAACTTGTTCTCTTTTTAATGGGGCATAATTTACATAGCATAAAATCTACCCTATTTAAGTGTACAGTTCAGTGAATTTGGCAAGTAAATAATTCCATGTAACTACTACCGCAATCAAGATACAGTACATTTCCATCACCCCAGAAAGTTCCCTTGTCCACTCTGATGTCAATACCCTTCTCCCATCCCTACCCCCCAACAACCACTGATCTGTTTTGTCACTAAAATTTTGCCTTTTCTAGACTTTCAGAAAAACAGAATCATACAATATGTACTCTTTCGTATCTGGCTTTTCACTCAATATAATGTTTCTGAGATGCATCTATATGTTGTGGTATTAGTAGTTTGCTCCTATTTGCTGCTGAGTAGTTTTCCATTGTATGGGCATACCACGAGTTTTTAATCCATTTACTTACTGATGGATATTTGAGTTATTTCCACTTTAGGGGCCGTAACAAATAAAGTTACTATGAACATCTGAGTACAAGTCTTTGTATGAACATATTTTCATTCCTCCTGGATTGTAAATATCTAGTAGTGAAACTAAATGTGTTTAATTTTGTAAGAAACTGTCAGACTACTTCCCAAAGTAGTTTACCATTCTACCTTCCTGCTTGTACTGTATGAGAGTTCCAGCTGCTCCGCATCCTCCCAATGTGTGGTAAGATCAGTATTTTTAAATTTAGCCATTACAGTGGCTGTATAGTGATATCTCAGTTTTAATTCATGTTTTCTTGATAACTGATAATGTTGAGCATCTTTTCAAGTGATTATTGGCCACTTATGTATCTTTTTTGTGATATAACTAGTCAAATCTTGAGCCAATTTTTATTTTAAAACATTTATTTATTATTTATTTATTTATTTAATTTATTTTTGGCTTCGTCAGGTCTTAGTTGTGGCACACAGTATCTTGGTAGAGGCATGCAGGATCTTTCGTTGCCACATGGGCTATTCGTTGCGGCGCGTGGGCTTCTCTCTAGCTGTGGCGTGTGGGTTTTCTCTCTAGTTGTGGCGTGCAGGCTCCAGGGTGTGTGGGCTCTGTAGTTTGCAGCACAGAGGCTCTCTAGTTGAGGCACACGAGCTCAGTAGTTGTGCCTCGTGGGCTTAGTTGACCCATGGCATGTGGGATCTTAGTTCCCTGACCAGGGATCAAACCTGCGTCCCCTGCATTGTAAGGCAGATTCTTTACCACTGGACCACCAGTGAAGTCCCCTTGAGCCAATTTTTAAATTGGATTGTTTGTGGATTGTGGCGCAGCAGTTAAGAATCTGCCTGCCAATGCAGAGGACATGGGTTTGATCCCTGGTCCGGGAAGATCCCACATGCTGCGGAACAACTAAGCCCGTGTGCCACAACTACTGAAGCCTGTGCACCTAGAGCCCGCCTGCTACAACTACTGAAGCCCACGTGCCTAGAGCCCGTGCTCCACAAGGGAAGCCACCACAATGAGAAGCCAGCGCACTGCAACGAAGAGTAGCCCACGCTTGCCGCAACTAGAGAAAGCCTGCGCACAGCAACAAAGACCCAACGCAGCCAAAAAGATTTTAAAAAGTTTAAAAAAAATAAATTGGATTGTTTATCTTCTTATTATTGAAGATAATTCATTATATTTTATATACATATTCTGGATAAAATCCTTTATGACACATGTATTTTGCACATATTTTCTCCTAGCTATGGTCTTTTTGTGATTTCTTTCGTTTGTTCATTTGAATTTATTTCATTTTATTTATTTTTGGCTGCACTGGGTCTTCGTTGCTGCATGAGGGCTTTCTCTAACTGCATCAAGTGGGGGCTACTCTTCTTTGAGGTGCATGGGCTTCTCATTGTGGTGGTTTCTCTCGTTGTGGAGCACAGGCTCTAGGCATGCAGGCTTCAGTAGTTGTGGCTTGTGGGTTCTAGAGCGCAGGCTCAGTAGTTGTGGTGCACGGGCTTAGCTGCTCCATGGCATGTGGGATCTTCCCGGACCAGGGCTCAAACCCATGTCCCCTGCATTGGCAGGCGGACTCTCAACCACTGTGCCACCAGGGAAGCCCGTCTTTCTGTGTTTTTAACAGTGTTTTTAAAGAACAAAAGTTCTGGGCTTCCCTGGTGGCACAGTGGTTGAGAGTCCGCCTGCCGATGCAGGGGACGTGGGTTCGTGCCCCGGTCCGGGAGGATCCCACATGCCACGGAACGGCTGGGCCCGTGAGCCACGGCCGCTGAGCCTGCGCGTCCGGAGTCTGTGCTCCGCAACAGGAAAAGCCACAACAGTGAGAGGCCCGCGTACTGCAAAAAAAAAAAAAAGAACAAAAGTTCTTAATTTTGGTGAAATCCATCTTTTCAATTTTTCCCTTTCCATTTGATGGTTTTTGTGTGCTTAGGTAATAAGTCTTTGCCTAACCCAAGGTTACAAAGATTTTCACCTATATTTTCTTCTAGTTTTATAGTTTTAGCACTTATTCTACATTTAGGTTTATGATCCATTTTGATCCATTAATTATTATGATGTCAATTCTCCCAAAATTGGTATATAGATTCAATGCAATCCCAATCAAAATCCCAGTAGCTCTTTTGTAGACACTGACAAGCTGATAGTAAAATTTATATGGAAATACAAAGGATCTAGAATAGCTGAAATAATTTTGGAAGGGAAGAATAAAGCTGAATAACTTATATTACCTGATTGCAAGATTTATCACAAAGCTACAATAATCAAGGGCTTGGTAATGGCATAAGGATAGACAAATAAATCAATCAACCAGAAGAGAGTCCAAAAAGAGACCTACATATATATGGCCAATTCATTTTTGACAAAGGCACCAAAGTAATTCAATGCAGAAAGAATAGTCTTTTCAACAAATACTGCTGGAACAAACGGAGAACCACATGGGAAAAAATGAATGTCAATTTTTACCTCACACCATATACAAAAGTTAACTCACAATGGATCAGACCTAAACATAAAAGATTGTTCTCATGCTTACAGGCACTACTTTTCACTCTCATCCATCACTCTTTCCCCCCTTCCCCATCAAAGCAACACTAAACCCTGGAGAATCACAAATTTTGCAGCTGACTTGTCTTCTTAGTGGATTGATTTTCCTCCTGAAAACCACTTCATTTAACAAATATAACTGAAGAGAAAGGTCAAGCTGCCCAGCTTCCCAAAAAATCTCACAAGAATTCTCTCCCCAGTGGCCTTACCTTGCCCTTCCGAAGGCGTCGCACTGTGTCACTGGGGCTCCAATCATTGCTGTAATCCTGAAATATTAGCAATGCATGAATCCCAGGAAGTTAAGGGATCAGAATTGTAAGTGTGCCTGCTCCTCATCTCAAACTCATAAACTCAGTCCCTAAAGGGAAGATATTTTGTGGAAGGAAATGGATGAAAAAATAAGAACTGGGATGGTCTTGTTCTGAGTTTCTTAAGGAACTAGAACAGAGACAATATAGGCAGGAGGAGTTGGATCATACAGGGAATGGATCAACTAACAAAACCAGCAATGCTACGCCTAAGTGGTTCAGGATTTCAACCCCTAAATGCAGTTTTGGGACTCTAATTAACGGCTTTGCCAACAGAGGGAAAGAGAGGAACGTGTTCCTTTTTTGGACCTTATGATATCGTTTCTTCCTTTTGAATCGATTTGCTTTTTTATGTGCTTCATGGGAATATGAGTTCCACCAAGCTTCCAGACCACAGTGGTGATCAAAAGTTTCAAAGTACAACCTAAAAAAGGCAGCATAATGGGTAAGGAAAGTGTGCCAGGACTGAACCAGAAAATAGAGATTCTGAGTCCAAGTTCTACCATTTAACTAGCTGTGAGACTCCAGGCAAGTTCTGTTTAGAAATCCAGTTTTCTTACCTATAAAAGGGGTTTAAAATCATACCTGCTCAAAGATTTGAGAAAATCAAGCAAGACAACATAGGTCAAAGTATGTCAAACTGTGTAAAGATATAACACAATGTAGGATATAACTCACCCTATACTCCCCCTTGGGTCTCCCTAGCTCTGGAGCATAGCTCTTGGCAGGTGTGTCCGACAGAGCTGAAAAAGAACAGGCAACTGATTCAGAAGGGCACCATCTCCTGCCATTACCTTCCTCTACTGCTTCCTTCTCAGGCACACTTTTTTTTTTCATTTGGCCCCCAAGGTATCATTATGGCCCAAAGTAGATCCCATTCCTCCCCCAAAGACAGCATCCCTAGAAGTTACCCTTTGCCCCTGTAACCAGAATGGTCTTGACCTCCTTACTCAGCACCAGAAAATCTTTCTAATAATGATGACAGATTCAGAAGAAATGTCATCATCTAATTATCACTTGTCCCCATGACTCCCCAGGTTGTACCCCAGATCAGTAACATCTCCCACAGTAATCAAGAGAAGAGGGTCAATGCCTACCATCAGAGAGGGACTGGAAACTTCCAGGTCTAGTTCTCCCTAAAGGTAAAGTACACATAAGGTCAACAGTTCATGTCAGAGCCATTCAGACTTGGTTAAGGATGCAGTGCACACAGAACTTTTTTATGCAATATGAGAACTTAAGGCTTAAAAAAGTTTTTATTCAACTTCAGAAATTTGAGGTGCTGCGAAAAAAAAAGGCACTGAGGAACAGTTTTAAAATTGTGGTTAAAATATACATAACATAAATTTTGCCATTTCTAAGTACACAGTTCAGTGGTACTGAGTACATCCACAATGTACAATCATCACTACTATCCATCTCCAGAAACTTCTCATCATCCCAAATTGAGACTCTGTACCCACTAAACATTACCTCCCATTCCTCCTCACTCTCATCCCCTGGTAACCACTATTCTACTTTCTATCTCTATGAATCTGACTATTCTAGGTATCTCACAGAAATGCAATCATACAGTATATGTCCTTGTATGTCTGGCTTAATTCACTTAGCATAATGTCCTCAAGGTTCATCCATGTTGTAGCATGTATGAGAATTTTGATCCTTTTTAATGCTGCATAATATTCCACTGCATATACATGCCACATTTTGCTTATTCATTCTTCAGTCAGTGGACATTTGGGTTGTTTCCATATTGTGGCTATTCTGAATCATGGTATTATGAACACTGGTGTATAAAAATACCTGTTCAAGTCCCTGCTTTGAACTCTTTTTGGTATATACCTAGAAGTGGCCTGCTGGATCATATGATTGTTCTATGTTGAATTTTTTGAGGAACTACCAAACTGTCTTCCACAGTGGTTGTACCATTTTATATTCCCACCAGCAGTGCACAAGGATTTCCAACAGAAACGCACAGGGGTAGGGAGGAATTTTGACCTAGGCAAATTTCTTCAGTACCTGTCACAGGGTTAATGTCAGTTTTGTTCATCATGTTCTAGAAACCCAGTCCAAGCCCTGTGAATTCCCCTCATTTCTGCCCTGCCTGATCCCCAACGGCCAGCTCCAAAGATTTTTTGTCCCTCAGTAATCTTTTTCTTACAGAGTAAATGAAAATTATAGCCTCAGCGGTTTTTTTTAAAAAAAGAAAAGGACTTCCTGTCCCTTTAACCATCACTCTTTACCTCTAAAAAAGCTGCTCAGGGAGTAGGTAGAAGCAGGTTTGGGTAGTTGTGCATAGGAGGAGAAGCTGTTTCGGTTCTTTAGCTGTTCACGCTCATGGTTTGACCCACTATTACTAGCAGTCTCTTTGATGGACCATGAGATACCTGCAAGATAATAAGATCTAGATCAGTAATTCTCATCCAAAATAATGCCTTGGCATCCAGCATTCCAATAAACTCTAAAAGCTTTTCATTAGAGGCTCTGGTCTCTTGTCAACATGAACTTAAAAAATTGGGGCAGGGAGAAAGGACAGAATCAAATAGACCAATCAACAGAAAAAAGGGGCAAAGGAACTGAATAAATGGATCACAGAAAAGGAAATACAAGTGGCTATTAAACATGTGAAAAGATGCTCAACCTCACTCTTAATAAGAGAATTACACAAAATAAAAGTACACTGAGATACCACTGGCCCCCTATAAGACTGGCAAAGACCCAGAAGTTTGGTAATACCCTGTGTTGCCAAGGCTGTGGTGGAGAAAGGAATACTCTGACACTGCTGGTGGGAGTGCAAACTGGTGCAACCCCTGTGAAAGGCAACTTGGCAATATCTAACCAACACAGATGCAAATACTCTCTGCCAGTAATTCCACTCTAGGAATTGATCTTTCGGACACTCTTATATGGGCAAAATACAAGGTTATTGACTGCAATATAAACAACAGAAGATTGGAAACAATCTAAAGTTCATCAACAGTGGACTGGTTAAATAAATTATGAGAAATCCATACAACGTATACTATGCTGCTATTTTTGAAAAGGAAGAGGCAGAATGAGAAAGCTCTTTATGTACTGATATGGAAAGATCTTCAAGCTATACTGTCAAGTAAAAGAGCAGGGTATAAAGTATGCTACCACTGGTGTAAAAAAGGGAGTAAAAATATATACTCCTATATGTATTTCCAAATACAAAAAGAATCTTTAGATGAATACACAGAAAGCAAACAACAGCAGTTGTATTTTGGGTGGCCAGGGCCTGAGAACTGAGTAGATGCATGACAGTGGGGAAGGGAAACTTTTCACTGTGTGCCTTAAATACTTTTTACTTTTTAAATCATGTGACAGTATTTCCCAGTTAAAAAAAAAAAACCTTGGGCTTCCCTGGTGGCGCAGTGGTTGAGAATCTGCCTGCTAATGCAGGGGACATGGGTTCGAGCCCTGGTCTGGGAAGATCCCACATGCCCTGGAGCAACTAAGCCCATGCGTCACAACTACTGAGCCTGTGCTGTAGAGCCCGAGAGCCTAGAGCTCCGCAACAAGAAGCCTGAGCATGGCAGTGAGAAGCCCGAGCACCGCCCGCCAGCAGCAACGAAGGCCCGAGGCAGCCTAAATAAATAAATAAATAAATGAAAATTAAAAAAAAAAGTCAGATGGACTCTGCAAAGGTGTTAAGTGGTATTACAGAACAGCTAGGCAGTGAGACTTGGTGGCTAAGTAAATCAGTTCTGCTAGCCAGTTATGAGCATTTCAGTCAGCAGTTCCCAAATATGACTGCATATCAGAAGCATTTACAGTGCTTATTATCAATTGAGACCCCACCCTACACCCCAACCACCCCCATACCCAAGACCTACTGAAGCAGAGTCTCTGGAGTGAAACCTAGAAATCTAATTTTAACAAGCACCCCAAATAAGTCTGAAATAGCCAGCCAAGCATTAGCCCTAGGGTAGCAGGCCTAGATAGCCATATGGAAACTACTGCTGTACTTCCCCAGTATCTTCTCCTGGGTTAAATTTCCAGATGTGTGCTCATCTGAAAATAGTTTAGCCTCATTCCCTTCCCTGACAAGTATTGAGGAGACTTTACTAGTGGTAAGAACCCTGAATAAGTAATCCTTCCTAGGGCCTCTTCTACTTACTTCCCACAGGTTCCCCGCTCCAGCTGACTCTCTCCAGGTCATCGTCATCATCATCATCATCCACGAAGTCTCGAAGGCTATTCACTGCCCGCTTGGATTCCTTTAACTGCAGACAGACATAAGGCAGGGCACTCAGGCAGTCATCACTTCTCACCTCTCCTTCTGACAGCCAAGAAGGCTGAGGAACTGGGTCTTGAAGATGGCCAACATTTTCACCCTCTGCAACTGAAAGCCTAGCCTGCTAGACATTTGCCAAGAAAACAATTTGCTTTTTAGCCAACACTGGAGTCCAGCGACAAAAGGTCAGGAGGAATCAAAACCGCTTTTGAATTCTAATCACACTCCTGGTATTGACTTGCTTTGTAGTGAGGTTATCCATCTCTCCAAAAATGAATCTGCTTCCCCATTTGTAAAATAGACACAATAAAGACAAACTTCCAATCCAGTTCATCCTTCAAAAATAATAAATTGGGCTTCCCTGGTGGCGTAGTGGTTGAGAGTCTGCCTGCCGATGCAGGGGACGCAGGTTCGTGCCCCAGTCCGGGAAGATCCCACATGCCGCGGAGCGGCTAGGCCCGTGAGCCATGGCCGTTGCGCCTGCGCGTCCGGAGCCTGTGCTCCGCAATGGAAGACGCCACAACAGTGAGAGGCCCGCGTACCGCAAAAAAAATAAAAATAAATAAATAATAATAATAATAAATTATACCACATGATAAAAGACAGGGTTCTTGAAAAAAAAAAACTCAAAGAAATCAATCATCTTAAGAATGTAAAGGAAAAAGGGCAGAGAGTTGATTTTTACAATCCCCCTCTTTTCTCAGAGTTCTTTTCCATGAAGATTTTTCTAAAGATCTGACTGAAAACACTTCTGAGCCTCATGGAGACAGGTTACTGAGGATGCAAGGGGAAGGGTACACAGTGGAAGAGGGTGAGACCTTCAGCAACTGTTCATGGAAACCTACCTGTGACAGCTCGTCATCTTCGTCATCAAAGGTGAAAGCCTTGAACTTGGAGCTATTCCAATACTCCTCCTCATCACCCTTTGTCCGATTCATCTGGAGTGAGAGGAAGATAGATATATGCCCCTTTCTGGATTCCCCTCAAAAGAGCTCCAAAAGTTTTAAGTTCCTAGACTACAAACTCCCCACAGTAATCAGGGATGTGTGAAAGTGTCTGGTAAAGCAAATACTGAACACGCCATATAAAATCAGATCCTTGGGTCTCCAATCAAATCATACTTTTGATCCTCTGATTACCCACAAGTAGTCATTCATTCCTAGAGCTGCTACTTTCTTCACGGTACTCTCTCAGGTGCTGTAAGGAATATTTAAAGTGCAAAAAATAGTCCCTCTCTGAAGGACCCTACAATAGAACTCGGGTATTCAGCACAGGTTATGTATAAAGGTAATAGTACAAAGCAGGCAAGTGTTAAAAGAATGCATCACAAACTTTGCTGAATATACAATACCAATCAAAGCAAGAATATAACAGATAATAACTGCATTCATGTACTCAACATATATCTATTGAGTGCCATCTCTGAGGCACTGTTCTAGGCTCTGGGAATACTACAGTGAATAAAACTGACATATCTTGCTCTCATGTGTGCTTGTTAAATGCCTTAAGGCAAGCAAGCAATTAAAGGAAGCTAAATTATCCCCCTTGTATCTTCAAATCATGATTAATTTATTAACAAGTATTGGCCAAAATGTGGGAAATGAGGGCATGGCCAAAAAAGTATATAAAGAATCAGTCAAAACACAAGTCCCTCTCATAACTACTCTAAAATTAGATTTCACCCCGAAAAAAAGTTTTGCCTTAGAATTACAGACTAAACTATCAATGCCAACTGGATTAGAGTGAAAACTGATGTAAGCCAAGAACCAGGTACTGAACCTTCCACAACACCCAAAATAACTCCAAAGGCTACAAAGTGTCAAATTCTAAAATATCAATTTGCTTTTTCTTTCATCTCAGTAGCACCTTTCTCAATAGAAGGTTAAGAAACACTCATCATGGCAGCCCCATTGAGGCTCCCAATGGCCCTTAACATACTCTGCTCTCACTGTGTTTTCAGGGGATCCAGGGATGGCAAAGGTAGGAAGAGAACTTTTTACTATCTGGTTCTTTCCCATTGCGGACATCACTAATTGATTTCTACTGAACCCAAATATGGCTTAAAAATCTTTTTGTATATTTAATCCAGGGAGTCAAAACCAAATAAAAAAGCTAGCAGAAACAATAAAATCATCCCTTATATTGGAACAAGCATAGGCTTTGTCGTCAGGCAGACTTGAATTCAAATGTCGCTTCTCCAATTCTGAGCAAACTGGGTAAATATTGTTATTTACTTCTAAGCCTTGGAGAAAGTGATATCCTACCTCACAGGGTTGCAGTGAAGAATAGGAGTCAAGAAACAGCTAACAAACTGCCTAGCATAAAGTAAATACTAAATGTTAGTTGTTTTTAGTATAGGATATCTTCTGCCATCTTTCTATCTCAGCCATCTGCAAAATTTGGGCATAACAATAGAAACCTACCTTTTAAGACTGGTGTGAGGCTTAAACCAGTTAAAACAATACATGTAAAGCACATATGCTGACAGAAAATTAATGTTCAGTATTAATTTTTATTATTAATAAATCGCTGTCTTGGAAAAAGCTAGAAGAATATTTCAAAGCATTCCTGAAGCTTAAAAAAATTTTGATACAAAAATTCTGAGTAGCCATCACAAACACTGAAGGTGTGCATACAGCAGGTGAATGCCTCTGATACAGATGCCGGTTTATAAAGCACTTTGTCATCCTCAGAACAACCCTGTAACGCAGGCCTGGCAGATCCCATTTCACTGATGAGGGTAATGAGACAAAAAAGGATTAATTATCGAAGTATTAAGCTAAAGCTAGCTGCTCCTAGCTGATCCAGGTTTTCTGTCTCCAGGGTCATTTCCACTCTGATTTGCATGGTCCTTTTATCACTCTAGGGAAAACGAGGGCAGGTCATTACTACAGTAAATAAATGTAAATATCTACGGATGGGCATAGAATGTGTCTGACAAACCCAAAAATCCACCAGAGGATTTCCGGAATCTTTTTTAACCATGTAACAGCAGTGGACATCTGACACTCATCTGTATTTCTAGCGCTAAGTCAGAACACAGATTTACTTAGCAAGTAAAAAGATAATGATTTAATGGTTCTAGAATTTATAAAGCAACCAGGTACAATTTTAAGCGGAACTGAGAAAACTGCTTCAACATGATTTAAAATATTTCAAAGGCTTGTCCTTGTCGCTTGTTTACTGAGATCCCACCATATAGGGTAGTAGACCCGAGGGGAGAACAGGAACATGACAAAGAAAGGAAAACGATTCAACCAAAAATATCTATAACCAACACGCTCCCGGCCTTAGGACACGCCAGAAACCAGCTACTAAGAAGTTACATTCGGATTCATTTATCATTTTTAGAGCCAGGCTACGAACTGAGACGAGGAAATGTGGGTTAAACTAGTAAGACTCTACGGGCGAACGTCCAGGAAACACGGATCAACCGCAGTGGCCAGAGCCCAGAACCCTGGTACAGTAAATGCTCGTTCAAAATCCGTTGTCTGGCCTCACTCGCGGCCCCAACCCCGAGTGGACAGCGGCTGCCTGCCCACGGGTCGCCGGGACTGGAGTAACAGAGTCAGGCCTGGGGGCCTAGGGACGCCTCAGAGAACAGGGTGAAAGGATATGGATGCGGAGAGGCTTGACTTGGCCAGATATGTGGCCCAAGGGCTTTGGGACACCCTCACCTCTTCCACACCGAGCCCTCCCTCTCAGGTCAGCGTCAGAGTCCTCAACCGTTGGACCGGCCTTTCTAGACAGGCTATGCGGCATAGAAAAGAGGCGGAAAGGGATAGTTCCGGAGAGAGGCGGTCGGCTGTGGGGATGAAGACTGTGGGGTCAAAAAAACGGCCGCAGGGCATGCTAGAAGTTGTAGTTCCTTCCGCCTCTGTCATCGGGCGCTGCCTTGACGGGCCACAGGGGCCTGTTGACTACAACTCCCAGAATCCGCAGCGTACCGTGCTTAAGTCCTTTCCTCTACATTTTCCGCGGTTATCCTGCGGGTCAGTCAACAAGACTACAACTCCCATGAGGCTTAGCATGGCCGATTAAGGGTTTAGGGAAACAATGAGAAGTGTCCTTTGTGTCTCCACGGGTGAGGAATGACCGTGTGAGCGGTAGCATTTCGTGTCTTTTGGGCGATAACCCGAAGGAGTTTGAAGGATCCCTAGAACAGACAGAAGTTAAGGTCCGGCGAGGCGGAACGGAAGCACCTGGTGGGAGGGAGGAGGAGCCGGAAGTTGAGGCGGGGAGGGGGCGGGGGCGGGGAGGTGGAGGGAAAAGCAAGCCAGGAGGTTCTGCGGCCGCTTCTAGTAGTTTCCAGGCGCTGCCGGGCGGCTGGGTCCGCGCGGTCCTGAGGCTGTGGCTGTGGCTGCTCGGGAGCTGGTGGCGGCGCGACCGGAGAGCCGATGGCCAAGTGGGGTGAGGGCGACCCACGCTGGATCGTGGAGGAGCGGGCGGACGCCACCAACGTCAACAACTGGCACTGGTGAGGGCCAGCGGGCCAGGCCGCGGGAGCGCTCCGGCCGGGCCAGGGTTGCAGGGTTCCTGGTACCTCGGCCGGGACAAAGCTGGGGCCGAGGCAGCCTTTCCTGCCCGGAGATGGGTGTGGGTCCTTCCTGTTAACAGGGGTCCGTAGTCCCAGGTCCTTCCACCCTCCGGCCTCCGTTTCATTGGCGGGGGAGGCGGGGGGACGACATGGAGGGCTGCGCCCCAGGCGAGGGGTTTCAGATATGAGAACAGAACCCCTTGGCTGCTGCATTCAGCCTGAGCGGGGAGATGCTTCCCACTCGTGGCCGCAGGAGTCAGTGAGACCCAAACCGCCGTGGATTGTGTTGGGAGACTGCAGTGTTAGTCTCGGGAGGGTTGGAATTCCTATTTTCCGGCTTACGGGTGGAATTAAAAGTCAGCCATAGGGGACTGCTGCCTCACTCCAGAAGGCTAAGGTTTAGAACGTGTTCTGCCGGTGTCCAGAGCCCAGTGATCCTGAAGGCGCCGTGGCCTGTCACCCGGAACTATTAAGTTAGTTGTATTGTAGCTCCAGGGACTGCCCCTGGTTGCCGGGCAATCATGGTTTATAACCCAACCACTCTTAAAAGTCTGCTGTCCTTCATGAAATCCTCTACAAGTAATGTCTTATCTTTTGAGTCCAGTGAACTTTGTTCATACTGTCTTTACTGTATTTTTACTTTGTTGCAGCTCTTTTTACTGTTGTTTTCTCTACTAGTTAGAAAATGGGGAGGTAGATAGTTTTTCTTCTCTATATCTCAGCCTGCCTCCTTTCCTCTTAACACAGTGTTTGACTTAATTTTTGTTTGTTTTGAAGTGCTGGACTTACATTGTTTTCATGGCCATTTAGAGGGCATAGAATGTGTAGAGCCTTTATAGCATAGCCTGAATTTGACAGGTCAAAACACTGTGCTAATGAGATCAAGATTATTGGTTTATTCGTTACTGGACCTTTTAGCTCAATACTGCATTCTGTTGGCCCCGTTGTGTGCTCCTGACTTCAGCAAGATGTGCACAGTTTTCCACTTGGTCAGACGGGGGCGCCACGTTAAAGCGTCTAATGCTGACCCCAGCACCATCATGCTGAGAAAGGAAAGCAGAATTTTCCATTTAGTTTGAAACCACTCTATTACAGCAGTTGTCCTTATTGACATATGGGACTCCTGGTCTTCCTTTTAGGAGTCCCATACTGTCAATAAGGAGTAACACGTTTGTGGACATGCTGGAGTGGGGCTGAGGGTTTTGTGTTCTTTTCCAGCCTCCTTTAGCCTTGGATGCTCTTGCATAAAGCGAGCAGTTGTATCCTTCATTTGGCTGCTGGTCCATAGCTTTGTTTCTGTTTTGCAGGACAGAGAGAGATGCTTCGAATTGGTCCACAGATAAGCTGAAAACACTGTTCCTGGCAGTGCGTGTGCAAAATGAGGAAGGCAAGTGCGAGGTGACAGAAGTGAATAAGCTTGATGGAGAGGCATCTATTAACAATCGCAAAGGCAAACTTATCTTCTTTTATGAGTGGAGCATCAAACTAAACTGGACAGGTAAGTCTATGCTTGGCTTTCAGGACAGAGGTTAACCGCGTTTTGATTGACCTGTTCAGGAGCCGGGGAGAACAGTTTTTGAGAGGTTATGAACTTTTTTCAAGGGAGATAATGCTGTTTTGGAGTCCTATTGAAAACAGTATTGGATGCTGAAATTCTTCTGCCACTGTGGGACACTATTAATGGGTTTCCTCTCTCAGAGTCTCACAAGTCCCCAGTGATGAAGCAGCTGAGCTGCTGAATCTTTGGACCTGGTCTGTGTTGGGACATACAATGTGACATTTCTCAGACTAGCTATTTCTGCCTCTTGGATGATTTTAAAGTGGGGAGGGGGAGTTTTTTGGTTTTCTTTCTTTTTTAAAATTTTTTTTAACTCTCTCCAGTGTGACCCTAACAGTTCAGAGTGCTGTGGTAATGAAGCTTGCATGTGATTATAACTTGGGTCAGTTTTATTCTCTAGCTTAATGTCCCTTTTGTGAAGATATTAACATAGAATTGGGCCCATGGTTAGATGGTCCTGACTGTTGGGAGGCTGAATTTTAAAAGACAGTAAAGTTAAAAGGGTACATGTATGGGGCAAAGCATGAAATAAATTTTTGTTTCAATAAACATTTCTCAAGTGAATGCTAATAAAGAGGGGAAATGTATTTATCGTCTTTTTTTGTTTTTTAAACTACTAAAGCACAGCAGTCTGGAAGGAACCTTAGGTATCATCTTGCCCAGTCTCCTTTTTATAGATTGAGAAACTGAGGCCTAGAGAAGTAAAGATAAATAAGTGTTGTGTGAGTTAACTTTGAAATACAGTTAGTTCTGCTATAACGTGACACATATGTTTCTAAAAATCACCATACTATGCAGAGTCTCTCAACAAAAACCACAGGGCTTGTAGGGAAGATGGGGTTAGGGACGTGACACTATACTCAAAAGTTTTATCAGTGATTTTCTTTAAATTTAGGAATGTAAAAATTGATGGCACAGTTTACACATGTTAAATCATAAGAAATACATAAATAACATGATAAATATGATGCTTTACCTTGACAAAGACCTGAAGTTTGCTTGTGAAAGTGGGCGTCAGAAGCCTTGGGGCATGTGGGTTTTTGTGAGGTGGTGGAAGGGGAGTCACCTGAAAAGAGAAGGAGCGTTATAACACCATTGGTGGATGGCGTGGCTCCTAACACACTGTGAACTGAAGTCACTGGCAGACAGATGTTTGAGATGTGTATTTCGCGTATTCCTATACAGCTCCATTCAGCTGGGTTTGGGTTTCTTTGGGTTCACCTAGTGTTTCTCAAGGATGAAATCACATATAAGCAAACATGAAATTCATGTTATGACCAAATCGTCCCTTAATATATCAATAGTATTGGAACAAATTTGTATTTTCCAGACAAGCGTTCTAGCAGAGCTGTCTGTATTGACTATGAACCAAGTCCTCCTTAGCAGAGTTCATGCTGGTGCCAAATTCACATGATTCTTGGTCCCACACTGTAATAGCACAGCCTCAAGAAATCTGATGGGGAAGGACATTTCAGGGTGGGGGGCAGTGGCTGCATCCGGCATGGCATTCTCTCAGAATAAAGAAGGTCAGTTCAGTTGTCCAAAAGAAGCGTAAGCAGAATAGTAGTTAGCACTCCAGAGCAGAAGAGGAGGAGAGAAGAGAAGGAGGCTGATAACATTGCATTACTTTTGACAGGTACCTCTAAGTCTGGGGTGCAGTACAAGGGCCATGTGGAGATCCCCAATTTGTCTGATGAAAATAGCGTGGATGAAGTGGAGGTTTGTGCTTTCTGTTTCCTCATCTGTCTGAGTCTTCCACATCCTCTTATTCTCAGATGAGAAAAATGACCTGTCATTCAACATGACAGGCCAGGCTTGGCCCCAGCATTCAGAACCCCAGTCTGCAGATGATTCTCTGGGTCTTTGGTGCCATCGGGAGCTCCCAGAGCAGCTTGTGCTTATTTAATTACTTTGCTTTAGTGAGTAGTGTGGGTTCTAACATTAGCCACCTTTGTCTTGGCAGAGAGACCTCGAGAAGCAGCACTCATGGGGATTGTACAAAAACCTCAACCCTCATTTCCTTTGGAAATGTTAGCAGTTATCTGATTGCTCAGCACTGACATTCCACAATGTGGGTGCCTCTCAAGTTATTTACCACCTACTTCTGGTCTTTCACTCAGATTAGTGTGAGCCTTGCCAAGGATGAGCCTGACACAAATCTCGTGGGCTTAATGAAGGAAGAAGGGGTGAAACTTCTAAGAGAAGCAATGGGAATTTACATCAGCACCCTCAAAACAGGTATCCCTTGAGTACTTGCGAGTGCCTTGAGAAGATAGTTTTCCACCAGTCAGATGCTAATTAAGGGGCTTGACAGGTCTTTCTTTGGCAAATGGATAAAAATTTGGGGGGAGGAGGCTTATTTCATCTAAAAATCAGTCTATAAACCTTAAGTAAGGGAAAGATCTAGAGATATGTTGTCTAATGTGTCGGCTGTTGAGCACTTGAAAGGTGGCTAGTCCAAATTGAGATGTGCTGCGAGTACAAAAAACGCTATGGATTTTGAAGACTTAGTATTTAAAAGAAAAGTAAAATGTCTCAATAATTTTTTGATACTGATAACATATTGAAATGGTAGTTAGGATATATTAGGTTAAGTGTATCGTTAAAATTAATTTCACCTGTTTGTTGTAACGCTTTAGTGTGGCTACTAGAAAATTTAATATTACATTTGAGGTTGAGATTGTATTTCTGTTAGACTTGCTGATCTAAAGAGTTGGCAGCCCCAGACTCACCACGTGAGCATAGTGTCCTGCACCATTTTTGATGCACATTCTCCAGGGACATTCAGAGGGTTATGTGAATAGTAGTCAGCTCAGCTGTCCCCTAGAATTCTAGTTCTGCCAGTGTGTTCTGATCTTGGCGTCGGAGTACAGATGATCATCAGAGGGAACCGGTATAGAGGTGGAAACCTTTTTTGGTGGGAACCAGTGCTCTGATGCCATAACTGGTTGCGGCTGTCCTACAGAGGCAAGGCAGAGTGGAGAAAGGGGACTAAATTGCAGCTGTGGGGATCTTGGCACACTCTTGAAGTCTTTGGAAGTGCCACTGCGCTCATTGGCTGCCATCCACAGTAGACCTCACGTATGCTTAACAAGTCGTGATGCTTCTAATTGAGTCGGGTTTAAAATAATCCCAGTGAACATACTGTGTTCTGTAGCATACACTCAGATACCTGTCTGGCATAGATCAAAGTTAAAGACGCTAAAGTGGATTACTCTTCCCTCCCTTGTCGTGACCTCCATCTGAGTTAAGATGGCCATGTTTGTCAAACTACAATGAAACCCTGAGTCTCAGCTACTAAGAAATAACTTCCAAGAGCTGGGATTTTATCTTTTCAGAGTTCACGCAGGGTATGATCTTGCCTACAATGAATGGAGAGTCAGTAGACCCAGCCGGGCAGCCAGCACTGAAAACTGAGGAGCACAAGGTAACCGGTGTCCCCATGTGCTGGGGCGGGAGGCTGTCTGGAAAGGGAGTTAAGGCACTGCCTCCTTCATAAGTCTCTATATCAGCTCTTTCTCTCCCACCCTAACCTCTGACCCAGAGCTGGTGCTTTGTAGAGAGTCCACAGAGTGTAGTTGTCTGTCTCCCCATCTTTAACCTGGTGTTTATTCATTTATAACAGACCCCTTAGAGCAAATGGAAGCCATCAGGGACTTCAGAGTCCGACTGTTGCGTTTAACCCCAGTGAGGAGGTTATGAACGCAGGGTGGTCTTCACCTATATGCATCTTAAGTATTATGTCTACATTTCATACTTTGATACTAAAGGTGTCATCAAGGTATCAGGGGTTACTTAGATCACTAACTTCACCTAACAGGAGACTGATCGATTTCGCTGCATTTGCAGGGTGAGCAAATATTTTTTCTGGAGATGGAACTTGTGTGGTTTGGGTTCAGCACTTGGTTTTCAGCCCTGTTGCCCTCTTGTCAGCACACTGAAGGATATTCTGGGGGTGCTGCTTCCAGCTATTTAAGCATAGAAATTCTGCTTGAGAATCACGTGGGGCTCTTCAGAAGTACCTTATGATTTGGTGTGCCCTTCAGCAATGGGCTTTTAAATGAGTGTCACTCTTCTTTCACCTAGAGTGGCATTGAGGATTTTCTGGGAAAGTTCTCCTTCTGACTGAAGTGCCCATGCACATAAATTTCCTCTAACTCTCTGGAATAATTAGCCTTGGAGGTGAAAAAGTTTGTGAGAATGAATAGCAGGGCTATCCCTGAAGACCTGTTAATTGAGGTTTCACCATTACTCTAAACTGACAATTTCACTGCCACTTCCACAGGCTAAGTCTGCTCCTTCAAAAACCCAGGCAAGACCTGTTGGTGTCAAAATCCCCACTTGTAAGATCACCCTTAGAGAAACCTTCCTGACATCACCAGAGGAGCTCTATAGAGTTTTTACCACTCAGGAGGTAAGTATAGTCTTGTCCTTCCAGCTCCTGGCATCTGCTGTCCCGAGTGACTGGAGTTGTGGGCACATCCCCGCATTGTGCGGAGGAAGTGCTGAGTGGAACCGTGAAGCTTTCCTTGTACACTCAGAGGCAAAGGGAAAACTCTTTTGTTCAACCCACTCATCAAAGTGGATTCGTCTTCTTTTTTCCCTTTTATGCTAGTTTTGGGTCATGTAAGTGGGAACCACTGGAATCATTCTTGTTAGAAAAGTAAATGGATTCGAAATAATGGCATCCTAGGTTCAGAAAGAGTTACTTGAGTCGAAGCCTGGTCTCTAGTGGAACAGAAAAGAGCCTAAACCTGGTTCTTGGGCAGAGTAGTGTCTTTGGAAGTGAGAGCTGAGGCATACAGGTGTCAGCTGGCATTTCTCCTGGGTCCCACTGAGAGCCATGCATCTTCTTACCTCCTTTTGCTCTGCAGCTTGTTCAGGCCTTTACCCATGCTCCTGCAATGTTAGAAGCAGACAAAGGTGGCAAGTTTCACCTGGTAGATGGCAATGTCTCTGGAGAATTCACTGATCTGGTGAGTACGTGCTTGCCAGGATATAGCTTTTGTCTGGTCAGAAGAATAACATTTCCTCCTTTTCTTTTTCAGCTCTGTAGATAAAATTTAAGGCTGTAATCTCTTTGGTTAGTAAAACCTCATTTTGTTTTTCAAAAGAATGCTACAATTGAATTCTCTTGCTTTCATATAAATTTTTCTTTAGTGGGGTAAAATTGCTTCTTCCTGGAAAAATCAAACATGGAAGAGAGGTTAGATACATTGGTGGCTTACGGCTTTCCGTTTGTGGCACTGAGATTTCACGTGGGCACAGGTGACTGGACCCAACTTAGGAGTAAGAGGAGAGGCTGTGGCTGATGTCAGTGCAGGAGCTACCAACTCTGGTCCACTTTGTCCTCATCAGTAGTACAGCTGCAGATGGTGGGCTCCGTATGAAAGGCAGATGGGTGATACTTGCTAGGATTGGATACGTTGCAGTCTATAGTATAGGCTGACCTCTTTGATTATTTTAGATCCCTGAGAAACATATTGTGATGAAGTGGAGGTTTAAATCTTGGCCAGAAGGTAAGTAAGCATATGTATTTATTGCCATTGCCCCCAGAACTTTTTCTTTTCCCCTTAGCCTCAGACCCACATGGAAACCCTGGATCTGAAACCTCCTTCCCCTTTGCCTTTCCCCAGGGCACTTTGCCACCATCACCTTGACCTTCATTGACAAGAATGGAGAGACTGAGCTGTGTATGGAAGGCCGAGGCATCCCTGCCCCTGAGGAGGAGAGGACACGGCAGGGCTGGCAGCGGTACTACTTTGAGGGCATCAAACAGACCTTTGGCTACGGCGCACGCTTATTTTAGGAATAGCAGCAGAGGGTACAGCCCGCCGAACACTTCAGTCCAGCCCTCTCCTGACTGGGGCTTGTGACTTACAGGATTGCACCATCCCAACCACTAACTTGGGGCCGGGGCCCCTTCCCTTCATGTATACCTTGGGTTTGTGCATGTTTTCTGCTGGGTGGGAACAGAGGGTGATTTCTCTTTTATGTGTACATACGCTAAATAAACGTAATTTAAAAATCGTGCATGTCTGGAACCTGTGTTGACGGGGTGGCTGGTATTAAGAGTTCCCTTGAAGGTTTTGAACAAAAAAAACCAACGGAGGGGTTTTATCTCCGTTCTGCATAAGTGTATGTAATTAAGAGGCCTGAAAAGAGCCTACTTCTCACCAGCAGGCATTCCTGAGCTCATGTCCTTTCATACTGCAGACTAGCAAAACGGGTCTCTTCCCCTCACTGAGGGAAATGTGGGGTGGAGTTTCCCTGGGGTGAACGGTACCAAGAAACTTTATCGCTGGTCCAGGTGGCATCCTGGGCTTCCCACTCTGCATGGCCTCTTATCGTCTTCCAAGAAGAGGTGATCAACCAGGTGCTGGTTTGAGGCGTAGAAAGAGATTCCCCACCCTGTGACCAAGGGGAACTGTGGGCTTTGGGTTTCTGCTCACTGAGCTTCTGTTTATTGAGCGGTTACTATGTACCAGACACTGTACTAAGCAGTTCCCTTACAGTAGCTTATTTAGCCCCCATAATTTAGCCCCTATGAAACAGATACTAGCATTATTTCTGTTTTACAAGAACCTAGTCCTTGGATTTCTTAACGCATATCCCAGACCCTACAACAGATAATTTAGCAGAGTTGGAATTTGGAACAAGGACCATAACGGCAGAGCCAGTGCTCAAGTCCAAACCACTGTCTACTGCCTCGTCACGTTCATCCCTGAAAAGAAGCAGCTGCATTTCTAGCATGTTAGGCATCCTTCCTGGAATAGGAAATTCCAGGCCTGTTGTTACTCCCAGAAAGAGGAAGAAACGAATATATTTTTAAATACCTGGTTCCATTAAGCAAGTTTACTGAGCACTGACGAAGGGGTTCCAGTGGGGTCCAGATTGCCACGTTGCAGGAAGAGGTAAACTGTACCTTCACAGGGAGGGTCATTTTCCTCGACAAGCCCTGCCCTGGTGACCTCAGTGTGAGTCAGCACCCTCTAATCCAGACACTACCTCCTGCAGTTAGAGCTATTTCCTTCATCTGTCCTTGCCTGTTTTATTAGGTGGCAGTGAGGTCTGCAGGCTAATCCAACCAACATGACTTGGCCAAAATGTAATTAAAGTAGGAAATCAGTACTGATCCGGCTAATTTAGACCCCCAATATCCTCCTTCGGCTTGAATTAATCAACAAGTGCTGGGCTGAACTAATTTGCATCTAGTTCAGCATTATATCTGCTTCCTGGGGCTTCGAACAGATACTTTTTGATAAACTACCTGTGCTCTAGCTTGAATCAAATCAAGGACCCCTTGGGACTTCCCTGGCAGTCCAGTGGTTAAGACTCCGTGCTCCCAATGCAGGAGACATGGGTTCTATCCCTGGTCAGGGAACTAAGATCCGGCGTGCTGCACGGCGTGGCCAAAATCAACAAAAACAGCAAATCAAGGACCCCTCTTAACACAGAGACCAGTGACAAAAAAGGACCCCTTTCACACCTGGCGGGAGAGTTACCAATTCCAGAATACCTAGGAAAAATCTGAAGTGAAGTTTACAAGTGTCTTAGTAATAACCAAAGCACCAGGCAAAGTTCCTGTTATATGACAGCTCGGTAACATTCATATCCCCAGGACTGATGGCTGTTCCAATTTTCACCACTTCCATTTCACCGATAACATTTTGGTTAGCCATCGGAGCCTAAAAAGCAGAATGACAGAGCTAAAAACAGAACTTTGGACTTGGGTTTGAATTGTAAATGTGTCACTTCCTAACAAATTGGGCAAATTTCCTCATCTGTAAAATGGGTAGTATAATAGGTACCTATAAGAGCATTAGAGATGGATGTAGGAGCTCTGGCCCCCGGTGGCATGTTACCTGCTGACTTCTGGGCTCCCAAGCCCACACATTTTCCCTTGAGCAGGAATTGATCTTCTGAAAATCTGGTTAATTGGCCAAATTGCAAATCCTAGGCCAAGGGTTCTCCTCAACTAAGAACCTCCTGAGGGGAACCTGTTAAATGCAGGAAAGTGGGCTCCACCCCTAGATACTCTTAGTGGGTGTGAGGTGTGGCCTGTGAGCTTACATTTTAATATCCCAGGTGATATTGATACCAGGGGTGATTTTGAGAAGCACTTCAACAGGTTAAGAAAATCTAATTGTAATAGAGGAGCCAAAGAAGCACATCTGGGTCCCTTTTGTGAATGAGACAAAGGATCTGAAACATCCTGTCTTCCAAGAGACGAGGGAGGCCAGCAGGATCTGGCAGGTTTGTACTGTTGGTTGTTTTAAACCCTAGTAAGAATTCAATGTGACCAGTCTTTTTTTTTTTTTTAAATTTATTTTTGGCTGCGTTGGGTCTTCATTGCTGCGTGCCGGCTTTCTCTAGTTGCGACGAGTAGGGGCTACTCTTCGTTGCGGTGTGTGGGCTTCTCATTGCGGTGCCTTGTTGCAGAGCACAGGCTCCAGGTGCACAGGCTTCAGTAGTTGTGGCACACGGGCTCAGTAGTTGTGGCTTGTGGGCTCTAGAGTGCAGGCTCAGTAGTTGTGGCACACGGGCTTAGCTGCTCCATGGCATGTGGGATCTTCCCGGACCAGGGCTTGAACCCATGTCCCCTGCATTGGCAGGCGGATTCTTAACCACTGCAGCACCGGGGAAGCTCTCAACGTGACTAGTCTTGCCTAGCCTAGAACCTTTTACGAGGTAACCCAGAGGAGGAAAAATGGGGCAAAAACAAACATCCAGGTGGCTGGAGCAGCTAAGTTAGAAACAGCTGTGGTGTTCGTGCTGGATGCGTAGCCACGGATGGCTCCTGGTGTCCGGGATGGGAAGAACAGCCAGGTGAGCCAGGACGGCCTACACTGGACCAGAGCGGGGGAGGGTCCTCTCTGATTTCATGGGCCTCTCCTGGCTCTGACACCAGCGGCTCCTGAAATCCTCCCTTTAACAGGGTCAGTGACCCCTCTGTGATTCTTTCTGCTCACACACAGGTGTTCCCTAAGCCGGCAGCCACCTGCACAGCATCTCTTTCTCCTTTGTACAGTTTGAATAAACACCATTTTATAGCTGATCAACGCCCCAGCCCCTTCAAGGCTCCTTTTCAGCCCCCTTTTCTTTAGTTTCTCTCACCTGTGGCCTGACGTGGTAGCAATTTAGCATGTCACTTGGATTAAAAATGGGGCTGGTTAAGTTCAGTCTGGGTAATAGACAAAGCATTAGGTATAGATTAAATTTAGACAGTGTGTTTAAGTGTCAAGGTAAATTATATTAGGAAGGAGGGGAATTAGTCTGTGAAAACAGACTCTGGGATATCTCTATCTTGTTATTTATTTTTTTTAAGTTTCAGCTAAAACATAATTGAAACATTCCTGTGCTAATCGTATTGAACTCCCCAGACAAGAGACAGGGAAGGGAACTTGGCTCCCACCTAGTGACCCGAGATCCTGGCCTCTCTGACCCTGTGATATTCTAGTTGCACCAGAGTGCTGTTAGACGGTGATCCCGGACCAAACTAATAAACCTCCCTCTAGGTGTGATGTAATTGGAAATATCTGGCTTTCTGAGTTTCTCCAGGTAGTGGCTCTGAACACACCTTGTCTCATTCTGCTTCCTGATGTGACTTCCCCAAATGCCAGAAGTGACAGTGGAGTGTGTGGTAAGGGTACCAACTAAGGTAGGGGTCTCTCATAGGTGTAATTCTTGGGACAACTCTGCATTGGATCCCCTTGCAGCAAGTTGCTTGGGGAAGTG
Source organism: Delphinus delphis (assembly GCF_949987515.2). Lineage (NCBI taxonomy): Eukaryota > Metazoa > Chordata > Mammalia > Artiodactyla > Delphinidae > Delphinus > Delphinus delphis. The sequence goes on along the minus strand of NC_082684.1, from coordinate 25,887,595 downwards.
GGGTCACTTCCTCTGGCGTAAATGCAATTGATCTATCTGACCAAAGGACTTGGAGTGAATGTGCCCCTAAGGTCCTGCTAGCTCTTCCCTGCCTCCTAGGTAACCCTTTACGAGTTTGAGTAAAGATAACCAAGTAAAGATTACCTAACTGATGTTTAGTCTAAACTAAACTCTGCACCCCGGAGCTCTGCCTGCCCAGCAGGGTTAGGTAATCACAAACGCAGTCCAGGGGAGCTTAGCTTGGACTGTAAGCAAGGGCTCCCTACACCCCTCTGCTCTGCTGGGGCTCCAAATTCTTCATCAGACAGAATTTGAAAATAAAGTGCTTTATTGCTGAGGTTCCCAGAGAGTTTCAGGGCAGCTGCCTAGGGGCTAGGACTGAAGTCCCTACTTTTGGAGGCTTTCATGAACAGAGACAGTTGGGATATCAGCATTTCAACCCCGCAGAAGGCAAGAAGGTGTGGTTGCAGAGGAAAGGGGGAGATGAGGGCTGAGGGGAGGCAGGGAAGAGGCACGAGGTGTGCTGGGAGAGCTGATCATGGGCATCTCTTCCCAACTCTGAGCTCAGCGTGTTCAGCGACATCACCTTGGGAGCCTGAAGTGGGCCAGAGTGGGAACGTTTACACCACAGAAATTGCCCAAATGCTACAAATTGGGGCTGTCCCCCTGCCACCCCCCCGGGAGAGCTGATTTACCAGCTCACCCTGCACATGACTCATCCTTCTGGGCTGGTTCTGAACCCACCCCAAGCCTGGCCACTGTGCTCATTCAGGGCGCTGTGATCTCCCAGCCCCACACATTCCTACAACTGGACAGAACAGAGGTGAGCTGGACAAAGAAAGGGACCAGCATTCACTGATCCGTTCTGCACCTGGATCCTGCCTTGTCTTGGCTGCCACGGCCTGTCTATCCACTTACGGTCCCACTGATGGCCTTCAGCCCTAGACTGAAGTGGTGTCCAATGAAAGGCCGCTCGGGGCTGAGGGGGTGGGCAAGTGGGCCACGTGCGACCGCTCAGCGCTAAGGAGGGCTGCTGGCCCAGGGCTGGTTGGCTGCTGGCCCGCGGGCCGGGATGACGAGACTGGCCCTCACGGCTGGGGCTCTAAGTGACTCACTGCAGGTCCCGGGAATCAGGGTGTGTGGAGAGCCGGGCACACACCTGAGCACAGAGGGAGAGGGAGGACAATGGGTGTCCAGGCTGCGACAGCGCCTCCCAGCGGGCAAGAGGTAAGGCCGCCACAGCTACGCATCTCGGGGCAGCCCCGGGGGCCTTGGGAGCTGAGCTCCCTCCTTTCACCCTGGGCCTTATACACTCTTCAACCTTTTCCCCAACCCCACACCAACACCTGGGGTGCTGACCTCCCCGCCTCAGGTTCAAAAGCAGAGGGCTCGAGGCACCAGACTGGCCTCACCAGGTCTGGGCCAGGCAGGGTGAGCGGCCCGTGAGGAAAGTTCTCCAGCACAGCAGCCCTCATTAGAACTCCTTGGCCTCCTGCAACTGCGCCAGGTATTCCTCCTCGGGGGGGTTGTCCGTGCAGGCCCGGCCATTGTTCGGGGGCCGCACGGCGTGGTAGCGGCTCCAGTCCCCCTTACACAGGATCCAGGGCAGCGTGTCCACCTTGAAGTGCAGTTCGGGCGAGAAGTCGGTGCTGACGAGGTCGGGCGCGCCGGCGCCCTTGCCTCGGGTCAGCAGCCGGCTGCCCGCGTCGTAGCAGCAGTGCTGGGCAGCCAGCGTGCTGCTCTCCCCGGACAGCAGAGAGCGCAGGCAGAAGCGGGCCGTGGGCTGGTACACGTCCAGGCGCTCCCGTGGGCCGCTGGCGTCCCTCCACCGGAAGCTGCGGCCCTGGTGCTCGTCCTGCAGGCTCACGGCGCTGGACACGGCCTCCAGCGGGTATGCACACGGGCAGCTGGGCAGGTCCCGCAGCACCTGGCTCAGGTACTTGGCTAGGAAGTCACTCTTGCAGTTCAGCCACTTCTCGCAGCTGTCCACATCTGCAGAGGGCAGGGGAGCGTGGGAAGGGGACCGGTCAGCCCCTGGGGTGGGGGGTACTGGTCAAGGGCCAATGCACGGAGGGGGAAGGCCTAGGCCCCAGCTGGTGCAAAGCTGTGCCTTGGTAGGGCCGTAGGGGCAGGAGGGGAAGGACCCACACCAGAGCGGGGGGCAGTCTGACGTGGCCACCGCTGTTAACAGATAAGGGCAACCACACACCACCCAGGCAAGCTGAAGCAACAGGCCGTAGCCGAATGGACATCGGCCAAGGGGCTGGAGGAGGGGCCTACAGCCCCTCTGCGGAGCTAGGCCTTGTCCCTTTAGATGCTGGATGGCGGGAAAGATCCTGGGATCGTGGGGAATGAGCTGGGGTGGGTGGGGGCAGGGACAGCAGTTTTAGCCTCTTGGTCAGAAAATGTTTCACTGTTTTCACCACTGGCCCATTCTTGTTCTTAACTTTGCCTTTCTTAGGCTCACTCTGTCTTTCTGGGCCCCCTGTGACCCCTCTGTCTATGCTGCCCTCCACCCCTCTCCCTACCTTGGAAAATGTGGCCTCTTGGAAAATGTGGCCTCTGACCCTGGCCACCCAGAACAAACTGCTCCTCCCTCTTTGCTGCAGACCCTTGGGCCCACTTGGCAGTGCTGTACCTAAGTTGGTTGTGTGTGTCTTTCCGCCGAAGACCTGAGCCCCTTGAGGGCAGGGACTGGGCTTGGCCTTCTGGGAATCCCCTGCCCCACACAGGGCCGGGTGCACCCTCCCGGCTCAGTGAGCTTCTGTGGCGTTGAGCATAGGACCCATCTGCAAGGGGGCTGTGGGCAGCTGCCTGCCTCCTTGTGGGGTGCAAGAGACACAGATGTGGAGTGTGCTGGGGAAAGCGCGGCCCGCTCCAAGCTGCCGGAAGGGGCAGTCCTGGAGCTCTGGACCCTGACCTGTTTTTGAGGGCAACTGCTCCCCAGACAGAGCCTGCCAGGAGCCTCCAAGAGTGACCAGGGAGTGGAAGCCAGAATGTCCCCAGCCTATCCTACTGCCAGGGAGCATACACCCCACTAGATGGTCTCCAAGCTCTGGGCTCCCCTCAAGACCTTCTTCCCAGCAGGAATGTCAGGCTGGGAAAGGCCAATGGGCCTGGCTAGGGGGTTTGGAAATGTTACGGTCCCCTTGCTGGGGGGGCTAACCTTCCACCTGGAAGATGTACCCTCTGCCTCAGTGGATGGAGGCAAGATTCCTGCCCGCGCGGTGAGGCTCCACCCTCCCGAGAGAGGTTTCCCCCAAACCCCCAGGGGCAGGGCCTAGCCCCCCACTGACCTGGGCTGAGCATGTCCGTAGAATTGTGGGCCAGGGGCCGCCACCCCTCACTGGGGAAGCCCAAGGGGTCCTTGTCCTCAGCGCCTTTGGGAAGAGAGGAGGCCAGGCTGGTGGTGCCGCAGGGCACCTCTGTGCTCCCGATGGGAGCCCAGCCCTCACTAGGCTCTCGGTGCCCGCGGCATCTGGGACAGGCCTGGCACGGGGCAGGACCACCGTGTGTGTGAGCTTCCTGCCTCCCCTCTCCCAAGCCCACCCTATACAATGCTTACACGCCCACATTCCCAGGGGACCAAGTCCAGCGTGTAAGCCACTCCGTCTGCAGGAGCTGCGGCTCATCTCACCAGGACGGGGGGCAGGTCGCAGGCACGGGACTCAGTGGCAGTGCAGGTGTAGCCACAGGGCCGAGTCCTCTGCCGGCTGCCGCTGCCGCAGCTCCCACTGCAGGGAGACCAGGGGCTCCATTCCTCTTGAAGCTGAGTCTGCGTCAAGGCAGGGAGCCAGGGGTGAGGGAGCAGAGCCCACGGGGTGCCTTGCTGCGAATTAGCAGAAGGCACCCCTTCCTTGGGAGGATCCACCCCGGGCCAGGACGCCCCTAGCGGACGGAGCATGGGCTGAATTTCAGCCCCACTAGTCTGCTCATCTGGGTACCCCTGTGCAGTGAACACCCGGGCAAATGCAGGAGGTGTCACAACTCCCAGCCACCCACTCTGTGCCCACACAGCAACGAAGAGGTAAAGCCACCTGGAGGCCACCTGACCACTGCTGAGGGGACCTTGGGCAAGTCCCCCGACATCTCTGAGCTACAGTTTTTGTGCCAGTCAAAACCAAGAGTGACAATACTTCCCTGGCACTGGGGGTATTAAAGAATGTCCCTGCTCCCCACGTCCTGGTCTGAGGGACCCAAAATGCACCATGACAGTACCCACAGGCCTTTGGCTGCATGGGCCTGAGACCCAGGGCTCTCTGTGGAACCCCCAAAGTACTGACACACACACCCAGCTCTCTCCTCGCTTCCCAGGCAGGCCTGAGCAGGCTGGTACCAAGTGTTTAAGGAAAATCAATGGAAGAAAAGCTGAAAGTCATGAAAATTCTGCCTGTTAGCTTACATGACTTTGGTGAAATGGAAAAAGCCTGCTACGACTTAGTCTGAACCAACGATGAGACACCAGGGCTCTGGGGAGAAGTGCTGTAACTGTGTGTGAAACATGTCTGTACCCAGGGAAAATTGAAACTGCAATATGCAAAAATAAAAATGCCTGTCATGGGGCGGGGGACAGGCTTTAGGCGATATTTTCTGAATAGTCTACGTTGTTATGTTGCTTTCTAAAAAAAAAGTAATAGCCAATACTTTATTATGTACTGGCACTTTAAAAGTACTAACTCACGGGCTTCCCTGGTGGCGCAGTGGTTGAGAATCTGCCTGCTAATGCAGGGGACACGGGTTTGAGCCCTGGTCTGGGAGGATCCCACATGCCGCAGAGCAACTAGGCCCGTGAGCCACAACTACTGAGCCTGCGCGTCTGGAGCCTGTGCTCCGCAACAAGAGAGGCCGCCATAGTGAGAGGCCCGCGCACCGTGATGAAGAGTGGCCCCGCTTGGCACAACTAGAGAAAGCCCTCGCACAGAAACGAAGACCCAACACAGCAAAAATAAATAAATTAATTAATAAACTCCTACCCCCAACATCTTAAAAAAAAAAAAAGTACTAACTCACTTACTACCCTCTACACCCAATTCTACGTAGTCAGGGTTGTGCCCATGTCCATTTTAGAGAAGAAGGAACTGAGGCCCAGAGAGGTTAACCTGCCCAAGGTCACTCACTGGTAAGCAGCAGACCCAGGGTTCAAACTCACACAATCTGAAGGTGAGGTCAGTTGTGAGTGGTGGGATTTATAATATTTCTTAATTTGTTGGAAACGGATATGAATATATATATATTATTAACAAATGTCTGTTCTGCTTAGGGGATCTCAGGGCTGTTGTGAGGGTCAAATGTTTGAAAAACAAACAAACAAACTTTGCAAGCTATGGGTAATGCTTGCCTGATGATGGCGTCTGCACAGGCCTAGGCTCCAGGCCTCCCCAGCTGCCCCTGCCCGGGAAGCTCTCACCCCCATTTCCACTCAGGACCCCCAGGGCCGGGGATGTCAAGATGGGGGAGCTCACCAGAGCTATCAGGCTCCTTGAAGGCCCGGTCCCCGGGGGACAGCCAGCCCCGCTCCCAGCCTCCTGCGGCCCCACTGAACCCATGCTCTTGGTCATCGTCGTCTTCCTCGTCGTGGTCCTCTTGGTCCTCACTCTCACGGTACTCTGGAGGGTAGTCCTCCTCTTCCCCTGCGGCTCTGCCCTTGAGACCGGGCCTCCCTTCCTCGCCCTCCAGGTAGCCCCAGAATAGGGGCCAGAAGAGTTCCTTGGCCGGCAGCCAGCTGGGGGCCCCTTGGGACCAGCGATTGCTAGGCTCAGCCAGCAGGTCCATCTCCACCTCAGCCTGGGGGTCCTCCACCACTTCGATGGTCACCTGCAGAGGTACAGACACACCCGGCCAGTGAGGGAGGGCTCAGAGCCAGACTCCAGAGGCAGGGGAGAGGACAAGCCTGGGGGGAGGGGCAGGGGCAGGGAGAGAGGCCCGACCTTTTCTCCAGACCAGCCCATTCTTTTGGTCCACCTTCTTGGTCTCCCCGGGCACAGAGGGTCACAGTGTAAGACCTGGCTGTGCATCAGAATCTGCCGGCGATTCCTGAGCCCCTGACCCCACCCCAGACACGGATTTAACTGGTGTGTGAGGTAGGGCCAGGCGTAGTGGTCCTAACACGTGCCAGGGTGGAGACCCACTCATTTAAGAAAAGCTGGGTTTGAATTCTGGCTCCACCAGCCCACAGGCTGAGCAACTGCTGGGGCCACGGACGGCCCTGAATCTCCATTTCCTCATTCTAGGGCCGGAAAATGAGACCAAATGACAGCAGATCCGCACAACAGCCCTGGGGAGGGCTCTCGCCCACTACATCGTGGACAGGAAAGAAGTAACGTGAAACCATTTATGTGAAAGTGAACTTTAAAAACGTCACTTTGGGCTATTACAAAGCGATAGGAGGTCACAGAACAAAATTTGGGGAAAAGAACAAGCAAAATATAAAGAAGAAAATGGAAATCACCCATATTCCATCTCAGGTAACATTTTGGTGATTAACCTTCCAAGTTTAGATATATAGACACACACACACACACACACACACACACTTTTAAACAACTTTAGAATGTTGTGTGTTCTATATTTTTGTGACCTGTTTTCTCTTTTGGTGAAAGTGTTTTGTAAGCTATAAATGGTACACAAAATGCAGGAATTATTGTCATTAGGGATTCGGGACTGATGGTGGAGTATGTAAACTGGAATTCCATCAACCCCTCTAGTTTTCTTTCCCATAAAGCCCCTCTGGTGGGCAGGCCACCACCCACTGCTCCACAGGCAGGGCGGGGGCTGTCACCTTCTCCGACCTGCACAGGACCCCTGCCCTCCAAGCAATACCGGATGGGACGCCTGACTTCAGAGCTGAGCTCTTCAGTCCAGCTTCTCTCCAGGTGTCCACTGGGCCCACGGCCCCCCCGTAGCTCTCACCTGGATATTGGGGTTTGGGGCACTCAAGTCTGTGTTGGCCAATCCCGGCAGCTTCTGCAGCTCCAGCAGCAAGGGAGAGTCCTCCAGGGTCCCGGGCAAGGAGGTCTTGTCCAGGGTCAGGGCTGCTGGCTCAGTGAGAGCCCAGCGTCTGTGTCGGCGCAGCCCTGCCTGGAGGTGGGCTCTGGAGAGCAGAGGGGGCTCCTCTTCTCTAGGAGAGCTGGGGTCTGGGGAGGCCGAGACCTGAGGGAGAGATGGGAGGGAGGGGTGCCTGAGGTCAGCGCCCATGCGAACCCGGAAAAGGCTGGTGGGGGGCGGGAGCAGGGGGAGATTTGGGAGCCCTGGGAGCAGACCAGGTCACAAACTTGCCTGGAAACCGTGTATCCAAACGTGTCTGCTTTAACACCTCAGAGGGTGGACGGCGTCCACAAAGCGCTCGGGCAAATGATGCCAGCGCGAGGCACGAGAAGGAGGGTTCAAATCAGGTTTCTACACGTGGAAGAGACACAATCCAACCTGCTCATTTCACAGATGAACAAACTGAGGCCCAGAGGGGAAGTGAGATGTGCAAGGCAGTGGCTCCAAAGTGCAGTCTGCAGACACTTGCCTCAGAATCCCCCAGGGCCCTTGTCAGAGAACAGACACCCAGGCCCTCCCACGTCAGGGCAGGAAGGCTCAGGAAGGCCGACAGGGGCGTGGGCAGCAGACCCAGGCCCTTCCCCTCAGCACACTCCCCTGCCACCTGGCCTTCCCAAGCCATCCGTGCGGGGGCTGTACTTCTTGGCATCCCTGACCATAGCAACCTTCCTCCGCCTGCTCACGTGGGGCCCGGCCCCTTTTCCTATTCCAGGCTGCTTGTGTGGCCGTCTGTCTGCCAGTGAATCCCCTCCACCAGCCAGTGCCATGAGGTCCACACTGGGACTGTCCTTGATGCAGCTCAAATAGTAAGTGAAAGCAGTCCTGGCTGTCTCTGACTCTTGCTCTGGCCTTCCCTGCTCAGACGGTGGAGCACTGGGTCGGCACCTACCTCCAGGCTGCAGCCATTGCCCAGGTCTCTACACCAGGGCAGAAAGAGCCCTGTCCAGGGCTGCCTGGTGAGCCTCAGGGGCCAGGAGCCTGTGGACCCTGCCTCACCCAGGCCACAGCCTCACCCAGGCCACAGCCTTCTTTCTGCCTCTACACCAGGGCAGAAAGAGCCCTGTCCAGGGCTGCCTGGTGAGCCTCAGGGGCCAGGAGCCTGTGGACCTCACCTGTGGGCCACAGCCTTGAGCCCACCTCCCGCCTCATACCTCGGACTGTGTGGTACGGCTGAAAAACATGGGTCTGGAGAGTCAGATCAGCTTGGGTTCAAATCGCAGCTCTCCTTCTCACTTGCTCATTCAATTTGATGATTTCCCATCAACAAAATGAGAATAATAATTCCTACCTGGAAGGATTGTCAGAATTTTCTTTATCAAACACTTCCACAGCATCCCCTGTGGCAGGCACTATTCTAAACACTTAAATCACTCGTTTAATCCTCCCAACAACCCTCAGAGGTAAGGGCTAGCTGTCATCTCCATTTTGATCATGAAAACTAAGGCACAGAAAAGGCAAGTAACTTGCCTGAGGTCACACAGACATTTACTGTTAGAAGCAGGATTTGAACCAGCCAGCCAGAGCTCACACTCTTAACCAGCATGCTCCAACACTGCAGGCAGGAGCGCTGAGAGTCTACTTCACAAATCAGGGGCTGAATCAGTCTTGTTTCTCATGTCTCTCCCCTTTGACCCCCTCCTTCTGTGGTCCCCAGAGGCCTGGCTCCAAGGCTCCTGCACTGGGACTTCCCTGGTGGTCCAGCGGTTAAGACTCCACGCTTCCACTGCAGGGAGCACGGGTTCGATCCCTGATCAAGGAACTAAGATCCCGCATGCCATGTGGCGCAGCCAACAAAACAAAACAAAACAAAACAAAAAACAACCAAAATGAACAAGGCTCCTGCACTAAACACCTGGTCCCAGGGCAGCCGTGGGCCCATCTCAACCGGGGCCCAGAGTCTCTCGATGAGTGAAAGTGTTCTGGTCCAGATAGCCGGGACGGATGAGCAGAAGATGGATAGATGAGTAATGGAACAACCCAACCCCTTCTCTGGCCAATCCAGGAGGCCTGGAGCATCCCCAGATGCCACCTTCCTAGCAGTTCCCACCCATCATTCCACGGAAGCCCTAACTGTCCCCGAGACTTTGCCCAGCAGTTCCTCTGTCTGCAGCCTCTGGGCACAGAAACAGGCAGACTTGGGGCAGCAGCAGTTCAGGGTCTGCAGCCTTTCTAGCTGATTTAGATACCCCAGCCTCCTGGGCACAAACACCAGGTTTCATCTGTGGACATTTGGCAATGACATTTGTAGTTGTCACAGCTGGGGCAGGGAAGGGGGTGCTACTGGCATCTAGTGGGTAGAAACCAGAAATCTTAACAATGCATACATAGCACAACATCACAGCAAGGATTATCCAGCCCAGAATGTCAACAGTGCTGCAGTTAAGAGACCCTGCTCTAGAGTCAGGCTGCCTGCGTCTGAATGCCAGTGGTGGCCTGGCTTCTGACCTGTGGGACCCTGGCAGGTGACATAACCTCTGTGAGCGTCCTCATCTGTAAAATGGAAACGGTGATGGGACAGAGCTGGTACTGAGCAGGCATTCAAAGTGTCCGTTTCCACCCCTCCCCACCCTGGTGCCCAATCGGACCAGACGATGAGCAGAGACCACAGAAAGCCCTGGCTCAACATCACAGCCACACGCACCACCCTTCCTCTCTTGGAGCCTCCTGCCCTGTGTGTCAGCCCCTGGGGAACTCCCTGGAGCGGAGGGGGACATCTGATCTTAGTTTGGGTTCCCTGAGAAGCCGACCCTGAGACAAAGATTCAAGGGCAAGTGGTTCCTTTGGAAAGTGATCCCTGGAGACACCAGCAGGGAGTGAGGCAGCAAGTCAGGGAGGGAGGCAGCTAGTGAAGAATGCTCCATGAAGCCAGTGACCACGGTGCACGACTGGAGCGCATCCCACTGGGCGCCTCAGTTACGCCGTCGGTCATCGGCTGAGGGAGGCTGGGTGGGGGAGAGGATGGGCACTCCAGGCGCTTCGGGCTGGCCGTGCACAGCTCAGAGCAGGCCCTAGTGCCAGCAAAAGCCCTCAGGCAACTGGAAGTGAGGCCTGCAGGGATGTGGGCAGAGCACTCAGAGCCCTGACGTGTAAGCACCGTCTGAGCGCATCTTCCGTACCGCGCCTGGACCAGGCCCTTTACATACCTTCTGACACTTACTCCAGCTAGGGTGTAAGCTCCGTGCAGGTAGAAATGTCTGTCTGCTTTGTCACGCTGTATCGCGTGCCTAGCACAGTGCCTGGCACGCTACAGGCGCTCAGTAAATCATTTCTGAGTGATTGAATGAATGCCAGCACTGATGAGGGGTGAGTGTGACTATCTCTGTGTTAACGATGAGGCTGTGGAGGCTCAGAGAGGGTAAGGGGTTTCCATAAGGTCTCACAGGTTACACTATGGGAGCTTAGGCTCAAACTCAGCTCTGCCGGATCTCAACGCCCAGGCATCGGTGCACACGCGCCTGCGCAGACAGTCAGGCCAATTACCCCTCAAGCGCAACCCCCTCTGCATTCAAAAAGCGCTTCGGCTTTCATCTTCTTGTCTGGCCCCGAAGGTGGTGGTAAGGAGCGCAGGCTGGAGGCCACATCAACTTGGATCAAGTTGGGATCAAACCCCAACTTGGACACCTACTGGCTGTATGACCGTGGGCAGGTTACTTAATCTGCCTTAGTTTCTCCTCCTGTAAATTAGGGAAACGGCCGGCCATCCCTGTCTCATAGGGCTGTTGAGTTAGAACGGCGCCTGGCACATGCAGTGAGTGTTACCTAGAGGTGGTGATAGATAGTTCTCAGAGAGAGAGCGGGCAGCACCCCTCTCACCAGCACGGTGTTGGTTCTTTACATCTTATTTGGTTTGAAGACCGCCCCCCTCCACTACTGATGCAGATCTCTGGGCGGTGTATTTCCATGACATTCTGAAGCAACTTCGGAGGCTCCCGCCTGTTTAAGAACACCTGCCCTATCCCACGGGACCACCTCCCACATCTTTTATGCTTAAATGTGGAGTTTCACACGTGTACAAATACACAGCTCCATTCTTTTGGGGATGGTGTCATTACCCAGATAAACACGAGATATATAGATATACACCAAGATATGTCCCCACCATTCATTCTCTCTCTCTCTCTCTCACACACACACACACACACACACACACACACACACACACACACACACACACGGGCCCACGCATATGCTCCCAGGCTTGGCAGGGCAGCCCTGACCCATGTGTTTCCAGTTAACATAAGAGCCCCCCCTACCCACAAACCCTTACTGCATTGCTTGAGCATTGCCTGCTAACCTGCTTCAGCTCCCCTCACAGTCCCCCTACTCTCCCTTCTCCCCTCTGCCTCCTCTCAGGGGTCAGGAACTTGTTCCGGATAATGAAATCCAGTTGCCAGGTGCAGTCCAGCATCTCTCCTCCGCGCAGCCACTGCTGAGGCCCGGGTGCATCCCTACAGAGCCCGGCTGCACACACAGTCACCACGGCTTCCCGGAGGTGCTGGAGCCCCATCATTCAAAGGCGGTTGCTTCTCCAGACAGGCCAGAGGACCACCGGCAGAGGAGTGGGGTTGGATGTCACCCTCCTCACTGGTGTGCGCTGTTCTAACCCAGCCCACCCTGGCCTGGGAGGGAGACCTACCTCAGAGCACACCCTCCAAGCACCAGGGCTGGCTTCATGCTGTGTGACCTGTGCACTTGTACAGCACGCTGCACAGGGTTTACTGCTCTGCTGTTGCCATCTTGAAATGCTTAGAGACCCCACGTTTTCATTCTGCACTGGGCCCCATGAACTACGAAGCCAGTGCTGTCGAGCACCCTGCAGGTAGGACCCAATGAATCCTCACAACCACGAGGTACCAGCATCACCCTCACTTCCTGGAGGAGGCAGCCAAGGATCCGAGAGGTGGAGGAACTTGCTCAGGGTTACACGGGGGGCTGGCAGACCAGGTTTTGAGGCAGATGATCTGGCTAGAGAGCCTGTGCTCTTAATCCTTGTGCTTTGCCAGCTCCGGGCACGGGCAGCACCTTCTGGTTCACTGCCTGCCACTGCGGGGTGCGGAATGTGTCGAATGAACAAAACACTAGGACAGGATGTACTGCTTTTCATATCCATCCTTCCCGTTGATCCTCATAACAACCAAGTGAGGTGAGAAGGGCAGGGACGATTAGGAGACCGAGATCCAGTGAGGCTGGGACTTGCCTGGGACCACTGAGCAGCCCAGCCTCCAGGTCTCAGTTCCTGACCTTCCTTCTCTCCCTCAACCACCTTTCCAGTGGTTCCGACCTCTCAGAGGGAGAAGAATGGTCTGGAGGGAGAACAAAGTTCACAGTCAAGAGGCGGGAAGGTGCCCAGCTGCAGGAGGTGGCGGAGGGCAGGGCCACAGGCTCGCCTCACACAGACCTGGGTTCCAGTTCCCCTTCTGTCAGTTGCTCACTGATTAGGCCAGAAAGACCCCAACCAAAGAAGGCCTATCTTCAGAAAAATACCTGCTTCTCGGTGCCACCCACCTGGCAGATGAGACCTTTCAACCCACCATGCCCCTCCTGCAGTCCAGGCCCTGCTGCCAGGTAACTGGCTGGATGACGCACCAGGACTGAAGTGCCGCCTAAGTACCCCTACCACGTGCATGACGCTGACCCGGGTTTGGGGAGCTCCTTCCTCTGTGTTTAGTCCTTCATCTCAGCCTGCACCCTCACAAAGTACTTCCTCCCATGGCAGCTGAATCCCTGCTGCCGCAGCATGAAATGTGCCCAGCTCTGCCCCGTGGGGGAATCCTTCCTGCGGGACAGTCCTTGAAGCCGAGGAGCTGCCCTCTATCAATTCTTCTCTCTTGCCTAGTTCTAAGCTCCATTACCCTCTTGTGGCTGCAAGTCCCCAGCTCCCCTCCGCCCTGCCCCAGGGTCTTCCCTTGCTGGCCTAGGAGGTGGTGAGTGCCAGGGTTAGGTGCCCAGGGGCTGGAGAATTAAGCAAAGCTGGGTTTGGACCCTGGCTTAGTTATTGGACCCATTGTCAGTTTCCTTGTCCTTCAAATGAGGACAACAAGACTATAGGAACACAAAATGCCCTGCAGCTGTTTGGGTGGTGTTCTGATCCCGACTAGAATAGAAGATACCCAAGGCAGAGCTGTATCATTCTTTGCTCGTCCAGCACCCAACAAATTGCGTGGCTCCAGCCCCTTGTAACGACGAGGCCACCCACGCGGACAGTGCTTTCTCACCCCGCATGCCACCCAACAAAGTGGGTTCTCATTCCCACTCGACTGTGGGAGTAAACTGAGGCTCAGCAACGGGCCTGCCCAGAGAGAGGATGGCATATTTTGCTCACGATAGTAATGATTTCAAGACTTTAGATGAGCAGGCTGGAGCATGACACGCAAAGGTCTCAGTGTAGCTCTGGAAAGACAGACCTGGCTCCCAATCCCAGTGAGGCTTACCGTCTCTGTGCCTCGATTGTTTTCATCTGGAAAATGGGAATGATGCCCATGTCAGATATTTGACAATGAAATGACATCATGTTAAGTACTTTGTACCGAGTCTGTCAGGCCCAAGCGATGCTAACTGCCCTGCAGTCATCCTACACCTTTGGATCCAGGGGAGTTTATGTTCCTCAGCTTCTTCACAAAGCCCCCTGGGCCGGTCAGTGATGTCTGACACATCACCAAGGCCCTAGAATAGCAGTGTGCACTCTCTCAACATGATTCCTCAGCTCACACCTTCGACGTGTGACTGCTTGAGCACACATCATTCACACATGGGAAACAACGTTTGAGCTGGACGGGACCATGGAGGTGACTTAGCCCCTCCTTTCAAATGTCAGGAAATTGTCCAAGGGGAGTCACACATGAGTTAATAACCAGCTGGGACCAGAACCCCAGGCCTCGGGCTCCAAGCTCTGTTTTTCCTCCATGCCTGTAATTTGTTTGAACATGTTTCTGAGGGCTCTGCCAGGCTCTGTACCAGGGCTTGGGGATGTGACTTTGGCTCTGAAGTAACTCATCCTCTGGGCTGGCCTTGGGGGAAGATCTGGCAAACATACTAAAAATAATTACAGTCAAAGGGGTAAGTAAAAAAGTATTTATGCCAATTCAGTTCATTTTATTTTCCATTGTCATCTCCACTGAGGAAGTGGACTGGCCAGAGGCTGTTCAGTTCCTCTAGATTTGTCCTCAGCTGTGGTTCCTAACAACGGGCAGGAAGAGTGGGTATCCCACAGGAAATGACGTCTGGCTCTGGGCAGCGGGTGCTACAGGCATCTAGTGGGTAGAGGCCAGAGATGCCGCTAAACATCCTACAATGCTACAACTCACAACAAAGAAGTGTGTAACCCCAGGATGATGGTAGTGCGGAGGTTGAGAACGCCTGGTCTACAGGACGTACTCTCAACAGGGGCAAAAATTAGATCTTGGAGGAGGAGGCAAAAAAATCTAAGTATTATTGCAAAACAATGGTTTGTAACACTCCAAAGGGCATTAGTGCATGAATAGAGAGCATATCTGTGGTATTAAAATTTCATGGGGGAGGCACTTAGAACAAATAGAGTCTAAAAATCTCCTTAGGAGGGAGGGCAGTCATGAAAAAAAGATGGACAAACAAGGGTCCACAGAGACCGCCCCCCCCTCAAATGCAGGGGACGTGCTTTCTTCCCGTTGCCTCTGGAGGGCCTCAGCAGCCTGGGCACTGACAGGGCCCCAAGCTCAGGCTCTCGCCCACTTCACTGCTCTCCTGCACCCGCCTCAGGCCCTGAGTGTCCTCATCTGGAAAATGAGAAGAGCCACTGCGGCCTCCCCCTAGAATTGCTCCGTGCACTGAGAGGCCAGGACCCCCTGCCACACAGGCCTGCTCCTGTGAACCCTGCAACAAGTCTGGCGGGCTTTGTCCCCATGGGGATGAGTCCGCTGTGGTCCAGGAGGGAACGGCTGGACCGTTGACCCCTGGCGACGGGAGACGCGGGTTTTGACAGACGGTGATTTCTCTTCGTGTCTAAACTACTCTTGGTCTCACTCCTCTGTCTTCAGTCGCCCGCAAAAGCCCACTCACAGCCCCTCCCCACCCCCAGAAAGCGCTCCTCTACCTCTTACCGACCTCTTCTGCTTGTTCAAGTACCTAATGATATAAAGGTCCCACCCAGCAAGTTGGAGGCCCCCACTTACTACCTCACCTTCTCTCAATTCACACCCTAAAGGACCCAAATCCTTTGAAGATTTGATTGAAGAGGCTGCACCAGGGGCTCACTTCGCCGCTGGAACCTCAGCAACACCCGCCCGCCACTCCGCAAAGCGCTGCGGTCCTTGAGCATCCTCCGGACTCCTCTCGGAGCGCGCACCTGAACCTCATGGCTGCAGGAGAGGTTCGCTCAGGGCGAGGCAGCCGCGGGGACGCGGCGGGCGGATGGGAAAGGAAGCCGGGAGGCTGCAGGGTGTCTGCGCACCAAACTCAGCACAGAAGTAACGTTTCTCCCCAGGGTGACCTGCTTCACAGCCCGGGGGTGTTTTCCGCAGGTCCGGCGCACCTGGCCACCGCCCGATGCCCGCCGACGTCCGGGCCGGTCCCGCCCCTCGCACTCGGGGGCCACCACTCGCGTCCCGGTCCTGCTCCCCGCGCGGCCAGAGCTGGGGGCCGGGGGAGCAGGGACCCAGCGCGCCGCAGCCCGCGCCGCGCCGCTCACCTCCGCCAGCCTCACGTGGCTCCAGCCGGGGCCCCGCGGCTTCCGCAGGGGGAGCGCTCGCACCGCGGCCAGCAGCGCGGTCAGCAGCACCACGCAGAGGGGGAGCGCCGCGCGGCCGGGGAGTCGAGGCATCCTCTCCCTCCCGAGGCTGCTCCGCCCGGCGCCTTCGCGCCTCCCGGGCCGCTCCGGCGAGTCGGTTGACGCCGGGCCTCGCCTCCTCCGGGGGCGGGAGCGCTGGGACGGCGGCGCAGGCCCGGCAGCGCCAGCGCTCAGGGCTCGGGAGGGGAGCTCCGGCGGCCGCGGGGGCGCGCGGGGCGGGGGCGCGCGGCTCTTCTCTCTCTCTCTCTCTCTCTCTCTCTCTCTCTCTCTCTCTCTCTCTCTCTCTCTCTCTCTCTCTCTCCTCTCTCTTCTCTCTGTCTTCTTTCTCTTCTCTATCTACTCTCTCCTCTCTTCTCTGTCTCTCTCTCTTTTCTCTCTCTCCTCTCCTCTCCTCTCTCCTCTCTCTTCTCTCTCTCTCTCTCTCTCTCCTCTGTCTCTCTTTTCTCTCTCTCCTCTCCTCTCCTCTCTCCTCTCTCTTCTCTCTCTCTCTTCTCTGTCTCTCTCCTCTCTCTCTTCTCTCTCTTTTCTCTCTGTCTTCTCTCTCTTCTCTATCTACTCTCTCCTCTCTCTCCTCTGTCTCTCTCTCTTTTCTCTCTCTCCTCTCCTCTCTCTTCTCTCTCCTCTCTCTTCTCTCTCTCTCTCTTCTCTCTCTCTCCCTCTCTCTCTCCCTGGCCCGGCGTGGGCGCCCCGGCTGCTCTCGGGTCAGCGCTCGGGGTGTTCCCCGCCCTCCCCGGAGGGGTGGCCCCTCGCGCTCCCGGACAAATCTTGGCCCAGCGGGCGGCTCCCTTTGATCTGGCCGCCTCCCCGCCCTGAGTGCCCGCCGCTGTCGCCGGCGCAGCCCCAAGCGAATTCCTGTTCGGGGAAAGTCGCAGCCCGCCTGCCGGCGCTCTCCAGTCCAACTGTGCGACTCCTGCGGGGTCCTGAGGGCGACGCCGGGGCTCACCGACCGCCAGAGCCTCGCGGGCTAGGGACGCGCCGCAGCCCAACGCGGGAGCCTTCAGCTCTTGCGCAAATGTGCACCAAGGTAGGGTGGCTTGGGGAGGAAAGCCTGGAAGTAACTCCCCCAAGGCTCTTCCAGCTCCCCTGCTGGAGGTGGAGACTCGAAAAAACACCTGCCACTCTGCACCCAATTTCCCAGCACTTCAAAAGCCAGGAGAGAGCTGAGACTCAGATGTGAGGATAAAGTCCCGGAAGGACAGCAGCTAGCCACGTTTGAAGGAGTGGTCAGAGATCCTGCCCTGCCACTGGGTGTCACCTAGTTTCATCCTAGGTAAAACAGTGGGGCCACCCACTCCCTCCAGAGGGACACTCGTGCAGGGATCCTCCCGTGTAGGGCGTGCGGTCATGAAATAAAACCTCAGCTTATGATAATGATCAGGAACTATGAGTGGCAGTGACGATTTTCATGGCTGGGGGCTGTTAGGGACTGTGAGCTCCGTGACACAGGGCAGGTGGGGTGGAGTTTGGCCAGGTAGGTGAGGAGCAGTCAGAAGGCATTATTAGGAAGATGCCTACCCAGGGGCCATATGGAGGAACACAAAGTCTTCCTGGTTTCTGGGTAGGGACAGCAGATCCCTGGAGGTGCTGGGAAGGATGCCAGAAACCTGGCCATAGGGTAAAATTTGGGATCTGGATTTAGCCTTAGAAACTCTTAGGAGACTAAGCACATTTCTGAGAAACCATTCCTATCCCTAACAGCACTGCCCAGGACTCTGCAGTTGTTGTTGTTTTTTTAATAAATTTATTTATTTTTGGCTGCATTGGGTCTTCGTTGCTGCGTGCGGGCTTTTCTCTAGTTGCGTCGAGGGGGGCTACTCTTTGTTGCGGTGCGCGGGCTTCTCATTGTGGTGGCTTCTCTTGTTGTGGAGCACGGGCTCTAGGCGCATTGTCTTCAGTAGTTGTGGCATGGGGCTCTCCCTCGCCGGCTCTAGAGCGCAGGCTCAGTAGTTGTGGCGAACGGGCTTAGTTGTTCCGCGGCATGTGGAATCTTCCTGAACCAGGGCTCGAACCCATGTCCCTGGCACTGGCGGGCGGATTCTTAACCACTGCGCCACCAAGGAAGTCTTTCTGCAGTGTTTTGAATAGTGCATCACAGGGGTTAGTTACAATGCCGATCTGGAGTCCGCCACAGGGGTTTGAACCTTGCTTCTATCATTTACTAAGAAGGTGATATTATTGGGCAAATTCTTTGACCCCTTGGTGGGTGCTTTTGTCATCTGTAAAAGTGTGGGGTGTAGGGAGGGGCTACCCACCTCACAGATGTGAGGAGTAAATAAGAATCTAAGGACTTATATTAGGATGAACTACATGAAGTTGCCACTTCTGGGTCAAAAGGGTCAAATGTTGGCAATTTCATGTGGTTCAGCCTAATAAGATGTCTGGTACATGCTAAACACTCAAATATTAGCCCAAAGAAACCTAGCATTTGAGCAACCTGCTACGCCATACTGCTTTTACTAAATGCGAGGCCACTGTGTTCTTTGTTTTTTAGGACTTTTTTTTTGTAAAACTATTTTCACATCCAGTCGAATATTTTGTCTTTTCATCAAACTTTTGAACCTTCCCCCAGATTAAACATGAAGTTTGAAAATAAGGAATTCATTCATTCATGTGTATCCGTCTCCAAGTCAGTAACGACCGCTAATGGGAGCCCTTCCCCTTACCTGGCCAGCTATAATAGCCTCCCGATTAGTCCTGCTATATCTACTCGTTCTCACTCTCTCCTCCCCAAATGCTGTTGGTTATTCTTTTCTTTTTCTAATCAACTTTATTGAGATACAACTTACATAAAATAAACACACCTATTTTAATTGTACAGTTCAATGAGTTTTGACAAATGTATACATCCAGGTAACTACCACCACCATCATGACTTAGAAATTTCTCATCACTCCAATATCCTTCTGTGCACTGCAGGAAAAATAAATATGCTTCAGTGGAAAATAATGCATTGTCTACATACAGTGCATCCTTTTAAGTTATCTGATTCTAGTCTTTCATTGTCTTGGGGCTGTTTTACAACTTTGTAGGTTGTAAGTAACTAATAGCAAAGCAAAATACTTCTTGTCTATATAAATGCAAATTCTGTCCTGTTCTGTGGAGGTTCGATTGACCTCCCTCCCGCTGTGTGGAAGAAATCAGTTTTGTCTTCATTTGTACATTCACTTCAGTATTCCTGACCTATAAAGTTTCTGTTTTTCAATATCTCCTTTGAATTGGCTGTAATACCCTTAACAGTTTTCTCATTAATGAGTTAAATAAAATCTTTCATTTTTACATCTGTAAGAGAGTCATGATTTTATTCGTTTTTGAAAATTATCTTTTAACAGTCCCTTTGTACAGTTAATCCCTACCTCCCTACCCTTGGCTCCTGGTAAGCACTTCTCCACTCTGTCATCATAGGTTAGTCTTGCCTTTTTAGAAGTTTGTATCAGTGTAGTCACATTCACGTATTCTTTTGTTTGGCTTCTTTCTTTGAGCATGGTTTTGAGGTTCATCCATCTAGCTGTAGGTGTCAGTAATTTGTTCCTTTTCACAGCTGAGTAGTATTCATCATATGACCATTCTGCTGCTTTTCCCATTAACTATGATAGCATTTGGATTGTTTCCAGGTTGGGGCTATTACGAATAAAGGAGCTATGAATATTCAAGTGCCAATTCTCTTGTGGACATGCTTTCACTTCTCTTGGGTGAAATTGGTGTCAAAAACCTGCCAAATTGTTTTCTCCAACGGCTGTACCATTTTGCATTCCCACCTTTGGCAACACTTGGTCTTGTAATTTTTTTTTTTTAGTAATCTTTATTTATTTATATATTTATTTTTGACTGTGTTGGGTCTTCGTTTCTGTGCAAGGGCTTTCTCTAGTTGTGGCAAGCGGGGGCCACTCTTCATCGTGGTGTGCGGGCCTCAAGCGGGGGCCACTCTTCATCGCGGTGTGCAGGCCTCTTCACTATCACGGCCTCTCTTGTTGCGGAGCACAGGCTCCAGACGTGCAGGCTCAGTAGTTGTGGCTCACGGGCCTAGCTGCTCCGCGGCATGTGGGATCTTTCCAGACCAGGGCTCGAACCCGTGTCCCCTGCATTAGCAGGCAGATTCTCAACCACTGTGCCACCAGGGAAGCCCTGTAATTCTTCTTCTATTTAGCCATTCTAGAGGGTGGGTGAGTAGTAGAATTTTATTGCAATTTTAATTGGCCTTTCCTTAATGACCAATGATATTGAGCATTTTTGCATGTGTTTATTGGCCATTAGTACACTTCCTTTTGTGAAGTGTCTGTTCAAATCTTCTGCCAATTTTTAATTTCATAATCTTGCCTTATTGAGCTTTAAGGACTCCTTATATATTCTAAACAGAGAGCCTTTGTCGGATATATGTACTCTGGACATTTTATCCCAGTCTGCAAACTACATTGTCTTCTGAAATTTTCATTCTGATAAAGTCCAGTTTATCAGTTTTTTTCAGTCATGCTTTTTGTGTCTGAAGAAATCATTGCCACCTAACCCAAAGTCACCGATTTTCTTTTATATTTTCTCCAAGAAGTTTCATATTTTTTTATTTTTTATGCTCAGGTCTATGATTTGAGTCAACTGTGGTATGTGACGTAAGGTTGAAGGTCCTTTCCCCATTTAATTAACTTGGCACTTTTGTCAAAAATCAGCTAACCATACACATGTGGGTCTATTTCTGGACTCCCTATTCTGTTTCATTGTTCTATATGACTAATCTAATGCCAGTTGCAGTCTTGGGTACTGTAGCTTTGTACAAAGTTTTGAAATCAGGTAGTATAAGTTTCTTTACAAAATTGTTTTGACTATTCTAGGTCCTTTGCATTTCCACATAAATTTTATCAACTTGTCATTGTCTACAAAAAAGCATGCTAATGGGTATTTTTTTTTTAATTTTTAAAAATTTATCTTATTTATTTTTGGCTGCATTGGGTCTTTGTTGCTGCGCATGGTCTTTCTCTCGTTGTGGCGAGCAGGGGCTACTCTTCGTTGTGGTGCATGGGCTTCTCATTGTGGTGGCTTCTCTTGTTGTGGAGCACGGGCTCTAGGCACGCAGGCTTCAGTAGTTGCGGCACGTGGGCTCAGTAGTTGTGGCTCGCGGGCTCTAGAGCGCAGGCTCAGTAGTCGTGGTGCACGGGCTTAGTTGCTCCGCGGCATGTGGGATCTTCCCGGACCTGGGCTCAAACCCGTGTTCCCTGAACTGGCAGGTGGATTCTTAACCACTGCGCCACCAGCAAAGTCCCAAATGGGTATTTATTTTTTCAATGCTTACAACTTTTCACTGGTTTTCCCCGGTGTGTAAGATAAAGTCACCCAGTGCGGCAGCCTCTACCACCTCCTGCTGAGCCCCACTTCACCATTCGTGCATCAACCACACTCTTGCTTTCAGATCCTCCCATCCTTAGAAAAGCTTCCTCTATCACCTCTGTCTAAACCAGACACTGGTTCCAATCTTATCAGGCTCTTTACCTTTCCTTCATGGCACTTAGCAGTTTCTAATACAACATATATGGTTCACGTGCCTGTTTGTTTACAAAAGTAGGAACCATAACTTTCTGTTCGCTGTTATTGGTAATGCTCAGTGCAGTGCCTGGCATGGAAACAGCACTCAGTATTTATTGGTTTAATGAATAGAGGCAGATACAGCTTTCAGAGTATTTTATTGGAGCAAAACAATATATTTCATGGGATGATTCTTAAGTCATCTCAAGTAGTTCCCCTTCAGCTCTTAACCGGCACTCTCAAAATGGACACACCTCCCCCAACCCATCATTTATAGCTTGACAGTCATCCAACAACAACAGCAACGAAAAGTCATCTGGCAAAAAAAGGAGACCAGGGAGGGGTGTGGGTAAGGGAGAGAGTGACATTTTAACACAACACTAAATTTTAAAAGGTTTTATTTATATTTCCCCTTCTCTTTCTCAGATTGTATGAGCATTACAGGACTGGAGAAGGGTTATCACAGCACCTCTTGCAAATTCCAGTTTACAGGAATGAAAAAACATGGGCCAACAAAATATGATCTCGGCTCTCCATAAGCTACTTCTCTATTCTTATTTTCTCTCTTTCCCCCTTCTTAATGTTAGCTACCTTTATCCAGAGAGGGATCATCAAGACTGTTGGTATGCTGGCTGACATGGTGATCTCACCAGTATCCTGTGAAGAACCGTCAAGGATGCTTTTTATCGTTCCAACCATTAATACCACTGAGGTAACAAGACCTAACATCAAGGGGGAAGACAAGTCACCACTCCCCCCTAGTCAGTGATATATCCCACACTTCCTTGGAAGGCCTGGGCCAAACGACAAAGCTTTGCACAAGAAACTCGGGAACTGTGTTGGAAAAAGCAGACACTGAGTGGGCTTAAGGCTCCTTGTGTATGGAAGGATGCACTATCCACGCAGACAGCGACAAGGCAGGACACTTGGCACATCAGGGCACTGCTCCAATTTTTACCTTTCATTCAACCTCCCCGTAACTGCTCCAAAAGAACAGAGCTTTGGGTGTGCTTCATTAAAAACACAGTAAAGGCAGTTTAAGAGCCACTGAATTCTTTATGGTCAGTTTAATAAACTCATCATACCACAAAAAAATCACAGTTTATAAGGCCATTTATCACGTGCACTACACAGTAAACAAGACCTTGCCCACAGCTCCCCCAAGTCAGTCACAAGGATGACTGGGAATGTGATACCTCAGACTCAGCAGAGACATTAGAATAAACATTTCCAATAAGGGCTCAAGCTAGCCCCTTCGGTTTCCTCCCTAGAAAAGGCTCAATCTATAGCAAAAGGTGCTTAAAAAACAGAAGTCACTAGAAATGACAAAAGGGGCAACAGCATTTTCTACACATTAAAAGCAAAGGGATCACTGGCCAGTCCTGGCATTTCCTCTGTATGATAAGGGAGGAAGCCAGCCTTCTAACCCAGCTATCTGGGCACATGGCAAATGGCTAGGAGCCTGAACACTGCATTTCATGTGGATAAAGCTGAAGAGAGAATGGACAAGCTTTTCTTTATGTGGAAGGTGTTTTAATTAACTGGCTTAATGGATTAAGAAAACAGCTGTTCAACAGCCAAGAAGAATCCTTTGATTTTCGTAACTCCCTCTTCATAACTCCTTTGGGCTAAGATGATTTTACCTGTGTGAAGTACTCAGCAGTTCTTGACCTTCATGAAAGTGGACAGAGGAAAACCACAACTTTCCCATTTTTTCTAACCACATGGGTTATAGCAAGTACAGATTAAAACCTATTCTGGCTTACCTAGAACACCAGGAAAGACACCCTGGGAATTAGGGCACAGCAATTCTTTATACAAGAGAACCAGGAGGGACCTCCCTGGCGGTTCAGTGGTTAAGACGCCGCGCTTCCACTGCAGGGGGCGCGGGTTTGATCCGTGGTCGGGGAACTAGGATCCTACATGCCACGTGGCACAGCCAAAAAAAAAAAAGAGAGAGAGAGAACCAGGAGACAGTCAATTGTATTTAACCTTTTCTAGGTGGTTTTGCCACAAATTCATACAAAACAAGAACCCAAATTCTCTTTCTTCACTGCCTATGACATGACTAGAAGTTCTGTGCTGCTGCCCAATCCAGTATGACAAGGGGCCAGAGATCCTCATCAATTTGGAAAGAGGCACATGGGGGAAGAAATAGGGTCTTGGCCTCTGAAAGGGCATCAGGCAAACACGCAGCCCTTAGTAGTTGTGTCGGGTTATTTCTGTTCACCTTCCATGACGACACGCGGAAGAGGGGTGTCTGACCATATGAAATCCTCACCTTATCACGAAAGTTTAAGACAGTGACGAGAAGTTCTTCAAACAAGCAAACAGTACTCTGGGCTCTGGAGACCAGAATGTTTTTTTAAAGGGAAAAAATGTTCCAAAGCAAAGCGAAACGTTTAGTGCTTCAAAGACCCTGCCCCTGAACATTCTCTTTCAGTGCTCTAGAACGTACGCCATATTCTACGGTAAGGCTTTTAAAATAAAGGTGGGAGGAGAATCTGCCACTGCCACCTGATCCATTCTTTGGGTGTGATTTTGATGTCCCCTAGTTATAAACTTCCTGGTTTCTGATGTGATCTGCAGAAAAAGGTGGTATAAACCTGAAATGGATGAAGACAAAGCTAAATAAGAGGGATGAGAAAAAGTAATAAGGATTAGTCACACCTCTATCAACTAACTCTGATGACCAGCCTTGGTAGTAATGGTTAGCTGATGCCTGTTTGAATCCCATCAGATTCTTGAAGTAGGCTGTGTTAAACCATGTACTAAACAATACTTATTTGGCCCAGATTTCTACTCATTCCCAATGACAGTATTTATATACACTTGTGTTTCCCCAAGTGCTTGGTTAAGTAATGATATTTGTGATATGACTGGACCCTAGATTTATATTACAGTTTCAAGAAGAGACAACCAGTGTGTGTAATGTTTTGTCCTCTAGAAAGTAGAGGTCCTAGAGAGATCACAGGAGTTTTCTCTCTTCAAAATAAATCTGTAACTTAACTGCATTTATCCTGAAATAACTGCATAGCAAAGTGATATATATATATATTTAAATGCCCATATTAAGTGACATTTTAAGTTGCAGTGACTTCATGCAAGCCAAAATAAAAGACTGGCCATTAAGTTCATTGCTTTAAGTTTGTGACTTCTGCAAACCCTACATCACTAAATAGTAACTTCAGTGCAAAAGCTCTCTGGTTCTAACGGGGTTCTATGGTGAGGACCTAGATGTGCAGGAAAGGTTAGTAATGTATTTTATTTTACAGGACTAATTACTTAGTTACCACAATCTTTTTTACTTCAACTTGTACATGCTAAATGCAGTCCCGGCATCTCTACTTGGTTCTTTTCACTTTTTTCTATTCTTTAAAAAATTAAAATAAAACCTTGGAATATTTCAAGGGCTTAAGGCTCTCAGATGCTGAGAGTGACCAAAGATAACTTAAGACATGAAAACAAAACTTCACAAACAATAGCATTGCTTACATCCTCCACTACATGTATCTGCACAAAAATACCACAGCTGATGACAAGATGCCCAGGAGAATTTGGACTGAAAATTTTTACCAAT
Organism: Delphinus delphis; assembly: GCF_949987515.2. NCBI lineage: Eukaryota > Metazoa > Chordata > Mammalia > Artiodactyla > Delphinidae > Delphinus > Delphinus delphis. The sequence goes on along the minus strand of NC_082684.1, from coordinate 25,862,702 downwards.
AAAAGGAGTGATTTCAAAAATAGAGATGTACAAAACTACTTTCACACAATGTTTTTCCATTCTGTTCCCAGTCCTTCCCCTATAATACTAAAAGACAAGCTGATCTTGGGTATAAAAAAAGTCAAAAGTTCTCTTCACTTAAGCTTTGGTCAACAGAAGAAAGTAAGAACTTTAACATGGTGATTTTCAGATTTGCTCTTTGGTCAAGCAGTATAAAGCTCGCTGAAAGAAATCCCCTTACTTGGTATGAAAACAGAGTCAAAATAGAGGATCCCAGTTTAGCAATAAATAAGTGTTCAGAATTTCTCAGGGAAAAAATAAGGGGTAATGGAAGGAGATGGAGCCCCTAAAAGCCCCAGATGCCAGGTTAGAACTGCATTAGGACATTAAGGATAAAAGAGAAGTAACACTCAGAGTGATTTTTTTTTTTTTTTTTTTTTGCGGTACGCGGGCCTCTCACTGTTGTGGCCTCTCCCGTTGCGGAGCACAGGCTCCGGACGCGCAGGCTCAGCGGCCACGGCTCATGGGCCCAGCCGCTCCGGGGCATGTGGGATCTTCCCGGACTGGGGCATGAACCCACGTCCCCTGCATCGGCAGGCGGACTCTCAACCACTGAGTCACCAGGGAAGCCCCAGAGTGATATTTAAATGGGTCATCTTCTAAAAAGGGTAAGTTAATAAACCTTAATCCTTAAATTAGGAACATGACAAATGATTTCTGAGCGGAGATTTACCAACGTTCTCCTTTATCAGTTGAAACCCTAATATGGACCCAAACCCAGGCAGAGGCTGTCATAGTTTTGAAAAGTAGAAAGCAGTCAGAAGGAGACCACAGACATTCTACAAGGAGCAGTCACCCCTCTCCCCGCCACCCCCGCCCTCACCGCGCAGGAGGGCGCGTCACTCTGTGGAGCAGCTGTGTACACAGAAGAGTGCGGTGTGAGTCGACTTCGGCACCGAGGTCTGACCAGAGGGGGGTGTGGGTGCTTTTAAAACATTTAAGTGTTTTAAACAGGGGGTGGGAGTGTTAGATTCCAGCTTGGGAAGAACCCAGAAACTGGACATGCCCTCAGATGGTGACCATTACGAAGAAACATTTGATGGTGAAGGAAGGTATCATCTGGTGACCAGAACAAAATGGAGTAAGACCAAGCCTTGGAGGCTCCTGGCCAGGGAGGGATATACAATGACAGGGAGTTTCAGCAATGTTAGTGTTTACTACTTTTCTTAAATGGCTAAACTTAAGACACATTAAAACGCTTTGGTTGATTACGTGACTGGTTAAACAAGGATTCCAAGGCTGGCAACCTCTGAGACCTGGACTGGAAGTAAGTGGAAGGCACTTGCTCCCCAGGAAGGAGGGCCAGGTGAGTCTCGAGGCTACAGTGCCAGGGCCAGCAGGAGCTCTGGACGGGCCCACATCTGTGAGGCGGCTGGGAGAGGAAAATGGCCTGCGTGGTTAGCCAGAGACAGGGTAGGGTCAGTGTGATTTCACAAGTAGAATAGTTATAAAATAAAACATTTTTTAATGGACAAAAAAGCAAAGTGAGTCACCTCTGTTTTTAAAGGTGATGTAGCAAAGGAAGGATGTGAAGCAGTTTTCACTATTTACAAAATATCATTTAGATTGGAGGTGGCCACCGTCAGTAGTTGAGGAAATCTCTTGCACAAGAAGTGTGGTTCCTGCAACTGGACTGGAAAGGCCACACACTCTCCTGGGTGAGGGAGAGTTCCTTTAGGGGAGCACCAAAAGGCTCAGTCTTCTGTTTCTTCATATGTAGTCTCGTCAAAGGGCCTGTCCAATAGAGGTACTGACCGATGACGGGAATATTTCAGGTGCAATAGGTCCCCGACTTCATCTATCTCCTTTAAAGCCTAAAATATACAAGACAGAGCAGAGGTTAGTCAGAGCCAGGAGGAGGAAGACACATTTGGTGCTTTATTTTTCTAAAAACAATCATGGCAAGATTATCCTGTGGTGGGACCATGTCCAATGCATTTACTCTGAGAAGACTAGAGTCTAGCAATGGAAAGAGCTGCTTTTTGAGCAAGGACATCAGGCTGACCATGAAGAACAGGTTGTGAAGAGCAGGGATGCAGAATAAAGGGTATAATTCATCAAAATAGGACATGCTGGGACTTCCCTGGTGACGCAGTGGTTAAGAATCCGCCTGCCAATGCAGGGGATTGGCAGGGGACAGAGGTTCGAGCCCTGGTCCAGGAAGATCCCACATGCCGTGGAGCAACTAAGCCCGTGTGCCACAACTAATGAGCCTGTGCTCTAGCGTCCGAGAGCCACAAGTACTGAGCTTGTGCGCCACAACTACTGAAGCCCACATGCCTAGAGCTGGTGCTCCACAACAAGGGAAGCCACCACAATGAGAAGCCTGCGCACCGCAACGAAGAGTAGCCCCCGCCTGCCGCAACTAGAGAAAGCCCGCGCGCAGCAACAAAGACCCAACGCAGCCATAAATAAATAAATAAATATTTTTTAAAAAGAGAAAGAGCATTTTAATATTTTTAAAAAATATATGACATGCTTGGAAGAAGAAGGAATATGTATCCTGAATTTGCCAGGCTGGCTATAATTTGTCATTTCTCCTTTTACCCTCCAGTACTTGCTCTTTCTGTTATCACACTACCAAAAAAGTGAGAAGTCTGCACTGGGATGCTTCCTAGATGCAAGATGAAGAGAGTCCCCAAAGTGGGCTGCTGTGCAGACTTAGTAAGAAAAAGTGGAAGCCAGCAAGGAAAGAAACAGAGCCAGCATTTAAACTCAGGTTTGATTTAAAACCCCCAAATCCTACCATTGAGAGATTATCTTGTCTTTCCATCAAAACTCTCTCAGTATAACTTTCTTTTCTATAAAACCTGCTCTTTTATTTTTCAAATATGTTTCTTATAAAAATTAAAACACTAAGACAAGTGATGAAAAGTCTCTTCCTGATTGCAATACTAGCCCTACCTGGTAATCTGTGTGTGGTTTCTTATATGTACTTAAAAACAAACAAACAAAACCCAACTCCTGGTTGAAGTATACATACATACAGCAAAGTACACAACTCATGGTTCACACAGTTAACGTTCCAAAAAGCAGCACACAGAGAGTCAGAGTAGAGAATGACAATATAAGAAAGGCATATATGTTCAGAACTTCTTAGAAAATGTTTAATGGAAGGACAAGGAAATTCCAAGCCCCAGATACCTCTCAGAAAAATCCATGGAAGATAGCAAAAATTTTGGAATCCTAGATTCTAAGGCTTTCTAATAAAAGCACCTGGCTCAGGTCACAGAATGCATTTTCAGGTCATGGCAGTTCTCCAGCCCTGTTATTCACTCCCCAAGCACATGTGGATGTTGCCTAGTGGGTCTAATAGGCCTCAGCTCTGGAGACAATGGCTCTGTCTAGGACACCATCTCATTAGACTAAGAAAGGGTAATGTGGGCAGTAGAAGCCCTATTGCCTAAGTCTGACTCTCCAAATTTCCGTCACATCATATAAATCTTCTGTCCACTCTCATGGTTGTAATCCCATATGAAAATGTACATCTTCTAGTTCAGAAAAGGGAATCAGTTGATTATCAGTAAATAGACACATATACCTGTTCCTAAATTTAACTTTAAAAAAATCAGTGTTTGTAGAGAGGAAAAAGAAACACCAATAAATATTATTCCTTATTTATTCTAGCATAAGAAAAAAGTACTCTTCACTCCAAATGTGAAAAATATAAAAAGCAAATAAGAGCTGGACTTCAACATGCTATCTGAACAGTGGTACCTTTGAGAAGAGGTTTAATTAAAAACTCCATATAGAAACAATTTAAGATTGAATTTCAGCTGAGCGAACCCATTAACTGTTTATTCCCCTGACCTCTGATACAGGATTTATTAATTTAAAACAATACATGACTTGCTAAGATCACAAAGTAAAGGATATTCAGAAGAACATGATATTTTTCATCAATTAAAAAAGAAAATGAATAGAGACAGAAAAAAAGCCACAGTAGCCCAAAGGGATCTAGATAACAAGATTATGACTGATACCACACCAACTATCTCAGATGAATGGGTTTTATTTATATAAAAGGCAAAATTATGCGACTTCCCTGGTAGTCCAGTGGTTAAGACTCTGTGCTTCTAATGCAGGGTGCCTGAGTTCAATCCCTGGACGGGGAACTAGATCCCACGTGCCACAACTAAAAGAGCCCACGTGCCACAACTAAACATCCCGCACGCCGCAACGAAGATGCCGTGTGCCGCAACTAAAGACTTGGTGCAGCCAAATAAATAAATAAATAAATATTAAAAAGGAAAAAAAGAGATAAAATTGTAACTAGAAACTGCTGGTCATGATGTGGGGTTACCTGGTTAGATTAGGAATAATGAAGCATTACAAGTACCAACTGTTAACAAATAGTCTACACTTACACTGAACCTCCAGATCACAGGGTAAGATGGGTTCTTAGGGAAAAAACATGTTAATTTAGGGTTGAGTATGGCCCTTGAATAAGAGAATATTCTCGGATACTTGTGCACCCCTGAGCTAATAAGCTTGCTCTTCTTCTTTTAAAAAATAATAGCTTTATTGAGATACAATTCACATGCCAAAAAATTCATCTTTTTAAAAGTTTACAATTCAGTGCTTCTGAGTATATTCACAAAGTTGTCAACTTTCATCACTATCTAATCTTAAAGCATTATCACCTCAAAAAATAAACCCCATACTCATATCCTCATTCCTCCTTTCCTAAGCCCTGACAACCAGCAATCTATTTTCTGACCCAATGACTTTGTTTATTTCAGACATTTCATATAGATGTGGTCTTCTGTGTCTTCTTTCACTTGGCATAATGTTTTCAAGGCTCATCCATGTTGTAAGGGTACAAATTCATTCGTTTGCATGTGGTTATCCAGCTGTATAGAACCACTAGTTGAAGAGACTATACTTTCCCCATTAACTAGTCTTAGCCCCTTGTTGAAAATCAATTAGCCATAGATGTCTGGGTTTATTTCTTGACTCTTAATTCTATTCCATTGGTCTATAAGTCTATCTTTATGCTAGTACTCTGCTGTTTCAATTACTGTAGCTTTGAAGTAAGTTTTAAAATCAGGAAATTTGAGTCCCCCAACTTCTATTTTCTTTTTCAACATTGTTTTGGCTATCTGGGGCCCCCTACAATTCCATATGAATTTGATGATCAGCTCTTCTACTTCTTCCAAAAAAAAAGCCATTGTAATTTTGATACGGATTGCAATGGATCCACAGATCTTGCTGTACTCCATATTAACAATACTAAATCTTCCAGCCCATGAACATAGGGTATCTTTCCATTTATTTAAATTTTCTTTCATTTCTTTCAGCAATGTTTCATAGCAATATGCAAGTCTTTCACCTCCCCTGGTTAAATTTATTCCGAGGTAGTATATTCTTTTGAATGCTCTCATAAATGAAATATTAATTTCCTTTACATGTGTTTACTGCCGGTGTATAGAAATACACTAATTTTTGTGTCTTTTACTCTGCAATTTTGCTGAATATATTTATTAGCTCTAGCAGATTAGTTTTTTGTGTGTGAATTGTATAGCATTTTCTATATACAGAATCATGTCATGGGGCCCATTAATAAATGAAAGTTCATTTTTATCTCATAATTTTCATGTTTACTTCCATAAAAAAATCATAAGACAAAAGTCATAAGACAAAATCATAAGACATAAAAAAATCATAAGACAAATCATAAGGTTTGTTGACTTCAACAAACCTGTGGTTTCATAAAATGCACTTTATGCTTAAAAAAACCTAAATGGGGCTTCCCTCGTGGCGCAGTGGTTGAGAATCCACCTGCCAATGCAGGAGATGTGGGTTCGAGTCCTGGCCCTGGAGGGTCCCACATGCCGTGGAGCAACTAAGCCCGTGAGCCACAACTACTGAGCCCACATGCCACAACTACTGAAGCCTGTGTGCCTAGAGCCCGTGCTCTGCAACAAGAGAAGCCACTGCAGCGAAGAGTAGCCCCCGCTCACACAACTAGAGAAAGCCCACGCTCAGCAGTGAAGACCCAACGCAGCCAAAAATAAATAGATAAATAAATAAACAAATAAATTAAAAAAAAAAACCTAAATGGAAGGCAAAGTCAAATAATCCTGCAAGTGGATCTTATGAGAAAAATATTAGCACTCTCAACTGGTAAACACGTTTGTTGGCAACAGAAATCTAACAAGATATACTGGTTACATCTAAATTATTTCTCTCTTTTTTTTAAAAAATTATTTATTTATTTGGCTGGGCCAGGTCTTTAGTTGTGGCATGCAGGATCTTCATTGCAGCATGTGGTCTCTTAGTTGTGGCATGCTGGATCTAGTTCCCTGACCAGGGATTGAACACAGGCCCCCTGAATTGGGAGTGTGGAGTCTTAACCGCTTAACCAGGGAAGTGCCTAAATGATTTCTTGAATGTGTACAGTTATCAGGAGTAAAAACTGTTAGAAAACACAGTGAATTACTATAGCCATTGCATTTAATGACACAGATATTTTTTAAAAGGTGTGCTGGGCTTCCCTGGTGGCGTAGTGGTTGAGAGTCCGCCTGCCGATGCAGGGGACACGGGTTCGTGCCCCGGTCTGGGAAGATCCCACATGCTGCAGAGCAGCTAGGCCCGTGAGCCATGGCCGCTGAGCCTGCACGTCTGGAGCCTGTGCGCCGCAATGGGAGAGGCCACAACAGTGAGAGGCCCGCGTACCGCAAAAAAAAAAAAATAGAAAAAGAAAAAGAAAAAAAGGTGTGCTGAAACTCCTAAACACCCAAATAAAGTAGAGTGGAAGAAAAGTTGATATTGCTGGGTTAAAAAATAATCAATGAAGAAATTCACCAGTAAGATTTTTGAGTAAAGGGAAAATCTATTGGAAAAAAATCCAAAAGGTATAATCAAGATAAAAAAGAAGAAAAACAAAGATACAGTATCAATAAACTGAATTCAATTTCAGTGTCAGAAGAAGATTAAGAATATACTCATACTGGTAGGAGTTTTGCTATGAAGAAATAGGGAAGAAAAATCAAAATCTTTAGCAGTTAAGAAAATTAAAATGTCAATTAAACTTTTAAAAACATACATTCATAATATTCTTTAAGATTAGTAGCTCTCCAATGAATTAATATTATGATATTTCTATCAACTAATTTTATGCAAATATGTTCTAGAGCTCTATAAACTCTCAGAAAGTAATACTTATGTAATATAAAGTCTGAAATCTTGAAGATGTTAGAGACAAGATGGTGGAATAGAAGGACTTGAGTTCACCCCCTCTCACGAAAACACCAAAATCACAAGTAACTGCTGAACAACCATTGACAAAAAACACTGGAACCTGCTAAAAAAGATATTCTACATCCAAAGACAAAGAAAAGGCCACAATGAGATGGTAGGAGGGGTGCATTCACGATATAATCAAATCCCATACCCACCGGGTGGGTGACCCACAAACTGGAAAATAATTACATGGTAGAGGTTCTCCCACAAGAATGAGAGTTCTGAGCCCCACATCAGGCATCCCGGCCTGAGGGTCTGGCATCGGAAGGAGGAGCCCCCAGAGCATTTGGCTTTGAAGGCCAGTGGGGCTTGATCACAGGAACTCCACAGGACTGAGGGAAACAGAAACTCCACTCTTGGAAGGCACACACAGGACACAAGGGAAAAAGCAGTGACTACATAGGAGCCAGGGCCAGACCTACATGTTGGTCTCGGAGGGTCGCTTGGGGAGGTGGGGGGGCGGATGTGGCCCACTGTGGGGACAAGGTTACTGGTGGTGGAAGTACTGGGGAGTACTCATTGGCATGAGCTCTCTGGGAGTCTGCCATTTTGACACCAAGACCTGGCCCTACTCAACAGCCTGTAGGGTCCAGTGCTGGAATGCCTAAGCCCAAACAACCAACACAGCGAGAACACAGCCCCAACCATCAGCAGACAGGCTGCCTAAAGTCTTCCTGGGCCCACAGCTGCCTCTAAACACACCCCTTGACATGGCCCTGTCCACCAGAGGGACAAGACCCAGCTCTACCCACCAGTGGGTAGGCACCAGTCCCTCCCACCAGGAGGCCTGCACAAGCCTCTAGACCAGCCTCACCCACCAAGGGGCAGACACCAGAAGGAAGAGGAACTACAACCCTGCAGCCTGTGGAATGGAGACTGCAAACACAGAAAGTTAGACAAAATGAGACGGCAGAGGAATATGTTCCACAGAAGGAACAAGATAAAAACCCCAGAAGAACAACTAAGTCAAGTGGAGATAGGCAATCTACCTGAAAAAGAATGGAGGCACAGACCGAGAAGGTACAAGAAATGTATTACAAAGAGCTAGAAGATATAAAGAACAAACAAACATAGTTGAACAAAACAATAACTGAAATGAAAAATACACTAGGAGGAATCTATAACAGAATAAATGAGGCAGAAGAACAGATAAGTGAGCTGGAAGACAGAATGGTGGAAATCACTGCAGCAGAACAGAATAAAGAAAAAAGAATGAAAAGAAATAAGGACAGTTTCAGAGACCTCTGGAACAACATTAAACATTAAACCAACATTCGCATTACAGGGATCCCAGAAGGAGAAGAGAGAGAGATAGGGCCTAAGAAAATACGTGAAGAGATAATAGCTAAAAACTTCCCTAACACGGGGGAAAAAACAGTCACCCAACTCCAGGAAGTGCAGAGTCCCATACAGCATAAAACCAAGGAGGAACATGCTGAGTCACATATTAATCAAATTGACAAAAATTAAAGGCAAAGAGAAAATATTAAAAGCAACAAGGGAAAAGCAACAAATAACATACAAGGGAATCTCCATAAGGTTATAAGCTGATTTTTTCACCAGAAACTCTGCAGGGTAGAAGGAAGTGGCACAATGTATTTAAAGTGATGAAAGGGAAAAACCTACAACCAAGAATACTCTACACAGCTAGGCTCTCATTCAGTTTTGACGGAGAAATCAAAAGCTTTACAGACAAGCAAAAGCTGACAGAATTCAGCACCACCAAACCAGGTTTACGACAATTGCATAAGGAACTTCTCTAGGTTGAAAATAAAAGGCCACAATTAGAAACAAGAAAATTACAAATGGGAAAGCTCACTGGTAAAGGCAAACATACAGTAAAGGTAGGAAATCATCCACACACAAATACGATATCAAAACCAACAATCACGAAGAGAGTACAAATGCAGGATATTGGAAATGCATTTGAAATTAAGAGACCAGCAACTTATAACAATCTTGTATGTAGACAGACTGCTATACCAAAACCTCATGGTAACTGCAAACCAAAAATCTACAATAGGTACACACAAACAAAAAAGAAAGGAATCCAAATACAACACTAAAGATAGTCATCAAATAACAAGAGAACAGAAGAGGAAGGGAAGAAAAAAGACCTGTGAAAACAAATCCAAAACAATTAACATAATGGTAATAAAAACATACATATGGGTAATTACCTTAAATGTAAATGGATTAAATGTTCCAACCAAAAGACACAGACTGGCTGAATGGATACAAAAACAATACTCATATACATGTTGTCTACAAGAGACCCACTTCAGATCTAGGGATGTATACAGAGTGAAAGTGAGGGGATGGAAAAAGGTATTCCATACAAATGGAATTCAAAAGAAAGCTGGAGTAGCAATACTCATATCAGACAAAATAGACTTTAAAGACTGTTACAAGAGACAAAGGAGGACACTACATAATAATCAAGGGATCAATCAAAGAAGAAGATATAACAATTAGAAATATATATGCACACAACATAGGAGCACCCCAATATATAAGGCAAATGCTAACAGCCATAAAAGGGGAAGTCAACAATAACACGATGATAGTGGGGGAACTTTAACACCCCACTTACATCAATGAACAGATCATCCAGACAAAAAATCAATAAGGAAACACAGGCCTTAAATGACACATTGGATTTGATGGACTTAATTGATATTTATAGAGCATTCCACCTGAAAGCAGCAGAATACACATTCTTTTCAGGTGCACATGGAACATTTCTCCAGGATAGATCACATGCTGGACCACAAAGCAAGCCTCAGTAAATTTAAGAAAACTGAAATCAAAGTATCTTTTCCGACCACAATGCTATGAGATTAGAAGTCAATTACAAGAAAATAAACTGTAAAGAACACAAATAATTGGAGGCTAAACTATATGCTACTAAACAAGCAATGGATCACTGAAGAAATCAAAGAGGAAATCAAAAAATACCTAGAGACAAATGAAAACATGATGATCCAAAACCTATGGGACACAGCAAAAGCAGTTCTAAGAGGGAACTTTATAGCAATACAAGCTTACCTCAGGAAATAAGAAAAATCTCAAAGAAACAACCTAACCTAACACCTAAAGCAACTAGAGAAAGAACAAACAAAACCCTAAGTTAGTAGAAGAAATCATAAAGATCAGAGCATAAATAAATGAAATACAGACTAAAAAAGACAATAGAAAAGATCAATGAAACTAAAAGCTGGTTCTTTGAAAAGATAAACAAAATTGATAAACCTTTAGACAGACTCATCAAGAAGAAAGGGAGAGGGCTCAAATCAATAAAATTAGAAATGAAAAGGGAGAAGTTACAACTGACACCACAGAAATACAAAGGACCATAAGAGACTACTACAAGCAACTATATGCCAATAAAATGACAACCTAAAATAAATGGACAAATTCCAAAAAGGTACCATCTCCCAAGACCGATTCAGGAAGAAACAGAAAATATGAACCGACCAATCACAAGTACTGAAATTGAAACTGATAGCAGTTAACTAATTTCCCAAACTAATTTCCAATAAACTAATTTCCAAAACACCCAACAGGGACTTCTCTGGTGGTCCAGTGTTGAGACTCCGCACTTCCAACGCAGGGGGTGTGGGTTTGATCCCTGGTCGAGGAACTAGGATCTCACATGCCATGCAGCGTGGCCAAAAAATAAATAAATAAAAATAAAAATACTTTGTGTGTGTGTGTGTATAAAAACTCCCAACAAACAGAAGTCCAGGACCAGATGGCTTTGCAGGTGAATTCTATCAAACATTTAGAGAAGAGTTAACACCTATCCTTCTGAAACTATTCCCAAAAATTGCAAAGTAAGGAACACTCCCTAACTCATTCTATAAGGCCACTATCACCCTGATACCAAAACCACACAACAATACCACAATGGAAGAAAATTACAGGCCAGTAACACTGATGAACATGGTCGCAAAAATCCTCAACAAAATACTAGCAAACTGAATCCAATGATACATTAAAAGGATCATACACCATGACCAAGTGAGATTTATCCCAGGGATACAAGAATTTTTCAATGTCCGCAAATCAATCAGTGTGATACACCACATTAACAAATTGAAGAATAAAAACTATATGATCATTTCAATAGATGCAGAATTTTGACAAAATTCAACACCCATTTATGATAAAAACTCTCCAGAAAGTGAGCATAGAGGGAACCTACTTCTGGGAGTTGCCTGGTGGCCTAGTGGTTAGGATTCAGTGCTATCACTGCAGTGGCCTGGGCTTGATCCCTGATTGGGGAACTGAGATCCCACAAGCCACGTAGTGCAGCCAAAAGAAGAGGGAACCTACCTCAACATAGTAAAGCCCATATATGACAAACCCACAGCTAACATCATACTCAATGGTGAAAAGTTGAAAGCATTTCCTCTAAGATCAGTAACAAGACAATGATGTCCACTCTTGCCACTTTTATTCAACATAGTTTTGGAAGTCCTAGACACAGAAATCAGAGAAGAAAACGAAATAAAAGGAATCCAAATTGGAAAAGAAGTAAAACTGTCACTGTTTGCAGATGACATGATACTATACATAGAAAATCCTAAAGATGTTACCAGAAAACTACTAGAGCTCATCAATGTATTTGGTAAAGTTGCAGGATACAAAATTAATACACAGAAATCTGTTGCATTCCTATACACTAACACCAAAAGATCAGAAAGAGAAATTAAGGAAACAATCCCATTTGCCATCACATCAAAAAGAATAAAATACCTAGGAATAAACCTTCCTACGGAGACAGAAGACCTGTACTCTGAAAACTATATGATGCTGATGAAAGAAATCAAAGATGACACAGACAGATGGAAAGATAAACCATGTTCTTGGATTGGAAGAATCAATACTGTCAAAATGACTATACTATTCAAGGCAATCTACAGATTCAATGCAATCCCTATCAAATCACCAAGGGCATTTTTTGCAGATCTAGAACAAAAAATCTTAAAATTTATATGGAGACGTAAAAGACTCTGAATAGGCAAAGCAATCCTGAGAAAGAAAAATGGACCTGGAGGAATCAGGCTATACTGACTTCAGACTATACGATAAAATCTACAGTAATCAAAACAGCATGGTATGGGCACAAAGACAGACTTATAGATCAACGGAACAGGATAGAAAGCCCAGAAATAAACCCACGAACCTATGGTCAATTAATCTGTGACAAAGGAGGCAAGGATATACAATGGAGAAAAGACAATCTCTTCAATAAGCGGTGCTGGGAAAACTGGACAGTTACATGTAAAAGAATGAAATCAGAACATTCTCTAACACCATATACAAAAAACCCCTCAAAATGGATTAAAGACCTAAATGTAAGACCAGATACTATAAAATTCTTAGAGGAAAACATAGGCAGAACACTCTTTGACATAAATCGCAGCAATATCTTTTTGGATCCACCTCCTAGAGTAATGAAAATAAAAACAAAAATAAACAAGTGGGACCTAATTAAACTTAAAAGCTTCTGCACAGCAAAGGAAACCATAATCAAACAAAGAGACAGGACTTTCCTGGTGGCACAGTGGTTAAGAACCTGCTTGCGAATGCAGGGGACACGGGTTCAATCTCTGGTCTGGGAAGATCCCACATGCGGCGGAGCAACTAAGCCCATGCGCCACAACTACTGAGGCTGCGCTCTAGAACCTGTGAGCCACAACTACCAAGCCCATGTGCCACAACTACTGAAGCCCATGTGACCTAGAGCCTGCGTACCGCAACTACTGAGCCCATGCGCTACAACTACTGAAGCCCACATGCCTAGAGCCCACGCACTGCAACAAGAGAAGCCACGGCAATGAGAAGCCCATGCACCGCAATGAAGAGTAGACCCCAGTCACCGCTAAGTGGAGGCCACGTGCAGCAATGAAGACCCAACGCAGCCAAATAAATAAATAAACAAACAAAGAGACAGCCCAGAGAATGGGAGAAAATATTTGCAAGTGATGCGACCGACAAAGGATTAATTTCCAAAATATATGAATGGCTCATGCAGCTCAATATCACAAAAACAAACAACCTAATCAAAAAATGGGCAAAGATCTACACAGACAATTCCCCAAAGAAGACATAGAGAGGGCCAAAAAGCACATGAAAAGATGCTCAACATCACTAATTATTAGAGAAAAGCAAATCAAAACTACAGCGAGGTATCACCTCACCCCGGTCATAATGGCCATCATCAAAAAGTCTACTTAACAGGGCTTCCTTGGTGGCGCAGTGGTTAAGAATCCACCTGCCAATGCAAAGGACACAGGTTCGAGCCCTGGTCTGGGAAGATCCCACATGCCACAGAGCAACTAAGCCCATGCGCCACAACTACTGAGCCTGTGCTCTAGAGCCTGCGAGCCACACCTACTGAGCCTGCGTGCCACAACTACTGAAGCCCACACACCTAGAGCCCGTGCTCCACAATGAGAGAAGCCACCGCAACAAGAAGCCCACGTACTGCAACGAAGAGTAGCCCCTGCTTACCGCAACTAGAGAAAGCCCGGGCGCATCAATGAAGACCCAACGCAGCCAAAAAAAAAACAGTGGACCAGGCTTGACTAGACATCATGGTACTCTTCACCACTGCACACACTTCAAAAAAAAAAAAAGTCTACAAAGTCTACAAACAATAAATGCTAGAGAGGGTGTAGAGAAAAGGGAATCCTTCTACACTCTTGGTGGGAATGTAAGCTGGTGCAGCCACTGTGGAAAACGGTATGGAGGTTCCTCAGAAAACTAAAACTAGAACTACCATATGATCCAGCAGTCCCACTACTGGGTATATATCCAGACAAAACTAAAATTAAAAAAGATGCATGCACCCCTATGTTCCTAGCAGCACTATTTACAATAATCAAGATATGGAAACAACCTAAATGTCCATCAACAGAGGAATGGATAAAGAAGGTGTGGTAATATATACAATGGAACATCACTCAGCCATAAAAAAGAATGAAATAATGAAATAATTTGCAGCAACATGGATGGACCTAGTGATTATCATACTAAGTGAAGTCAGACAGAGAAAGAGAAATATCATATGATAACATTTATATGTGGAATCTAAAGAAATGATACAAATGAACTTATTTACAAAACAGGAATAGACCCACAGACTTAGAGAACGAACTTATGGTTACCAAAGGGGAATGGTGGGGGTGTGGGATAAATTAGGAGTTTGGGATGAACATATACACACGACTAGATATAAAATAGATAACAAGGACCTACTGTACAGCTCAGGGAACTCTACTCACTCCTCTGTAATAACCTATATGGAAAAAGAATCTGAAAAAGAATAGATATATGTATATGTATAAACTGAATCACTGTTGTACACTTGAAACTAACACAACATTGTAAATCAACTATACTCCAATATAAAATAAAAATTTTTGAAAAAATAAAAATAATCAAGATACTGGTGAGAAGACAGACACCTAAATCAATGAAACAGAACAGACTTTTCAGAAATGAATTTACACAATATATTCAACTGATTTTTGACAAAGTTGTTAAGAAAACACATGGAGGAATGATAGCCTTTTTTCAAAAAATGATGCTGAATATGAATAATAGCCTAAAAGACCTCTAAAAACTTGATAATATGAAAATAAAAGATAAACAATGAAACTTGGACATAAACTTGTACAGATACTTTATCACAGAAGATACACAGATGGCAACTGAGCACATTAAAAAAAAAAGGTTCAGCAACATTTGTGATTAGGGAAATACAATCTAAAGTCACCATGTTATCCAATATACATATTAGAGGGACTAGAATTTAAAAGTATAATGGACGCAGCTTCGATCCCTGGTCAGGGCACTAAGATCCCACATGCTGCAGGGCAACTAAGCTCAGATGCCACAACTAGAGAGAAGCCTGTGCACCGCAGTGGAGGATCCCGCATGCCATAACGAAGATCCCGCATGCCGCAACTAAGACCTGACGCGGCCAAAAATAAAATAAATATTTTTTAAAAATTAATAAGCCAATCCTAATTCAGAGAGAAATAAAAAAAACATTAGAAATACTGATATTGATACGAAGGTGTGCTTTACTAAAATATGCGGGATTCCACTGACATGGTGTTCATTGGAAAATCCATATCCAAATCAAAAAGTTAGAAAATAATAGCAAAATAAACCAACAGATGGATAAGAAAAAATTCAAAAGGGAAAAATACACTAGAAATTCTAAAAAAAAAAAATTAAATAAAAAATGCTAAAAAAAGAAGTCTGAAGTCTCAGGTGTGAAATAATAGCATATTAAGAGAATATCAAGAGATGAGAACATATTAAGAGACCATAAATAATTACGTTCAGTAATAATTATGAGCTCCTACTATGTGCCTGGCACTGTGGTAGGTCCTGGGGATACAGAATGAGAAAAATAGACTTAGTCCCTCCTAAAGATTTATCTAATGGTAAAGATTGCCATTAAATAATTACAGGTGTAAAGAATTTCCTAGGGGAGAGTCTTAGGATTTCCAGAAATATCTAGCCAAGAGGGTTTGGGAAAACCCTTGAGCAAGTTTCTTTTAAGTGGAGATGTTAAGAATGAGTAGCAGTCAGCCAGGCAAAGGGGAGAGAAAGGTCAAGAGAGAAACTGCCACAGACAGAACAACACACAAGAAAGCTCAGGGGAGAAACAGCTAGAGTAGAAAGAGAATGTAGAGCTGTAGAGATCATAATGAGAGAGAGTGGAACAAGATGAAGCCAGAAAATTCCCTAGAGCCCTGATCATGCAGTGTCTGGTGGGTGATGCTAACAGTTTTGCAATTTTTTGTAAATAGCAATGTATTAAGCAGCATTGTGCACTCCCTCCTCTACTTCACCAGTAAATATCTCAGGTGCTCAGAGAGCATCAGGACCAACAGATGATTAATTTCATCTGCTATACAGGCCTTCTTAGTATAAGGTATATTATATCAAAGTGAAAATGTCTACTTACAGTATCAAGCATTTCTTTGGTATGAGCTGCTGACAGGCAAAACCTGGCTCTGGACTCAATGATTGGGGTAGCAGGAAATCCTACCACAACTACACCGATATTCCGCTTTAGCATCTCCCGTCCAAAGGCGCTGCAGAGGGAAAACAAGAAAAGAAACCAGGAAGAATAATAAATCACACAGTACAAAGGCCTGAATGATGTAAACTCTTGGGTGATACAGGCACTAGACAGTTCTATGAGGAATTTCTTCTAACTTCTATTAAAGTTAAAATTGACAGTTTACAAAGACTTCTTTTATTCAATCCTAAAGTGGTCTTCTCCCAAATAGTTTCCTTCAGAAAGGTGAAAGAATATTGTTGGCACAGACCAATTTTTAATAGGGCTTGCCTAAAGTAATTTGCAACTGTAGCCTTAAGGTGTCACTGACATGTAACAGTGGTTCAGAGGTTTCAAAATGAACTTGAGTTTAAAACCTGGCCCTTGCAGGCTTGGCAGTTTAAAAAATTCTTAAGATTAAGGATGCAAAGGATCTGGACATCTTTCTGCTGGCAGAAAGGCCAAGCACTAGCCTTCCAGACCAGGCATTTTTTGGATCGACTTAAGTGTTGAGCTGCCTTTGTGATTCAGGGTTTCCTTTGGTGTTTGTGAGGCCAGCTCATCCCCAGACTTCAGATGACCACCCAGACCACACAGTTCTTGTTTAACCCCCCATCCCAAGTCAAACTCGTGGCATGTGACCTTACTCTACATCTGTATCTTGCCTAATTAATACAATTCTAACTTTCATGTAAATTTTGTTATTTACTAAATTATTTTATTCTTTGTCCTTTTCTCTTGTTGACCTACCTTATTCCTTTCTGACTTTTCCCTTAGCTGTTTAAAGCATTTGTTTGAGAATAAAAAATTCCACTCACTTTAGTAATAGCACCAGCTTTCCCCACTCCTAGTAACAGTACATCCTCTTCAATGTGTTTCCTTTGTGTCAGGCCAAGACCTGCATCTTTAGCACATGCTCCCGAACTGTCTAGTGCTTTATTCCAATTCTGCCTTACTCTAAATCTTAATTATAACGTACATAGTCAGTTTCACCTGTATAGAATAAATTAGACACAGTCCTCTCTAAAGAAAGCGTTCTAGACTAAGTCAATCCTCCAGAACACGTAACTTTTTGAGTTTATTTATGATGATAATTCCATTTAAAGAAGAATGAGGGAAATCCTACACCTCTGCTTTGGTGTAGGATTCCCTCATTTCCTCCATCTCCTCTGAAGGCCATAATGCCAATTGCCCATATGACTTCCTACTGGAAACTAAACTCCTCTTTTTCCCTCAATGAGCACCCTTTCCCAATATCCCCCATTCACTAACTTTGGAATCACCATACTTCCAGGTTCCCTGATTTAATTTTCCCTCCTATATTCACTTTAATCAACACTTATTGAGTGCAAGGGGCTGTGGTGGGCACTGGGGATTCAAAGATGAATAGAAATATTTGCTCCTTTAATGAGTTCCATTAAACCTGAGAAATGATCCTTACTCAATTTTATATTTACAATCCAGTCAAAACTCACAAATCTGAAAAGATGTGCCTTTTTTACTGAACCTATACTAAGCAGATGACTCCTTTATTTTATTTTTAAAATAAATTTATTTATTTTTGGCTACGTTGGGTCTTTTTTGCTGCGCACGGGCTTTCTCTAGTTGCAGCAAGCGGGGGCTACTCTTCGTTGCAGTGTGTGGGCTCTAGGTGCGTGGGCTTCAGTAGTTGTGGTACGCGGGCTCAGCAGTTGTGGCTCGCAGGCTCTAGAGCGCAGGCTCAGTAGTTGTGGCACACGGGCTTAGCTGCTCTGCGGCATGTGGGATATTCCTGGACTAGGGATCAAACCCGTGTCCCCTGCATTGGCAGGCGGATTCTTAACCACTGCGCCACCAGGGAAGCCTGACTCCTTTATTTTATATCTCTGGTGCAATTTTGCACATAATTATTTTGCAAATAATTAGATTTGTCCACTTCATATCTGCTTTTCATATATATTTTGGTTTCGTTATACATCTGTACTTCTCAAATACATTGAAAGCTATTCCAGGGCAAAGATTTCCATTATACACGCCTTGCACAAGCCAGAGAGGCTGGTGTAAAGTGCACATCTGACCTCATGGCTCACTGTTCCCCCTTGGGCACTGTACTTCAGCTCCACTCACCTCCTGCTAGTCTTCCATCAGCTAAGTATGTTCCTGCATTGTGGCCTTTGCACAGAAGCTTCTTCCTCCGAGTGGCTAACTTGCTCAGCTAGTTCAAGCTCAGATGTCATCTTCCCTTACCCCTGAGGCTGTCGAGGGTGACCACCCCATTTAATACTGTAATCTGCCCACCCACAGTGCACCCTCAAACCCCATATCCTGCTCTTTTTTTTCCTATAGCCCTTAACACCTTCTAGCATATTACCTAATTTCTTTATTTATTACGTTTGTCTGACTCTTGCTCCAGTAGAGCATAAACTCCACAAGGACATGGGTTTTTCTGTGTTTTGTTCACTGATCTATCTCAATCCCCCAGAAGAGTGCATTAAACTCAAATGTTTGTTTAAGGAAAGACTAACAAGTTAACATATTTTACAAATTGGAATCCACTTGTTTAATCTATGGCAGATCTAGCAAACAAAGGTTAACATAATGAGGCCAAGACAATTTTACCTAACAAAATATATAAGCCTGGTCTCACATCATGGTAAACCTTAAGTCTAATAAGAGGGCAATCTGTAATCTGCAAAAAGGTACCCAATTTTGGCTGGCATGTAGAGCATCAGAGGCACCACTGGAGAATCTTCATTTCCATAGATGATGAAGCCCATATTTTTCAGACGTCTCCTGAAATATCTGACGTTTTCAGCTAACTGCTGTATACACTCTTTGCCTGGAAAATCATGGGGAGGGAAACAAAATAATACTAAGAAAGAAGAAGTGGAAAAAGACAGCAATCTTCTCCATCTCTATTCTATCAATCAATTGTATGTTTTGTTTCTTCCTTTCCCATATAAAATATTTTTGCACAGTAAACTGTATGGAATATAAGTAGAAACAAATATATCTTGCGTTTGTATTCTGTCATAGTAGGTGTTGATAGCAGATTTTATAGTAATGTACAAAATAAAGTTTAATGACCAGTATTTCCGTGGCACATTAGCATCTTCAAACATTTTCATTGATACTACCTCATTTAACACTCTACCACCCCTTTACAGTAGGTTGGATAATTATTATCATTCTCATTTTATATATTAGGAGACTCACAAAGGTTGCGAGTGGCCTACAGTTACACAATAATGAGTGGCACAGTTGACTAGAAGCTAGGCCTCTCAACTTCAATATTCATTCCAAACACCGTGCTGCAAATAATTTTACACATAAGACCAGAGACAGAACCATTCAGAGCCCCATATTTTCCTCTTAAGAGTTTATGTTACCATTTCCCTAAAACTTCTACCAGACAGCAATAGCATACACATATAATAATGTAAAAATCATATTTTTAATCCTACTTTGTTCATCTTCCCTAAAACACAAATGGATTAAGACACACATTTCTCTAACTGCTGATTGACTAAATATTTGGCCTGGTTTTGACTTTACGGTAGGTCAATCTATGAACAGATGTCCAAAAACAATCGTTCTGTTACAGAGAGCAAGACATAAATTCAAAAGATCAGCTTGCAAAGGGCTAAGAACTGTTTTATGTTTTTCTAAATCACAAATACTCACAAATAAGAAAAGGTTGCAGTCATTTTCACATACATTAGAAAGCAAGCAAATTCATATTTTAAAAAATACAACCATACAGCTCAAAGGTAAGTTAATCAATTGCAAATACAGATGACTAACAAATGTCCTTAGAATCAAAACACTAACTTATCCGTCATTGACGGGAAACTACTCTAGATAAGTTTGCTACAAATAACCCCAAATTAATACTCTATATGTAAATAATTTCAAGTTGACCGGAGAAGCACATACAAGCTTAGATTAGTTTAGTGTGAACACTGAAGAACATCACTTAAGTTATGACATACATCTTACACATATTAAAACAGACATTAAGGTATGTTAAGTTTATGTTGACAACTGATGAGCCACGTACTCTAATTTTCCCCTAGAAATACCAACACATGCTTACTCTACATTTAGAATAAGAGACTTCCACTTCCAGCCATGATAAAGTACTAGGAACCGGATTTTCTTTCCTGTTTGTAAACAACAGAAAGCTGGACAGAGTATATTACAAAATGGTTTTCAGACACTGGGCCCCAGGCCGTGGGGGACTGTGCTGCTGCAGAGAAGGGAAAACAGAAGTGAGTGTCTGGATTGTCCTCATACCACCTGGAGACAGGTCCCGGGCTGCTCCAGGAGTGGGGACCTAGTCTTGTCAGTCGAAGACATCAGATTTTGGAGTTGGGGAAGCTAAGGTGGCTAGAATTTACTGGGCACACAACAGGGGAGGAGGAAGGTGCACGAGAGACCTTTGGGGGTCTACAGAAGAGCATGTGGCAAAGTGCTGATCTGAACACGTATGAGAAGAAACTATGAGGGGCTGGAGAAAGCTCCAACAGAAAGCAGCAGACTGAACAATTCCCAGCACTCATACAGTTGGGAATAGCTTCTATTTTCACCAACCAAAATGGAAAGACCTCAGAATCACACTAGTAGTGGAGCTAAATTAGCCCTAGACTAAAACTTGCTCTGGCCCACCCTAACACACCTTAAAAGCAAGTCTTAAAAGGATCCAATTGATTCCAAGAACAAAGTCCAACATTATTACCTAAATGAATACAAAATGCAGCCCCTAGTAATGTAAAATTCACAATGTGTGACGTATAATAAAAAATTCTAGGCATTCAAAGAAACAGGAAAATATGACCCACCAACTAGGAGAAAAGTCTATCAATAGAAACAGACCAGAAATGACAGAATATTAGCAGACAAGGATACAAAAATGCTACTATAAATATACTCCATACATTCAGAAAAGTAGAGGAAACATGATGAAGACAGAAAGAAAATACATAAAAAGGGAACAACTGATACATGCAAAAATGATGAATCTCAAAAGGATTATGTTAAATGAAATAAGTCAGACACAAAAGACTATACTCTTGTGAATTCATTTATAGGAAATTCTTAAAAAGACATAATTACAATGATAGAAAACAGATCAGTGGTTGCCAGGGAATGGAGAGAGGACTGACAGCAGAGCAGTATGAAGGGGACTTTTCAGGGGCGACAAAAACATTTTATACTTCAGTTATGGTATGGTTACATGACTGTATACATTTGTCAAAACTCATGGAATTACACACTTAAAATCGGTGAATTTTATTGTATATAAATGATATTAAAGGTTTTTAGAAACTGTGTGACACATCTGCTAATTTAGTGTACATTAATTTTTCCTGTACCACTTATTATTTTACAACTTGCTACCTTTTTCTTATCACAAACTACCTTTTGTTAAAATATTTTTTTCTTATTCCAAGATTATCAAGAAAAATTATCAAGGAGAAGAAGAAATGCTAAGAGATTTAGACCTTACCTTTTCCACCTATGGCTATATCATTCTAAGCAAGTTCTCTGTAACAAAAGCAAGTGGAAATCTCAGTCTCACCATTCCTTGTCATCTGTTCCTTGACAAGAAGAGTCCCAAAAGAAAACACATCTAAAATAACATTCATAGGCAAAACTGGAAGATACTGAGAATAGACATTTAAAATTCCCAACTTATATATCCTTATTATTGCTGAATAGTATTCCTTACCAAAGATATACCACAATTTGTTTACCCATTTATGTGTTAATGGACATTAGACTTGAGATTACCAACTTTCATTTTGGCAGTTATAAAGTTCAGATTTAAAAGAATTCTCTCTGAGGGACTTCCCTGGCAGTCCAGTGGTTAAGACTCTGTGCTGTCAATGCAGGGGGCACAGGTTTGATCCCTGGTCAGAGAACTAAGATCCCACATGCCATGTGGTGCAGCCAAAAAATTAAAAAAAAAAAAAAAGAATTCTCTCCTAAATAGAGGATGTGGATAAAAGGGACCCTTGTACACTGCTGGTGGGAATGTAAATTGGTGCAGACACTATGGAAAACAGTATGGAGGTTCCTTAAAAAACTACTGATAAAAATAGAACTACCATATAATCCAGCAATTCCACCTCTGGGTATATATCTGGAAAAAAAGAAAACACTAATTCTAAAAGATATATGCACCCCAATGTTCACAGCAGCACTATTTACAGTAGCCAAGACATGAAAGCAACCCAAGTGTCCATCAACAGATGACTGGATTAAGAAGATATGGAATATATACAATGGAGTATTACTCGGCCATAAGAAAGAATGAAATAATGCCATTTGCAGCAACAGGGACGGACTTAGAGAATATTATGCTTAGTTAAATAAGTCAGACAAAGAAAGACATATACTATACGGTATCACTTATATGGGCATATATCTGGAAAAGACGAAAACTCTAATTCTAAAAGATACATGCACCCCAGTATTCACAGCACTATTTACAACAGCCAAGACATGGAAGCAACCTAAACGTCCATCGACAGATGAATGGACAAAGATGTGTGTGTGCAAGTGTGTGTGTTTGTGTATACACACACACACAGTGGAATATTACTCAGCCATTAAAAAAGAACTAATGCCATTTGCAGCACCATGGATGGACCTAGAGATTATCATACTAAGTTCAGACAGAGAAAGACAAATATCATATGATATCACTTATATGTGGAATCTAAAAAAATGATACAAATGAACTTATCTACAAAACAGAAATAGACTTACAGACTTAGAAAACAAACTTATGGTTACCAAAGGAGAGAGGGAAGGGGAGAGGGACAAATTAAAAGTATGGGATTAACAGATATAAACTACTATACATAAAATAGATAAGCAAAAGAATTTACTGTATAGCACAGGGAATTATACCCATTATCTTATAATAACCTATAATGGAATATAATCTGCAAAAATAATGAATCACTGTGCTATACTCCTGAAACTAACACAATATTATAAATCCACTATACTTCAATTAAAAAAATTTTCTCCTAAATATTTATTTAAGCATCTTAGTCATGCCCAAATAAGGGAAGAATTACTATAATTAGCAACTAACAGCTCAGTTTCATTTGCTTCTAACTGCTTTAGGTGGATATGGTAAAAGAATGTACTACAGTTGACCCTTAATCCACATATAATTTAGAGTCGGCCCTCCATAGCTGAGGTCTGCAGATTCAACCAACCAGGGACCACGTAGTATTGCAGCATTTACTGTTGAAAAATATCTACATGTAAGTGGACCCGGGCAGTTTAAACCTCTGTTGTTCACAGGTAAACTGTATTTATACTTTATACACAAAGAAACAGGCCCATAAATGTTAAACTACTTTCTCTAAGGCTTTTCATTCAGTAGGAGGAAGATCAAGGTTCTGACTCCTGTTTAGCGCTTTTTCTTCTAAACCACAGCAAGAAATTATGTACTTTTCAAACTTTAAAGTGTTTAACCCTTTATTGGGTAACAATATCTGTATTTTACTTTTTAAACGGCACTTACTAGCAATGAATAGGATAGGGATGAATGGGTGAAGGAGCCTAAGACACAAGGCAAGTATGAGACAAGTGGAAAGTAGTTCTTCCAATAAACTCATCTGGAATAGCAAACTGCAATCATCACTGGTGAGTAGGGAATAAAGACTGAGGGGGAGAATCAAGACCAGTGCTGGAGAAAGAAGCAAACTCAATTAGAAATAGTGGTCATAGTGAATCCCAGAAATTAAGTGGTCTGTTTATCCAACAAAACTACTAGGCTGAACCACGAAACTGCCAATATTTGACTATTTTTGACCTTAAAAAGGCGATTTCTTCTGATTCAACCTAATAATTTCAAAGATAATAATAGGAAAAGCAGCCAAGTTAAGTTACTTACAAATCAGTAAGCTTTTGCAGTTATACGTATTGGGAAAGTGGTTGTCCCTTATTCCTGAAGTGACACTGAATTTTAAAGACAACACTGTTACCCATTTTGAATTAAATATCATATAAAATACCAGTTAATATTAATACAAGAAGCATGGTACTTAAGTCCAATCTGCTAGCTCAGTTCTAAAGAGTTTTCTTACTGCAGAGCTGCAGCAAGTATTTGGTCTAACACAAACTTAAAAACAAAGAAAGGTTAGCCTTGTTAAAAAAAAAGATACTGGGCTTTCCTGGTGGCGCAGTGGTTAAGAATCTGCCTTCAGGTGCAGGGGACACAAGTTCGAGCCCTAGCCCGGGAAGATCCCACATGCTGCGGAGCAACGAAGCCCGTGCATCACAACTACTGAGCCTGTGCTCTAGAGCCCGCGAGCCACAACTACTGAGCCCACATGCCACAACTACTGAAGCCTGAGCGCCTAGAGTCCGTGCTCCACAACAAGAGAAGCCACCACAATGAGAAGCCCGCACGCCACAACGAAGAGTAGCCCCCACTCGCCGCAACTAGAGAAAGCCCGCGCACAGCAACAAAGACCCAGTGCAGCCAAAAATAAATAAAATATATTAAAAAAAAAGATACTAACTCTTAAAAGGTCTTTATCCTTGCCTCAGAGAGAACACAGATGGTAATGTAAGAGATCAGCATTCTTCTCTACTTTTCAAACATAAATCTTTACTTTTAAGGGTGATAAAAAGCGTAAAAGCAATTTAGAGAAAACCTCGGTACTGATTCTCTTGAAGTTCACAAATGAACCTTACTGTGTTGGCTGTCCTTCTGGAATTCCTTAATACAATTTGTTAGAACGAAGCCATTTTTAGAATCTCTTCAATTAAAACCTACAGCCTGGCATGAAAGAGAGAAAAGTAAACACATATGTGTAGTTAATGTCCCAGAAAATGCAGCAGATAACTTTAACTGGTCATTTTTTAGTCCTCAACTTCTTGTAATAAATTTTATGCTAAGGAGGGAAGTAATGAATATGATGGATCAATAGGTTGTGATGGCATCATTAGTTTTAAGAAATAATGATGGCATCATTATTTCTTTTAAGGAAATAGAAAGCCTAAAAAGGGTGGAAGATGGAGGTAGAAGGAACAGCACAATTATCTACGTATTGATAACCATTATATATTGATAACTTTAAATCACTTTTACAATACAGAATTACAAAGAGAGTTATATTTATTAACCACTGCTAAACAGATTTGCAGTTGTACTAACTGCATTCCAGACATTTTCAAAAGAAATATTTTTACCAAGTCTTAATCCAGATTTCTCTGGGTTCTCAGGCTTGTAATCTTAGGGTTTGAAGGAACTACTCTGTTATTACTCAAATAAAATTCTGTAAGCCCTCCCAGACAGTTACTAATCAGAACAGATGGTGTTCTATGAGATAAAAATTTTCTGAAGTCTCAGGGCCAGTTAAAAAAAAAAAAAGATAAGATCTATGCACAAAACAAGAAATACAAAAGGTAGCAGATATTCTGTCTTAAATGGCATTAGTGCTAACTACTCAGAACTCAGGCTTCAAAAAATATAGCAAGTACTCACCTGTTTACACAGCAATATAACTTTCAATTTAGCTGATGAGCTTTTATATAACTTATAATCAGCAAAATGAGTTTGAGTCTGCAACTTCAAAAAAAACATTTCCGGTGTTAACCAAAATCTTTCAAAATAAAGGACACAAATATGACTGATGTTCAGTCAGAGTTGATCCCCTAACTCACATTATACTCCATTACACAGCTCCTAATCTTCTTAGATTTCCTGGATATGCTGATATAATCTGCCTTCCTGGGAAAAATAAAATAAAGTTACTGCTATTCCTCAGACTTATACTCTCCAATTAATCATAATGGGCTAGAAGAATTTGAAACTGAAGAGCTTCTTCCCCCCTCCCCACTTCTTCTTAAACGTCATAATATCAAAGCACATACGGGTTTTCTCAGTTTAGGGTTCCCAAAACAGAATACATAGCCCCAAGAATGGTTTCAGTTAGCTTTCAGCATTAATTAGGAGTTATGGGACATAAGGCAGGATAAAATATGGAAAAATACTACCCATCGCCTTCTTCTAATTTATACTATCAAAGACATTACATTATGGATACTTCACATAATATCTCTTTAATACTTTATGTCTAAGAATTGAACTTAACTATCAATCTTTCAGTTTATTCATCTGTCCAAAGACTTATTTTTACTATCTGGAAGGTTACTTTTTCTAATATTTTACTTTGGTTGGACTATACTGCAGAGTGAAAAGGAACATGTTTCACTCCTGTGGTTTTTCTCTTGGAAAGCATCTTCTTTAAAAAAATAGAATAAACTCAGACATCCTCAGTGTTTACTCTGCCTATGTTAAACACGTCTCCATTGATATCTAAAACTGGAGCTTATATCTTGAAGACTTCTTATACAAGTCTTTATAGTATCAGGTAACTCAAATCACATGCAAACTATGTTTTCAAAGGCTATTTCCAAAGTAATTATGGAAGCTTCTAGTACTGACTCCCTTTAAAGCAAAGAAACCATGTAACATAGTAAGCACAGTGCCAGGCTCAATAAATTCTTCTTCATTTTCCTTTTGCCGGTAAAGCAATTTCTAATCAGGGGAAAATTATATTTAGCTTCAGTTATTATATCTCTAAATATTACCAAGTCAACTACTAACCAGCCTTACTTCCTGATAAGATACTACTTTATAGTCTTCCATAAGTGAATGGACGAACGTGTTGATTTATATTAATTTAAACGAACTTGGCATCCTCTTGCACTAGTGGTACTATATCTAAATCCAATATTAGGACAACAGCTCCATCTCCTTCTCAGCTGGAAGTACTCTGGGCTTATGCAAAGGAGGAGTTAGGTGTGCCTTAATTACTGCTGTTATAGCAGCTCCAAGAACTGTAAATAGTTGGCATGGCAGAAAATCTCAGATGCAATCACAATGACACTTTCAAAAGAGACAAGTAAACCTGGGCTAAGAAGAAGAATTCAAATTCCTTTCTTGCTCAACACTTAAAACCACAGCATCTTTCATACACCACATCCGTAATTTCTGAGAAGAACAGACTATTAGTAGACATTCTCATCTCTCACTTTTGGAAACAGAGGCAACTCTAAGAATTATTTTGCAGCTGAGGAAACTAACCTAACACCCGAAGAGGTTATGTAATTCCAAGTGGAAGAACCAGGATTTGAACTCTCTGATTCTTCTGGTTTCAGACTGTTGTCTTAACCACTACTCATTGATCCACTTTGGCTTCTATATTAAGTAGAACTGACTAAAAGGAAATATTAGGAATAAAACGCCTAGGAATAAACCTACCTAAGGAGGCAGAAGACCTGTACTCCAAAAACTGTAAGACACTGATGAAAGAAACTGAAGATGACACAGACAGATGGAAAGATACACCATGTTCTTGGATTGGAAAAATCAATATTGTCAAAATGACTATACTACCCAAGGCAATCTACGGATTCAATGAAATCACTATCAAATTACCAAGGGCACTCTTTGCAGATCTAGAACAAAAAAAATCTTAAAATTTGTATGGAGACACAAAAGACCCTGAATAGCCAAAGCAATCTTGAGAAAGGAAAATGGATCTGGAGGAATCAGGCTCTCTGACTTCAAACTATACTATAAAGCTACAGTAATCAAAACAGTATGGTACTGGCACAAAGACAGACTTACAGAACAATGAAACAGGATAGAAAGCCCAGAAATAAACCCATGCACCTATGGTCAATTAATCTACAACGAAGGAGAAAAGATAAGCTCTTCAATAAGTGGTGCTGGGAAAACTGGACAGCTACATGTAAAAGAATGAAATTAGAAGATTCTCTAATACCATACACAAAAATAAACTAAAATGGATTAAACACCTAAAATAAATGTAAAACCAGATACTATAAAACTCTTAGAGTAAAACATAGGCAGAACATTCTTTGACATAAATCACAGCAATATCTTTTTAGATCCACCGCTTAGACTAATGGAAATAAAAACAAAAATAAACAAATGGGACCTAAATAAACTTAACAGCTTGTACACTTGAAACACTATGTATAACTGAACCACTCTGCTGTACACCTGAAACTAACACAACATTGTAAATCAACTATACTCCAATATAAAATAAAAATTAATTATCTGGCTCTGCTCTCAGGAAAAGATGTGGTGCCCAGAGACTTCCTTTCATCCTGCATTCTTCTTCCCAATTTCCACTGTAAGATTTCTGTCATTCCCCCATCTTCCAAAAGGGGGCATCCTACAAAATTCTGGTCAATCATTGCCAGTGTTTCTCAATAAGACTGCTATTGGCATTTGGGGCATAACAATTCTTTGTTGTTAAGGCTGTCCAGTGCCCTGTAGAACATTTAGAATCACTGGCCTCTCGGCAATAAATGCCAATAACATCTCTCCATAGCCCAGTCTGTGACAATCAAAAATGCCCCTAGACTCTTCCAAATGTGCCTTAGGAAGGCAGCACTGTTGCTGGTTGGTTGAGAACTCCTATTGGCCCTGTTATTTCTTTATAGGAACCATGGATTTCTTTTCTTTTGTATCCTTAAACCTGAGTTGGAGATGCATTAGCTATATGATTTGGGGCATGTTTTTACGTCCCTTAGATTCAATTACCACATTTATTCTAGAGGAGGATATAAACGTGGGGCAATTTGATATATTTAGAGTACAAAACCACACCTAGGAAAACCTAATATAAAAATACAAGCTAACTGATTAACAGTATATTAAAAGTACCATATACTTATGGTTAAGTAGGGCCTTTATTCAGTAGGCCCTTTCTTTATATATGTTTGGATTCCTTTCTGGAATTTTACTTCTATTTCATTAACTGGACTGTTACAAATTATTATAGCTTACATATAATATATAATTGCATGTGTAATTTATATATTTATATATAAGATATATATAATTACTTGTATTTATAAACTACATATATAGCTTATATATAATAAAATTTACTCCCCAGTTCCTCTACTCTTTGGAGTTTTTCACCTCAATTATTATTATTAATTGAGATATAATTCACATCCTTTAAAATTCATCCTTCTAAAATGTACAATTCGGTAGTTTTTATCTATTCTGGACATTTCATATAAATGGAATCATATAATATGTGACCTTTTGTACTGGCCTCTTTCACTTAACATAACGTTTTCAAGTTTCATTCATGTTGTAGCATGTATGAGTACTTCATTACTTTTTATGGCCGAATAATATTCTTGTACAAATATACCACATTTTGTTTATTTATTCATGAGCTGATGCACATTTGGGTTGTTTTTGATTTTTGGCTATCATGGATAATGCTGCTATAAACATTCCTGTGCAAGTTGTCATGTGGACATATGTTTTCAATTCTGTTGGGTATATACCTAACAATAGAATTTCTGGGTCATATGGTGACTATATATTTAACTTTTTGAGGAACTGGAAACTGTTTTCCAAAATGGCTGGGTTATTTTACATTCCTGTCAGTAATATGGGAGTATTCCATTTTATTAGATCCTCACCAACAATGTTATTGTTTATCTTTTTTATTTTAGCCATCCTAGTGGGTGTAAAGTGGGATTTTGTGGTTTTCATTTGCATTTTCTTAATGACTAATAGGTTGACCATCTATTCTTCTGTGCTTTTTGGCCATTTGTGTATATTCTTTGGAGAAGTGTCTATTCGAATTCTTTGCCCATTTTTTTTTTTTTTTTTGCAGTGCGCGGGCCTCTCACCGCTGTGGCCTCTCCCGTTGCGGAGCGCAGGCTCTGGATGTGCAGGCTCAGCGGCCATGGCTCATGGGCCCAGCCTCTCCATGGCATGTGGGATCTTCCCGGACCGGGGCACGAACCCGTGTCCCCTACATCGGCAGGTGGACTCTCAACCACTGCGCCACCAGGGAAGCCCTCTTTGCCCATTTTTATTTTATTTATTTATTTTTAATGATTGCTTTTATTTATCTGTTTATTTATTTTTGGCCGTGTTGGGTCTTCGTTGCTGCACGTGGGCTTTCTCTAGTTGCAGTGAGTGGGGGTTACTCTTTGTTGTGGTGTGTGGGCTTCTCATTGCAGTGGCTTCTCTTGTTGCGGTGCACGGGCTCTAGGAGTGCTGGCTTCAGCAGATGTGGCTCACGGGCTCCAGAGCACAGGCTCAGTAGTTGTGCACACGGGTTTAGCTGCTCTGTGGCATGTGGGATCTTCCTGGCCCAGGGCTCGAACCCGTGTTCTCTGCATTGGCAGGCGGATTCTTAACCACTGCGCCACCAGGGAAGTCCCGTCCATTTTTAAATTGAGTTGTTTAATTCGAGTTGTAAAAGTTCTTTATATATTCTGGACACTAGACCCTTTTTAGATATATGGTTTGCAAAATTTCCTCCCACTCTGAGGGCTGTCTTTTCACTATCTTGCTAGAGTGTCCCTTAAAGAACAAAAGCTTTTAATTTTGATTCAGTCCAATTTATCTATTTTTTTCTTTGGTTGCTTGTTCTCTTGGGTGTCATAACTAAGAAACCCCACTGTCTAATCCACAATCATGAAAATTTTACATCTATGTTTTCTTCTAAGAGTTTTATAAATTTAGGGACAGTCCAGTGGTTAAGACTCTGCGCTTCCAGTTCAGGGGGCACGGGTTTGATCCCTGGTCGGGGAACTAAGATCCCACATGCCGCGCAGCATGGCCAAAAAAAAAAAAAAAATAAGAGTTTTATAAATTTAGCTCTTACATTTAGGCCTGTGATCCATTTCGAGTTATTTTTATATATGGTGTGAGGTACGGATCCAACATCATTCCTTTGCACGTGGATATCCAGTTGTCCGAGAATCATTTTTTTAAAAGACTATTCTTTCCCCAATGAATTGTCCTGAATACCAACTAACCATAAATAGAAAAGTTTACCTCTGGATTCTCAGTTCTATTTCACGGTTTATATATCTATACTTATGCCAGGATGACAATGTCTTGTCACTACAGCTTTGGGACATGTGAGTCCTTCAATTTTGTTTTTTTTCCGAGACGATTTGGCTATTCTGGGTCTCTTGTTTTTCCACATGATTTTTAGGATTAGCTTGCCTATTTCTAAAAACAGGCAGCTGGGATTTTGATAGGTATGTTGTTGAATCTACATATTTGAGGAGTATCACTACCTTAACCATAGTAAGTCTTCCAACCCATGAGCACAGATATCCTGCCATTTATTTAGGTCTTCGTCCTGTTCATTTCTGTATATTTTTTTCCTTGGGTGGAATTACGTAAATATTCTCAAAATACTGAATTGAGCTGGGAAGATAGGGCAAAAGGAGGAAATGAATAAACACATTAAATATAAAATGATATGTTCCTAATTTGGAGTAAGAATAAATAATGTTTCTCTTTTTTTCTACTTCCATTTCTAATTTCCCCTAATGGGAATGGAATGTTTTTAAAGTAGTTGAAAGGTTACAAGTGTTGGCAAAAAATATGGAACAATACATTGCCAGTGAGAGACTGTAAACTGGTACTTTGTTAAAAATGGCAATATATGCTGAACCTAAAGATATGCCTACTCTATGACCCAGCAATTTCATTCCTAAGTACATATACCCAACAGAGTTATGTACCAAATGGCACGGGTAAGAATGTCACTCTTAATAACAGCCCAAATCAGGAAATAACCCAATTTCCATCAGCAGAATGAAAAAACTGTGATATATGCAAACAATGGGATACTGGACAGCAATGAAAATGAATTATTGTTTCACCAAAATATGTGAATGAATCTCAAAGACATATGATGGATAAAATACACTAAATTCAAGAGTGATTGTGTGTACTGTATTGTAGGTAAGATTCCATTTACATGAAGTTCAAGAACAGGCAAAACTAATATATAGTGATAGAAGTCAAAATAATGGTTATCTTTGGCAAGGAGGAATGAATTGGGAAGAGGTACAAGATAATCTGGGATACTGAAAATGTTCTACAACATGATCTGGGTGGTGATTAGACAAGTGTGCATTATTCACTAAACTGTATGTTTAAGATTTCTGCACTTCACTGTATCCATGTAAATACTTCAAAAAAAATAAATTTTAATTATTTGGGAAATAAACTGGAAAGAAAACTGGAATGAGGTTAAATGTCTGATCTCTCATTTTATAATCTTAAGTATATCTAACTACCATTTAATAATCACCGTTTTACTTAAAAAACAAAACCAAAACAGAACCATCTAGACATTACAGGGGTGGGCTCAAGCATTTTCCTCTTAGCCTTTGTTGTTTAAGACAAATCTAAAAAAAACCCAAACTTTTTAGTGCTGGGTGTTCCAGGAATTTGTAAGACAGGGGAAGTGTTATAAAAACAGCACTTTGGAGTTAAAGCCCTTGCCCTGAGGCAGGAAATGAAAGCATAAAGGGATTGGCCCTTCCTTTCTTTCCTTTTAAAAAAAAAATCCTATGGGGACTTCCCTGGTGGCGCAGTGGTTAAGAATCTGCCTGCCAATACAGGAGACACGGGTTCGATCCCTGGTCCGGGGAGATCCCACATGCCATGGAGCACCTAAGTCTGTGCACCACAACTACTGAGCCTGCACTCTATAGAGTCTGTGAGCCACAATTACTGAGCCTGTGTGCCACAACTACTGAAGCCCAGGTGCCTAGAGCCAGTGCTCCACAAGAGAAGCCACCACAGTGAGAAGCCCGCGCACCACAACAAAGAGTAGCCCCCGCTCACCGCAACTAGAGAAAGCCCACGTGCAGCAACGAAGACTCAATGCAGCCAAAAATAAATACATAAGTAAAATTTTTAAAAAATCATATGAATGAACGTACAAATCAGACAATACTGGGCAAAAAATATTTATTTTTCATCTGTGCATCTACTTTCATTCCCATAAAGTTATTTTTTCCTAGGATGTTTTAGTATCAGTTTTTCTTATACATACTTTGTCGAGAGAGAGAGAGAGAGAGAGAGAGAGAGAGAGAGAGAGAGAGAGAGAGAGAGAGAGAGAGAGAGAGGGAGGGAGAGAGGGAGAGATAGGCTGATAAAAGGTGGCACCAAGTATTACTAACACATCTGGTTCAGACTGCCTACTGTAAGAATGCCTTTTAGGAGAGCTATGGGACATTTGCATATCCTTTAATAGGGGGAATTGCTGGGATTCCTGACTCCAATTAGTCAGGAAATCAGAGTTCCAAAAATAACTTTTACTTCTTCCAAGAAAGGGGAAGTGGGTTGGCAAGTGAACACTTAGATTTGACACCAACAGTAATAAGAATTATTCTGTAATCTCTGAAATTTTGCGGAGCCCAGTGGAAACCAACTGAATTTTGAATCCCTATTATAACGGCTACCATTTTTATAAAAATAAATATGCACATCTATAAAACTCAACAGAACATGTAAATTTGTTCCGCATCTTATTACTTACTCCATATAAATGATGAACTCTTTCATCACATTCAATATTGTCAATTAAAACAAAAGTGCTCATATTTGAGAAAGATGACCAATTTATATTGGTAAGTCTATCAAGTAAGAGTTTTTAAAAAACCCTGCATGTACAGCAGTTGTGTATATGCTTCAGGATTTCTCAGAGAAACTTAAAGAAGCTGAATTTAGGGGCTACTAACATTTTTTAAGCCTCAGGGCAGCCTAACTTTAAGATATAAAACTATTTTTTAAAAAACAGAAATCTTGTACATAAAAATAATTAAATAATAAAGATTTCGTTTATTTCAGTATACATTTGCTAGAGATACGGGAGATACAAAAGTGGTATGATAGCCATTACACCAAAGGCAAAAGTCTCACCAGGAAGACTACACAGAAAGGGGAGAATACATTACGTGCTGGGTAAGCACACGCTAGACAAATCTATCCTGAGCACCCATCTATTATGTGCCAGACCCTGCTCTAGGCCCTGGGTAGACTGTATCGAATAAAAGACACAAAAACCCCTGCCTGCTACGAGCTTACATTCCAGTATGGGGGACAGACAACAAAAAAGATGAACGCCTCACTCAAGCACTCATTCTGCTCAAGCGCTGCCTCCATAAAGCGTCAAGACCCAAAAGCAAAGCACACCTGCATTTCCAAGGACCAAGTAAGCCAGTCTGGTTGGAGCTGAGCGAGCCACGCAGGGAAGAGTGGGACCAAAGGAGGTCAACAAAGGGCCAAATCGTAAATTTATTTATTTTACTTATTTATTTTTGGCTGTGCTGGGTCTTTGTAGCTGCACGGTCTTCCTCTAGTTGTGGCGAGCGGGGGCTACTCGTCCTTGTGGTGCGCTGGCTTCTCATTCTGGTGGCTTCTCTTACTGCAGAGCATGTGCTCTAGGCACATGGGCTTCAGTAGCTGTGGCATGTGGGCTCAGTACTTGTGGCTCACGGGCTCCAGGGCACAGGCTTAGTAGTTGTGGCACACAGGCCACAATTGTGGCTCCGCGGCCTGTGTGATCTTTCTGGACCAGGGCTCGAACCCGTGTCCCCTGCATTGGTAGGCGGATTCTTAACCACTGCGCCACCAGGGAAGTCCAGAGGGCCAAATCAGAAGGGCCTCATAGGTCTTCATGTTAAGACTCTGACTTTAAGAAGCAGAAGCCCTCTGAGAGAGTTCTTAAAACAAGACTGGCATGACCTCCTATGCTTCAACAGGATCACCCTGAGTGATACATTTAGAAGAGAGTCAAAGACAGAAGCAGAGAGAGCACTGGAGAGATGACTGTGGTTTGGACTAGGGTGACAGCAATAGGTGTAAAAAGTGGAGGGAGGATATATTTTGAAGGTAGACTAAACTGTTACCAATGCTTAAAGCACATAGAAAATGCTAAATAAACATTTAATGAAAGAATGAATCTTGAAAGGTGGGAGAAACCAATGTGAACTAGAGTACTCAAGAAAGGTTTTTTACTGGTACTCTGCATGGATAGCTCCTATTCCTAATTTTCAGCATTGTTCATTATCTGAATCCTTCTAAACCATTTTTCGCTTGACTGATCCCTCTAACTGGTTATTAAATCCAGGTGAAAGTAGACAGGAGTCTAAGTAAAATAAATAACAGTGGGGATTACAGTGAAGTAGAGAAGTTCAAGACATTAAGCAGGCATAATCCACAGGCTCTGGTGATTAAATATATGGAATAAAAAAGGAGAGAAAATATAATAATGATCTCTTCTTCGGACAACTTCATGAATAAAAGATGCCATTATCTGAAATAGGGAACACAAAAGAAAAAGCAGGTTTGAGGGGAAACAAATGGAAAAGGCTAAAAACTTTAGAGAAACAAAACAATTTTGGGAAACAAGTATTTTTGGAGTCTAAAGGTCTAAAATTAAGTATATCAAGACTACTGCTTCCAGGGATTTCCCTGGTGGTCCAGTGGTTAAGAATCCGCTTTCTAATGCAGGGGATGCGGGTTTGATCCCTGGTTGGTGAACTAAGATCCCACATGCCAGGTTTCCCTGGTGGCGCAGTGGTTGAGAGTCCGCCTGCCGATGCAGGGGACACGGGTTCGAGCCCTGGTCCGGGAAGATCCCACATGCCGCGGAGCAACTAAACCCGTGCGCCACAACTACTGAGACTGCACTCTACAGCCCATGAGCCACAACTACTGAGCGCGTGTGCCTAGAGCCCATGCTCCGTAACAAGAGAAGCCACTGTAATGAGAAGCCTGCGCACCGCAACGAAGAGTAAGCTGGTGCAAAATTAAAATTTGGTTCCTCCTTAGGTTAAAAGGACGAGCGTTTTTTCCCCTATTCGTCTGCTCTTGATAGTAAGATTATAAAAGACAGATCTTATGTTTTGTCAAAATAATCACTTACGTTCTATGTTGTCTTTATCAGATCTTTGATTATTTAAGTAAACCTAGTCCTCTCAATATTAAAAGAGCTAAGTTTTGCACAGTACTAAATATATAACCTTCAATAATTGCCTGAGAGGGCTTCCCTGGTGGCGCAGTGGTTGAGAGTCCGCCTGCCGACGGAGGGGACACGAGTTCGTGCCCCAGTCCGGGAAGATCCCACATGCCGTGGAGCGGCTGGGCCCGTGAGCCATGGCTGCTAAGCCTGCGCGTCCGGAGCCTGTGCTCCGCAGCAGGAGAGGCCACAACAGTGACAGGCCACAACAGTGACAGGCCAGCATACAGCAAAAAAAAAAAAAAAAAAAAAAAAAAAAATTGCCTGTGAAATCTTTGTCACTTTGATTAAATGGATAACTGAGCATTGTTCCACAGTGACCTATGATCCTATTTGACGAAGTATTTTTAAAACTTTTGATATTTTTGACAAATTTCAAAAATAAAATTTTAAATAAAGCCTTTTTTGACTTAGAAGTAACTCTGAAATATTATTTCAAGGCCCCTGAAATATCTCAAAGATTGGTTCTCTCCTTATAAAAAGGGATATGTTAAGCTAACTAGGCTTATTTCATATATTAAATTACATGGGAAGCATTTCCAAATAAGTAATACTAAACCTTCTTTATTGTATGTCTGTATAGATATATGTTATAAATATTTCAGAAACTATGTGAAATTCCTAGAAATCTGGTATGTCCTGAAATAATGTTATCAGTCATAATTCTAGTTATCTTAAAATATTGTATGTCACAGAAATAACCCAATTTCCTTGTCAACTGCACTGTCATCAGATCTCTAACCATGCCAGGGTAAGAATTTATAGAATTCTAACTTAGAAATGGATGACTTCATAAAACTGTTAACAAAAGATCAAAACCATGAATTAATTCCATGGGACTAAATGAACTGATGAAGATGATTATAATTTTTATGACTTTTTGTTTTAAATATTGTCAGTTCTTTTATGCTTTGTCAGAGTCCCCATTTATGTTGGATTCACAAGCTGACAGACCTCTCACAATGTGACTTCCTTATCTTTTGTTATTCGTAGGCACCATTAAACACTGTGTGGGAGGGGAAGTATCCTAGCACAACTCATCAGCTTTTTGTTCTTGCCAAAATTATGGAGTAAATTCTAACAACCCTAGAATGAAACTGTCCTCCAAAACTGCTAAATAGGCAATTAATATCCTCATTTTCTTCCCTCCCATAAATGACTACTAGTCAAAACTCTTCTAATCCTGTGGTGTTATTTATGTGCCACTGCTAAAAGTAACGCGAATAAAATTATTATTTGTATATATGTATATTATTTGTATATATGTGTATATATATGCGTGCAAAAGAAATCTGTAGACTATATGCCAAATAACTGACACTGGTTATTCCTGTTTATTTTCTGTGACATATAGTTGGGTTTTTGAAAATGAGCATGTATTGCTTCTATAAACAAAACAAGAATGAATGAAAAGGTAAATTCATTTAAACGTAGTATTAAAGGGTTAGGACTCAGCACTTTCACTGTCGTGGGCCCGGGTTCAATCCCTGGTTGGGGAACTAAGATCCTGCAAGCCGCACGGTGCGGCCAAAAAAAAAAAAAAAAAGGGAGTATTAAAATTCTGTATTTGAATCCTTAACAGGCTGACCCCGAATTGCATATTTTCATACAGCAAGAGGACTCAAACAAAATAAAACTATATAGAAAAAGAATTCCAAAATCAGAACTTAAATCAGAACATAAAAACACATCTTCATATTTGTACAGATAAACATAAACTCTATATCCATCAGTTTTACTTGTTGGTCTCTTACTTTCATTAATTAGAATCATATAACAAAGTTCCCAAATTAATTCATTTGTTCTTCTTGGCTGTTACTGATGATCTACTTTCTAGCAAATTGCCAAGGGTATAAACATCATGTATGGCACCAACTAAAAATGAATTAATGAATAGAAACTAAAATATAAAGTTAACTGAACTTAATATTGTAAAACTGTCAACATTCCAAGGGAACCAGACTTTAGAACGAAAGTTGGGTCTTAACTGTCAAGCCCAATATGGAGGGAAAAAAGTTGATAGGCTTAGACAGAGTTTATTCACTCATTTACTTCTCCTGAAGCTGAAAAACATTAGAGGCAAATTTCAGTATCCAAAAAAAGTGGGCTAATCAACTGAGGATACTGTGATGGCTTTTTTTTTTTTAATATTTATTTTTATTTATTTATTTGGTTGCACCAGGTCTTAGTTGCAGCAGGCAGGCTCCTTAGTTGCAGCCAGCGGGCTCCTTAGTTGTGGCTCATGGGCTCCTTAGTTACGGCTTGCCAGCTCCTTAGTTGTGGCATGTGAACTCTTAGCTGCGGCATGCATGTGGGATCTAGTTCCCTGACCAGGGATTGAACCCAGGCCCCCTGCATTGGGAGTGCAGAGTCTTAACCACTGCGCCACCAGGGAAGTCCCCGTGATGGCTGATTTTATGTAACACCCTGACTAGGCTTCATGGGCCCCAGATATTTAGTCAAACATTACTCTGTATGTGTCTGTGGGGGTGTTTTGAATGAGAGTAATATTTAAATTGGCTGACTGCCCTATGTGGGTGAGCCACATCCAATCAGCTGAAAGCCGAAATAGTACAAAAAGGCCCCCCAGGTAAGAAGGAATTCCTCCTGCCTGACTGTTAAGGTGGGACTTTTTTTTTTTTTTCTCCTGCCTTCATACTTGAACTGAAGCGTCAGCTTCTCCTGGATCTTGAGACTGATGGTATCTGGACTAGATCATTTGGGTCTCCAGTTTGCCTGCTGTAGATCTTGAATCTTGTCAGTCTCTATAACTGCATGAGCTGATTCCTTATAACATCTTTCTCTCCCTCTTTCCCTCTACCTCCCTGTAAAAATACTGCACAAGGAAAGCCCAGCAAATGCTTTATGATGATGATTTTAGCACTGATGCCTTAGAAAGCGTGGAACCCTCTCCAAGAGACAGCAATCTATTCATTTGACCAAGTTATTCCAGGTCCAATGGGACTTAGATGATACTTAACAGAAAATTTTCTTGAATAATGGCCGTACTTTTACTTAGAAGTTAAGAACGATTTCTAACTGCTGTTAGAGCCACTTATCTTCTACTCTCTTTTCTACTTCTCTCTGCAAATGGCCACAATCCCCGGTACTATCATTTGAAGTATAAGCATAGAATTGGAAAGAATACTAACCCATGTAATTACTGTACTTCACTTAAATGGTTTTGGTTATAAAGAAGAGATAAGAACCACTCACCACATCAAATATAAAAATGACCAAGTACTTCTTTTATCCTTTATCAACTGCAAAAACAAACAGCTCTCTAGGACCCGGGAACAGAGCACCCTGTCACTGACGGGGTGTTGTTCAGGAAAAACTGAATGGGAGACATTACTCAAAATCACATATAGCAGCAAATATCTTAGAATAAAAAATCTTGTAGCCATGCTCTCTATACATCCCCACAAGAGCAGGCAGGCTTCCTAAATAATTAAAAACTGAACAAGTAGGAGGCATAGCAGAAGTCCCTGCAGCCATAGTGTTGTGTTGTGGGAAAGAGATGGATTTGTAAATCCTAGAGCAAGGTTCTGCCTACCTGAGGCGACGGCTGGGTGGAGACCCTGGGGGAAGCCACTGTCACCATGTCTGACCAGGAGGCAAAACCTTCAACTGAGGACTTGGGGGATAAGAAGGAAGGAGAGAACACTAAACTCAAAGTCATCAGACAGGATAGCAGTGAGATTCACTTCAAGGTGAAAATGATGACGCATCACAAGAAACTCAAAGAATCATACTGTCAAAGACAGGGAGTTCCCATGAATTCACTCAGGTTTCTCTTTGAAGGTCAGAGAATTGCTGACACTCACACTCCAAAAGAACTGGGAATGGAGGAAGAAGATGTGATTGAAGTTTATCAGAAACAAATGGGGGCATTCAATGGTTTAGATTTTTTTATTCTTCTCCCTCAATCCTTTTTTTATTTTTAAAATTAGTTCTGGGCTTCCCTGGTGGCGCAGTGGTTGAGAGTCCGCCTGCCGATGCAGGGGACACGGGTTCGTGCCCCAGTCTGGGAGGATCCCGCGTGCCGCAGAGCGGCTGGGCCCATGAGCCGCGGCTGCTGAGCCTGCGCGTCCGGAGCTTCCGCTCCGCAACGGGAGAGACCACGACAGTGAGAGGCCCGCGTACCGCAAAAAAAAAAAAAAAAAAAGTTCTTTTGTAATGTAGCGTTCAAAACAGAATTGAAAACTGGCACCCCATTTTTTTAAAACATCTGGTAATTTGAATTCTAGTGCCCATTATTCATTACTGTTTGTTTTCACTGTGCTGATTTTTGGTGATCAAACCTCAGCCCCCTTCATATTGCCCTCTCCTTTTTAAAAATTACATGTGTGCACAGAGAGGCCACCTTTTCCAGGACTGTGCATTTGCACGCTTGTGATAAATAACAGCGACTAATGCGAGTGTTCATAATGACTTTCCAATTGGCCCTGAAGTTCTAGCATGTGGTTGCTTCACTCCTGGACTGTGACTTTCAGTGGGAGATGGAAGTTTTTCAGAGAATTGAACTGTGGAAAAATGCCCTTTCCTTAACTTAAAGCTACTTTTAAAATCTGAGGGTCTGGACCAAAAGAACAGGAATATCAGGTTGGAGTAAAGATGACAGAGGTGGTGAGAATAATGACTAACTCCAAAGATGGCTTCACTGCAGAGAAAGCATTTTAAGATGAAAGAAAAACCTTGCTTGAGGGGCTTCCCTGCTGGTGCAGTGGTTAAGAATCCGCCTGCCAATGCAGGGGACATGAGTTCGAGCCCTGGTCAGAGAATATCCCACATGCCGTGGAGCAACTAAGCCCGAGCACCACAACTACTGAGCCTACGCTCTAGAGCCTGCGAGCCACAACTACTGAGCCCGTGTGCCACAACTACTGAAGCCCGCCCGCCTAGAGCCCGTGCTCTGCAACAAGAGAAGCCACTGCAATGGGAAGCCCGCGCACCGCAACGAAGAGTAGCCCCTGCTCGCCGCAACTAGAGAAAGCCCGTGCACAGCAACAAAGACCCAGTGCAGCCAAAAACAAACTAAATAAATAAAAAATTATAAAAAAAAAAAGAAAACAAAAAAAACACCTTGCTTGAAGATCCCAGAAAAGTTCTACTTTTCATTAGCAGTTAAAGTTATTCATGCAGAAGTGTATACAACAGAACACTGCTCTTTTTGGTACTTTTTGGCCTGGGATATGGGTTTTAAATGGACACTGTCTGTACCAGCTTCATTAAAATAAACAAAATATTTGTTTAAAAAAACTGAGTAAGTAAAGGTAACAATGGGGGGAAAAACCTTTTCTACAAGTAGTAGCAAATATTTGGTACTTGTTAAAATTTTGATACTTTTTGCTTATTTTATGAATCTTACAAATGTATAGATACTGAAGTTGATTTTCATGCCAACAGAAATATATTGATAATTAACAAGGTTAAACCATGAAGGAACTTCTACTTCATGATATATATTTTTTTCACATTTAGATGATACCGTAGTTTGTGAGTTGGGCAGAAGAGGGATTAATCCTTAACTAGGTCCTAAAGTTTTCTTCGTTAAAGAATCAGTCTCTTCTTCATTCATCTTCCTAAATCATCAGTAGTCACTCTCTTTGAACAGCTCTAAAGTGAGGGGGCAAAGCAGCAGACAACGCTCTCAACTCTCACCACAGCACTTTCTAGATCATTAAATTATGTACTTGTCACAAGTATCCAGTCAGGATGCATCATGAAGAGCAGCAACTCATGGCCTCCTGGAAGGAGCAAGAGAGACAAAAGAATGCCAGCAAACACACAAATCAACTGACCTTTATGGTCATCCTTAGTTCTTTAACTTCTACATGAACACCTGCAGAGATGTAGATGAAAATTAACATCATTATATCTAAAAATATCTTAAAATACCAAAAGGGACTGGAGAAGGAAGTAGTGGTGGAAGAGAGAATAGAGCATAGGATGTAAAAAAAAAATCAATGAAGCTATTTTTAAAACCACACTATGCTGGAACTTGAATTTATCTATTCATGTTTTTCACATGACCTCAGACAAAGAAGAATAAAGTATCCTATTTAAAAATGTTACCTTGGGACTTCCCTGGTGGTGCAGTGGTTAAGAATCCACCTGCCGGGGCTTCCCTGGTGGTACAGTGGTTGAGAGTCCACCTGCCGATGCAGGGGATATGGGTTCGTGCCCTGGTCCGGGAAGATCCCACATGCTGCGGAGCGGCTGGGCCCGTGAGCCATGGCCGCTGAGCCTGTGTGCCCGGAGCCTGTGCTCCGCAATGGGAAAGGCCACACAACAGTGAGAGGCCCGCGTACCGCAAAAAAAAAAAAAAAAAGAATCCACCTGCCAATGCAAGGGATACGGGTTTGAGCCCTGGTCCGGGAAGATCCCACATGCCGCAGAGCAACTAAGCCCGTGCGCCACAACTACTGAGCCTGTGCTCTAGAGCCTGCAAGCCACAACTACTGAGCCCACGTGACACAACTACTGAAGCCTGCACACCTAGAGCCCATGCTCCGCAACAAGAGAAGCCACCACAATGAGAAGCCCGCCCACTGCAACAGAGTAGCCCCTGCTAGCCGCAACTAGAGAAAGCCCGTGCGCAGTAACGAAGACCCAATGCAGCCAAAAGTAAAAATAAATAAATTTATTAAATAAATAAAATATAAAAATTAAAATGTTACCTAAAACAAAAGTAAAAGAAATATTAGCTAAAAGGCAGGGCAGACTGACTTTAATAACACTTAAGTCCCAATTAAATGGCACTAGACAATCTTCCTGTTAGGCTCTTAAGAGTTCCAGGGAACAGAGGAAAATAAATGTACCTTTCTGCTTCAGTGAACAGTCTTGTAAAAGGGATATTTATAAGGGACTTTCAGGAAGCAAGAGTTCAGTAACTTTGGAACACTGAAGCAAAATGAGTGGGAACTAGGTTTACCATCTTCTAGACGCAGCCCCTGTTTTGCTAGACTGTCAACAAATATCAAAGTGCTCAGCTTGGGCAATTGTTAAGTTAATGAACATCAAAGGAGACAGCCCGCCCCTCCCTACCCTAGGGATACTGTTCTAAAGCAGCCCTTTGGTTCTTTATCTCCCTACAAGAATGCATACAAGTATTTGAATCTACTCTCCCATTATTACTACTGCTATTTCTCTCCTCAACAGCTAGAGCAGCTCCTTAACACCAAGCACTGCACAGTGAATTCCTGTCACAAGCACTTGTTTATCACCCTCTCCCTAGTAGTAGTTTAATCCTTTAATTAGTTTTAATGCCCCAAACTAGGATTTCCTGAGGACTGCCACAGGATGTGCAACAAGCAGCAGGGGCCAAGGCTTTAAGTTGTTGATTCAATATAATCAAGAATTTTTAAAAATGGTTGCTAATGCAGAGCCAGAAACAGGGCCCTAAACAAAAGGAAGAAAAGAGGCCAAGTACCTCTGAAAAATTAAGGAACTGAGTTTTAAAGGGTGCCAGCTCACAATTAGGACAGAAAGGCTTAATTTGTCCAGACTGTCCTACTGTCCTCCTTTGGTACTGGAACATATTACAAGCTACTTTTAGACAGAAAGGAAGGGATGAGGAAATATGCGTACTGTGGTCAAGCACCCATGGACAGATGAAGAGGGTTAGCAGATACAGCAATCACTGGTGAAGGCGAGGCTTGGAATTAAACTAGTTTCAGAGGCGGAAGGCAAGGCAATAAGTAAGAATTTCACAAAACTGATTAGTATTGAACATTTAAAAAAAGAGTATATAGTGAGCAAGGCCTTTTGTAGGTTACGTACAAAATTTGAGAATCTGAATTAATAGGCTATAAAAAATACAAGTAGCATTAAAAAAAAAATAATTCCAACCATCCTTAAGAGGCCTGAACATAGGTCTCTGAATCCTTAGTTGTCTCTTTTCCCTCTCCTAATTTGTTCTAACTTCACCTATGCCACTGATTCATTCAGGA
This sequence comes from Delphinus delphis, assembly GCF_949987515.2. NCBI lineage: Eukaryota > Metazoa > Chordata > Mammalia > Artiodactyla > Delphinidae > Delphinus > Delphinus delphis. The sequence continues at coordinate 25,818,486 of NC_082684.1, read as the reverse complement.
AGGACCACCAGCTCTTTAGAAGGAAGCATCAATGCATTTAGATTTCCAAAAACAATGAAAATTGGCAACTTAACATCACCACCAAACTCCTGTTCCACAGGCCAATATTTCCCTTATTTTTCTTTTAAAAGAAACAGATCAAATATCTTGTCTTCCAATTTCCTTTCTTTTCCCCAATTACCACCAATCAGTAGAGTGGCTTTTGGTTCTCATTGATGTAAACGAGCTCAAGAAAAAGAGAGAGAGAATCCTCGAACCTCTTAAAAGTTAGTTTGCATTATTAATTGAGATTTTATTTAAAATGCATAGTCTAAGGCCTTTGTCCACCAAGACTCATGGTCTGGTGAAACAGACTCGAATCCTCATTTTTAACAAGCTCTATAACTGTGGTGCTCAACCCTGGCTGCACATTAGAATCATCTGGGGTGCTTTTAAATAACATCCTGCAGGAGCCTCACCCCCAGATAGTCGTGGGTCTGCAAAGGGGCGTGACATTGGCATTATTACTAATTTTTAAGCTTTCCTGTGTGTGACCAAGGTTAGGAACCACCATACTAAAAGTAACTTTGACGCAGGTGGTCCATGGACAAAGTTTGAGAACAGGGGCTTAAAAGAGTACACCTTAATGAGATCCTTCTGAAACTCATTCCACGTATCTACGTCAACGTAGATAGCAGGCAGATACAAGTATTTAGATAATTTATTTTTTCTAAACCACAGGTGACAATTAAAAAAAAAAAATCAGGGCTTCCCTGGTGGCGCAGTGGTTGAGAGTCCGCCTGCCGATGCAGGGGACACGGGTTCGTGCCCCGGTCCGGGAAGATCCCACATGCCGCGGAGCAGCTGAGCCCGTGAGCCGTGGCCACTGGGCCTGCGCGTCTGGAGTCTGTGCTCCGCAACGGGAGAGGCCACAGCAGTGAGAGGCCCGCGTACCGCAAAAAAAAAAAAAAAAAAAAAAAAAAATCAAATGCTCTTCAAAAAGCTCTCAAATCTTAAGGAAAGCCTTAAGGAGGATATCGGGTTCTTAACTGAGAAGAGTCCATCTATCTTGTCACTTATTTATACATATTAAGTATTCCTATGGCAATAAACTGCAATAAAGTTGATGAAAATCTAGGATCAAGTCTCCTAGATAAAGTCCTCAAAAATAATTCTGGGGGGGCTTCCCTGGTGGCGCAGTGGTTGAGAGTCCGCCTGCTGATGCAGGGGACACGGGTTCGTGCCGCGGTCTGGGAAGATCCCACATGCTGCAGAGCGGTTGGGCCTGTGAGCCATGGCCGCTGAGCCTGCGTGTCCAGAGCCTGTGCTCTGCAACGGGAGAGGCCACAACAGTGAGAGGCCCACGTAATGCAAAAAAAATAATAATAATAATAATAATAATAATTCTGGGGAAGGGACTTCCCTGGCGGTCCAGAGGTTAAGACTGTGCTTCCACCGCAGGGGTCACAGGTTTGATCCCTGGTCAGGGAACTAAGACCCCACATGCTGCACAGTGCAGCCAAAATTAAATAAAAGAAAAGACAAATAAAAAAATAATTTTGGGGGAAAAAAGCAATTCCAACTGTGTTAATATTGAGAAAGGGACTTCCCTGGTGGCACAATGGTTAAGACTCTGTGCTCCCAATGCCTGGAGCCCGGGTTCGATCCCTGGTCAGGGAACTAGATCCCACATGCATGCCACAACTAAGGAGCCCATAAGCTGCAACTAAGGAGCCCGTCTGCTGCAACTAAGACCCGGCACAACCAAATAAATAAATAAAATACATATTAAAAAAGAAAAGATTGAGAAAGTTATTCCTCTTCAACAAACAAAACAGAGACTGGGCTATAAAGTTGAAAATTATAAGTGATGAGAAGAAATGGTCATTCATCTCACCCAAACAGTAAATGAACAAATCAAATCATGGAAAAAAATCTTTAAAATTAATTTTATTATGAAATAAAACTAAGGTAGTTCACCCACTTCAATCTTAAAAAAATAATAATAATGTGATTCACAGTAGTTTAATTAAGAGTTTAGTTCCCTTATATCATCTTACCACATCTTCTCCAATATGAGGGGCATCGACTTTGGGGCTCCTTTCCTGTCCAAGGGGAACATCCTCAAACTCCTTATTTATGTTGTGCATTAATAACAACATTCTACTAAATGAACAAGTCTACATTTGTTCAAAGGTTAGCTTCCAGCCTGCTGCCTGTGGGCATCTTAACAGCCAGCTTAAAACAAACTCTGAAACAAGACGCAAAAGGAGAGACCACTCTTGTGGCAAGAAATTTTTATTAGCACTTGGATTTGGAAGAAATAAATGGGAGTGGAAGAAGTAATAGACAGACCGTGCTACAAAAGCTCTTGAGTATTCAGGGTAGATTTCTGAAGCAGAGAGGGAGGTTAAAGGGGTTACTGATCCATGGAGAGGAAAGAGGTAGGCTTTCATTTGTAGGGGCGATTACTCACAACTAAACTCAGCTGTTTTTTTGAAAATTCGCAGACAAGAAATCAGAAAATTAAAAATAGATTATGAAGTGGATGGAGTTCAGAAAAGCCACATTCTACTTGAAGACAAAATATTGAGAAAACTTATCTTGTGTGTGAGCTCAATTTTCTCTACCTGTAAAGTGGTTATACTGCTTGCTGATTTCAGAAGGCTTTAGCTATTCGTTAAAAAGCCCTTTTTGCTAGGTAATAAAGAGGCTACTTTACAGAAAGAAAATCTTTTTCTTTGATTGCTGGTAATTTACTGAAGTGATATATATTCCATAGGAAAAATCCATTTAGGTAGAAAAATTAGTAAGAAACATAAAATCAATAAGATCTGAATTTGCTTCAAATAATTAGCTGGATTTAAGGAAGTTTAAGGGGGTTTTTTGGGGGTGGGGGTGAGGGAGGAGGAGAAGGAAGGAGGGAAAACAAGAAAAGGGGAAGCTGAAACAAAGAAGAATTTATTTGTGGCTCTGAAACCAGTCCCTTCTGGAATCTTACCCCTACCACTAGACTATACGCATTTTCAAAGGCAAGGATCATGTATTGTTCAACTCTGTACCCCTCAACAGCATACCCACCACAGGATACAGAGCGAGTGCTTGAGAAATGTTTGATAAATGAAGAATTAAGTATTTCTCAACAGTGCTCTAGGCTGTAAGTTACAAGAAAGGAGGGATCTAATCTACTCTCCAGCATTAGATATACTGCTAAACTGTACTGTGGCTAAGAATTAAACTGTGTTCTCTAGAAAACTTGATTTTTACTTAGATGAATCTCTAATAGTGAAATAAACAAATTACATAAAAGCAGATACATAATAATAAAGAAAAAAGTGGAACCCAAATATTCCTAGGCTCAGAAAGCATAGGGATTGGAAAGAAGGGTACCCAGGTTCAACCAAATGAAAAGCCTGCCTGCCAAAGGTAACGAGCGGATGTCAGCACCCCCTCTCCAGAAGCAGGAAATTCTCTTTATGACCACTCCCACCGCCACCCTCTCTCAAGACTGTTTTCTTTAAGGGTTCTGCCCCCTCAGCATGGGGATCCTGGAATGCTTTTAAAAAAAAAAAAAGTTTTAAAAAAAGGATGGGCAGAGAATCTGAATAGAAATTTACAAAAAAAGCTTCTCAGTTCTAATTAGCTTTTGACAGTTCTTGGGATTCTCAAGGTAATCATTTAACACCTTATTAACAAGTCTATTATAGGAATTAATTCAAATGAGCCAAACCGAATTTTAATTAAACCTCTATCTGCCCAAGGTATTCTTTTTCTTCCTCCTATGCCAACAGCCACCTGAATGAGCTCTCAGTTCCCTTCAATACTAAGAAGTACAAAAAGTGCAGTTTTCTACAAAGAAAGTTATTTCTGTCATCATATTAAAATTTATCTAGTAAAATGTACCTATCTAGTTTATTTTGTTCCACAATTTGGCCATTCTGGCTTAACATTCAAGTATACAAGCAACGTACTTTAAGAACCCATCCATTTTCTAATATTTCTCGATCATGTGTGTGTTCATTCATTCACCAAATTTATCAAAAGGCTACTAGATTTCAGACACTAAGCTAGGTGCTGTGCTTGTTATTAACTACATCTTTGGACAGAAATAAAATACATCAAAACACAACTCTGGAAAATGGAAAAGCGCAATTTTAGTTCCTTTGGTCAGACATGTTGCCTTGATTCATAAATAGATCTTACAGCTAAATTTCTATTACTGGACGTGGATTAGTGACGTGTGAAGTAAAATCTAGAATTTCAAATGTCTTGTGTAATTTGTCAGAATTTCCTAGGTCTCATTTTTTTCTACTCACCAGCCTGTTCTAACTCAGTATGTCTACTCAAGGTACAAACACAATTCCTAACCACTGTTATCTTAGGTAAGACAGCTCTTAGGTGGTTCCTAGGCAAGACGGCTCTCAGTATCTACCCATCACTGTAGTCACATGGCCCTCTCTTCTTTGAGAAAAGGATAGGAATTGGAGGGGAAATGTGGAAAAGATTGGGAGAAAGAAGAAAGGAGTGCTTACAAAGTAGGGTAGGGAAAGGATCTCAACTGCCCCTGCATGCTGCAGCTTTTCTGAAGGCTCTACACTCTCATCACCGAAGAATAACAAGTCTTCCCACAAAAAAGATGAAAACATTTATCAATAATCAACCACAGACTATTTGTGTGTATGTTTAAGGCTTACTTTCAAACTTATCTTAGGCAGGATTTACTTTCATGTAAGTTATTAATGTACTCTGGAGTCTAAAACAAAAAAAGTTTTAAATATAAAAGTAACACATTCAATCTGGTAAAATAAAATTCTAATAGTACAGAAAATTATTAAAAAAAAAAAAAAGAAGTTGCCCTCCTCCACCCAGCCACCTCCATTCCCACTCCCAGCAAGAAGTTCCAGGCTCTGTTTCTGGCTCTCTTCGTGGCTAGTACCAAAATGCTGAATAATAAACTTACACCTCTGCTGCCTCTTCCGTCAGCAGCAGAGGTGTAAGTTTATTATGGATGGTGCTTAGATAAGGCATCTGTACTCCTACTTTCCATGTTTCCTCCACTAATCACCACCACTTTTTGTAATACTACTATTTTAAAATTCTTCTAGTGGCTAGTTATCTTTATAAATTTAAAGACTATTTCTTTCTTTTTTCTTTTTTTTGGCTGTGCTGCGTGGCTTGCAGAATCTTAGCTCCCCAACCAGGGACTGAACCCAGGTCACAGAAGTGAAAGCACCGAGTCCTAACCACTGGACTGCCAAGGAGTTCCCTAAAGACTATTTCGTAATTTCAAAATGTGTTGTTTATAAACTTAAGACGGTATCTACTGACTCTGAAGAGAAAAAATAAAGTATGAATACTAATAAGATACACAGGACTCAAACTTAATTCATTCAGGACAAACCCAAAAATTATTAGACATGCTGAATGTGGCAATAATAAACTTCATATACTCACTGGAATTATGCTATTATTAGCCAATTAGCGACATGTTAAAGAGAAAAAAATCAAAATTCAGTAACATAAAATACTTGAGATATATAGTCAAAATTACAATGAGGGGGGGCAATAGAGGGGTGAGGGGTGGGAGGCACGAACTATTGGGTGTAAGATAGGCTGAAGAATGTAGGGTACAACACAGGGAATATAGCCAACATTTAGTAATAAGTGTAAATGGAAAGTAACCTTTAAAAATTGTTTAAGAAGTTAAAGATTTTTTAAATAAAAAAATCTTATTTACATTTAAAAAATTGCATGAAAAGGCTTAGAGAATTGCAATGAAAAGGCTTAGAGATTTCATTATATGTTCAGTATTTTAGGACTGGGACAACAATTGTAACATCTATCGTATAAGTCTATTGATTGACTTACACACTTTGAAGAAAACATTGTGTTCAAACATTAAGCACTGGCTCTGTGAGACAAAATTATAAATGTGAGATATAAAGTTGTGAAACATGGCTTTTGGAAGGAAAAAATGAATCAGCACAAAGGTGTCATAAAAGACAGCATTTCACTTTGCTGTGAAGAATGAACAGAATTTCGGTGACAGGAGGATGAGCATTCTGTCAGAAGCACCAAATTGGTTTAAATGAGGGTACAGGAAAAGATGGTTAAGCTAAAGTCAAACTATAGAGGATCTCAAACATCATATAAAGAATTGAACTTTATTCTGTAGGCAACTAGGAGTTACTAAAGACTGTTATTCTATATTTCGGCATCTTTAGGCAGACACCAACAGAAGCTGTATGTTAGGAAGATTAATAAGTGGTACAGGAAAGACTGGAGCAAGGAAAATGCAGTTATGAGTGGTGCAACTGTTTAAGGAACAGGGAGACAGGGCCTGAAACAGTCATATGGCAGTGGGAATAAGCAGAAGTGACAGGCAGAATCAACAGATTTTGACTTAGACATGGGGAAATGTGGCTACGATTTCAGGCCTACATAACCTGAAGACAGTTACATATTTAGTTGAGAAGATGAAGAGAGGATACAATGAGAAAAAGCAGCATAATTTCTGTGCTGTTCCTGTTAAAGATACGTAGGCTGAATCTTAACCACGAGGAAACACTAGATGAACCCAAATTGAGGGATATTCTGTATAATAACTGGCCTGTAATTGTTAAAAGTGTCAACGTCACAGAAGTCAAAGAAAGACCGAGGAACTGTGACTGAAGAAGAGTAAAGAGACATGACAACTAAGTACAAAAGGTGACTCTAAACCACATCCACAGCCTCAGGATGCTAGTCTGAGGAACAGACAGTAATAATGTATCATTATCAGTTACTGAAATAATTCATAACATGTTCATATTAGTTAATTAAATAACATATTAGTGTAAATTTCTTGCTGTGGTCGGTTGTATTATAGTTCTGTAGGAAGTACACACTAAAGCATTTGGGATGATGGGGCTTCAGATCAGCAACTAACTCTCAACTGGTTCAGGAAAAAAGGTTTTTTGGGGGCTGTACTTCCAACTTTTATGTAAGCTTGTGATTGTTTTACGGATAAGAAAAAGATTTAAAAACATTATGATGAGGGGCTTCCATGGTGGTCCAGTGGTAAAGAATCCACCTTCCAATGAAGGGGATGTGGGTTCAATCCCTGGTTGGGGAACTAAGATCCCACATGCCTCGGGGCAACTAAGCCCACATGCCACAACTAGGGAGTGTGCACGGCACAAACTACAGAGCCCATGCGCTCTGGAGCCCACGTGCCACAACTAGAGAGAAGCCCTCGTGCCGCAACGAAGAGCCCACGAGCCACAATGAAAGATCCTGCATGCCACAACTAAGACCCGACACAGCCAAAAATATAAATAAATAAGTAAATAAAATAAATATTAAAAAAAATTATGATGAGAAACATCAACTCTGCCATATGACTACAGGTCTACATCACAGAATTTAGGGACAAACATTTGAAATTATTGTGACTTTTTTTTCATAATTTTTAGTTCTCTTCCCCAGCCCCCAGTTCCTTAAAGCCAACAGGGAAAAGCAAGAACACCAAGGAAGATTAGAATGCTCCTGTTTTTCCCTACAATGTCCATTTGTTTCCAGAAGTTGCAGGAAGTTTCAAAAAATGAAATAATATATACATTTAAAAATAAAAGACAGGAAAGATGATCGTTGTACAGCAACAAGAGACGTGCACTACATATCCACAAGGGTCCATACTGGGCCAAGAAAGAAGAAAATAAATACTTTTGTAGATGTAATATATGAGCTCCTTAAGTTCCTAAATCAGTCTCAAAAATGAAATTGTGCCTCAAATTTATGATCATATATAAAATGCTAACAGCTCCAATAACAGAGTAGCTTAGAGAAGATATAAAAATTCATGATCTTAAAACACACACACACACACACACACACACACACACACACCTTTCAAACACTGTATGTTCAGAAAAGTGAATCTGAGTCTCAAAGGGGTAAGGGTGTGGTAATGAGATTAGAACCCATAGATGGTAGTGCAACTGGCCCAGGGAAAAAAGCAAACCAAAAAATACTGTGCTGCTCAAGATGGTGGACTAGAAGGACGTGTGCTCACTCCCTCTTGCGAAAGCACAGGAATCACAACTAACTGCTGAACAATCGCTGACAGGAAGACACTAGAACTCAACAAAAAAGATACCCCACATCCAAAGACAAAGGAGAAGCCACAATGAGACGGAAGGAGGGATGCAATCACAATAAAATCAAATCCTATAACTGCTGGGTTGGTGACTCACAAACTGGAGAACACTTATACCACATAAGTCCACCCACTGGAGTGAAGGTTCTGAGCCCCACATCACGCTTCCCAACCTGGGGTCTGGCAACGGGAGGAGGAATTCCTAGAGAATCAGATTTTGAAGGCTAGAGGGATCTGACTGCAGCACGTCAACAGGACTGGGGGAAACAGAGACTCTACTCTTGGAGGGCACACACAAAGTAGTGTGCACATCGGGACCCAGGGAAAGGAGCAGTGACCCCATAGGTAGGTCTGGAGACTGAACCAGACCTACCTACTAGTGTTGGAAGGTCTCCTGCAGAGGCGGGGGGTGGCTGTGGCTCACCACGGGGACAAGGACACTGGCAGCAGAAGTTCTGGGAAGTACTCCTTGGCGTGAGCCCTCCTAGAGTCCGCCACCAGCCCCACCAAAGAGCCGGGAAGGCTCCAGTGCTGGGTTGCCTCAGGCCAAACAACCAACAGGGAGGGAACCCAGCGCCACCCGTCAACAGACAAGCGGATTAAAGTTTTACTGAGCTCTGCCCTCCCCAGAGCAACACCCAGCTCTACCCGCCACCAGTCCCTCCCATCAGGAAGCTTGCACAAGGCTCTTGGATAGCCTCATCCACCAGAGGGCAGACAGTAGAAGCAAGCAGAACTACAATTCTGTAGCCCAAAGAACCAAAACTACATTCATAGAAAGACAGACAAAATGAAAAGGCAGAGGACTATGTACCAGATGAAGGAACAAGATAAAACCCCAGAAAAACACCTAAATGAAGTGGAGATAGGCAACATTCCAGAAAAAGAATTCAGAATAATGATAGTGAAGATGATCCAGGACCTTGGAAAAAGAATGGAGGCAAAGATCGAGAAGATGCAAGATATATTTAACAAAGACCTTGAAGAATTAAAGAACAAATACCTAGAAAAATAAAAGAACAAACAAACAGAGATAAACAATACAATAACTGAAATGAAAATTACACTAGAAGGAATCAATAGCAGAATAACTGACGCAGAAGAACAGATAAGTGACCTGGAAGACAGAATGGTGGAATTCACTGCCCTGGAACAGAATAAAGAAAAAAGAATGAGGGTTTCCCTGGTGGCGCAGTGGTTGAGAGTCTGCCTGCCGATGCAGGGGACATGGGCTCGTGCCCTGGTCCAGGAAGATCCCACATGCCGCGGAGTGGCTGGGCCCATGAGCCATGGCTGCTGAGCCTGCGCGTCCAGAGCCTGTGCTCCGCAACGGGAGAGGCCACAACAGTGAGAGGCCCACGTACCGCAAAAAAAAAAAGAAAAAAGAATGAAAAGAATGAAGACAGCCTAAGAGACCTCTGGGACAACATTAAAGGCAACAACATTTGCATTACAGGGGTTTTAGGAGGAGGAGAGAGAGAGAAAGGACCCGAGAATATATCTGAAGAGATTATAGTCAAAAACTTCCCTAACACGGGAAAGGAAATAGCCACCCAAGTCCAGGAAGCACAGAGAGTCCCAGGCAGGATAAACCCAAGGAGAAACACACTGAGACACACAGTAATCAACTTAACAAAAATTAAAGACAAAGAAAAATTACTGAAGGCAGCAAGGGTAAAATGACAAATAACATACAAGGGAGCTCCCATAAGGTTAACAGCTGATTTCTCAGCAGAAACTCTACAAGCCAGAAGGGAATGACATGAAATATTTAAAGTGATGAAAGGGAAGAACCTACAACCAAGGTTACATTACCCGGCAAGTATCTCATTCAGATTCAACAGAGAAATCAAAAGCTTTACAGACAAGCAAAAGCTGAAAGAATTCAGCACCACCAAACCAGCTCTGCAACAAATGCTAAATGAATTTCTCTAAGTGGAAAACACAAGAGAAGAAGACCTACAAACACAAACCCATAACAATTAAGAAAATGGTAATAGGAACATACATGTCGATAATTACCTTAAATGTGAATGGATTAAATGCTCCAACCAAAACACACAGGCTTGCTGAATGGATACAAAAACAAGACCCAAATGTATGCTGTCTACAAGAGACCCACTTCAGACCTAGGGACACATACAGACTGAAAGTGAGGGGATGCAAATGGAAATCAAAAGAAGCTGGAGTAGCAATACTCGTATCAGATAAAATAGACTTTAAAAAAAAGACTGTTACAAGAGACAAGGAAGGACACTACATAATGATCAAGGGATCAATCCAAGAAGAAGATTTTACAATTATAAATATGTATGAGCAAACACAGAAGCACCTCAATACATAAGGCAAATGCTAACAGCTATAAAAGAGGAAATCAATGAAAACACAATAATAGTGGGGGACTTTAACACCTCACTTACTCTAGTGGACAGATCATCCAGACAGAAAATTAATAAGGAAACACAAACTTTAAATAACACAATAGGCCAGACAGATTTAATTGATATTAATAGGACATTCCACCCAAAAATAGCAGATTACACTTTCTTCTCAAGTGCGCACGGAACATTCTCCAGGATAGATCACATCTTGAGTCACAAATCAAGCCTCGGTAAATTTAAGAAAATTGAAATCATATCAAACATCTTTTCTGACAACGCTATGAGATTAGAAATTAATTACAGGGAAAAAAACATAAAAAACACAAACACATGGAGGCTAAACAATACATTATTAAATAACCAAGAGATCACTGAAGAAATCAAAGAGGAAATCAAAAAATAACTAGAGAGAAGTGGCAACGAAAACACGACAATCCAAAACCTATGAGATGCAGCAAAAGCAATTCTAAGAAAAGTTTATAGCTATACAATCCTACCTCAAGAAACCAGAAAAATCTCAGATAAACAATCTAACCTTACACCTAGAAGAAATAGAGAAAGAAGAACAAACAAAACCCAAAGTTAGTAGAGGGAAAGAAATCATAAAGATCAGAGCAGAAATAAATGAAATAGAAACAAAGAAAACAGTAGCAAACATCAATAAAACGAAAAGCTGGTTCTTTGAGAAGATAAACAAAACTGATAAACCTTTAGCCAGACTCATCAAGAAAAAGAGGGAGAGGACTCAAATCAATAAAATTGGAAATGAAAAAGGAGAAATTACAATGGACACTGCAGAAACAGAAAGCATCATTAAGAGACCACTACAAGCAACTCTATGCCAATAAAATGGACAACCTGGAAGAAATGGACAAATTCTTAGAAAGATACGTATAACCTTCCAAGACTGAACCAGGAAGAAACAGAAAATATGAACAGACCAATCACAAGTAATGAAATTGAAACTGTGATCAAAAATCTTCCAACAAACAAAAGTCCAGGACCACATGGCTTTACAGGTGAATTCTATCAAACATTTAGAGAAGAGCTAACACCCACGCTTCTCAAACTGTTCCAAAAAACTGCAAAGGAAGGAACACTCCCAAACTCATTCTATGAGGCCACCAACACCCTGATACCAAAACCAGACAGAGATACTACAGAAAAAGAAAATTACAGGCCAATATCACTGATGAACATAGATGCAAAAGTCCTCAACAAAATAGTAGCAAACAGAATCCAACAGCATATTAAAAGGATCGTACACCATGATCAAGTGGGGTTTATCTCAGGAGTGCAAGGATTCTTCAATATACACAAATCAATCAATATGATATACCATATAAACAAATTGAAGGAGAAAAACCATATGATCATCTCAATAGATGCAGAAAAAATTTTTGACAAAATTCAACACCCATTTATGATAAAAACTCTCCAGAAAGTGGGCATAGAGGGAACCTACCTCAACATAATAAAGGCCACATACGACAAACCCACAGTAAACATCATTCTCAATGGTGAAAAACTGAAAGCATTTCCACTAAGATCAGGAACAAGACAAGGATGCCCACTCTTGCCACTATTATTCAACAGTTTTGCAAGTTCTAGCCATGGCAATCAGAGAAGAAAAAGAAATAAAAGGAATACAAATTGGAAAAGAAGTAAAACTGTCACTGTTTGCAGATGACATGATATTATACACAGAGAATCCTAAAGATGCCACCAGTAAACTACTAGAGCTAATCAATAAATTTGGTAAAGTTGCAGGATACAAAATTAATGCACAGAAATCTCTCGCATTCCTATACACTAACAACAAGAGATCAGAAAGAGAAATTAAGGAAACAACCCTATTCACCATTGCAACAAAAAGAATAAAATGCCTAGGAATAAACCTACCTAAGGAGGTAAAAGACCTGTACTCAGAAAACTATAAGACACTGATGAAGGAAATCAAAGATGACACAAACACATGGAGAGATATACCATGTTCTTGGATTGGAAGAATCAATATTGTAAAAATGACTATACTACCCGAAGCAATCTACAGATGCAATGCAATCCCTATCAAATTACCAATGGCATTTTTTACAGAACTAGAACAAAAAATCTTAAAATCTGTATGGACACAAACGACCCCGAATAGCCAAAGCAGTCTTGAGGGAAAAAAACGGAGCTGGAGGAATCAGACTCCCTGACTTCAGACTACACTACAAAGCTACAAAATCAAGACAATATGGTATTGGCACAAAAACAGAAACATAGATCAATGGAACAAGATAGAAAGCCCAGAGATAAACCCACACACCTGTGGTCAACTAATCTGTGACAAAGGAGGCAAGGATATACAGAGAAAAAACAGTCTCTTCAATAAGTGGTGCTGGGAAAACTGGACAGCTACATGTAAAAAGAATGAAATTAGAACACTTCCTAACACCATACACAAAAATAAATTCAAAATGGATTAGAGACCTAAATGTAATACCAGACACTATAAAACTCTTAGAGGAAAACATGGGAAGAACACTCTTTGACATAAATCACAGCAAGATCTTTTTTGACCCACCTCCTAGACTAATGGAAATAAAAACAAAAATAAACAAATGGGATCTAATGAAACGTAAAAGGTTTTGCACAGCAAAGGAAACTATAAACAACACGAAAAGACAACCTTCAGAACAGGAGAAAATATTTGCAAACGAATCAACAGACAAAGGATTAATCTCCAAAATATGTAAACCGCTCATGCAGCTCAATATTAAGAAAAAACAAACAACCCAATCAAAAAATGGGCAGAAGACCTAAATAGACATGTCTCCAAAGAAGACATACAGATGGCCACGAGGCACATGAAAAGCTGCTCAACATCACTAATTATAAGAGAAATGCAATCAAAACTACAATGAGGTATCACCTCACACCGGTCAGAATGGGCATCATCAGAAAATCTACAAACAACAAATGCTGGAGAGGGTGTGGAGAAAAGAAAAACCCTCTTGCACTGTTGGTGGGAATGTAAATTGATATAGCCACTATGGAGAACAGTATGGAGGTTCCTTAAAAAACGAAAAATAGAATTACCATATGACCCAGCAATCCCACTGCTGGGCATATACCTAGAGAAAGCCATAATTCAAAAAGACACATGCACCCCACTGTTCACTGCAGCACTATTTACAATAGCCAGGTCATGGGTGCAACTTAAATGCCCATCGACAGATGAATGGATAAAGGAGATGTGGTACATATACACAATGGAATATTACTCAGCCATAAAAAGGAACAAAAATTGGGTCATTTGTAGAGACATGGATGGACTTAGAGACTGTCATACAGAGTGAAGTAAGCTAGAAAGAGAAAAAACAAATATCGTATATTAACACATATATGTGGAATTTAGAAAAATGGTACAGATGAACCGGTTTGCAAGGCAGAAATGGAGGCACAGATGTAGAGAACAAACGTATGGACACCAAGGGGGGAAGTGGGGGTGGGTGATGGGGTGGTGGGATGAATTGGGAGATTGGGATTGACATGTATACACTAATATGTATAAAAGAGATAACTAAAAAGAACCGGTTGTATAAAAATAAATAAATAAATAAATGCTGTGCTAATTACAGCTTATTTAAAGCCTCTATAATTTAAATTAATTTATAATTTATAATTAAAGCCTCCTATAATTCTTTGAATTATTTGAAACTGAAACAGGAGGAAAAAATACATAAATAAAGGAAATCAAGTTCCTGGTGACTCTTTGCTGTCTTTAGTCCCATCTGCAAGGGAATTCCATTGGCTCGGCATCCTGTTTGGTGAGAAAAGCTTCTGGAGTGGCCCCACAGGAAGGACTGTTTATGATGAAATAAGTTTACACAACAGAGAAATTTAAAACATGCAGTATATAAAACTATTATGTCTTACAAGAAGGAGAAGATATTATGTCAAAAATGAGCTTTTTCAAATAATGCTTAATATTTGTATGCCTGGTAACAAAAGTCAGAGAATAATAGTACGGACATGGCAAGAAAACCAGCTTCTTACTTTTAATATTCCCTTAAACCAACATTAAATCTAGGACCAAACCCTAACATTACATGATCTTTTCCCCTCTCATTCCTAAATAGAAATCATATGTGAGATATTTACCACAAAGTAAAGAAAGAGTTCTTCCATTTGCAATATCAGTATTATCATGTAACAGTCTCTTCTGTTCATATATGGGTTACACTTTGCTTCCCCCATTCCCAACTCACAGTGCTACTGAAATTCACTGAAAGGAAAACCACTCGTATAGGTCTTAGGCAAATCTGACTCTTTCTAGACAAATTTCTTCAAAATATAATCATGGGTATATTATATTCTGTACTTTTCATGAAATCTGAAGGGGCAGTAAAATTCTTAACCTATCTGAAACAGGCCACAAGCCTGCCAATACTAAAAAGCCCACAGAAACTATTCAAGAATTTGAGTTTGATACTAGACAAGGCAAGAGAACCAGTGTGTCTGTGTTCTCATATCAACCTAACACCCCTGCAAGACAAGAGTCTCCCCGCTGTCCTCACCTCACTCACTCATCCTCGGGCACTCTACCTATACTATTATGCTCCTGCCACAGTGGCCTTCATACTATTGCTGAACATGGAGTCACCTACATCTCGGGGCCTTCTAGCCCTGGATTTTCAGGGTTAAATTCCCACCTCGCTCAAGCGCTCCATAAAATCTTACCTTCTCAATGACCACCCTATTTAGAATTACAAACTGTGTCTCCAGAACTCCTCAACACCTACCTTTCCTGCTTTTTCCCAGAGTACTTACCACTTTCTAGCAACTGTATGATTTATTTCCCTTATTAGAAACCCCGCAAGGCAGGAATTTGGGGGTATTTTATTCTTTGATGAATCAGCACCTACTACACACTGCAGGCACTCAAATATTTGGTGAATGATTAATAAAACTTCAATTTTTCTATGGTACAGTAATCTCTGGGATTAATACAACAGCCCACTACCCTCTACAGCCCCAGTAACCCCCAAGTGTACACCTCATTCAAATGACCTGCTTGGATGCCCACTGCCTATGAATTCTGATTCACAGAGTCTAACATGTAGTGAGATACTCAATGTTTGTGGAATTAATGAAATTCAATGTTCTGAACATATGAAATTAAGTTTCTCTTAAGGTAGGTGACTTCTATTATAAAATCACACTCAGATAATTAATTGCAGATACCTCTTTTTTAAAGGTCACCTTAAGGCATAGTCAAAAGGCTACTGTCTGGTTCCACCTTTTTTTCTTCAAGGACAATGAAAAGATGCATTAAATGATGTCATAGGGCTTCCATGGTGGCGCAGTGGTTGAGAGTCTGCCCGCCAATGCAGGGGACACGGGTTCGTGCCCCGGTCCTGGAAGATCCCACATGCCGCAGAGCGGCTGGGCCCATGAGCCGTGGCCACTGAGCCTGTGCGTCCGGAGCCTGTGCTCCGCAACGGGAGAGGCTGCAACAGTGAGAGGCCCGCGTAGCGCAAAAAAAAAAAAAAAAATGTCATAAAAATAAGCACTGCCTTAACCCACTCAAATCTAAAAGAAATCAGGCCAAATTTAAATAGGATCAGGTAGCAGGCTTTATGAGAAATGGTTAGATTTTTATTATCCTCTATTCTGGGAGAGAAACAACATAACCAGCACAAGTCTGTCACACTAATTAAAAGTTTTAGGGACTAATTTTAAAATATATTATCTAAAGGCTGGTAGTGGCAAGTTTTAAAAATGGCCACAAATTCTTTAACTTGCCTCCCATTTGCAGTGGAGTCTGATTCCCCATGCCCTGCAATCTGGGCTGGCCTTGGTGACTTGCTTGTTAACAACAGATCACAGAAGGTCATGGGGTTTCAGCAGGTTCTCTGGGAATGCTCGCTCTCTGCAGGGTCCTATCTGGATACCTGGTCTCCATGCTGTGAGGAGCCCACGCCACATGGAGAGGACACGTGAAGGTGCTCTGGTCAACAGCCTCAGCTGAGCCCAGCCTTCAAGTCACTCCAGCCCAAGGGATGTGTAACTGAAGAAGCCTCCAGATGATCCCAGCCCCCAGCCATCAGTCTTCCCCAGCCGCCTGGGTCTTCCAAGTTCAAGCCCCAGACACTGTGGAGCAAAGACAAGCTATCCCTGCTGTGCCCTGACCGAATTCCTGACCCGCAGAATCTGTGAGCATAATAAGATGGCTGTTGCTTCACACCACTAAGCTTAGGGGGTGGTTAGAGAGGCAACAGATAAACTGGAAAATGAGTGCTAACCCGAAGTCTATATCTAATTACCATATTTCATTTTCTGTCTGCCAGTAGAGCCTAGATTTCATTATCTAGCACAGATAGGTCATTTATCCAGAGGTCACGCATCACGTGGATCCATGCTCTAGGATAGGGCAAAGAAATTATCTACGGTAACTTTGAGAGCTGTTACCATTCGTTTTTCAGTCACCTAAATCTGTGTGCTGAGTCAACAAGGCTGATGCACCTATGGCAAATAACTAGCTAAGTGCTAGCTACGTACATATATATATATATATATATATATATATATATAAGCATAGATACACATACATTTACATATATGAACATATATGTACACTTAGGTCAAAGCATACTATTTCTAGTTAATGCCTTATATGAGAGAGAGAAGATAACACTGTAGCTTTGTTAGCAGGGAGCTTCTCACAAGGCTCCATGTGGTGTTCACGACATTAATGAATTATATTCTTCCCCAAAGAATCAATTTATGAAACTAAAAATGATCAACACTTCCAAGAGACAACAAGGATGCATGTACCACAGATCAGAAAAAATATTAAGGGAAAATTCTGATTTAAGAAAACAGGCTTAAATCAATGAAAATGAGACATACTACTTTTTTCTTGTTTTTCAATGCAAACCAGATCAATCCTACCACAAAATATTATACAGCTGAAGAGTAGAGAGCTCAAGGCTGATAACATGAAATATTTCACTAGAGCAAAAGTGATTTTAGAAGTATTAAAAAAGCAAAGAGCAAATGTATGTCTCACACTCACAATGGAGATTCTTCTCAAAGTGAAAAAACAAAACAAAAAAACCCAATTGCTCCCCCTTTATTATAACTTTTCTGTAGTCAACACTGCCCTCTAGTGATATAAAAGTCAAATATCAGAAAGCGAACATCACTGTTGGTTCACTTGAGTATGTTTTAGTCAGAGAATCTAGTTTGGACTACAAATCCCACCAAAGACAGAATAAATAGATTCAGGATGACCTTTATTATATACTGTATGTTAAATTAGAAACTCTTTTAAAAGGTATTAAATCAAGGACACTAATTCACGGAAACAGCAGCTTTTAAATACTATGGGAACAAAACATCGCTACACAGTGAATTACATCTTCACATAAAATTATGCAATTCAAGAAAGACCCTGAAGGGCTTCTCTGGTGGCGCAGTGGTTGGGAGTCCGCCTGCAGATGCTGGGGACACGGGTTCGTGCCCCGGTCCGGGAGGATCCCACATGCCTTGGAGCGGCTGGGCCTGTGAGCCATGGCCGCTGAGCCTGCGCGTCCGGAGCCTGTGCTCCGCAGCGGGAGAGGCCACAGCAGTGAGGGGCCTGCGTACCGCAAAAAAAAAGAAAGACCCTGAAGACTTATCACCTAAGATATGAGAATACGTAGGATAGTGAGATTAAAGCCTCACCATCTGTAGACAAGAAAATTCAACAGGAAACGAGCCAGGCTAGTTCTCATGGTGTGTGTAAACACACTGAAAAGTGTCCCTAGAAACCAAGACCTCACATACCTGCCAGCGCTGCCCATTAGTATACCTGACTCCTCCTTTTAGGAAAAGAGCTCAAGAAAAAGAGTGCTTTTGGTTGCTAAGTGTTTACTGAGCCCAGGAAATTTTCCAAGAAAAGAAAGACTTACCAAGGGTGGTGCCGTCCTGCCCCGTGATGCACTTCATAGAAGTGATGATCTGCTCCACAACAGGTGGTGACAGTGACGTGGCGTACACTGCACTATGAGAATGTGTCCGCAGGTAGTCGATCAGCTCCTGGGGAGTTCACAGAAGCAAGTCATTAGAGGCAGTGCGTGAATTCACCGGCAATGTCACTGCCTTCCTCCCAGGTGACAGAAGCCTCCTCCCTTCAATAGCACTGGAATAGGCACATCTATCTGAGACACGAGATCGACCAATACGGTCAAAGCACACTGTCAGCAACAACCGGGTCAGACACATGGCAACATCCTTAGGCTTTGTTTTTTTTTGGTTTTTTTTTGGCTGTGCTGCGCAGCTTGTGGGATCTTAGTTCCCAGACCAGGGATTGAACCTGCACCCTCAGCAGTGAAAGAGAGGAGTCCCGACCACTGGGCCGCCAGGGAATTCTCTGTTTCGTTTTTTAAACGTGCCACAACATGAAAGGAAGAAGAACTAGCTTTAAAGAAGACCTCTAAACTTAGAGAACGTATCATTTAATGTTATAAACAGCTCTGCAATGCTAAATTCAACAAGAAAGCATTTGAATTGCTGTTTAGATACAACCTACTTCTAAGTATTACAGAAAATATCATTTGCATCTTATCCCATGCCTGCAAAGCTCATCCTTACATTCCCAAATAAGAGACAGGTCTCTAATATCAATTTTAAAGACACTAAATGTCCTCTCCAGATAAACAGAGATTTATAAAATGATATAAATGTGGCAAAAGTTAAACAGAAATTCATTGGGTCTTTCATAAGGACGCTAAAGCCATCTCACTGAATAAAAAAAAAAAACTTGTCTGTCAGTCACAAAAATTTCAAAACAATCAGTTGTATATCTCTATTCTCTGATACCTTTTAACTTCACTAAGTCTTTATATAAAATGTGCACACAAAGAAGCTTATGTTCCAGAACCAAAACAGGAGACAGAAAATGCCGCCAGAAAACAGTGTAGATACCAAAAATTGTACAAAACCAAAAAAAACATAAATACACGGTACCTCAATGATCTCCCAGAGTATTATTTTTCTATCCTTTTGTTTAGCAACAAATCTTACCAAAAACCAATCAATTCTCCAAAGTGAGCCTGGTCCTTTCAAAAATTGAAGTAAATATCTATTGAACTTGACTAAAACCACTGATAATGGGGTTTCTCTAAAAGACAATGAATTATTAAGAGAAAGTCCATGCTTTAAGACTCCCAGCGTCAAATTTTAAAGAGGAATTTAAGGACATTTATTTAAGGACATTTAAGCACCTATCATGTACTATGTACAAATACTTGACATACACTGTTTTTTTTCCTAATACTGGAGAGTTTTTTAAACTAACAGTTTTATTGATATACAATTCACATACCATAGTATTCACTTTTTCAAACTGTATAATTTAGTGGCTTTCAGTATATTCACAGAGCTGTGCAACTTTCATTACTATCTAATTTTAGAACATTTTCATTACCTCAAAAAGAAACCTCATACCCATTAGCAGTCACTTTCCACTTCCCCCATCTCCTGAGGCCCTGGCAACCACTAACCTATTTCTGTCTCTATGATTTGCCTATTCTGGATATATCATATAAAAAAAATACTTTAGCCTTTTGTGACTGACTTCTTTAATTGAACATAAGGCTTTCAAGGTTATTTCTACGTTATAGCATGGACATGTATTATTTTTTAAACCTTAACTACAACCTTATAAGCCAGGCACATTTATCTCTGTTTTCCTGATAAGGAAATCGGAAGGTTAAATACTTTGCCCAAGGTCTCATGAAGTTTGGGAAATACTCAAACCTAGGGCTCTGTCTCCATGGTTGAACCATTTCCACCATGCTACATTGATTCTCAAATACCCCAGAGTTCATTACGTAATTTTTGAATTGGAAAATACAATGCCTTGTTAGTACACGAGAGCTAGCAGAGTAATCTTTTTTCCTCCTGTCTTGATGCTCACCCAAGATGCATCTGAATCCAAGGGTAGGGGAAGAAACTGGTCTTCTATCCCCCACCAGTTCCCCTGACATCCCCCACTATGTTTGAAATAGTGAGCACAGCTCAAACCCAATAGAAGACTATGGCAAACAGGCAGCACCACTGTGTGTTCTTTCATACAAGAGGGTATTCTGTACTCAGACCAGGATGTAGTTTAGAACGAATAAGAAAACAACAATGAACAGAACCAGCTTATCAGAGTCACTCACCAGGCAGCTGAAGTGTGAAGTGTGCTGGCATTATACGCCTAAATCACAAACAAATTTAGGATCTCCACATCCAAGTTTGGGACTCTATCTGCTAAATGTGAGTAACCAAATCGAAATCTAGTAGCCAGTACCTTTATGAACCTTAACTGCTTGATTCTCGGGGCCCATTTACCTTCTTGCCTCCGATGTATCCTCCAGCAGCACCAAAGCTCTTTGTGAATGTTCCCATCATAATGTCCACATCCTCAGGATCCAGGCCAAAGTAATCCACCACACCTCGGCCTGTAGGGCCCAGAGCCCCAATGCTGTGAGCTTCATCTAGATACAAGTATGCCTTGTATTTCTTCTTAAGGGCAATCACTTCAGGAAGGCGAACAATAGATCCCTCCATGCTGGCAAAACAGGGTAAAAAATACACACACTGAGACTTCTTAACTCTCAAAAATTAGGAGTTGGACACTTTATTATTATTAATTTTTTAAGTTTACTGCCTTTCTAAATGGTCTGACAACTCTGCCTGTGGTTTTTTTTTTAGCAGTTTTAACAATTCTTTATTTCCTTGGGTTCATACTAACTCAGGTGAACTTCCAGACAACTTTAGAATAAAAAAATTTTCCCCAGATATATTACACTTGTGGTCCATAATCTTCTCATTCAGTCTCAACAATACCATTGGAACCAAGTTGCAATCTATATTATTAGTCTTCTACATAAAACATGTAACAGTTCTTAACTTACTTTTCCAGTACATTTTATAAGGCAGTTCTGTTATTAACTCACTACTCTCTTCCAGCACTTATTAAATCTTTGTTCATTAATAGACTGCAATGGTTTTTTATCCCCCAAAGGAAAAAGAAAGGATTAATATTTATTGAACATCAACAAGGTGCCGAGTTCATTACACTAGTTTTCCATATTCAGAGTTACAACAAGATTTGGGAACAAGAAAAAATAAGATTACCCTCCAAAGGCTAAACTACAAAGCAGCACATGGTGAAGGAAATTAGCCAGCCTTAAAAGAAGCATACCTCTGGTTTTAAACTGGCAAAGAAAGACAATGCCATGGATAGGCAGATATCTAAAGGAAAGGAGACTGGATCTTTTAAAACAAACACCAGAATACAAGTGATCTTAATTCACCACAGAGGGACAGAGGTCACCGTAGATTCTTCTGAAGTTTGTAATTATAGGCAACATTAGACCTTGCATCACATTGCATGTGTAATTAAAATTACATGAGAAGAATAAAAAACATTAGGAGATGAGAGAATAAATGCAAGGGCTGCAAATAGGTAAGCAAAATAAAGTATTTCTTAAAATTAAATGGCGTGTAATCTGTTCTGACATATTAGGAAACATATTCCAATTCTTGCCCCTATGTATAAACCCCCTCTACAAACAGTGGAAAAAATAAAGGAGCCAAATAGAAAGGAGATCTGGAGATCATACAGCATGATGGCAAGAATAAAGAAGAGCCAGGTATTTTAACAAGTCAGAAACCCTGTCTCCTTAGTTCCAGAGGAGTCTAGATTAGTCTATGACTCCATGGCGCAAATCAGACATAAGAATAATAAAGCAGGATTACCTATATATTCCCTCCACAAGGATTAGAATTTTCTTCCAGGGCCTTCGTGTCCGAGGTTGACCATAAACAATGGCATCTTTCAACAACTTCTCTAGGCTTTGCATATCTATGGCACACAAAAAATAATTTCAGCACAAAGTATCTTCCTCTTTGCTAACTTTATTCCTAAAGTGCAAATATACATTTCTTATTCAGGAAGTGTGTCTCAGATAGCAAAGGACATTAACATAATTAGAACTGGGCAGAAAAAGATAGGGCCAAATGGGTAAGCTACTGCTGGCTTGAATTAAAATCTCATCTAGAATGTAACAAGTGTTCAAAACCACAGAAACTCGACTAAATGAGTGTGGCACAAGTGATTCAGTTGGTTAGCATGCTTATGAAATGACCAGTGTTTCATGTGAAATACCTTGCCATTCAGTTAGCTCTTTTTGTATTTATACAATCAACTGTATCTTTAATCCTAGTGAGTCACTCAGAAGTAAATGCATAAAGAAGGCTGAGCAAGAAAGTGTGAATGAAGTACTACAAATACATGCACCTCCTAAGAAGCAAAATATGGGAGAAAAGCTTCAAAGTGTACACCCCATTTCCTTTCACCTAGGATATATTCAATAAAAGCCTGCTAAGTAGCTTCATCTTGGTAGTGGGTTGAATATACACCAGTCTGGGCAAGCATGAATCTATGTGCTAGCAAGCTTGGCCATCAGTTGAGACTGTTCCATGTCTGACTTGACCAGTTGCCTGTCCACAACCAAGGTCTTCTGGCTCTGTTGGTCATTAAGGTGGTTAACAGGCCCAGGAAACACTTGGCTAGTACTACCACTAATGAGGAGCATAATTTTCCTGTTAAAGACAAATGCTTTGAAGACCACTGCTACCACCACTACAGACTGCATACTTAAAATACCTGCCCTGAAACAACGCCCCTACGAACCCCCCGCCCAAAAATCTATGCAACATTAAGTCTAGGGTGTGTTTACCAGGGGTGGGAGGCATCCCATAAATCTGATTTTATATTCTTTACTGTTCATCACTGAAGGAAGGGGTTACAAACTTACATGAATTTGCTCTCTTCATAAAAGAAGAGAGCAAATTGGCAGAAAAGAGAAATAAGATAATAAAAACACATACTACAAACACAAAATGGCCAAAAGCTGTGACTGTGTTTACACCTTTGGTTATTCATAACAAAATAATCTATCTGCTATCTAACCTAGAGATAGGAGATGCTCCCACAAAGTAAAAAGTCTCATCTGAAGCCACTAGTCTTGCTGCAGAGGGCGACATGTGGCAAACAGCAGGAGACAAGTAAAAATGGACTCATTGTTTCAGTTTCCTCTGTTTATATACAGAAGGGAAGGGAAAAATAAACACTGATTCAAAATTTTAGATGAAAGGAAATATCTATGGAATGCTTGACCATATTATCTACTCAGGAAAAAAAAAATTCAATATCTCTCTCATAGTATACTCTCCAAATCCCATGTAAACTAAAGATTTAGATAAAAATGGGGAAGGCCATTACACAAAATCCAAACAAAAGTCTTAAGACAATAAATGTGACAACATAAACATTTTAATAAGTCTACACAGCAAGACACTAAAAACAAAGTTAAAAATAAAAAATACTGCAACATAAAGGGCTTTATTAATCAGTAAAAAGAGAAACAGTTTGGGGCTTCCCTGGTAGCACAGTGGTTGAGAGTCCGCCTGCCGATGCAGGGGACACGGGTTCGTGCCCCGGTCCGGGAAGATCCCACATGCCGCAGAGCGGCTGGGCCCGTGAGCCATGGCCGCTGAGCCTGTGAGTCCGGACGGAGCCTGTGCTCCGCAACGGGAGAGGCCACAACAGTGAGAGGCCCACGTACCACAAAAAAAAAAAAAAAAAAAAAAAAAAAAAAGTTGCTCAACACTTAATAATCAAAGCAAGAAAAATTAATATGTTATTGGACTTATTAGATTAGAAAAGATTTTAAATGATGCATAATGGCCTATGTTGGCCTGTGAGTAGAAACAGTCACTGTTTTTGAGTTGACTTGTTGTGTAAAAATTTGTACCAGATTTGGAGGCAATCTGGAAAAGCATAGCAAATTTATACCATTTTAACCATGCATTCTTTTTTTTTTTTTTTTTCATTTTTTTCATTTTTTTTTTTTTTTTTTAACATCTTTATTGGGGTATAATTGCTTTACTTAACCATGCATTCTAAAGACTGCTGGGAATTTATCCTAAGGTACTCACCAGACCAGTGAGCAAAAATGTGAATGTTAAGTAGTACTGTTTCTAGCAGAAAAATTCAGAAACAACTTGGATGTTCAAACTGAGGGATGGACTGAATGAGGGCACTGCCTGCCACCCCGGCATTATGGGAGGAGGACAGTCACACGTACTCCAAAGTTCCTGATGTGTTGCAAGAAAACAGCAAGTCACACAACAGTGTTTAATAAATCCCATTTACATAAAACAAAATACTGTATATATCTTTCTCACTGTAAAACATTTTATACAAAACAAAGACAAAAGGAAGAAAGTTATTACCATCCATAAACCTCCATCCAGAGGCACAGACCTAACATTTGGGCGTATATTGTTTTAGCCTTTTGTCTATACATGTACACGGTCTGGTAAATGATGATACTGAACAGCTTGGTAATCCTTCCTCTCTACATGAGGGTTTTAACTTGAAAAGTTATGCATTTTTATTGTGATTATTTTAATAATGCACAAAGATATTTCCATTTAGAGAGAAAGGTCTGGCTTAGTGCCACTCTTCTCCGTGCTTATACAGCACCTGTTCATATCTGCATTTCAGTATTCGTCTGTTGTATTCTAACTACTGGTTTGTCTATAGTCTCTTTAGCAACCAGTCAGAGATCCTTGAGATCAGGGAGCTTGCTTTATTCACCTTAATACCCCTAATGTTATGGCAAGACATACCACAGGCATCTAGCAAGCGCATACTAAACAAGTGACTTGTAAACAAGGAAGATGAAAAAGTTCAAAGTAAAAAAAAAGAACAATTTTTTTTTTCAATGTTTTTACTTTGTACCAAAAGGCTTCCTTCAGCCTTTATTTTTATTCCAATGAGAAAGATAATAACTTTTAAAAGACTGGACCAGAAAGACATTTTAAATGTTGCTACTTCAGTTTCACTTGTATTTCCTATTAATGTAATTAATGTTACCACTGCCACTAACCCAAAGAATATTACACACTAAAGCCAGCAGTAAATTCCATAACAAACTCACTGTTGTGCTTGAAGACTCGAATGGTTGCTCCTGAGAGTCTGGCTCCTAGAACCAATGATGCATGGTTCAGTTCATCACTCAGAATCAGGCAACCCTGCAAAACCACAAGCACAGGAAGGTAAGAAGCTGGGGGGAAAGGTTTAGTTAGCCAAACTACAAAATGCTAAAATCATTAATAATTCTATCTTATTAAGGAAAGCCTGCACAATGGCAAAGTTATCAATTTGCTCTGAAATCTTTTATATTATTATATTAATATTATATATGATATTGATATATTTATTAGTTTATTATATTATAATAAAATATTATATAAATCATTATTACTGTTTACATGCTATAACTTTTTCCATCCTTTTACTTTTAACCTGTGTCTTCAATTTTTTTTTTTTTTTTTTAATTTTGGCCATGCCGTGTAGCTTGCAGGATCTTAGTTTACCCAAATAGGGATTGAACCTGGGCTCACAGCAGTGAAAGCACTGAGTCCTAATCACTGGACCAGGGAATTCCCTGTGTCTTTAAATTTAAAGTAGGTCTCTGGTGGAAGCCTATTTAATTTTATCTAGTCTGACAATCTCTATCTTCTAATTGTAATATATAAACCATTCATATTTAATATGATATCAATATAGTTGTGTTTAAATCTCTTCTCTTGCTTTTTGTTTTCTATTTGTCCCATCTATTCCTTGAGGAACCATATATGTATGTTAACGTAGTCCAAGTACCTCATTTCAAAAAGGAAAATTTGAGGCTCAGAAAGGTTGTGACATGCTCATGGTCACACAGCTAAATCTGACCATATAACCAACCAAAAAAATCTCAGGTCTTCTGCTCATTAATACACTGATTTTTCAATATACCATGCCTAGATATCAATGTTAAAAAGAGATGTGTAGGGCCAGCCCTTGAGGGCCCTTTCAAGTTGATAGTGCCAATCTGTTAAAATGTGATTTACAAGGTCTCTTATCTTTTATCTCTTCCACTGTCCCCTCACAAACTCTACCCACAGAAAATAAGATACATACATATATATTACTTTTAACTTATTATTTACCTATATTATTACTTTTAACCTATATTATTACCTATATTATACATATATGTATTATATATATATATACACACATAATTGGCCCATATAGCTCTGATCAACATGCATTACCATAAGAACAAGTATTAGGGACCTATATATTTTCATATTTTTCTATTACAAAAAAACCACCTGATAAATAATTTCCAAACTAAACATCCTTTCTTCCATAATTTTAGTCTTTTATGAGAATTTAGTTATGAGAATCCCTTTAAAACTGTATGAAACGAAGAAGGCAAGAGTCATCTAATGGAAGGAGAAAAGATCATGGGTTCCAGAGAAAAAGCTTCAACTGATAAAAGTCTCCATGGGATACACTTACACACAAATTATATAAAATTTTATGATAGAAATATCTTTGGGTAAACTATGTTTAAAGTTTACAAGAGCTTCTGGCTTGCCTGAATGCCTTACAAAACAAAAGAAGATATATACGAGGGAGTTTTCATAAATGACAGACTAAATCTTACTTTGCTAACAAGAGCAGGAATGTTCATTGAGTTTGTTGCAAATCCCATGCCATATGTCATAGCAGCTTCCACTCCCAAGAAATTTGCCACAAGCTTCTCTAGCTCTTCATGCTTGTCCAGGTTTCCTGTGTGATGAAGTTAATGAAGTCAATACCACCAAACCCCAAATCTAAGAATTACTCATTACTTTATAAAAAGAAATCATAGTCTATGTGTTATAACCTTTTCAGACTAAGGTCTATGAAGGAGTCAGTATTACGAAGAGTAAAGGCTCATAAAGAATACAATAGTTGAATAAAATCAGATGCAGCACCTGTGGTGGCATTTCTATAAAAAGGGTTGCCAACAATTTCTCCCATTCCTGTTCACACATGCTGGTTCCAAGTCTATGCCTTAAGGGGACTGGCAGCATCTGCTTTTATACATTTGAAGTCAGCTGCCATGTAAAATAGTCTAACTAGCCTGTTGTAAAGACAGATCATGTGGACAGGGAGGGGCTCTGGAGGATGAGGGACCATGGAAGGAAGGGGCAGGGCTCACCACTCAGCTGAGGCGCCAGACATGTAAGTGACACTATCTTGGATACTCTATCGTCAGTCATAATGCTCCACCCAACTCCACATGGAGCCGAGATAAAATGTCAAGTCCTTTCCAAATTACAGAATCACAAGCAAATAAGTACATGTTTCTGTTTTAAGCCACTAAGGTTTGGAATGATCTGTTATGTAGCAAAAGCCAAGTTAAAAAACACCTTCCCTCACTTTGTATTATGATTTTACATCAAATGCTCAAATTTTACATCAAGTGCTCAAATCCTTAAGGACCGAACAACACTGATTAACGATAATGGCTGCATGCAGAGAGAAAAGCAGCAGAGAAAGAAGACTGCTGAACTTGGATACTCTGTGTCCTTAAAGCTTAAGCAAGTCATTTATCCTCTCTGGGCCTGTTTCTTATCTGTTAAATACCAATAATAATATTTGCTCTATCTACCCCATGACATTGTTGTAAAGATCAGAAGGGATAAGATGTTCAAGAAATTTATACAATATAAAGCGCCGTAAAGACATAAGGTGGGCTTCCCTGGTGGCGCAGTGGTTAAGAATCCGCCTGCCAATGCAGGGGACACGGGTTCAAGCCCTGGCCCGGGAACATCCCACATGCCACGGAGCAACTAAGCCCGTGCGCCACAACTACTGAACCTGCGCTCTAGTCCCCGTGAGCCACAACTACTGAGCCCATGCGCCAAAACTACTGAAGCCCACGCACCTAGAGCCCGTGCTCCACCACGAGAAGCCACTGTAGTGAGAAGCCCACACACCTCAGCGAAGAGTAGCCCCCGCTCACCACAACTAGAGCAAGCTCGCGCACAGCAACGAAGACCCAATGCAGCCAAAAATAAATAAATAAAAATTAAAAAGTATCCTTTTAAAAAAGATGTAAGGTATGATTACTCTATGTCGTCACTGCACAATGCTCCCTTAACCACATCACTGGGGATAGACCCATGTGAAATAATAATGAATTGTTGTTTTAATCTACTAAGTTTTGGGGTGATTCACAGTAATAAACATCCAGAAAGTTGCCTTATAACTTTTATGGTTATCAGTTCTCTTGAACAAAATGGAAAAATTAGGAGTCCTCCTTTGAACTTAAATAAATCTCTTTGTAGCAATCTGTTCACTTTCACATTTTATAGACTTGTAATAATAATAAAAGAGTTAATGTTTATTGAGGGTTTACCATGTTACAAGCACTTTACATGAATTAGCTTCTTTAATTCTTGAAACATCTCTATAGTGTAGGAATTATTATTAGCCCCAATTTACCAGTATGGAAGCAGATTAATGCTCATATGCCCATGAGCTCAGTACTAGTAAGTAGTACTCTCAATCACTATCATTTGCAAAAGCCAATAAAGTCAACATTTAAGTTA
This sequence comes from Delphinus delphis, assembly GCF_949987515.2. NCBI lineage: Eukaryota > Metazoa > Chordata > Mammalia > Artiodactyla > Delphinidae > Delphinus > Delphinus delphis. The sequence goes on along the minus strand of NC_082684.1, from coordinate 25,789,458 downwards.
TAAATGAAACAAATACTTAATGGAACTTCTCTAGAGATGTTCTGTAAGTGTAACACAATGGAAAAGATAAATATATCTCAAAACACACTGAAAGCATTAAAATCATCCATCACTTCAGAAAAATAAAGCATTCTTTTTACCTGATCTGAACTACATGGGAAAGTATGTATTTGGATGCTCTATACAGTATTCTAGCTCTATCTCAGTATTATTCCCTCCTGAGTAAAAAAGTTAAGAATAAGAACATCAGCTGGCCAAACAGAGCCTACACTTACCAATTTCCTGCCGAGTGCTGCACACTCCAACTCCATATTCCTCCAGGACTTTGGCAGCCGCCTCTTGACATGGTCCAGTATTCCGTGCAAACCCAAGATAGTTGTAGGAACCCATGTTTATAACATCTTTAATTACATTCCCTGTGTACCTGTATTTCAATAGCATAAAAGTTCATGAAACTCAAAAGCAAATCAAATACATGTGATAATAAACTTATTGATAATACAAAAGGAAGCACCATCTATAGGAAGTAGAGAGAATATGGTCTAGATGAAAAGCAACTCAAACTCACTACCAATTAGGAAGACGGAAGTTAAAACAAAATACCAGTTTTTACTTATCAATAGGGATGTTTAAAAACTGACCATATCATGGGAATTCCCTGGCAGTCCAATGGTTAGAACTTGGCGCTTTCACTTCTGTGGCCCTGGTTCAATCCCTGGTCAGGGAACTAAGATCCTGCAAGCCATGAGGCAAAGCCAAAAAACATTTTTTTTAATTTTTTAAAATAAATAAATAAAAATAAAAACTGACTACATCCAGTGTTGGCCAGGACACTCTCATACGCTGTAGATAAGAATATCAGTCAGTACCTTTCTTTGGAGGGCAGTTTGACAGTACTTCTCTATTAAAAGATATACATATCTTTGACTCAGCAATTCCTACACACATATAAAAGGATATACGCTTAAGGATCCTTTAAGAGTCACTACACAATTTGTCTACTGTGTCCCTTTCCCAGGCACACAGACCAGTGACTTTCCACATGGTGGAAGCTCAGTCAGCCTGGGACCCCGAGTGAGGACAACATGGTTCAGAGGCTCCACCGATCTAAGATGGACATGAAGTAGGGACAAGAAATAAACTGCTTCTGTCTCAACGCTGAGGTTTTGGGGGTTTTTAACACAGGATGGCGTAGCCCAATCTACTCTACATTATATGTATCTATACTGTAGAACACTAAGCAGCCACTACAAATAGTGAGCCTGCTGTGAACGTACACAGGAAGGATGCTGTTACCGGTATGTTAGCAAGTAAAAAAAGCGAGATATAAAATAATTTCCATAGTATGATCCTATTTTTGTAAATCAAAAACTACCTGTGTGCAACCCCAGTAGTACAATATACATATATATACACGCCACAGAAAACATATGGAGGAATAATATACAGTAAACTGGTAACAATGGTCACCTCTGGGAAGTGAGGATTTGTGGCGAAGTGGATTTGCAAAAGGATAGTGGTTAGCTGTCATAGGGGACCTTCAGTTTATTTGTATTACTTGTCTTTTTTTTAAAATAATGACCATACAACCATGTACAATATAAACAAAACAAAATCTTACGAATATAAAAAGTTTTCTAAACAATTCAATCCATTTAAGTAAAAATACTCCTTGAATCATTTGAGAAATCAAAATATCCATAAATAAATTCAGATAACTGATTCTGGTAAATGGCATAAGAGAAAGCATGTTTTTTCTTTGTGTGAGTTTTTTTAATAAGTCAAATTTTGTTTTCAACTATAATCCAACACAGTGACAAATGTAGTAGCAAAATGCATTTAAAAAATCTCAGGACTTTCCTGGTGGCACAGTGGTTAAGAATCCACCTGCCAATGCAGGGGACACGGGTTCAAGCCCTGGTCCGGGAAGATTCCACATGACGCGGAGCAACTAAGCCCGTGCACCACAACTACTGAGCCTGCACTCTAGAGCCCGTGAGCCACAACTACTGAGCCCTCACGCCACAACTACTGAAGCCACCTAGAGCCCATGCTCCGCAACAAGAGAAGCCACCACAGTGAGAAGCCTGCGCACCGCAACAAAGAGTAGCCACCGCTCACCGCAACCAGAGAAAGCCCGCATGCAACAACGAAGACCCAACGCAGCCAAAATTAAATAAATACATAAATTTATTTTTTTTTAAAAATCTCAGTAACAATGAACAATATGAAAGGAAACTAATCATGCTGTATTGTACTCTCAGCTTCCACTCCTATTTTGACGGAATATTCAAATTGCAATACAACATCTTCTGAAGTGAAGAAATTCTTTTTTTGTTGTCAAGAAACAATTTCCCAACTGAGACTCACTTGAACGACCAGTTGTAATCATGAGACTGTCTCTCCATGATGTCCACCCTGGCCCCAGGCACACTGCAGATGGGCCGATTCCAGTTGTCTCTAATCCTCATGTAGAGGTTCCTTGTATAGAAGTTTTCGAAATCCTGATACAATGACACAAAGTCCTGCGAAAAATGGTGAAAATACTATAAATTAAACTGAGTTCCTTTGAAAGTTTTACAACTTCCCTTTCTGTAATGCAAAAGCACTTTAGACTAAGACGTCAATTATACAGAATTAATTGATATGGAAAACATTGGAAAGGCATCAATTCCTTATGTTATTTTTAAACAACTCAATCAGGTAAAATTCACTTAGCTTTGACCATTGAGCTGTAAGAAATGGTTGCAAGTAACTATCTGACAGCTTGAAAGTAGAGCCAAAGAATTTAACTTAGTAAAGCAGGCCTCATAAAAATAAACCTGGTTTGTACAATTCTGTCATTAAATGGTTTTCTTTCCTAAAAACCTTAAAAACATGGCTCTTCTGCCCCACCCCCACCAGTAATATATTAGGGGAAATGCCATAAAAACCCCTATAATTCCAGTTTCAACCAAGAAGAATAATTCCAACATTAAGATTTCATCCTCTGCATATTTTCAAGGATCAAAATGAAACAAATCCAAAGAAAAATTATAAACAAGAAACACTAAAAGGTAGGTTATAGAAAGACAGCTACTTGAGGTTTCTTTCCTTGGATGGGCATTTTTTAAAAATCTCAAAATTGGACATCCCTGGTGGCGCAGTGGTTAAGAATCCGCCTGCCAATGCAGGGGACACGGGTTCAATCCCTGGTCCGAGAAGATCCCACATACTGCGGAGCAACTAAGCCCGTGCGCCACAACTACTGAGCCTGCGCTCTAGAGCCCATGAACCACAACTACTGAAGCCCACACACCTAGAGCCCGTGCTCCGCAACAGGAGAAGCCACCACAATGAGAAGCCCGCGCACCGCAAGGAAGAGTAGCCCCCACTTGCCTCAACTAGAAAAAGACCGCACGCAGCAATGAAGACCCGGTGCAGCCAAAAAATAATTAAAAAAAAAAAAATCTCAAAATGAATTTTCATGATCAGGGATTTAAAGCTCACCCTTCCTCCCTGAAAATAAGTTATGCTAAAATTTAAGTCTGCAAAAATTAAGTCACAGTGGAGCTTTAATTAATGCACAATGTTCTGCTCAGAACACAGTGACCAGACCACACGAGGTCTACTTGAAGGTAAAGAGTAAACCAAACAAAAAGAAAACTGTACTACCGCTTTATGATAGCCAGCAAATCACTGAGCTTCTAGCCCTCAGATCTGGCTTGGGGCCAATCTAAATTCATCTTTTAAATAAGCTAGTCAAAAACATTAAAAGTTTAAGCCTTATTCTGTAAAAGATTTTCATTGCTAAAGAAGGCTCTACATAAAAGTTTAAAATTCACCTTCTCTGACATTGGACTCTAGAAGTGCCTACTAAATAAGCCTCACAGTAGATAAAAACCTCCTTAAGTAAAGCTAAGCACAGTCACGAAGAACTCAGGAATTTGTGGTAGCTGATACCGTCTCTCCTGCAATTGGTTCTAACATTTACATTTCCTAAAGAGAAAATATCCATAAATAATGTGTCTGTCACAATTGGAAATTTATTACTTAAATACTATGTCCCGTTTGATAGTCTTTTCTTTCAACATACTGGATCAATTAAAACTGGAACAGAGACACCCAAATTCTAATTAAGGACTTTCCTTTAACTATTATTCACCATGCATTTATTTCACAAAGGAAAAAACAAAAAACCAGTCTCCAGTCCTTCTCAATGGGTAAACAGTACTAACTCTTCTTGATCTCATTTCTTTACAACTTCCTAAAACTGCACATCAATGTTAAAGGTATTAACTCAAATACTTGAGAGAAATACTTCATCATGGACAAGTTTTTATTAGCGACAAAACGCAGTATTTTTTGCTTTTAGTATATAAATATCAGAAAAAACTTAAGAGTCCGGTCCTATCTACCAGAAGGGTTACTAAACCCCAAAGAGAAAAGGGCTGCAGACCAGAATTAGGTGAGCTTTGGGTAACCTGTGACAGAGCTGTCTGAGGTTAGGAGGGCAGGGATGGGCTCTGATCTGAACAGAGAGACCGCCAAGATCAGGGAGCTCTGCCTCTCCTTACAAGGAGAGAACGACTAAGTCCCTGAGAAGGGAACAGGCTTGCACAGTGAGGAAGTTGTCACAGTGAGGGATGTTTGAGACCCAAAGCAGGTGAGACAGATGGTAGAAGACAGGGACTTGTGGCCCGGGTAGCAGCTTTGACTGCAGTTAGAAGGTTCGGTAGAGATCTGAAGGGATGCTAACCAAACTCGCTGCGGCCTTGCGATGAAGTAAGAAAGGGGATGGAAGGGGACCACGATTTGAGGTTCTAGTTCTAGGCAATAAGAACGTCTGTTTCTAAAAACATATACACTTTACACTTTAAATATTTTAGGACTAGGGGTAAACTAGAGGACTTTTCATTCATTCTTTCAAATCTTTTATTGGACACTCTATATATGTTTGATTCATTGCTAGACTTAGGATACATTAAGGACAGGAGAGTTCTCTCTGCAAACAATGACACCCCACACCCCAGCCTGCTCCACATCCCCCTCCCCCTCTTCTTCCTCCTCAGTTTAGTCACTGTGAAATGACTTTAGTCAGGGCCAACCTAATACTCATTTGTTCAGGCACTGAACCAACATTTACTGAGCAGTACTTTCCAGGCACTTAAGCAAGGCACTGGGGATAAAAATGAGTAAGACACAACCTCTACACACTGAAGGATCTCTTAATGTAGTGGAGAGGCACACAGATAAAGTTACAACACAATATAACAAGTACTGTAGAGGAAGGCTTGCCCAGAGACAGCCTAACTGGTAGGTGAGTGGCAATGACAGAGTCAAATTCAAACAGCCTTAACGGATACCCTCCTCATGGACACCTCTGAAGATCTTTACAAACCCCATATACCAGCACATATCCATGATAAGCAGAAATAAAACCTAGCTGAGACCACCTTGGATTGTTGGGCTTGAGGTACTCACAAGTTAAGTGACTTCTACTACTGGCCTGAAAGGTAAAATTGAAATTCATGGATTTGTTAATTAGGGATCAGTAAAGACCTTACCCAAGGTAGTCTGGGGTCATCTTAATTACCCAATAAATATCCTTTATTATTTAAGCCTATTTGAGGTAAGTCTTGTAGAAAACATCCTATATATTGTTTAAAATAAATAGGCACCTATTCTACTGTCTATACAGGCCTTAAGATCACAGGGTAATCTATTAATATATAACCAGTGGGATCTGCAGCACCCCAAAACCCAACACTTTAATATATCTGCAGGAAAGCTATGATTGTTCATACCAAGTGGGATAAAAAAGAGCTGTAAAGAGCAACACATCTGTTCAGGTCAGGTTTTACCACCAAATGTGTTAAAAAAAACTTTTGGTTTTCAGATATTTTAGAGTTTTGATTGTAGATATGGGACTGTGAGCCTTCTGGAAAAGTATAGGATGATCCTGACAAGTGAAATTGTGCCCCAAAGAGTTAACAGAAGTTGATAACTAAGAGAAAGTCTTGAACTTGTCTTACAGAACAACAGATAAGGGAACAGCTTGTTAAAAACCCTTTGCTCGTAAACTGCTTTCATTGATTAAGTTCGCCTTAGTTTTTTTCTTTCTTTCTTTTTGCCTCTTCTATAACTGCAGGCCTTCCCAGCTTTCACACAGCCCCAGTTGTTTTAAAGGAACTTGGAGTCTGCTCCCGCCCAGTGTAAGCTGGCTGGGGGCTGCATGGGACCACTGACCCTAAACCTGGGGCTGCGCAGATGTTCAGTAAATGGCCTTTTAACATCAGAGGGCCAGAAAACTCTACCCTCAGACCAAGCTAAGCGACTCTAGTTTGAATATGAAGAAGCATGTAACCCAAATGTGCCTGTGCAGAACAAGGATTACCTCACCTTTTCTCTGCCTTTAATCACCTTTCTCTATGCCTAAGACCACTCTTGCTTATCCCATAAATACCCCAACCTCCTTGCCTTCAGGGAGGTGGACCTGAGACTTGTTCTTCCATCTCCTCGCTTGGCTGCCTTATGAATAAACTCTTGGCTGTAAACCAACCCGAGTCTCAGTGTTCGGCTTGCGGCATCTTGGGCAAACAGACCTGGTTCAGTAACGCAAGTATTATTCTGGTATTTACATATTTAGGCACCATGTTAACCTCTGCACATAAATGAGTTCTGAAAGCTAATTTCAAAAAAAAATCACAGGGGAAAAAGGTTGGGTGCTACCACTTTCAGAAGTTGACTTTATAAAAATTGGCCATGTTCGTTAAGACAATTCAGGCCAACACAGATGCATGCCCAGATACTTTTATATGATGAGAATAAAGATGATGAATAAGCACATCAATAGAAACAGGAGCTCCCAATTACTGAGCACTTATGATATGTGTTGCCAAGGGCTTCACATATTTTTTCTCTTAAGTATCCCTGAACTCTCTTACAGAAGCTATTACTCCCATTTTCAGAAAGGCAAAATGGCTTTCCCACCTAGAGACCTGGCCAGAAGCAGAGCCAGGAACTGATCCAGGTCTTTTAATCCCAGAGTCTATGCTCCTAACCCTAGCCACAATGCCTCCCATTCTGTGCTGCTACTAAGTCAATCTGAAATCACTTTCTACGGCATTCAAAGCACGTTAAGACCACTGGACTATTGGCCCTCCCACCCCTTTCCTACGGTCGGCCTACAGCCAGCATGTGTGTATGTGCAAGCACACAAAGAAGCACACGTTCACACACACACACATTCACACACACAGTAATAGTGTACAATAAAACTCTTTAAAAAGGTTTATCTTGGATATAGCTTTTCAGTGAGAAATCCCAAGATGAAATAGATGACTGCTCTATACAATGGAGTATGATTCAGCAATAAAAAAATGAATTACCAAAATATACCACAACATAGATGAACCTCAAAAACATTCCAAGTGATAGAAGCCAGACACAAAAGATCCACACTGTATGATCCCATTTATATGAAATGCCTAGAGACAGAAAGTAGATTAGTGGTTGCCTAGCATGAGGTGCAGGAGGAAGGGGTGATTGTTAATGGGTATGGGGTTTCTTCTTCAGATAATGAAAACGTTATAAAATTAGCTTATGGTGTTGGCTGTATACTTTCTGTAAATAGTAATAAAAATCATTCAGCTGTACATTTTAAACAGGTGAACTTTATGGTACATAAATTATATCTCAATAAAGCTATTTAAAAAAAAATTAAGTAGGGAATTCCCTGGCAGTCCGAGGGTTAGGACTCTGTGCTTCCACTGCAGGGGGCATGGATTGGACCCCTGGTCGGGGAACTAAGATCCTGCAAGTGGCACAGTGCGGCCCCGAAAAAAGGTGACTGCTTGACTGCTGTCCTGGGCTCCACACTTACCACAAAACTATGGAAAGTAGAGCTCTTTTTAAACCCACAGAACTAAAAAAGACAAACCAATTGATAATCCCCCAGCTTAATATATCAAGCAACTATACTCATTGTTTCCAAAGATACTGCTAAAGTGACAATTATCAGAATATTCTTAGTAAGCTACTTTTTGAAGGAGGTCAAGAATAAATCCTTCCAGGAATTTGAATTAATGTATTTTAATTCTTTTGTATCTTGAAAATTAAAATATATCAAGATATAGACATATAATGTCCCTTCCCAGTATCCTATCCCTCCCATTTCTGAATATATGATCATGAACTGTAGAGGCAAATGTTAAAGTTTAGTAAGTGTGTGGTAACTATCTACCACAATTTACTCCTTAGATTTCTAGGTATTTCCTATCTAGATACTAGAACGTTTTTATTAATTCAAGCTTTTACTATACCTATCACATACATGTTTCTGAACTACTAGCCTCACCTCACACAAAAAAGAAACCAGACTGAGAGAAAACATTTTTATCCAAAACACCACCAATAACAGAAGATCAAGCAGTAAAGAATTCCAATAATTTTAGCAATTTATATAAAATAGAACACATTTATGCTAACTCATCTTTATTAGCATGACCATGTGGTTCATTTCTACCCAAAGCAACATATGAAGAACTTGTATAAATAGTTTAAACAGGCTCTCTTTTATAATGGAATGAGGGAGAAAATAAGGATGTGGTTATGAACACTACTCACTCAGAGAAATGAGAAAGTAGCAACATTATATTTGCATTTTATGATCCTAAGCAAGCACTTTCCCTCACCTCTTCCCAGTGTAACACTTAAAAACTGGCCTATCCCTCTCACTACATCTAAACCAGCATCAGAAAACAAACACAATCTGCCATAACGCTAAATGAGCCTTCCCTCCCTTCTCATAGCTGAATTTTTATAAGAAAATGGCAGAATTCCGCTGTTTTAACTGCTAATATTATCTTCTGTGAAAATCCTACTAAAATGAATTTGAATAAACTAGTACAGTCCTCCCCTAAACAAATTCTAGAGGCAAATGTCCCCCTCCATCCTACATATTTCCTCCTATTACTTCTTTCAAGAATTATTTCCTGGGGACTTCCCTGGTGGCACAGTGGTTAAGAATCCACCTGCCAATGCAGGGGACACAGGTTTGAGCCCTAGTCCAGGAAGATCCCACATGGCACGGAGCAACTAAGCCCGTGCACCACAACTACTGAGCCTGTGCTCTAGAACCCAAGAGCCACAACTACTGAGCCCGTGTGTCACGACTACTGAAGCCCGTAAACCTGAAGCCCGTGCTCCACAACAAGAGAAACCACTGCAATGAGAAGCCCACGTACCACAACAAAGAGTAGCTCCCACTCGCCGCAACTAGAGAAAGCTCGCACGCAGCAACAAAGACCCAACACAGCCAAAAATTAAAATTAATTAATTTTTTAAAAAAAGAATTATTTCCTGATTAACTCTATGCTACTCAGTTTACTTTTTTGTTCTACATCTGCATACAATTCAAGTACTATTTACCTGCATAGTGCTTTGCAAAGGCCCATAATTTTGAAGTGTTTGTGTTCCCTCAACAAAATTAGAAACTACTTAAGAAGAAAATCCACGTGTTCCAATCCTTTTTTTTTTTTAATTTACTTTATTTAAGTAATTTATTTTTGGCTGTGTTGGGTCTTCGTTACTGCATGCTGTCTTTTCTCTAGTAGCGGCGAGCGGGGCTACTCTTCGTTGCAGAGCATGGGCTCTAGGCGCATGGGCTTCAGTAGTTGTGGCACATAGGCTCAGTAGTTGTGGCCCGAGGGCTCTAGAGTGCAGGCTCAGTAGTTGTGGCGCACGGGCTTAGTTGCTCCACAGCATGTGGGATCTTCCTGGACCAGGGATCAAACCCGTGTTCCCTGCATTGGCAGGAGGATGATTCTTCTTTTTTTTTTTTCTTTAAAATAGATCTTTATTGGAGTATAATTGTTTCACAATACTGTGCTAGCCTCTGTTGCACAACAAAGCGAATCAGTCACGTGCATACACATGTCCCCACATCCCCTCCCTCCTGAGCCTCCCTCCCACCTTCCCTATCCCACCCCTCTAGGTCATCTCAAAGCACCGTGCCGATCTCCTTGTACTATGCTGCTGCTTCCCACCAGCCAACTATTTTACATTCGGTAGTGTATATATGTGGATGCTACTCTCACTTCGCCCCAGCTTCGTCCTCCCACCCCATGTCCTCAAGTCCATTTTCTATGTCTACATCTTTATTCCTGCCCTGCAACTAGGTTCATCAGTACATTTTTAAAATATATATTCCATATGTATGTGTTAGCATACGGTATTTGTTTTTCTCTTTCTGACTTACTTCACTCTGTATGACAGACTCTTGGTCTATCCACTTCACTACAAATAACTCAATGTCGTTTCTTTTTATGGCTGAGTAATATTCCATTGTATATATATGCCACATCTTCTTTACCCATTCATGTGGCGGGCAGATTCTTAACCACTGTGCCACCAGGGAAGACCCCTCCAATTCTTTTACACAAAGTTAAGTACACACAGGCAGCCCCAATACTTAAACAGTCAATTTACCCTCTAGAGACATGAAAAAGTTCCAAAGATAATGTCCTCATTCACAAAATAATTCAGATGCATCCCCATCGGTTCACTCATTCGTTCATCACACTTTGAGACAGCACCAGCTGTGCAAACTCTCCAGTCACTCCCCTGCTCAAAAATGCCCATGACTCCTCATTGCCTACCAAACATTCAAAACACAATTTCTCATACATTCACTTTCCAGGTTCTCCCAAACATTCCTCATGCCTTTGCGTACACTTCTATCCCCTCAGCAGGAACGCTGTCTACACCACAGTCAGCACTCCCCCCAACCCCCATCTCTACATGTCAATTATTAGGTCTCTATAGTGTTTAGACACTATGAGAGGTCCCTGTATATAAAGACTTTCTAGTTTGAATATATGAATAAAACTTTAGCCCCCATCAGTCACAGCCACCATCACCTCAGTCTAGCAGGAAGATGTTGGTTTGTACACAAATCATTGTAATACTGTACAACACAGTAAGTACATAGTAAGCTAGTAACCTATAGCAAGTAGGCCATACCTAAGGGATGTAAAAAAATCAACATATTGTGGACGCACCCTACCAGGAAATCTGTTTGGGATGTACAGGGGTAGAAAAAAGTGAATCAAAGAAATTTAATTTTTTTTCAATGATGAAAATTAGTTTCGCCTACTGGACCAAGTTCTGAATGCAGGGCTTTGCTTGTTTTAGCAAAAAAATATCTTTTTTTTTTAATATATACACAGCAGGTTCTTATTAGTTATCCAAAACATACCTTCTTAATGAAATGAACTTGTAGGCATTTCAGGGCAATGAGAAAGAGGGCCAACTTGTGGTACCAGGGCTGCGAAGGGTGCAGAATGGATGAGATGAGAGAAGAACGCCTGGATCCTCAGTTCTCCCAGCTTCAGGATCCTCAATCCCTATGCTGATTGGTTTTGGCTTCCTAGTAGATGATGAGGTCCTTTCCTTTCCCATGTTTCTTGGTGCTTTCTCCCCCTTCCCATGTCTCCATCATCCATTCCCAGTGTTTACTGGCTCCCCTCTCAGTGTTGATCTTAATGCCACCACATCTGCCTCTCTCCTCTAATGTCCCATGAAAGTGAGACGTATGATAGACAAAAAATTTCTAACTTCTGAATCCCTTCTCTAATCTAGTGCATTCCCTGGGCTAGAGGACAACCCTCTCTATACTTCACATGCCAAGAACAAACAAGTTTGTTTTTCATAAAATCAGGCATTTTTCACTCTAATTTAATTAATTTTTTTAATGAAAAAAAACTTTATTATGGGATAAAGAAAATCTTTTATCATTTTAAATAATAAAATTTAAAGCATTAAAAAAAATGCCCATAAAGAAATATTTTGGTTTGGGAAAGAACATAGTGTTCCTTAGTCCAGGACAAATTAGGTTGTTTTATTTTCTTTAATCTTATTGGAGTACAGTTGACTTACAACTATTTTTTTTAAAGAGTAGATAATACATGTATACTGTACAAAACTCTAGAGGCATAAAGGAGTATGCAGAGAAAAGTGAAGTGAGGTGAATGCCGTCCTCCTCCCCAGAGACAATCAGTATCATCTGTTTACCATTACTAAAACAAGATAGTTTTCCACAGAAACAGAGTAGCTCAGCCAAATTCTGCTTCAGGGCTTGTTTTTTTGTGGAGAAGAGGCGATCTATGAACCAGACATGTATGTGTAATGTGCCTATGTGAAAACACAACATGAGTTCTGAAGAACACAATCTTTCCAGAAGACTGTAGACACAACTTGGGATACAGTATGGTATTGTGAACAGAAAGGACACGACTTCTGGCTCTTCACAGAACTGTGTCCACATACCAGCTCTGACATTAGGCATCTTGGGAAATGTTACTTAACCTGGGAACTTTAGCTTTCTTTTTTTTTTTTTTTTTTTTTTTTTTTTTTTTTTTTAGCTTTCTTGTCCATAAAATAAGAATAGATTTTTGTGATGATTAAATTAAAACATGTTAAATGCTTTGGTTTCTCCATGGCTTTACCCTTGTTTTTAGCTTCCCTTGTGGAGTGTTTTCATTTAACTGCATCTAGAATATTTTTTATTTTAATGTATACCCAAATATCTAAAGAAAAAAATGAGTGAAAACCGCAAGATAAGAGGCTTCCATTTACAGAATCAAAGACTAACAATTACCTTTTGTTCTTCTCTTTCTGTTGCATGGTGACACTTTTCAATTCTCCAATGCCTTAAGAAATCTCGAAGATATCCAAAGAGAGTGAGGACACCATACCCCACATAAGTAAGCACAGCAACCAGCATTGGCGTCTCTTCAAAACCTTCATTAAACGGTCTTTTATATAGTCCTCCATTTTGTGTAACATGATGTATCTAAAAGGGAGGTTAAAAATGTTTCTTTCAGTCATGGTAACAAAAAGAGTGCTACTTAAAATCTGAGTCCTTACAGATTTGCATACCTTCAGAATTCTCTAAGTAATTGTCAACCCCCCACCACCACCACTACCAAACATCTGCTAAGTTCTAAGCGGGGCCTAATTTTTTTCTGTGGAAATAAGTTTTAAGTTATACATACTTCAGATGAACAGCAAAGAAAAGCAAGGGGAGAAGGACTGTGTAAGAACAACGCTTAACACTGATTTCTATCACTTGATTTTATGCAAGAGATCCTAAAATGCTATGCTTAGAGAATGCATAATTTTCTTTGTCCTAATGAAGAAAATAAAAAATATAAAACAAAGAGAAAGCCTATCCTGAAAATAGTATATTAGCTTACAAATAATCGAAAGTAAATTCAGTTTTAGAATAAAATAAAATATTTGTAAATGTTTTACTGCTAAATATTCTTAAAGCCACCAAGCCACAGCATTTCAAATAATTATTAGCACTAGGCATCTATGGAAACACATAGTTTATACTAGCTTTGTTGTCAGTGGTAACACAAATAAATTATTCACAAAAATAAAACGCTTACATTAAGTGATCCAGCACTGTATAACGCAGGAAGAAAGTGAAATCCAACACAAGGGGAAAAACTGTTAGAGTGATCACTAACAGTCCTGAAATCATTCTGTCCTCCTTCATCTTGACCAAGTGACCTTTTCCAAACATAAGATTATCCCTACTTTCCTCTTTAGGGATATCCAAATTTTAACATACAAACACCAAGGTACTGTACTTTGATCTCATAGCTGAAAGCTGTTTACTCTTTGGTCAATTTTAATGGAAATGTTGTTTTACAGAAAAATTCCACTAAAGTAGTTTCTGCGTCAACTTTAATCTTAACTCTGAAACAACACATTGCTGTGAGGATGGTCAGTCACAATTTACCAGGAACATATTTTCTACTGAGCACTGTACTAGAGTTAAGAAGAATTCGAAAGGAATAAAAGATTCTTTCTTGGCCTCTCAGGCAACCTGATCGAAGAGCTAAATATTAGTTTGGGAAAGCTACTAGAATGCTACAAGTTAGAACAGTTTGGAAACAAATTACTGTATTTGACAAAGGAAAGACACTTGGATAGGCATGATACATGAAATCTGTTGGTAATGATTCAATTTGATGGCCTAAAGAACCTCTGAAAACTATTCATAAAACTGACTTAGGTCTTCATCAATCTCTTCCCCAGTGGTGGAATTCTGTGCTAACATTTACTGCTTAAACTTTCATGCAGGAGCAAAGTTGTAATGTGTTTAGAACAGAATAGCTAAAAATGAACCAATATCTGAATATAGAAAATTGTTTAAAAATTAGTAATAACATGTAAGCAAGCAATTAACCTGGAAAAAGCAAAATCAAGAGCACTTAAAACACAAGAAAAATAACATTCTGATTATCTTGTTTTTTAATAAATTTATTTATTTTATTTATTTATTTTGGGCTGCACTGGGTCTTCCCTGCGGTGTGCGGCCTTCTCATCGCGGTGGCTTCTCTTGTTGCCGAGCGCGGGCTCTAAGTATGCGGGCTTCAGTAGCTGTGGCATGTGGGCTCAGTAGTTGTGGCTCACGGGCTCTAGGGTGCAGGCTCAGTAGTTGTGCCACATGGGCTTAGCTGCTCTGTGGCATGTGGGATTTTCCCGGACCAGGGCTTGAACCCACGTCCCCTGCACTGGCAGGTGGATTCTTAACCACTGCGCCTCCAGGGAAGCCCCTGATTATCTTTTTAAAAAACTATATCTAAAAATACTTTGCCATAAGAACACACCAGTACCCAACTCACTGTAACTCTGAAATTGTTTACACTATTTTCTCTCAACTGAACATACTAGTAAAAAGTAAGGCAATTTTCAGAGCTCCTAAGTCTCTAACAAATGTGTGGCAGATTTATATGCCAGGAATGCTGTGGGTGGATCTCTTTAAAAGGAGATCCACCTTTATTTCAGACACACCCAAACCAGCAAGACCAAGTATATTTATACAGTTGGTTGGACTGACTAGGAAGGAGAAAGTTAAATCATTAGTTTGCTTTTAAATATTGTGTGATTCTATCATAGCCTCACTTAATAAAATTAAATGCATTTTAAGGAACTGAGATTCAACTATGAAGTAACTTTTACAATGTGGCCTCAAAGCACAGTTCACTATGATCATTCACAGAGTCAGAATGGACAGACCAACTGACATGCAAACTTCTGATAGGTGAAAAGGTCTTAGAGAAAACAAAATTACTTGATCTTCAAATGCAGATGCTAAATGCTATCTCTGACATGATTCAAATAAAAATAATGGTATTACCATCTTATACGTGTATAATATTCTATAAGGGAAAGCACCAGGCTTATTTTGTTCACTGCACAACTAGCACTCAGGATAGTATTTATTAAGTGCTAACAAATAATAAGTACTCAATAATGTTTCCTTTTGGGAACTCCCTGGCAGTCCAGTGGTTAGACTCCGAGCTTTCACTGCCAAGGGCATGGGTTTGATCCCTGGTTGGGGAACTAAGATCCTGCAAGCTGCGTGGACTGGCCAAAAAAAAAAAGGAAAAATAATAACGTTTCCTTTTATTACTATTAGTATTACAGAAAGTGGCACCTTATAGGAGCTCAACAAGTATTTGTAAATGAAAATACACATTATGCTCTTTGCTCTGTCACAGAAGGGGTTAACTTATGATGATTATAAAATTAATATTAGAACATTTCTAGAACCCATATCTGATACCTTCTAGTCTCAACTGGACTGGAGATCAAGTTCACTCTAAACAAACACAGGCTACAAACCCTTACAGAATATTTCATATTCCGGATTCACCATGCAAGAGGGCTCTTAAGAGGCCTTTCAGTCACTCTAACTTGAGAATTACACTGTCGACAAGGCAATCAAGAAAAATATTAGCATATCACTCCCTCCAGGTCAAAAAATTTCACATTAAGCAGACACGAGTGTGACACTCTGTATTATTATTCAAGAGAAGTTTAAGAACACCAATGAATACCAAGACACATTTGCCTGAACAGTAATATTTTTTCTAGAAAATGAAGAAGGAAAAAAAAAAGGCAAAGGAAGAAATTTTTTTAAAGTCGACTAAGCACACACCATAAAACATGACTTTTAGGAGGGCCATGGGCAGAATGTTAGAGGCTGAGTGTTTGTGTCTCTAACCCCATTCATATGTTAAAGCCCTAAACCCCCAGTGTGAAGGTATTTGAAGGTTGGGCCTTTGGGAGATAATTACGTTTAGGTGATGAGGGTGGGACCCTCTCGATGTGATTAGTGCTCTAATAAGAAGAGAAGACAGAGATCTCCACTGAGGAAAGGCCATGTGAGCATACTATGAGAAAGTGGCTGTCTACAAGCCAGGAAGAGGGTTCTCGCAAAGAACTGAACCTGCCAGCACCTCTGATCTTGGACTTACCAGCCTCCAGAATCATGAGAAATAAATATCTGTTGTTTAAGCCACCCCATCTATGGTATTTTGTTATAGCAGCCTGAACTAAGACAGAGGTAAAGAGACATAATGCACATATCCTACCCTCAATTGGTTCAGGAAAAAATAAGTGTGAGTGAGTGTGTGTGTGTGTGTGTGTGTGTGTGTGTGTGTGCAGAGAGAGACAGAATGATGGAGAATTTCTTCATGAACCATTTGTGAGTCAGTTGCAGTTATACTGTACCTTTATCTTTTAATACTTCAGTGCATATTTCTAAAAACAAAGATATTCTTTTACATAACTACAGAACAATGATCAAAATCAGGAAATTGCTAGAATACTAATACGTACTTTATTTAGATTCCGCTAATCGTCCTAAGAGTGTCCTTTGCAGCAAAAGAAAGTCCTGGAAAATGTATTGTATTCTCTCTTTAGTTTCAGAAAAGAAAAAAAAAAGGGGGTTTTCATTACTCTGTAAAATGACTTAGAAGGAATAATCCTGAGCAGAGGTTTCGAGAATCCCATGAAAGGACACAAAGTAACTATGCAATTTTGGGGAAGTAATTATTGGAAAACAGAAGCTTACATTCCTGACATAGATACAAAATCACATAAGCATGATTTTTTAAAGCAAATAAACACATTCCCGCTTAATGTGACAGCAGGATGACAGAACCTGCCTATCACAACAGAACCTGCCCAACTGGTAGACAGCTTGGGACATTATTTTAAAAATTAATGTCCAATATGAACCACCCATTATGCATCAGCAATCAAAGGACTGTAATGTCTTTTCCTTTAAATGAACCCTATTCATTTCCAGTGATATGCTGTGTTGTTCCTTAAAATAAGTTCTGCTGAAATGGTTCTTTATTGGAATTTTACTGAAAATATACTAGCCTCTCACTACTGCTTACCACTCATACTAGAGAAAATAGTTTGGAGCTTCATGCCCATCACACAAGCTGTGCCACACTCTGAACATATATTTCCAGAAGTGTCTTCATTTTCTTGGCAGGCAAATTTTGAAAAGCAGGGAGTCCACATTTTATCTTGCAATCAGGATAAGTTCCCGAATTTCTGTTGGTAAGTAACTCATATGGAATGGACTAAGGAGTGCTTCCAAAGCCAGCTGTGAAACAAACCTATATTTTGACATTACCATATTCCTATTGAAAACTCAAAAATGCAGACCTCCAAGTATATATGCATTGCAGGATTTCAGTCAGTGTCATCCTGTGCACTCTGGGCAGTGATGTTCTGCACAGGAGTTATTATTTTCACTTGCCACTCACAGCTCTGTAGCACTTCCCTATCTCTAGATAAGCATCAAGGTATGACAGACGGATGTAATAGGAGATTGGCGTACCAGTGCAGTTCTGCCACAAATTCCACGTCTTTTTCTGAGCTCTGTTCCACCTCTAACATGTTCTAGGCCTGTAACACCGTGCCTTCCTCTCTGGCTTTGTAGTTGACATGAACTGGAAAGGCAACCCAGTTTGCATCGGTCTCCCTTCTCTGGGAATACTCCCTTATACCAGGGGTGGGTCCCTGGTGGTCACATCTGTGCAATATGACCGATTTCCTGGGTCATAACTGACTGGCACAGCAGTAGGCACCTATGCCAAAATGAACCCAACAACCCTCTCTTGTGGGGATTTAAAATTTCAGTGGGGAAGGAGTCTGAAGGACACTGGACTGCCAACGTCCTGGAGAAAAGGTCCATAAACTCCTGTTGCCAAGGTGTCAAGCGCTGTGTTATTTCCTGCCATTTTACCTTTTCTGAGTTGTTCATCAATTCCTCCCTTTTCTTTTTCTTTTGTTGTATACCTATCATCCTTGCAACAAATCACCTTTTTGTTTAGCTAGAGTCAGTTGCTATCAACTGAAAGAAATTTAACAGATACAGACTCTATGTTAAAATTCTTAGAACTTCTTTTCTGCACTTACTGAACAGGTTTTTATATGTTGGCATAGCCTGCAAACTTTTACGTCTTTAGCAAATTTTAAAAAATGGCTCCCCACTTTGTCAATTTTGTGCATTTGGAATATTGTTGACTGTCTTATCTAGGATAAGGGATACCTGGTTCAAAATCCTAAGTACTTACTTCCCTATATTAAGGGACATCAGATTCTAATTGCCCGCTATAACTAACCTCTTCCCAGGTTCTCAATAATACCCATGAAGATAGAGCCAAAAGAGGAAAAAAGTCAGAACTAGTATTTTTTTTAAAAAAGGGCAATATAATGCCTCAAATCAAAATTCAGACAGTATCTGTCTGCTAAGCTCATCTAACTACAGAGAATATGCTCATAACCGTTAAACAAGACTAACTTTTCACAGTAGAAAAATCACAAACTAAAGGGCAAGTAATAGACTATTTAATATAAGATTTTTTTTTTTTTTTTTGCGGTACGCGGGCCTCTCACTGTTGTGGCCTCTCCCATTGCGGAACACAGGCTCCGGACACACAGGCTCAGCGGCCATGGCTCACGGGCCCAGCCGCTCCGCAGCATGTGGGATCTTCCCAGACCAGGGCACGAACCCGTGTCCCCTGCATCGGCAGGCTGACTGTCAACCACTGCGCCACCAGGGAAGCCTTAATACAAGATTTTAAGGCAACTGGAAGTGGAGCCTGGGAGCCTTGACATTAGGAATGAAGTCGAACCTGGATCTGGAGCCGGGTGGAACCAAGTCAGTCAGCCCCACCTGTGCTGCCATTTGGGGAGCCTCAGCCTGTCCACCCAGGGTGTCATCAATCTGGCTGTGGTGGGCAACCAGGACCCACAGCCCCACCCCCTGTGGAGCCTCCAGTGGCCCAGTGCCAGGCTGTGGGCAAACCCCTCCCCCAGGTGTTTCAAGAGTCCCACCTTCTCCAGGGGCACCTCCAGCCTCAACAACACAGGGCCCTTGTGGCCAGACAGCATATGGCCAGTTTGGCCAAGGAGAGGTACAGAATGGGCCAAGCTCCACTGTTCAGATGCAGAGGCTCCCTAGGTCTCAGCCATTTGGATTAGTCCCACTGGCTCCCGTGGTCCGCCAGCCAGCTGTGCTTCAGCCCTATGGCCCTCCCCTGACAAGTACAAAGGTGACTGCTCAGCTGGCCAGAATGCAGATCAGTGGTGCTGTGGCCCCAGTGCCTCCCGCTCTGGGTCTAGCCTATGGTCCGCCAACACCACTTGCCTCAACCTCAGGAAGTTTCCCTAACACCGGTCTGCATGGCTCCTACTCTCAGGGCCAGGCTTCTCCCCTTAGCCAGGCCCAGGGTCATCCTGGGGCCCAGCCTTCCCAGCAATCTGTCCCACCACAGGCCTCCAGCTTCATATCCCAGCTTCAGGGGGTCCTTGAATGCCTCTGATGACTGGTCCACTCCTGCCTGCACAGAGTTTGGGGGGGCCCCCAGGGAGCGAGCCCAACCATGTGTCCTCACCTCCTCAAGCTCTGCCCTCTGGCACCCAAATGACTGGGCTCCCAGGATCACCACCACCTATGCACTCCTCCCAGCAGCCAGGCTACCAGTTGCAACAAAATGGTTCCTTTGGACCAGCCCAGGGCCCTCAGCCCAATTATGGAAGTCCCTACCCAGGAGCAGACACTTTGGGCAGCCAGCCAGGAACACCTCAACTATTGCCTCCTAAGTGCCTGTACCCTGATGCCATCCCGAGCCCTATTCAGGTTGCTGAGGATGATAGGAACAACCAGAGTTCAGAGCCAATGGTTGCTGGTGTATGGGGCCAGGTGCCACCCTTAGTCAACACCAACTTCCTGGTGAGAGACCAAGGAAATGCAAGCCCCCGATATATCCGATGCACATCCTATAATATCCCTTGCACATCTGAAGTGTCTAGCAGGCTCAGGAGCCCCTGGCAGCTGTCATCAAGTTGCTGGCAAGCCTGCCCCAAGAGGAGGCTTCACCATATATTGCTGACCACGGGGAACCTGGTCCTTCGTGCTGCAATCGCTGCAAAGCATACATGTGCCCCTTCATGCAGTTCATTGAGGGAGGGAGGCATTTCCAGTGCTGCTTTTGCAGCTGTATCAACGATGTTCCCCCCCAGTATTTTCAACATCCGGATCGTACTGGCAAATGTGTGGATGCTTATGACCGTCCTGAGCTATCCCTGGGCTCTTATGAATTCTTGGCCACTGTAGATTGCTGCAAGAACAGTAAGTTCCCCAGCCCTCCTGCCTTATCTTCATGACTGATGTCTCCTACAATGGCATCAGGAGTGGTCTTGTTAGGCTCCTCTGTGAGGAGCTCAAGTCACTGTTAGACTTTCTGCCTAGGGAGGGCAGAGCAGAAAAGTCAGCAATTCACGTTGGCTTTGTCACCTATAGTAAGGTGCTCTGCTTCTACAATGTGAAGAGCTCATTGGCCCAGCCACAGATGATGGTTGTATCTGATGTGGGTGACATGTTTGTGCCACTGCTGGATGGCTTCCTGGTCAACGTCAATGAGTCTCGGGCAGTCATCACCGGCTTATTGGATCAGATTCCAGAAACATTTGCAGACACAAGGGAGACGGAGACAGTATTTGCTCCTGTTATCCAGGCTGGCGTGGAGGCTCTGAAGGCTGCTGAGTGTGCAGGGAAGCTATTTCTGTTCCACACCTCCCTGCCCATCGCAGAGGTCCCAGGGAAACTGAAGAACAGAGACGACAGGAAGTTGATCAACACAGACAAGGAGGAGACTCTGTTACAGCCTCAGACAGGTGCCTGTCAGACACTGGCCAAAGAGTGTGTGGCCCAAAGCTGCTGTGTAGACCTCTTCCTCTTCCCCAGCCAGTATGTGGAAGTGGCCATGCTCTCTGTCATACCCCAGCTAAGTGGTGGCTCTGTCCATAAATATGCTTGCTTTCAGGTGGAGAATGACCAGGAATAGTTCCTTAGTGACCTGGTCAGAATGTACAGAAGGTCACTGGCTTTGATGCTGTAAAGAAGGTCCCGACAAGCACTGGTATCCGTGCTGTAGATTTCTTTGGGGCTTTCTACATGAGCAACACAAAAGATGTGGAGCTGGCTGGGCTGGATGGGGACGAGACGGTGACTGTGGAGTTCAAGCACGACGACCGGCTCAATGAAGAGAGTGGAGCCCTCCTGCAGTGTGCCCTGCTCTACACCAGCTGCGCAGGGCAGTGATGGCTCCGCATCCACAACCTGGCCCTCAACTGCTGCATCCAGCTGGCTGATCTGTACTGAAACTGTGAGACTGACGTGCTCATCAACTACATGGCCAAGTCTGCATACCGGGGCCTCCTGAACAGCCCTGTGAAAATTATTTGTGACGCTCTCATCACTCAGTGTGTCCAGATCTTGGCCTGTTACAGAAAGAACTGTGCCAGCCCCTGCTCTGTGGGATAGTTGATCCTTCTTGAGTACATGAAGCTACTCCCAGTTTACCTGAACTCTTTGTTGAAGAGTGACGTCCTGCAGCCTGGAGCTGAAGTCACTACTGATGACCGTGCCTGTGTCCGACAGCTAGTTACCTCCACGGACATGGCTGAGACCAACGTCTTCTTCTATCCTCAGCTCCTACCATTAACCAAGTCTCCCCATTGAGAATACCACTGAACCACAGGCAGTTCGAGCATCTGAAGAGCATCTAAACAACGGGGATATATATTGGGTTGGCCAAAAAGTTCGTTCGTTTTCCATAACATCTTATGGAAAAACTTGAACAAACTTTCTGGCCAACCCAATATTTGCTGGAGAATAGGCTCAACCTCTTCCTCTGCGTGGAACAAGTGTCCAGCAGGGTGTTGTCCAGAGGCTCTTCGGCGTCTCCTCCTTCAGTCAGATCACCAGTGGCTGGAGCGTTCTGCCAGTTCTGGATAATCTGCTGTCCAAGGTGCAAGGCCTCATTGATAGTTTGAGGGCACAGAGATGACGGTACCTGAAGCTTATCATGGTGAAATAAGAGGACAAGCTGGAGATGCTGTTCAAACACTTCCCAGTAGAAGACAAGAGCCTGAGCGGGGGAGGATCCGATGTGGACCCTGTCTGTCATATGCACACAAACACTTCCCAGTAGAAGACAAGAGCCTGAGCGGGGGAGAATCCGACGTGGACCCTGTCTGTCATATGCACACAAACACTTCCCAGTAGAAGACAAGAGCCTGGGCGGGGGAGAATCCGACGTGGACCCTGTCTGTCATACGCACACAAACACCTCCCAGCAGAAGACAAGAGCCTGGGCGGGGGAGAATCCGACGTGGACCCTGTCTGTCATATGCACACAAACACTTCCCAGTAGAAGACAAGAGCCTGAGCGGGGGAGAATCCGACATGGACCCTGTCTGTCATATGCACACAAACACTTCCCAGTAGAAGACAAGAGCCTGGGCGGGGGAGGATCCGACGTGGACCCTGTCTGTCATATGCACACAAACACTTCCCAGTAGAAGACAAGAGCCTGGGTGGGGGAGAATCCGACGTGGACCCTGTCTGTCATATGCACACAAACACTTCCCAGTAGAAGACAAGAGCCTGGGCGGGGGAGAATCCGACGTGGACCCTGTCTGTCATATGCACACAAACACTTCCCAGTAGAAGACAAGAGCCTGGGCGGGGGAGGATCCGACGTGGACCCTGTCTGTCATATGCACACAAACACTTCCCAGTAGAAGACAAGAGCCTGGGCGGGGGAGGATCCGACGTGGACCCTGTCTGTCATATGCACACAAACACTTCCCAGTAGAAGACAAGAGCCTGGGCGGGGGAGGATCCGACGTGGACCCTGTCTGTCATATGCACACAAACACTTCCCAGTAGAAGACAAGAGCCTGGGCGGGGGAGGATCCCACGTGGACCCTGTCTGTCATATGCACACAAACACTTCCCAGTAGAAGACAAGAGCCTGGGCGGGGGAGGATCCGACGTGGACCCTGTCTGTCATATGCACACAAACACTTCCCAGTAGAAGACAAGAGCCTGGGCGGGGGAGGATCCGACGTGGACCCTGTCTGTCATATGCACAAGGCGATTTGGCAGCTACCAAGCTATAGTAAGTGGGTAAACAGCATAGGGTCCAGGCCAGCTTCCAGAAGATACCCCAGGACAGCAGAGAAATTGGGACAGTTCCATATCTTATAAGTTATGTAAGTTGACCTCAGTCTCTTTGGAGGAAGAGGGAAGAATAAGGAGACACCTTTTTTCTGGGCTCAAGTATCCTACCACTCTATCACATCCTGCTGTTGGAAGGTGCCCCTATTCCCTCACTTTACCCTCCTTTTTCTAACTAATCCTGTCGTAATGAATGGAGTTTCTCAGTTCACTGTATATGATTTGGTGCTGGAGGATTTGGAGCCACCCAGACCCTCGCAATATTATGTGTCCCTTTGGACCAGCCTCCAAGAAGAGAAGGGCAGGCGGGAAGGAGTAGGGATCCCAGGGGGAGGGGCTGCTAATTCATCTCAGTGTAATCAACTTCCTCTATTAGGGATAAACATACATACAGGTGCACAGGAGTCAGGTATAGACCATACACAGCAGACAGAAAAGGGGTCAGTCTTCTAGGGCCTGGAAGTCAATAGCCAACTCAAGAGTCACTAAGGGTGGTTGACTAGCTTTCTTGCTCTGCTTCCACTGTTCTTTCTCTCTCCTGCAATGATTGGTGACCGCTTGGTGGACAGAGGAACATCATCAGAGATGAATGAGCTTGGGAACAGAATTGTAAAGTGTATTAACACCTGGGAGAGGTATCAGCCTCCTTTCCAGCTGGAGAGGCCCCAGCACTGGATGGTTCTGTAGGGAGCCTGGCCATCAACTTGCAGTACCTCACAGAGCCAGCCCGCATCCCACTCTGAGCTGCTGCTGGAAACACTGCTCTCCAAGCTGGGGGCTGCTGGGGAGAGAGGCAGAGGTGGCTAGTCTCTCCTGCCAGGACACCACTCAGGCTTTCGTACTGACAGAGTGGCTGACGGTTATCTCCCAACCTGACCTGGCTGCGGCCGGACAAGGGCTAGGCTCGATGGTGGCCAGGCTTGCCTGCTCCCAGCCTGGGACACCCCTGCTCTGGACCTCTCATTTCTCTTCATTAGTTTATTTTTCAATGCACCTTTAATTTGCAAAGAAATAAACTAAGATGTAGGGAATTCCCTGGCGGTCCAGTGGTTGGGACTCCACGCTTTCACTGCCGTGGGCCTGGGTTCAATCCCTGGTCAGGGAACTAAGATCCTGGAAGCCATACGAAGCAGCCAAAAAAATAAAATAAAATGTAAAAAAATTTTTTTAAGAAAATTGACTGTTCAGGAAAAAAAACCCCAAACCCCTAGTTAGAACTTTTCCTCATACCGTACTGTGGAAGAGACAGCTAACTCGCCCCTTGTATATATTCTCCGTAAGTTCCCATTGGTAATAGACTCTCTCAGTTTTAGCTGGGTACAAGGCTACCCAGCTACAGTCCACATTCCCAATCTCTCTTGCAGCAAAAGGTAACCATGTGAGGAATTTGGGCCAATAGGAAGTGAATAGAAATGATGAGTACCAGGGCTGGATTACATCCTTTAAAACAGCAATTGCTTTCCCTCACTTCTCTTTCCTTCTGCCTGTGGCCTAGAACATAGATGTGGTTGAAGATGCTAACTGAAGACAACATCCTCAAAGACTGCAAGACAACAGAGAAGATACCTCATAACCTACCTGCCCAGGACTACCTGTCTATCTCCAGACTCCACAAAGAGAAATCATTTCCATCTTGTTTATTTAAATGTCACATTTATAGCAACAAAAACAAATAAATCAGAAAACAATATTGAGACTTTTGCTTCCAAGTTGGAGATAATATGTAGAGGCAAGCCATCACTTTCACAGAAAAACTACATAAAACTAAACAGATTACTCAAAACAAGAAGTAGTTTTAAAGACAATGAAGAATTGTTTTCCATGCAAAGAGAACAAGATGACCTAAAATTCCGAAGAGGGAAAAGCCTTTCCTTACTGAGCTGAAATTGCTAGTCATTTTCTCTCCTCGTGGTACCTGCAGAGTTTGAACAGGAACTGATCATAACTGGACTTGCCAAAGGCAGAGAAACTCTACCAAGAGAAAGAAAAACCAACAGAGTCTATAACAGCTATATAGGTTAGTATGAAGAGTCACAGAAAAGTGACCAGTTTTCTGCATAGGACGTTTACTAAGTGCTGGAGAAGCTGGGGAGATGGACTAGAAAGGTGACTTGAAATCAACCACAGTCTTACAATGCTTAAGAGGTAAAGTCATACCAGAGGGAGGGGCCTACCACAAACACACAATGGATCTCATCCTTGAGACACTGTACTCACTAGAGTGAACTGAATCTACCTAAAAACTCAGCCCAGGACTTACCTGGTGATGCAGTGGTTAGGAATCCGCCTGCCAATGCAGGGGACACGGGTTCAATCCCTGGTCCGGGAAGATCACACATGCCATGGAGCAATTAAGCCCGTGTGCCACAACTACTGAGCCTGCACTCTAGAGCCCGCAAGCCACAACTACTGAGCCCATGTGCCACAACAACCGAAGCCCGCGTGCCTAGAGCCTGTGCTCCGCAACAAGAGAAGCCACCGCAATGAGAAACCCGCGCACTGCAATGAAGAGTAGCCCCCACTCACCACAACCAGAAAAAGCCCGTGCACAGCAACGAAGACCCAACGCAGCCAAAAATAAACAAATAAATTTATTAAAAAAAAAAAAAACTCAGCCCAGCCCACCCAGCTCAATCCCTGGTTAGATGGAGGTGCTCAGGCCCTTGCCATATCTAAAATAGCAAAAGGCAAAAATAACACTGACTTTAATCTCTGCAGGTATTTTTTTTTTTTTTTTTTTGGCAGTACGCGGGCCTCTCACTGCTGTGGCCTCTCCCGTTGCGGAGCACAGGCTCCGGATACACAGGCTCAGTGGCCATGGCTCACGGGCCCAGCCGCCCCGCGGCATGTGGGATCCTCCCGGACCGGGGCACGAACCCGCGTCCCCTGCATCGGCAGGCGGACTCTCAACCACTGCGCCACCAGGGGAGCCCTCTGCAGGTCTTTTATTCACAGTGTCCAGCAATCAATCAAAAAATCATGCTTTCCCAAGAGGCTGGGAGAGAAAATAGGAGTATGACTGAAAAAGAGAAGGCACGGTATACAGTAGTCTACAGTCACCTTATATTTCAGTACTGCTAGTCTTGGGAAATCTCTCACCCCTTGATCCCTCCCTTTAATTTCATGTCCTCAGAAGTGTAGATTCCTGTTAAAGTTTTTTAACATTTCTAAAACTGCAAGAATAATTTTCAGACATCAAAGACTCCCCTAGGAACCCAGAGCCCCCTTTTTACCAAAGAGCTCAAAATCATCATAATCATCTCATTCTTTTCACTCATTCAACAAATATTTCATTTCTATCTATATGTCAAGATCTGTACAAGGTATTTGACCATACAAATAAGAGACAGTCCTTTTTCAAGTCTTCAAGAATTCTGCATTTTTTAAGAGAAAAAACATGCAAAGATCAACATGATTTTTGAGATAAAAGAATAAAGAGGGCTTCTCTGGTGGCGCAGTGGTTGAGAGTCCGCCTGCCGATGCAGGGGACACGGGTTCGTGCCCCGGTCCGGGAAGATCCCACATGCCGCAGAGCGGCTAGGCCCGTGAGCCATGGCCACTGAGCCTGTGCGTCCAAAGCCTGTGCTCCGCAACGGGAGAGGCCACAACAGTGAGAGGCCTGCATACCCCAACAAAAAAACAAATAAAAAAAAGAATAAAGAAACTATTTTAAGGGATACTGTCTAAAGGGATTTATATATAAATGCAGAGGACGAAAAATGCACACAAAGTGAGAAGCATTTCTATTACAAGCAATTCTCAAGTTGTCTCACTTTTCTTCTTCACATTACTAATGACAAAACCAAGGAAAATTTAAGCTACTTGTCCAGTCACAAGAAAGTTAGATTCAAAGTCAGGACGAGAATCCAAGTCTCTACATTTTCCATTTGTTACCATTTCTTAGTCATATTCCTGAGATTTTCTATGAATCAAATTTTCTTTTAATTATTTCAGAGATAATACAACTTAAAATGATTGTTTTAAAATTATCAGTGGCTTAAAATTAGAATTTAAACTCAACCTTCGTGCTCATTTTTGCTATTTCATATAATTAGCTATTTTTGCTATTCATATTATCAGCTATACATGGATTGAGATAAATGGTTATATGAGTTTCGTTTCCCCTGCTAAAAAAATGTCTGTTTTTAGGAAACCAGAATGAACGCTAATTAACTTAGCTGCCCTGGAAATAACCTGCTTCCTTTGCCTACATACAAAGCCACAATTGTACGGGAGGCGATAAAGATATTATCCTTCAGCATGAACAGCAGAGGTCTCCAACAGATACTTCTATCACAGTCTTCTGTCCATTTTAACACTGGGTTGTCTTTTTCGGTTTTGGCCGTGCTGCATGGCAGCTTGTGGGACCTTAGTTCCCCGACCAGGCATTGAACTGAGGCCACGGAAGTGAAAGCGCCAAGTCCTAACACTGGATCGCCAGGGAACTTCCTTGGGTTGTCTTTTTATTGTTGAGTTATAAGAGTGCTTTATACATTCCAGATAACAAGTTTCTTATCTGCTATATGATTTTCAAACATTTTCTCATTCTGTGGATTGTCATTTCACTTTCTTCATGGTGTCCTTTGAAATACAAGCTTGTAATTTTGATCTAGTACAATTTATCTACTTTTTCTTTGGTTGCTTATACTTTTGGAGTCATAGCCAAAAAAGCACTGCCTGATCAAAGTCTATAAAGGTTTATACCTATGTTTTTTCCTAAGAATTTTATAGCTGTAACTCTTATATTTAGGTCTTTGGTCCATTTCGAGTAATTTTTCTGTATATGGTATAAGGCAGGGATCCAAGCTAGTTCTTTTACATGTGGACGTCCAGTTCCCCCCACACCATTTTTTTAAAAAGGTCATTCTTTCCCCCCCTTGAATTATCTACTCTTGTAAAAAAAAATCAACTGACCATAAATGTAAGGGTTTATTTCTGGACTCTCAATTATATTCCACTGATCTCCAACTTTGTTCTTCTTTTTCAAGACTTGGTCTATTCTGGGTCCCTTACATTTTCATATGAATTTTAGGATCAGCTTGTAAATATCACCAAAAAAACCAACTGGGATTTCAATGAGTTGCACTGAATTTGTAGATTAATCTTAATATTAAGTCTTTCAATCCCTGAACGTCGGATGTCTTTGCATTTATTTAAATCTTTTTTGATTTCTTTCAAAATGTTTTGTAGTTTTCAGTGTACAAGTCTTGCACTTTTTCTATTGCATTTTTTCTAATCATTTAATTCTTTTTGATGCTATTGTGTGCAAAAGTTGTGCTTTGATGACATTAGGGTAATCACTCTATATGCTAAGGTCATAAACATTTTCTTTTATATGCTATAGCTTTATATTTTTTGATGTTCACATATGAATATCTAACAACCTAGGACTGATTTTTACAGAGTGGTGTGAAGTTGGGATCTATTTTTTTTTCCATACTACTTGTCTCAGCACCACTTAATAAAAAGGCAATCCATTCCCCACTGATTTGAAATGCCACCACCCTTATCTATCAAATTCCATATTCATAGTGTACTCTTTCTGGGTTTTCTATTCTGCTCCATTTATATACTATCTGATCAAAATCTACTGCCTAAATAACTGTAGTTTTATGGCAAGTCTTATTATCTAATAAAGATGACTACTCCCATCTAATTTTTCTTCAAAACTGCCTTGGCTCTTCTTGGCCCTTTGCTTTTGCACATGCATTTTAGAATCAATTTGTCAAGAAAGAATAAGAGAGAGGGAGGGAGAAAAACAGAAGAGAAAAACACTTGGAGGGTAGGATTTTAACTGGAACTGCATCGTCTTAAAGATCAATTTGAGGAAACTGACACTTGTAACACATTTTCACCTGTGAATTTTAGGAACCCAAGCTGACTCTGTGTAACATTATATTTTGAGATAGTGGTTTTATTCATTTAAAGATACGGTTTGGGGCTTCCCTGGTGGCACAGTGGTTGAGAGTCCGCCTGCCGATGCAGGGGACGCGGGTTCGTGCCCCGGTCCGGGAAGATCCCACATGCCGCGGAGCGGCTGGGCCCGTGAGCCATGGCCACTGAGACTGCGCGTCCGGAGCCTGTGCTCCGCAACGGGAGAGGCCACAACAGTGACAGGCCCACGTACCGCAAAAAAATAATAATAATAAATAAATAAATAAAATAAAAAATTTTTAAAAAGATACGGTTTGGATCACTTAAGTGGTGGTTCACTGCATTTTAGAAATCAGAAAAAAAATTTTAATCTTTAAACCTCCTTTATTTTACAAAACGATATTCTGATTTTATACACATGCGCGCGCACACACACACAAACACACACATCTTCTGAGTGAGCAATCTCATTTCTAGGCATTTATCCTAACAAAGAAACCCAAAAGTGTTAAGAGAAGTACAAAGGGCTCATATATCAGAAATACTGAGAAAAGTCTAAACATTATGCATGAGGATTGGTTAAATAAATTACGCTATGTATCTGTACTATAGAATTTATGCACCCTTTAAAAGAATGATGTTTGTGGGGGAGGGGCTATATAGGGGTAAGGAGAAAAAGAGTTATTATGGGATTACATGAAATCATGTGTGTGAAACTTTTTTCTTTTTTTGGCCATGCTGCACAGTTTGCAGGATCTTAGTTCCCACACCAAAAATTGAACCCGTGCCCTCAGCAGTGAAAGCACAGAGTCTTAGCCATTGGACTGCCAGGGAATTCCCCTGTGTGAAACTTTTGAAAATTGTAAAGCACTGTAGAATTTACAGAATCTTTCATTCAACTAAAAGAAAGAAAATACATTGTAGGGACTTCCCTGGTGGTCCAGTGGTTAAAAATCCGCCTTCAAGTGCAGGGGACGTGGGTTCGATCCCTGGTCGGGGAACTAAGATCCCACATGCCGCAGGGCAACTAAGCCCATGCCACAACTACTGAGCTTGCATGCTGCAACTAGAGAGCCCGCACACTCTGGAGCCGGTGCACCACAACTAGAGAGAAGCCTATGCCACAACAAAGGATCCCGCATGCTGCAACGAAGACCCCGTGTGCCGCAATGAAGACCCAACAAAGCCAAATAAATAGGTAAATAATGTTTTTAAAAATACATTGTAAAAAAATGATGTTTGTCTCTACTGACTGATGATAGATTATATTCATGATACTAAGAGAAAAAAACTGTAAAATAGATGTAGTACGATCTCTTTTATGTAAAATTGTAACCCACTCCCTCTCACATTTGTATATATACACACACACACACACACATATATAAATACATGGCAGGATATATATCCAAATGTTACAGTATTTATCTCCAGGTTATAGAATTTCAGGAGATAAAGCTGACCCTTGAACAATGCTGCAGTTAATCTCAGTATAATTCATAGTTGGCCCTCTGTATCCAAGGTTCCTCCACATCCACGGATTCAACCAACCACAGACTGTGCAGTACTGTAGTATTTACTACTGAATAATATCTGCATAAAAGTGAACTGGTGCAGTTCAGACCTGAGTTGTTCAAGGGTCAACTGAATTTATTTTCTTC
This sequence comes from Delphinus delphis, assembly GCF_949987515.2. Classification (NCBI taxonomy): domain Eukaryota; kingdom Metazoa; phylum Chordata; class Mammalia; order Artiodactyla; family Delphinidae; genus Delphinus; species Delphinus delphis. The sequence goes on along the minus strand of NC_082684.1, from coordinate 25,758,528 downwards.
ATAATTTAAGAAATATTTCATATTTCTTCATTTATTTCATATTTCTTCATATTTTAATTTAATTTCTTAATTTATTTTCTTTAAACATTAACATATTTAATGTTCTGCAAGTATGGTATTTTTCCAACTCCTATATTTTCATATAAAATAGTATGTAAAGTATGTTGACTTTACAAGAGAAACACTACATCTGTTCATTTTAAATCTTATTGAAAGTATGCAAATTTTCAAGAAATACTTCTTTATAAAACGAAAAAATTTAGAACTTTCAAGTACATGAACGATTGTAAAGAGTGTAACACAGGTGCTAGTCTACTTAAGGGCAAACTCTCCCCACTGAAATTTTAAATCCCCACGAGAGAGGGTTGTTGGGTTCATTTTGGCATAGGTGCCTACTGCTGTGCCAGTCAGTTATGACCCAGGAAATCGGTCATATTGCACAGATGTGACCACCAGGGACCCACCCCTGGTATAAGGGAGTATTCCCAGAGAAGGGAGACTGATGCAAACTGGGTTGCCTTTCCAGTTCATGTCAACTACAAAGCCAGAGAGGAGGGCACGGTGTTACAGGCCTAGAACATGTTAGAAGTGGAACAGAGCTCAGAAAAAGACGTGGAATTTGTGGCAGAACTGCACTGGTACGCCAATCTCCTATTACATCCGTCTGTCATACCTTGATGCTTATCTAGAGATAGGGAAGTGCTACAGAGCTGTGAGTGGCAAGTGAAAATAATAACTCCTGTGCAGAACATCACTGCCCAGAGTGCACAGGATGACACTGACTGAAATCCTGCAATGCATATATACTTGGAGGTCTGCATTTTTGAGTTTTCAGTAGGAATATGGTAATGTCAAAATATAGGTTTTTTTCACAGCTGGCTTTGGAAGCACTCCTTAGTCCATTCCATACGAGATACTTACCCACAAAAATTCGGGAACTTATCCTGATTGCAAGAAAAAATGTGGACTCCCAACTTTTCAAAATTTGCCTGCCAAGAAAATGAAGACACTTCTGGAAATATATGTTCAGAGTGTGGCACAGCTTGTGTGATGGGCATGAAGCTCCAAACTATTTTCTCTAGTATGTGTGGTAGGCAGTAGTGAGAGGCTAGTACATTTCAGTAAAATTCCAAGAAAAGATCAGCCTCTATAATCAACTCTCAAGAGATGAAATCTACTGTCATCCCTAATATCTAATTTAAAATCCTCAAAAATCACCAGTAAGTTCTGAATTGCCAAATCCAGTGACATGATAGAGTAAGATAAAGAATACAACCCAGGCTCTATTAACTTCCTAACTGGGTCAGTTATTTAAATGATTTGGAATTCAGTCTTATTTGTAAAATGGAGATAATATTCACCTACCAAGGGCCCTGTGAAGATCAGATAGGTTAAAAGGCTGGGAGAGGCCCTGGCCACAGTAAATGATACCTATTACCATTATTATTCTTGGTTTCTGACCACCAAGATGTTGCTTACACTGCTTAAAGAAACACCCTCGGGCTTCCCTGGTGGCGTGGCGGTTAAGAATCTGCCTGCCAATGCAAGGGATACAGGTTTGAGCCCTGGTCTGGGAAGACCCCACATACCGCGGAGCTACTAAGCCTGTGAGCCACAACTACTGAGCCTGCGCTCTAGAGCCCCTGAGCCACAACTACTGAGCCTGTGTGCCACAACTACTGTGCACAGCAATGAAGGCCCAACACAGCCAAAAATAAATAATAAATAAATAATTAAATACATAATTTCTCTTAAAAAAAAGAAACACCCTCCGTTTCCTTGGGCTTTCACACACCACTTGCCAACACTTCTGTTCTTTCTCAACCAACCTTCTGCAGCAGTGGTGTGTGTTTGTGCTTGCCTTCTCACAAGAACACTGATTCCCCAATATTACATCCTTAGTGCCTCCTCTTCTTGCTTAATGCCCTCTTCTATCTACTTTACCAATTCCCATGGCTTTAACTACCACCCATTCATTCCTTCAACTAAGATTTCCTGAGTTCCTATTACATACCAGGCACAATTCAAACAGTAAAACCTCAGATGTTTGCTGAAGGGGCTGACTTATTAGGCAGCAAGAGGCTTATTTAGAATAATTCAAAACCACCACATTTGACAGGTCAGTACTTCATCTGTACAGTAGTTTCTAAAGCTTTCCAAGTCATAAAAATTGTTGAATATTTTCCCCGACCTCAATATGTATTATTTGGAGTAAGGCTGGATCACAACCATAGTCTCAGTATAACTGCATATTTCACTGTACTTAGAAATTATCAGAAAGCTGGGACTTCCCTGGTGGTCCATTGGTTAAGAATCTGCCTTCCAATGCAGGGGATGCAGGTTCGATCCCTGGTCGGGGAACTAAGATCTCACACGCAGTGGGGCAACTAAACCCGCACACCGCAACTACTGAGCCTGCGCACCACAACTAGAGAGAAGCCCCTGCGCCGCCAACGAAGAGCCCTTGCGCAGCAATGAAAGATCCCGCGTGCTGCAACTAAGACCTGGTGTAGCCAAATAAATAAATAAATATTTCTAAAAATAATAATAATAAAAATAAATAAAAATGACCCACCACCACAGGGGTTATCTCAATCCTTTAGGGTCTTAGAGTATACATGTATTTTTTCTACAATCAGAAGCAAAAATTATTTTAAAACAAAAGGAAAAATTGCCACCTTAACCTTCATAATGGGTCTTGAAGGTAGTCTTAAAGACAACAAATGTTAAGCTAAATTTTCTGAGCTTAAATCAGTCAAGAGCAAAAGGCTTACTTGCTTAATGGGTTTAATGGGTCACAAATTACAAATTATATTATAGAAGCCTTCTTAGAAGCTATTCAGAAGGCAACTGGCTTTCAGAGGCCACAAACCATGTATTTAATCAAATAAGACACACCCACTCAGAATGCAAACACAGCCTCTACCCATCCTCTCAATTGCCTATTCTGCCAATAAACACTGCTTCTTTCTTTCAAAAATGGAATCTGGGGCTTCCCTGGTGGCGCAGTGGTTGAGAGTCCGCCTGCCGATGTAGGGGACGCGGGTTCGTGCCCCGGTCTGGGAGGATCCCACGTGCCGCGGAGCGGCTGGGCCCGTGAGCCATGGCCGCTGGGCCTGTGCGTCCGGAGCCTGTGCTCTGCAGCGGGAGAGGCCGCGACAGTGAGAGGCCCGCGTACCGCAAAAAAAAAAAAAAAAGAAAAAGAAAAATGGAATCTGATTGAATCTCAACCAATTAACTACTCGTTCAGAACACTATGAAGTTTCTGGGGCACCTAGTCCAACCTTAAAAAGTGGGCAAGTCTGCATTCCCTGAATATCCAAGTTCTAAAATACTATATTAAGAATACAGTGGTTTATATATTAAACACGGGTCTCATTTCCCAAGAATTTTTATTAAAGAGAATTCTTGAGTACCTCAAATGACTCTGGAATCTTTCACATCCAACTAGTAAGACTTGAAATGTTCTTCCCCTTGGAACAAAAAGCATTTGAAACAAAAATCTAGTCCCACGAGTTGTAAACAGTTAACAGCATTATTTTTGCAAAGCTTTGAGGTCTTTGGATGTCTCATCAGGCCCTGAAAAACTTGAACAGGTATACTGGCCATTCTAGTTACTCCTCCAGTTCCTCTGTCATAACTAACTTCTCCTTTTCCCAGGTAATGTTTCCTCTCAGTGGAAACAAAAGCCTAGTCGCTACTTAGTAAACCACCGCTCATTAGTTATTCATTTGCCTTCTTCTAAGTATAAGAAGCAAAACCAGCACTTTGTTCTTTCTACTTTTCTTATCATTTAAATAAGAACATAACTTGTACCCCAATTCCTCCTTAAGAATCTTATTTATTCTGGCAGCTAGAAGGCTATCATTCTTCTAATATCTCATTAAAACTATTCCTAAAGGGAAGAATCTTAGGTCCAAACTCTCTCCAAGGCAGATAATTTTTTTCTTCCATATTTGTTAGCTAATTAAGGAAGGTTAAATGTGTGAACAAATCTCAAAAGTTCTTTAAAGAAATGGAAGACCAAAAGAAAGTAATGTTAACAAGGGGCTTTAAACGTAGAAACCAACTGTATTATATTTCAGGTGCAACCAAAATATGCCATTTATTTAATCAAATGTTAAATCCACAGTAATAAACTCTTGGTAATTAAGATCACTGAATACTCCAAATCGCTGCTGAGAAAATTTCCTGCAAAGCCTCTAGAGGTCTTTAAAAATAGGATAGAATCATCTATCAAGATTAGCTTTAATAAAGTCCTACAAATAGAAAAGGGAATGAATTACATAAACCCCTAAAGGTTCCTTCTAGCTCTAATTCTGCCAAAGCTTCCAATTCTCTTTCTGTTTCCTTAATACTAATTGCCACCTGTTACCTCAAGAAAGGCTGACCCGCTTCTCTCACTCCTCTGAATGGCAGGGAGGAAAAACTACCATTTCTCTTCCTTGTGAAAACTCTATCTACCGTCATCATTAAAAAACAGTAATGTCTACACCCATAAGGATGGCTACCGTAAAGAAAAAACCTAATTCTCCTGCGATGTCTCTCCTTTACTCTCACACTACCTTGCCACTAACACTTCTGACCAGATGTTTGGGAGGTGGGGGGTACACACCACTAAGCAATACTGTGACATCAGCTGGGCGTCCTACATTGTTTTTTCCTTTTTTTAAAAATTGAAGTATATAGTTAATTTACAACGTGGTGTTAGTTTCAAGTGTAGGTGTCCTACAATTTAACTTACTTCTATCGCTATCTACCTGGAGATAGCGGCAGATCCCACAGGTAAGGGCTCAGTCCCACAAGACTGCCTCCACCTCAACTTCAGATGCCAATCTCAAGTCCAGGTTGTCACCTGTGCTTCTGACCAACCAGAGGTTCCTGGGACTCTCTCTTCGTAGAGCAGCTCACAGAACTCAGAAAAATTGTTTACTTACTGTTTACCAGTTTATTATAAAGGATCCAGATGAACACTTGGATGGAAGAGATATGTAGGGCAGGGAAAGTGGGGAGGGTCACAGAGCTTCCAGCTGTGCCACTCTCCCAGCATCTCCACGTTGTCAGCAGCCCAGAAGCTCTCTAAACCCAGTACTTTGGGGACTTTTATGGAGGCTTCATCATGCAGGCATGATTGATCATTAACTCCATTTCCAGCCTCTCTCCCCTCTCTGGAGAACTGGGAGGTGGGGCTGAGAAATCCAAGCTTCTATTCATGGCTTGGTCTTTCTGGTGACCCCATCCAGGAGCCCACCAAGAGTCAGCTCATTAGAACTGAAGATGTTTCTATTGTCTAAGAAATGTCAAGGGATGTAGGAGCTCTGTGTCAGAAACTGGAGGCCAAAGACGAAACATTAGGACAAAAGATGCTCCTAGTGCTCTTATCACTTAGGAAACTACACAGGCTTTAGGAGCTCTATGCCAGCAGCAGAGGAAGTTATATACATATATTTTTTGTCCCTATAATCTCACAGCTACTGTCAAAAAAAAAAAAAAGAAAAGAACAATTGTTGGTGAGACTGTAGAGAAACTGCAACCCTTGTGCACTACTGATAGAAATGTAAAATGGTACAGCCACTGTGTAAACAGTACGGTGTTACCTCAAAAAATTAAAAATACAATTACCACATGATCGAGCAGTTCCACTGCTAGGTATATACCCAAAAGAATTCATGGTCTAAGAGATATTTGTACATCCATGTTGATAGTGTCATTATTCACAACAACTGAAACAGGGAAGCAACCTAAGTGTACACTGACACATGAATGGCTAAGCAAAATGTGGTATATACATACAATGGAATATTATTCAGCCTTAAAAAGGAGGTAAATTCTGATACATGCTACAACATGCATGACCCATGAGGATGTTATGCTAAAGGAAATAAAGTCAGTCACAAAAAGACAAGTACTTTTACTTATATGAGGTACTTACGGTAGTCAAATTCCTAGAGACAGAAAGCAGAATGGTAGTTGCCAGGGACTGGGAGGAGGGGAGAATGCAGAGATACTGTTTAACGGGTACAGAGTTTCAGTTTTACACGATGAAAAGAGTTATGGAGATGGATGGTATTGATGGCTGCACAACATTATGAATGTATTTAATTCCACTGAATTGTACACTTAAAAATGGTTAAGATGGGGCTTCCCTGGTGGCGCAGTGGTTGAGAGTCCGCCTGACGATGCAGGGGACGCGGGTTCGTGCCCCGGTCCGGGAGGATCCCACATGCCGCGGAGCGGCTGGGCCCGTGAGCCATGGCCGCTGAGCCTGCCCGTCCAGAGCCTGTGCTCCGCGGCGGGAGGGGCCCCAGCAGTGAGAGGCCCGCGTACCGCAAAAAAAAAAAAAAGAAAGAAAAAAAAATGGTTAAGATGGTAAATTTTATGTTATGTGTATTTTACCACACACACACACACAAAATTTGGAAAAAAAAAAAAACCAGAAAACAAAACCAAACAGTAATGTCTGATTGTTTCATAACATCCTTTCTACCACAGGAGCTATTTACTCAAACTCTAAACCCAAATCCAACAAAGAGGCAAGCATATAGACTCCTGAGAAAGTAGAGGGATCTTAGAAGTTTCTAACTTCTCTTCTGTTCGTTAAAAGGCAAATGGTGGTATATGTGAGGAAATGAACTTATATCCTGGGTTTAAAAACCCTGTTACAGGGCTTCCCTGGTGGCACAGTGGTTAAGAATCTGCCTGCCAGTGCAGGGGACATGGGTCCAGGAAGATCCCACATGCCACAGAGCAACTAAGCCCATGTGCCACAACTACTGAGCCTGCGCTCTAGAGCCCGCAAGCCACAACTACTGAAGCCCGCCCGCCTAGAGCCGGTGCTCCACAACAAGAGAAGCCACGGCAATAAGAAGCCCGCGCACGGTAACAAAGAGTAGCCCCTGCTCGCCACAACTAAAGAAGTCTTGTGTGCAGCAACCAAGACCCAACGCAGCCAAAAATAAATAAGTTTATTAAGAAAAAACAAAACAAAACCCTGTTACACTGTATTTTAGAAAAGGCAAGACACACGCCTGTGCACTTGACATCTTATGTGCATTTTTACGGCATAATTGGCAATATTTCCCCCAGAAACTGGGGAAAAATACACAGGGCTTGGAGCACTAGCACATCACTTTAATCGAAACAAAAACAACTTTAAAAAATATTTTAAAGATACTCTTGCTCTTATGAAGTTTCTTTTGCTTAAGGAAAAAGAAATGGGGGGAAAAAAACACCCCACAGACAATAGTCCTCTTATAGTGTAAAAGCTACATACCTAAAGTCTTTGTTTTAAAAAGACTCCCGAGAAATTGTTTTCTAGAAGGGATACTGCACCCCTAAACATTCTTTAGGGCATTCCACCAGACCATTCTTCCAAATGCCACCGTTGTGGCTTGAGTGAATTTTTTCACTAAAATATATTAGAAAAAGTCAGGCAGATTTTCCAGTTATACAGATTTTTAAATTTCATGCTAGCAACTTGATATTTCTTCATCTTATCAGTCAGCAATCTCTGAAGAAATGTCATGCCCACCAATGCTAAACTGTTCAGGATTATGGGAGGGAGAAATCTGATTTACTACTAACTCAGAACATAAGTGTGTTAAATGAAAAGAGCACTTAAACACAAAGCACCTCTATCGTGTGGACACCTTGCTCTTGATTTCCTTCTCCCTCTTAAAAATCATAACGCACTCATTGGCCTGCAATGTATTTTCTAACTCCCACCATGAGGTTTCCCTTTTACAATTTATACAACCATTTTGTCTTATTAGCCATGTACACTGCTGGGAAAACAACTTCTTCCATGGCTTACAATGAGCTGATTCTTATCACTTCCTGTCTCACACAATTATTTCTTCAAAAATGAAAACAAATTTTTTGAATCTGTATATTATGTTGCCTTACACCTTACAACTTCAGGGGAGGTCAAGTCTCTTCTATGTATTTCCCCCCAACTCTTGTGGTCTTAATATCTCAACCTGACCCGGAGAAATGCTTTACTTTCTGTTTCACACCAAACAGTAACAGGCCTGTCTCTCCTATCTACTGACCGAGGGAGAAGGCTGCCAGATATTTATGGTAATGCCAAATTACAACAGTCACATTTCCTGCCGTGGGGAACGGACTATTTGTGAAAAAAAAAAAAAAAGGATTTCCTTAATTTCTTAAAGAGATTTATAAGTACCAAAGTCAACTGCAGACGTCTCAACACTCTCTTCCACCAACACTGACCTTGCATCTTTTTAACCAGCTCATCGTTAAAAAGACATTTCAGCATAATAACTGTCAGTCCAGAGAACGTGAAGCTTGATGATAATTACTGCCTTGAATTCAGAACTTTTCAAAACATTTCGGAACTGCCTGGACTGGGTTGGTGATTCAGCCTTGGTGAATTAGTACAGACTCATCACATGTCACCACCAGGCTAAACCATCCCCTTGTGAGATAGCACTCTTGCTCAAGGGGTCAGCAGGACCACCTAACTCAACCTGGAGCCCGAGATGGGGGTCTCACCTCGGGCCAAGACCGTAACGCTTTTTAGGCTCTGGACCGGGTTCACTGCCAGACTTGTGGTCCAAGGCCTTACTTGTAGACGGGGGTAGGTACGTGGTAGGAAAAGACTGGGTGTTTCCGCCTGGTACCACCTCCTAACTTGCTTTGCCTCCTGAGGATCCTAAATGTGGTTTTCCCTGGAGGGCTTCAGAGCTCTAGGAGGAAGCAACCACCCGAAGGCCACAGGAGGGAGGCTCGGGGGAATCCTCCTGGGGTCCGAGGGGGCACTCCCTGCCTCTCCTGGAGGGCAGACCCCACTTCTGGCGGGATCGGGTAGAGGAAGTAGAGCCCAACCTCCGGGGAGAGGTGAGGAAGACCTCAGGCACGGAGAGACTGGGGAGCCCCAGCGCCGCCCTTGAGCCTTCCGGCCCGGGGCAGGCCCAGTCAGTGCCCGGACACTGCCACCAACACACCTGAGCCGCGCCCGGCCCCGCGGACAGTCACCGCGACCCCGCCCGGCCCCGCCGCCTCTCCGCAAGGGCGCCAGCCCGCGGGGTCCCGGCCCACCGCCCCCAGCCCGGCCCGGCCGCCTGGTCCCACAGTACCTGGCCGGCAGCGGCGGCGGCAGTAGCGGCGCTGATCCTCACGTACCCGTTGCGCACCTCCCCGTTCGCCACGCAGTCGTTCGCCCGCACCGGGCGACGGCAGCAGCACCCTCCGGGCTCCGTCCGCATCGTCCCGGCAGCACTAGGCGCAAGGCAGGATCCGTAAGCGGCGGCCGAGGCGGCAGCGGCTCCAAGTCCCCCTCCGCACCCCTCCAACCTCCCCGAAACCGGAAATGGCTGCACGCCGCCGCCAATTCCCTGCCGGGCCGTCACATGGGGGCGGGACCCACTCCCCCACGAAGCAGCGGATCGCCGTAGGCTGGGCCCGGGAGCTGGAGACCAGGCGGGGCGCGCAGGAGTGTCGTGAGCCTGAGGACTGCTGACCAATCTGGAGGAGGAGGAGGCGGACCCCAGGCTCCTACCTGTCCAATGACGGGATGGAATAAAACGGCCCGCGGGTGTCAAGGGGGTTTTCTGAAGCGACCTTTGGACCTGGGACCAGGTCTCTAGAGCGGGTTCCCTCTTCTGGACAGGTGGCACCCTCTCTACCCTTGCCTCCCGGGAAGTTGTCGGGTTTGAATCCCAGCCCTTAATTTAATTAGATAATTCTTCTGTGGGTTTTTATAGTAAGCCTTTTTCGACATTCCTTCACCATTCTTCAATATGCATCATACATTAACACATTTTAAGTAATGATTCGGGTGTCTCTTTGCCCTTCACATCTGTCCCTATCAGGGTTTTCTGTACAACTTCCTTTTAAGAACACTTCCTTGAAAAACAAGAAACCTGGTTGTTCCAGCTCTGACAGTAACCAGAATCTAAACCTTGAGTGTTTAACCACTTTAGGAGCCAAATTCTTTAAAATGGAGTTAATACTTCCTGCTTCATAGACTCATTGCAAGAATTACATTAATAAGCCATTTTGCACCTATCACAATACCTGGCTCCTATTAGGAGCATAATGTATACATATTATTTTTCATCTCTTTAGCTCTATATTCCCATAGTTATTAGAAAGAGAAGAAATGGATTTACATTGTAGCAAGAAACTTTTGGTTACCCATAAAGAATTTAGTGTCGGGGCTTCCCTGGTGGCGCAGTGGTTGAGAGTCCGCCTGCCGATGCAGGGGACACGGGTTCGTGCCCCGGTCCGGGAGGATCCTACATGCCGCGGCGCGGCTGGGCCCATGAGCCATGGCCGCTGAGCCTGCGCGTCCGGAGCCTGTGCTCCGCCAACGGGAGAGGCCACAACAGTGAGAGGCCCGCGTACAGAAAAAAAAAAAAGAATTTAGTGTCATGTTTAAGAGTATGGACTCTGGAGTCAGTCTGGGTTTGAATACTGGCTGTGCCACCTAGAGGGGTGGGATAGGGAGGGTGGGAGGGAGACCCAAGAGGGAGGAGATACGGGGAGGTATGTATATGTATAGCTGATTCGCTTTGTTATAAAGCAGAAACTGACACTATTGTAAAGCAATTATACTCCAATAAAAATGTTTAAATAAATAAATAAACAACAATAAAAGGCTGACCAAAGGCTGGAATGATTAGGCAACAGGAGTTCTGATGCGGAAGGCTGGTTGACAGTGACAAGTCTAGACTTTCTATACAGGAAGTTCTCAGGGCAGGAATCTGGTTGGAAGCACGGGTAACGGATTTAACTGGGGCTTAGACAGTGAGCTGAATGAAGCTAGGGAAGGCCTGGGAGGAAGATGTGGAATGAGCTTGCTCTTGAAGGATGAGCAGTATTTGGAGAGATGGAAATGAGAAGGAAGGGGTGGGTGATCCTGGGAGAGGGAACCTTTGGAAGCTTAGGTATAGAGGCTGGAAACAGCAATGCCTTACTGGAGAGTGAGAGTTAAGGAGCCTGGCTAGATTAAGGAATCCTGCTAGGCAATCCCTCCCTCCAGAGGGTAGGACACCAGGGCCTTGTCTTGTTCTGCCACTTACTCACCATGTGTGGTCTTGTACAAGTTATGCAACATCAACCTTGGCTTCCTCACGCATCTTACGAAGTTAATACCTGTACTACTTACCTCACAAAGTTTTTGTGAACATGAATGATATAATACATAAATGATCTGATGATCTTGCACACCATTGCTAAATCACAAAAGGGATGCCTCAGAAGGCAGTAGGAAACACCCCAGACTCCATGTACACAGGAAAACAACTCCTTCCAGAGGCATAAGCTGCCTTATCATCATTTTACTGAGTTCATGTGCAAAGTTCTGTGCAAGGCACCAGGCTTACAATTCTTCTCTTCCTCCAAGATTGCTCAAACCTCTTCAGCTGTGAAACCTTTCTTGAACTCCAACCTCTAGGCAAAATCAGTCACTTTCTTCTCTGTGAACCTTATACACACCTGTGTAGGCATATGTCACATTGCTTTGGGATTCTTTATTTTGAGAGTGAGGTCACACAATGATTAGAAGCAAGAGCTCTGTAGTCAGACAGGATTGGAGCCCCACCTCCAGCACTTAGAAGCTTTGTGATTTTGGCAAAGCTGCCTAACCTCTTTGTGACTCAGTTCCTTCATCTGTAAATTGGGACATATCTCATAGAATTATGAGAATTAAATAAGAAAAGCATTTAGTACCAGGGCCTGTCACATAATATTCAATAAGTGCTGGCGATGATTAATTCATTAGAATAAATGAACTACTTGTTAAATGAATGAATGATTGAAGACATTAATACCCCAACTAGACAGAGAGTAGGCTCCGTGAATTCAGGGGATTGTCTAATTCCTCTTGGTGTTCTCAGCACCTACCATAGTGCCTGAAACATAGTAAGTGCCCAATAAATGTTTTCTTGTTTTTTTTTTTTGCAGTGTGCAGGCCTCTCACTGTTGCGGCCTCTCCCGCTGCGGAGCACAGGCTCCGGACGCGCAGGCTCAGCGGCCATGGCTCACGGGCCCAGCCGCTCCGCGGCATGTGGGATCTTCCCGGACCGGGGCATGAACCTGTGTCCCCTGCATCGGTAGGCGGACTCTCAACCACTGCGCCAGCAGGGAAGTCCCCAATAAATGTTTGATCAGTGAATAAATGGATGAATGAATGAAAATCCGGCCCTGCCTCCAAGGAGCCTTCTATCACATGGAGACTGTGAATTGAATTAAGGTTGTTTTGATTGCAGATAAGCCAGTATTAGAAAACTTAATCAAGAAAGTTATATTTTATACACTACCAAATGTAAAATAGATAGCTAGTGGGAAGCAGCCGCATAGCACAGGGAGATCAGCTCAGTGCTTTGTGACCACCTAGAGGGGTGAGATAGGGAGGGTGGGAGGGAGATGCAAGAGGGAGGAGATATGGGGATATATGTATATGTATAGCTGATTCACTTTGTTTTAAACCAGAAACTAACACACCATTGTAAAGCAATTATATTCCAATAAAGATGTTTTAAAAAAAAAAAAGAGAGAGTTATATATATTTATTGGCACTCTCCTCAAGATAGGTAAGTGTTGGGACCCAGAAAAGAATCCCAAACCTCAGCAACAGAAAATTATAGACCTTCCCCTAGAACCAGCTCACTTCTGAGGCTTAGCAGTCAGCCACCTACAGCTTTCACATTCCCTAGGTAAAGCTTATAAATTCCCAGGAAACAGAAATTTGATTGGCCCAGTTTAAGGTGAGATATCTAATGTTTGACCAATCAATGATGGTCAAAGCCCAAGGTCAAGCTGCTGGAGGTGAGGAATCAGTTACAGAAAAGGAGGATTCAATGTGGAGAAGGAAGGAACAACCCTATCATTGCCCACTACAAGGAATGGAATGGAAAGGACAAATAACAATTGCTTGGAATCAGTATTAAAGGAGGAGGCTTCCAGTATAGTATTTTTTTTAAAGGGCCATGCAGGACTGCAGCCTAGGAAGAGAAATAAAGTGAGAGAAACTATACAGCCGGAGGAGCAGCTGGCCTGCGCTGTCAAATAGGGGTCTTGGTTGCATGCAGCACAAGTTAATGCTGCCTGACTTGCACAGATGGGAATTCACTGGAAGGTTATTAGCAGCTCAGAGACCTGGCTAAAGGCTGGGGGGCCAGGCTTAGAAAAACTCAGGAGTGAGCGGAGATCCAGAGGGCTAGGCAGCAAGGACCTTAGCGAGGGTTTGTGGCAGAAACTGGTGAGCGCACCACCATCAAAATAAATGAGCTCTAACCAGCCCTTCCATCCTTGAGTCACTTGCCCAAGAGTCAGTCATGGGAGAGAGTATCTGATTGGCTGACTTTAGGTCACATTGGTCCATGGGGGTGGGTGGCAAACAAAGAAAAGAGTGTGATACCTTCATCTTTCATGGTGGAAGGTGCCTAACAGGATCCACCTCTCCAAAAGAGGACACAAAATGAGCAGAGGACTTTCCCAAAAGGAAACTGAGGACCTCATAGAAAAAGGGAACAAACACTGGGCAGGCGAAAATGGCCAATGTCCAATAGTAGTTAAAATGACAATAGAATCATAAGGTAGAAAGGGCCCTCCAGAAGAAATCTGCTTTGGTACAAAACCCAGGGCTGGACAACTCAGAGCTGTGTCGATCTGATCCTGACTCTAAGAGCATCACTTGGTCTTCCCTTTCCAAACCTTTCATGCTTCATTCAATCAGTTATCTCTTTTGGACTTCCCTGGTGGAGCAGTGGTTAAGAATCTGCCTGCCAATGCAGAGGACACAGGTTTGAGCCCTGGTCCAGGAACATCCCACATGCCGCGGAGCAACTAAGCCCATGTGCCACAACTACTAAGCCTGCAAGCCACAACTACTGAGGCCCATGTGCCTAGAGCCAGTGCTCCACAACAAGAGAAGCCACCGCAATGAGAAGCCCAGGCACCGCAACAAAGAGTAGCCCCCGCTCACCACACTAGAGAAAGCCCACACGCAGCAATGAAGACCCAATGCAGCCAAAAATTAATTAATTAACTAATTAATTTTTTAAAAATCTGTTATCTCTTTGGTCAATCATTCAACAAATAGTTTTTTCTGGGCATCATTCTAGGTATTGCAAATACAATGATAAGCAGGTAGAAACATGGTCTCTGCTCTTGTGGAGCTTACAATCTATTTTTTTTAAGATTTATTTATTTATTTAATTTATTTTTGGCTGTGTCGGGTCTTAGTTGCAGCACGTGGGATCTTTCGTTATGTCATGCGGGCTCTTCGTTGTGGTGCGCGGGCTTCTCTCTAGTTGTGGCGTGTGGGTTTTCTCTTCTCTAGTTGTGGTGTGCAGGCTCCAGGGCACATGGGCTCTGTAGTTTGTGGCACGCAGCCTCTCTTGTTGAGGCACGCAAGCTCAGAAGTTGTGTCATGCAGGCTTACTTGGCCTGCAGCCTATGGGAATCTTAGTTCCCCGACCAGGGATCGAACCCTCATCCCCTGCATTGCAAGATGGATTCTTTACCACTGGACCACCAGGGAAGTCCCCAAATTTACAGTCTTGATTTACAAGAAATGGGTCCGTTAGTTCCCTTTTTATTACTCTTAAGCTAATACAAGGAATTTAGAGTCACTTCTTCTCTCCTAGAGTTTCTGGCCCTATTTTTGCTGGAATATCTTGAATAACGTTTTTGGATCATTTTCAGCGACAATGTTTGCATTCACAAAACTTAGTAGGCCCTGAGACAAGAGTTTAGAATTGCATTGTTGTGAGGCCTGAGCTGTTTAAAGGAATGATTGCAAAAGCAAAGCTTTAAGAGGAATGATGTTTCCTGATTGGTTTGGGGTGCCTGCTGAGCATCCAGTAGAGTGATTTTAATCTGTGTCTAACGAGTCATCTGCAATCAGAGCTCAGAGATGAGACAGATGAACACTCCAACAATAGGCAGCTGGAGCCTGTCTCTCAGTGGTAGAGCTCTGCCTGGTGTTTCCTTTGCCCTACTCAACCACCACACTCGCACTGCCACCCTGGACTTCCTGTGGGCACTCACTCCACTGATTATTGTAATCATCTGAGGCTCTGCTTCAGGAAGTGGACTTTTGCATCTAGCTCCAGGAAGGAGGAGAAGGGCATGGTGTTGCAGATAACGATTACAATGATGGTGGTGGTATTAGTCAAGACTCTGCTTTGCAAGTTTTGAAACTGAGTTCAAACTGGATTAAGCATAGAGGAGGTTCGGCTCACATAACCAAAAAGAGTAGAGGTGGATCTGACTGGATCCAGGTGATCAGGAATCAGAAACAAATTCCTTGGTTTAGCGTCCCTCTGAGTTGGCTTCATTCCCAGATAGATTCACCAAGTGATGTTAAAGATGGCTCACGGCTGGCAAGCTTGCCTTCCATCAGCTTTAAAATCTCAGCTGAGAGAGAAAGCCTCTTTTCTGGGGTCCCAGTGAGAATCCTAGCTAAGCTCCCATTGGCCCAGCTCAGGTCACATGTCTCAGGTGGATGCTGAATTGTTTGGCCAGGCCTGAATCTTGTGCCCACCCACTCCTCCGATTCTGAGCCACAGGCTCTGAGAATGGGAGATCAGTGGTTTCCCAAATGGAAAGCAGAATTTGTTTACGGTGAGGCAGCCATTTCTTTTCCACTTCATTATAGAACTCTTCAAAGATTTTGCTGTCTTCCCCATCACTCTCTTTATATTCACTTGACAATGCTACATAATTCTTGTACAAAATAACTACCTTTAAAATGGCCTTTTGGGGTTCTTCCCCCATCCTCAATATTTCCTAACTTTTTTGCACTTTTTTTTCCTATCTTTTACTAGCCCCCAAACCAATTCTGGTACCTGCTGTCTGGGAGAGCCATTTCAACTTGTATCTAGAAGAGGGCTATTCTGTTGTTTATGCTCTCGGGGTATCTCCAAAGTCACACTGCAAGTTCTCTCAGTAGATGTCCTGAAAAGCACAGGAATTAGAACAAGTTCTGGGGATGCAACAGAGGTGCTCAAGCAGTTGACAAGGAAAAAGAACTTTCTTGTACCTACTTTATGACACTGATACTCTAACATTTCAAAACACAGTATATTTCTGTTTTATATCAATAACACCTTTTAAGACATAAATGACAACTATAGAGTCACCTTCTATTTCAATCCAAACCTGCCTTTCCCCATGCTGACCATCCCATGCTAATCTGCCAGTCTATATCTCACATTTCAACTGGTTGCTTCTCCATCATCTATTCCATTCTTCCTTCACTGGTCAATAGTCATATATTTAGAGTTAACTATTGCCCAGAGCCTTGCCACAGTGATTGGCTCAGGGACAGATACAGGAACTTAGTTGATTCAGTCATGGTAAGACTGGAGATTTGGGTTCAATGCTTGGAGGGAGGAAATCTACCTGTTCTTCCAGAAGGTGTGCTGTATGAATGTGAAGCCTACAGCTGCTGTAGCCATTTGGCTACCAAAAGGAAAGCCCAAGTAAGAGTGATGCAACATCAGGAAGTGAGCAAAGTCAGAATGGATCAAAGAACTAAAGGTAAGAGATAAAAACTATAAAATCCTTAGAAGAAAATAATGGTATAAATCTTCGTGACCATGGATTTAGAAATGGTTTTACATATGATACCAAAAGCATAAGCAACCAAAGAAAAAGTACCAAGATTGGATTTCATCAAAATTAAGAAATTTTAGTATTCAAAGGACACCATTAAGAAAGTGAAAAAACAGGGCTTCCCTGCTGGCGCAGTGGTTGAGAGTCCGCCTGCCGATGCAGGGGATGCAGGTTCGTGACCCGGTCTGGGAAGATCCCACATGCCGCGGAGCAGCTGGGCCCGTGAGCCGTGACCGGTGAGCCTGCGCATCCGGAGCCTGTGCTCCGCAACGGGAGAGGCCACAACAGTGAGAGGCCCGCGTACCGCAAAAAAAAAAAGTGAAAAAACAACCTACAGAATGGGAACAAATAGGGACTTCCCTGGTGGCAGGTGGTTAAGAATCCGCCTGCCAATGCAGGGGACACGGGTTCAAGCCCTGGTCCGGGAAGATCCCACATGTTATGGAGCAACTGAGCTCGTGCACCACAACTACTGAGCCTGTGCTCTAGGGCCTGCAAGTCACAACTACTGAGGCCCGTGTGCCTAGAGTCCGTTCTCCACAACAAGAGAAGCCATCGCAATGAGAAGCCCGTGCACCGCAACCAAGAGTAGCTCCTGCTCACCGCAACTAGAGAAAGCCCGCGTGCAGCAACGAAGACCCAACGCGGCCAAAAGTAAATAAATAAATAAATTTATTAAAAAAAAAAAAAAGAATGGGAACAAACATCAGCAAATCATTCATCTGATATGAAACTTGTATCCAGAGCATATAGAGAACTCTTATAGTTTAATAATAAAAAGACAAATTATTTTTAAATGGGCAAAGGATTTGAATAAACATTTCTCCAAAGAGGAAATGCAAATGTCTAATAAGCGAATGAAAACATGCTCAACGTCATTAGTCATTTGGGAAATGTAAATCAAAACCACAACTTCGGGTTTCCCTGGTGGCGCAGTGGTTGAGAGTCCGCCTGCCAATGCAGGGGACACGGGTTCGGGCCCCGGTCTGGGAAGATCCCACATGCCGCGGAGCAGCTGGGCCCGTGAGCCATGGCCGCTGAGCCTGCGTGTCCGGAGCCTGTGCTCCGCAACGGGAGGGGCCGCGGCGGTGAGAGGCCCGTGTACCGCAAAAAAAAAAAAAAAAAAAAAAAAAACGAAAAAACCCCAACAACTTCATAACCACTAGGATAGCTAAAACTAAAAGCCAGACAATAGCAAATGTTAATGAGGATGTGGAGGAACTGGAACCCTCATACATTGCTGGTGGGAATGTAAAATGGTTCAGCAGCTTTGTAAAACCGTTTGGCAGGTCCTCAAAATGTTAAACATAGGGTTAACATATGACCCTGCAATTCCACTCCTAGATACCTACACAGGAAAAATGAAAACATATGTCAACACTAAAACTTGTATACAAATCTTCGTAGCAGCATCATTCATAACATCTAAAATGTAGAAACAACTCAAATGTACATCAGCTGTTGAATAGATAAAGGGTCATATATCCATACAATGGAATTTTTTTTTTTTTTTTTTTGCGCTACGCGGGCCTTTCACTGCTGTGGCGTCTCCCGTTGCGGAGCACAGGCTCCGGACGCACAGGCTCCGGACGCGCAGGCTCAGCGGCCATGGCTCACGGGTCCAGCCGCTCCGCGGCATGTGGCATCCTCCCGGACCGGGGCACGAACCCGTGTCCCCTGCATTGGCAGGCGGACTCCCAACCACTGCGCCACCAGGGAAGCCCTGGAATATTATTTAGCAATAAAAAAGGAGTGAAGTACTGATACATGCTACAACATACATGAAAAATGAAAACGTTATGCTAAGTGAAAGAAGCCAGACCAAAAAAACTATATATTGGTCCAGAACAGGCAAACCAGAGACAGAAAATAAATTAGTGATTGTCTTGGGCTGGGGTGTGGTGGGGTATATGTGGGGGTAGAATAAGGAGAGGGCAGAGGGATTGGGAATGACTGCTAATGGGTACAGGTTTTGGGGGTGGGACCATGAAAATAGTCTAAAATTAGATTATGGTGATGGCGGTGCAACTCTATAAATATACTAACAACCACTCACTGCATTGTATACTATAGGTGTTGAAGTTTAATATATATAAATTACATCATGATAAAGCTGTGAAAAACAAAACCTAAGATACTTTACTAAACAAAACAAAACAAAACAACAACCAACTCTCACCAGGATACTGTCGTCTTCTTTGATAGGAAAGGGTCTGTGTTTTATAAACTCTGTAATTTCAGCAGCACCTACCTCAGTACCTGGCCCATGGAGTACTTGATAATAATTGAATAAAAGGAAGGAAGGAAGGAAGGGAGGGAGGGAGGGGAGAAGGGGGGAGGGAGGGGAGGGGAGGAAGGAATGGATGGATACGACTGTGATATTCCTTCAAAAACTATTCACTTTCTATAGTGTGCCGAGAGCTAACATACATTATGACCGGCCCCACCCTGCATATGAGGAAACTGAGTCTCCTAGAACAGGGGTCCCCAACTCCTCGGCCTGTTAGTAACCCGGCCGCACAGCAGGAGGTTAGCGGAGGGCGAGCGAGCGAAGCTTTATCTGCCCCTCCCCATCGCTCGCATTACCGCCTGAACCACCACCCCACTCCCCTTGCCCCACCCCCATCCATGGAAAAATTGTCCTCCATGAAACTGGTCCCTGGTGCCAAAAAGGTTGGGGACCGCTGCCCTAGAGGATCAGTAACAGACTCAAATCCATATACTAGTAGTGAATGGCAGAGGGAAAATCAGAACCCAAGGCTGTATACACTGAAGCCAATAGCCTGTATATTAATTTCTATAATTCTGGTGGTGAGGCTTAAGGACAGATTTCAAAATATAGGGGTGAATCTCAGCTATCTTGATATGAGTAAGAGAACTGTAGATGCATGTGCATCAGGGCATTGATGGGGGCACTGGGAGGGGAAGGAAAGGGATAACTGCTGAAAATCCATGTTAAGTGTCACTGGGGTTCCAAGGGGCCCAGTAAATAATAACCTTAACTTCACTAAAGTTCTGAACCAACTGAGAAGTAAGACAAAAGGGTCAGCAGATGCAGAATTAAAGCGTTGGGTTAAATTCATGGGCTTGGGGCCTTTGTGAATTGCACAGGGCCCTGTACTTGGTTTAATGTTCTGCCATCACCATCTTGAAATTTTCAGTGACTCATTTTGTACTGGGTCCCCCAAATTACGTAGCTTACAAAAATGTCACCTGAAAAATGTTACCTTTATTACTGTTATAAGGGATCTGTGGCTTGTGTGTGAGTGACAACTTCTCACCTCCAATCTAGACCTTGGGCAGCCCACCTAAGGGAAAGTTTGAGTCTGCAACACATATGCATGTTTCCGTCTCCCAGTGGTCCTGGTGGAGAGAGAAAGAAAGAAACCAGATCCTCCTAGCCAGGACCGTCAATAGAGCATCCCCACCCAGGGGAGAACATACCTCACACCAACCAGGTACCCCATTCCACCTCCCTGGGGAAGGAGGGGCAGGAGGTAAGTCAGAGAAATGAGGAAAGAGGCATTCTCTTTTTACAGGAGTCTTAGTCAAGATTCTTTTAGTTACAAGTAACAGATAGAGTTAAATTAGCCTAAATGGAAATGGAAGTTTGAGGAAGGTGTGGCAGACACTGTTCGTTTTATATGCAACACCAACCCCCTCCCCCTCTTACCTTCTTCCTTGCTGATTTTATTCAGGTGCAGGAAGGATATTCCTTGATTTCACAGCAGCTGTCCTGCCAACCCCATGAATCATAATTGGTCTAAGCTAATCATGGAAAGATAATTCCCCTTTGCCACTCACTTTTCCAGCCTCCCTTGCAGGTAGAGTAGATACTCAACACTGTTCTAGCCAATATAAGAGGACGTCTTCTGCAGAGCCTCTGAGAAAGAGGTATTTCTCTTTATTAACAAAAATTGAGCCCCTTCCTCTCTCCTCTCTTCTTTCTTACTTGATGCAATGATGTGAAAACATGATGTCTAGAGCCATGGCAGCAATATTGAGACCATGAGGCAACAACAAGCACAAGAATGGAAATTCATCATGCTGAGTAGCATAGCCAAGAGGTGGAAAGAACCTGGGTCCTTAATGACATAGCTGAACTGAACACACCCCAACTATGCCTGCCTCCAGACTTTTTAAACGAAAAAAAATGTCCTAATGGTTCAAGCAACTGTCATTTAGGTCGGAGGTTCCCAACCTTTTTGGCACCAGGGACCGGTTTCGTGGAAGACAGTTCTTCCACAGACAGCAGCGGGTGGGGTGGTGGTTCAGGCGGTGATGTGAGCGACAGGGAATGATTGGGGAGTGACTGGGGAGCAGCAGATGAAGCTTCGCTGGCTCACCCGCTGCTCACCTCCTGCTGTGCAGCCTGGTTGGGGACCCCTGATTTAGGTTATCTCTTACTTGCGGTAAAATACATCCTATCTCACACGGGCTTATGTATCACATCCATTGCGAATCTCAAGGAACCCAAGGGCAGCTGCTCTCAAAGGTCAGGAAGCAGGAACAAGAAAGCTGTCATATCCTTAGGGAGTTACTCTTCTAGCCTCATCTCTGCTTCTGAGAATTTGTGTCCTTCTTTCTTCTCTACAGACCAGTTTTCACTGATTCAACATTCACGTGGCAAAGCCTTCCCTGTCTGCATTTCCTGCACCTAAGAGACCAGCTCAGGTTGCCATTGGAGTCTCCAGCTCAATTCCAAAGTCTGGAAGAGAGAATAGGCTTGACCCAGTTGTGAGTCCCATACCTCCCTGGCCCAGTTAATACCATGGAGGCAAGGTCATGTGCTGCCAAGGGCTCACCCAGAAGTGTGGTGTGTGTGACGTTCTCAAAGAAGGGAGAGACAGGGGCTAAAAGATACCCCTAAGTGTCTACCATATTGGGTGAGGAAGAAAGGAAGGGAGATAAAAATTATGTTATGTACTTTAGGGAGTGGGTGAGAAGGGGCCAATCAGCTTGAGAGAAACAGATTCCAACAGCAGGTGAAAAGCTGAGAGGTAAAAGTTATCCCTGGGCATTGCTGAAAATTCCTCAGAAGTCAAATTTCGATCTTGTAAGGACTTTTCTTGAATGAGGAGTGAGGAAAAGAGGTGGGTAAAGAAATAAGAAGGAAAGAAAGGACTGGACCTAGAGAAGAAAAAGAGTTGTCACTGAGAAAATAGAGGGCAGGATTAGGCATCCCTCTAACCTCTCAGCCCAGGCCCACCCCGGAAGAGTGAAAGCCAGGACTTGAGGCTGTTTCAGGCCGAAGTCCCCAGAGAACGTGCGTAGGTGTGCATTCCCTAGCAATAGCTGGCAGCAACGTTTCTGTCTAGAAAAGGTCACTGAAACAGATTGGGGTTAGCCTTAATATTGTTTCCCTACAGAGAACAGAACACTTGCGTGGAGGCCAGAACGACGCCCTGCGGGTCGCCAGGTTTTCACGTGGCCCGAACTGATAAGTGCAGTAATGGGGCGTCGGCTGCGAGCGGGGCAGTGAGCAGTTCCGAGAAGCGCGAGGGAGGGGGGCTGGGGGCGTGTGGGGCAGGAGGGTGTGACTTCCAAACTCTTTCCCCTCCTGTGCGCTGGGAACGGCAGGGGCGGAAAGGATGTGTTGGCGCAGGCGCTAGCCCAGGAAACTGAAGCCTGTGTTTGGCGAAAGCACCGGAAGGAAGTCGGGGAGGTAAGATAGCAGGGGTTCGGAATGACAGTTGGACAGTTCTTGGAACACAGAAGCTGGGGTCGATTTCCATCCAACTGTCCCTCCCTCCCTCTGTCCCTCCCTCTTTGCCAGCATTCGTACGTGGTCCATCCGCACAGCACTAGCCATCCCCCCACCCCACCCCCGCCCCTTCTTTCATCACTCCGCTCCTTCGGGAGAAATCAAGTCTGTTTTGTTCACTTCAGAACCTCCAGGGTGTGCGCTGCACATAGGAGATGCTCCACAAATGTTTCTTTAATGAGTGAATGGAACTTTGTGCGTAGAACAAATATATAAACAAGACATAAACAAACATACTGATCGTCTGATAAGGGAGTACTCAGGGAGGAAAGTAAACTTTTACGCCATTTCGTCTCTTTGAAATGTTGGATTTGTTTTGTGCTGGTAAAGAATGAGGCAGGGGAAAGATTTGGAACCCCTGGATCAATTAGTAATTTCCCAAATTAATTCGTTCGCGGGGAACTTTTGTTGAAATGACATTTTTACCTGGAAACCTAAACAATTAAAAAAAGATTGAAAACAGGAACAGCAAAACCAACAGCTGCTCTCCTGCCCCATCCTCACGGAAGAGCTGATTTTAAAAAACACTCATTTACTACTACTCCGGGGTTACTGGGAAAGAACTGAAGCCCAGATGGATGTGAACTAAAATTATTGTGGTATGGGACTTCCCTGGCAGTCCAGTGGTTAAGACTCCGGGCTTCCACTGCAGGGGAATGCAGTTTCGATCCCTGATCAGGGAACTAAGATCCTGCATGCTGGGCAGCAGGGCCAAAAAGAAAAAAAAAAAAATTATTGTGGTAATCATTTAACAATATATGTTATGTCAAATCATTATGCTGTACACCTTAAACGTATACAGTATTGTATGTCAATTATATCTCAATAAAACTGAATAATTTAATTTAAAAAAAACCCTGAAGCCCAGAGAGGCTAAGTGACTTACCCAGTGTCACACAGCAAAGAAGGAAAGAAAGGGCAACAACTAAAAAAGCACAGGAACTTGACTAAAAGTCATCAGAAAACTATGGCCTGCAGGCCATGTTCTGCCTGCCACCTGTTTTTGTACAGCCTGAGAGCTAAGAATATTTTTTATATTTTAGGTATAGCTAAAACTCAAAAGAAGAATAATATTTTGTGACAGGTAAAAATTATATGAAAGTCAAATATCAGTGTCTATAAATACAGTTTGATTAGTACACAGCCATGCCCATTCACTTTCTGCTCCTTTCACACTAAAAAGGTGGAACTGAGTAGTTAGCATGCAAACTGTAAGTGGCCTGCAAACAAACCTTGAAATATTTACTATCTGGCCCTTTACAGAAAACATGTGCTGATTCCAGGTCGGGAATTCTCAGCAGTTCCTTAGGTTTTCGATGGCTTTGGAAGGCCTTGGATGCTGGGGACTGGCTGGGGTATGTGAAGGGTGAGGGGTGAGGGGAGAGAGGACTGCATATATTGGGGTGCATTTTATTGGCTGCGTTGGGTCTTGGTCGCTGCGCACGGGCTTTCTCTACTTGCGGAGATCAGGGTCTACTCTTTGTTGCGGTGCTCAGGCTTCTTACTGAGGTGACTTCTCTTGTTGCAGGGCACGGGCTCTAGGTGCATGGGCTTCCGTAGCTGTGGCTCGTGGGCTCTAGAGCGCAGGCTCAGTAGTTGTGTTGCACGGGCTTAGCTGCTCAGCGACGTGTGGGATCTTCCTGGACCAGGGCTCGAACCTGTGTCCCCTGCATTGGCAGGCAGATTCTTAACCACTGTGTCACCAGGGAAGTCTGATGTTGGGGTCCTTTGGTTAAAGGCCCGGAAACCAAGGGTGAGTTCAGGGCCAGGTGTAGGTAGTACAGAAAAAAAGGCAGGCCTAATGTAAGGTGTTCTGTGGTAATTAGGAAATCAGGGCCAACCTGACTTCCTGAGACTCTCCCATAATGTGTTCCGGACACTGATTATAAACGAGGGGATTATAAACAAGTTTCTAGGATGCTGCGCAAAGGCTCCCAGCACTGTTAGGAGACTGACTACACATCGCAAATGATAAGAACGCTCTGGTAATTATGGCCGACAATGTCAGCTCCTCACCAGGCCCTGTCCCTCCTCCTATTATATTAGCTAACACTTACTGAACACTTTCTCTGTGTCAGGCACTATGCTAAGTACCTTTCAAGCATTATTTCCTCTGTGGGCTAGACTTTAATATTCTTATCCCCATTTTGCGGATGAAGAAACTGAAGCTTAGTGAGACTAATGTTACACTTTGGCAACTGAACAAGGAAGTGGGTGGGGTCAGGATTCAAACTCAGGTCAGCCTAATTTGATAGTGTCTTTCTTAAGCAGCACACTGCGTTGTCAGTGAAGGAAGCTGGATATAGCTCAGTCCATGCAATGTCTTTGAGAATGATAGAGTGAATCATTCAGGGTCTGATCAGGAAACGGGAAACCACCGTGAGCACTTGAAATAGAGGGAGTTTAATGCAGAGAATTGGTGATAGAAAAGCTGAGAAGCCCGAAGGAGAAGCCCGAAGGAGACAGCCCAGAACTTAGCAATGCCAGGCAGCTACCAGAGCTCCTCAGCTGCAAGGGTGTCTTCGCCTGTTCAAGCTGCTATAACAAAATGCCACAGACTGGGTGGCTTACACAACAGAACTTTATTTCTAACAATTCTAGAGGCTGGGAAGTCCAAGATCAAGGTGCCAGGGAGGTAGAATTCATTCTGAGGCCTCTTTTCTAGGCCGCTACCGACTCACTGTGTTGTGTGTGATGGGGGAGAGAAGGGGTGGGAGGGAGGGAGAGAGAGAGAGAGCTCTCTGGTGTCTTTCTTAAAAGGATCAGTATTCCATCCTGATGACCTCATTTAACAGTAATCACCTCCATAAAAGACCTACCTCCAGTACAGTCATGTTGAGGGTTAGGGCTTCAACATATTTGAATCTGGGGCGACACAACCATTCAGTCTGTAAGGAAGGGTAAAAAAGGAAGGTGGTGTTATGGAGACCAGGGATGGGGTCAATTGGTTTAAGTCATAACTGTGGAGGGCCTGCCCAGCAGGAGGTAGAGGCACTGAAAAGATTCAGCAGCTGCTGGGACTTCCCTGGTGGTCCAGTGGTAAAGAGTCTGCCTTGCAGTGCAGGGGATGCACGTTCGATCCCTGGTCAGGCAACTAAGATCCCACCTGCCGCAGAGCAGCTAAGCCCGCATGCTGCAACTACTGAGCTCACGCGCCTCAACTAGAGCCTGCGTGCCACAAGCCACAGAACCCACGTGCTCTGGAACCTGCGTGCCACAACTACAGAGCCCATGCGCCCTGGAGCCTGCGCGCCACAACTAGAGAAGAGAAAACCTACACGCCACAACTACAGAGAAGCCTGCGTGCCACAACGAAAGATCCTGTGTGCCTCAAGGAAGATCCCGCATGCCGCAACTAAGACCCAATGCAGCCAAAAATAAATTAAGTAAATAAATAAATAATAAATAAATCTTAAAAAAAAAAAAGATTCAGCAGCTGCTACAGATGCTGTTCAAGGCAATGAGAAAAGGGGAAAACACTCTGGCCTTTCCCTTTCTCCCACCTCCTGATTTCCTGTCTTCTATTGGCTAGGCCCAGCAGGAAGCCAGCTGACTCAGGAAGTCGTGGGAAATGCAGTCTACAGGAGCCAGTCCTGCTTTGACACAGAGCAGGGGGAGTAGGTAAATAGATCTGGGGCTTGGACTGGCCCAAGGAGCTTCATAGAAATTCTCCTGCTCTGTGCTTGACAAACATAGCTTAGGTTGTCATTATTCAAGAGCCGTGGTGAGTTGCCTACCAAGAACTCATGATGAATTTAAGTATAAATTCAACATACATGTAATGAAAACACTCCTAAAATATGTGGGTTTTTTAAAGGTGCCAAAAGACATACACACACACACACACACATATATTTATGTATAAACATACCGTGGTCCCGCCTGTGTATGTCTTACAGTAATTAACACTATAGCTGTTGTAGTAGACAACCCCAAAGACTCCATAGCTTTACAGGATAGCAGTCTAATGTGGGTTAGAGGTTCTTCCGAGTGGCTCCCCTTCCAGTGATGACTTATGATGGGATCCTCCTATCATGTAACTGTGCCCCCTTAGAGTCCTTCATTTCCAGGCAAACATAGAGAGCCATACATATAGCAGAAGGGCTGTGCAGAAAAGTGGGCAGGTCCCCTTAGGGGATCCTTCTGGAAGTAGTATATATCACTTCTGCCCACCTTCCACTGGCCCGAGCTGTCACAGAGTTCCAACTTAATTGCAAAAGAGGCTGAGAAATGTAGTCTTTCTGCAGGCCCAGGAAGAAGAAAAGGGCTTGATGAGCCACTGTGTTTTTTGGGGTTTTTTTTTGCGATACGCGGGCCTCTCATTGCTGCAGCCTCTCCCGTTGCGGAGCACAGGCTCCGGACGCTCAGGCCCAGCGGCCATGGCTCATGGGCCCAGGCGCTCCGCGGCACATGGGATCCTCCCGGACCAGGGCACGAACCCGTGTCCCCTGCATCGGCAGGCGGACTCTCAACCACTGCGCCACCAGGCAAACCTCCGAACCACTGTGTTTTTTAAAAAATAAGCAAACATATGCTTGTGTGTGCATAAAAATGTTTCTGGAAGGATATACATAAGCAGGACCAGCTACATAATTTGGGGGCCCAGTGCAAAATGAAAATGCTAGGTCCTTGTTCAAACGTGATTAAGAATTTCAGATGGTAATGGTAGCACATTAAACCAAGTGCAGAGCGCTGAGCGTGGGGGTCTGGGTGACTGCAGAGGTAGTACACCAATGAAGCTGGCCCTGATAAGAAACTCCTAACGGGATTACTTCTGTAGAGTGGTACTGGGAATTGGGGCAGGGAGGGAGAATTTGCTTATCATTTTATACTCTGGCATTTTTTTCCAGGTACATGTATTATGGCAATAATTTAAAAATATTTCACTCATAATGGATTTGAGCTGAGACATACACAGCCACCTTAAAGAGGCAAAATGCCTTCCAGGTTAGCAGAACTTGACACAGTAGCTTGATTGAAGCCATTGGCTTAGCTCAAGAAAGAATATGTCTGTTGGAAAGGGGTTTGTTCAGCAATGGGTACTTAAAAAAGGATATGCAAAAAAGCAAACATTGACAGTGCCCCATCTAAGCTTTGTCCTGGGAGGGTGATACATGTGTATCTATATATCTGTAATTTTATGTATCATAGTATCATATAAAGAGAGCATTTTATGAGTATATAATTATTTTATGAGTTTAAATTTACGGCATTTACTGGACTTCCCTAAATTTACTGGCACAGTGGTTAAGAATCCGCCTGCCAATGCAGGGGACACGGGTTCGAGCCCTGGTCTGGGAAGATCCCACATGCCGCGGAGCAACTAAGCCCGTGCATCACAACTATTGAGCCTGCACTCTAGAGCCCGCGAGTCACAACTACTGAAGCCCGCGGTGAGACAACTACTGAAGCCCATGCACCTAGAGTCCATGCGCCACAACTACTGAAGCCCGTGCACCTAGAGCCCATGCTCCGCAACAAGAGAAGCCACCGCAATGAGAAGCCTGTGCACTGCAACAAAGAGTAGCCCCTGATCGCTGCAACTAGAGAAAGCCCGCGTGCAGCAACGAAGGCACAATGCAGCCAAAAATAAGTAAATAAGTAAATTTATGGCATTTACTTCTCAATGAATGAGAAAATGTAAATCATTCTGATACACAGAAAAAAAATTGAAATTTTTGCAATCTGTTGTGATATCAGAGGCATTAGAGTTAGTATTTTTGCTTTGTTTGCCCATGTCTTGGTCAGGATAAGTTAGATTATGCTGCCGTAACAAATGATCCCAACATCTCAGTGACATGTAACAAAGCTTTATTTCTCATTCAGGCTCTATATCCAGCAGGGAACAGACTCTGCTCCATGTTGCCTTCACCTCAGATCCTGGCTCTCCTCATTGTGGTCCAGAGAAGAGAGAACAACGATGAACATCTGTTAGCTCTTAGAGCTCTGGCTCTGAAGTGACACATATCACTTCCACTTGCATTTTACTGTCCCAAACAAATCACATGGTCAAGCCTGATGTCAACAAGGCAAGGACATATAATCTCATCCAAGGGAGAAGCAGTGAATACTCTTAAACAACAGTACAGTCTACCACAGCAAGACACTACAGAAACTGGATTCATTAGAAATGATAAAAGTTCACCTGACAATCTCAAGGATTCTAATTAAATGAATCCCCAAGCTTGAAGTAAAAATGAGAAAGTTTATTTCAAAGATGAATCACTAGGTACTAAGCTTATTCTTATCATAAATATAAAAGTCAGATAAGAAGCACCCATCTTAGAACAAACATTAAGCTCTCTATATTGTGTTACTATCACCATGTGATGTGTTAAGTATTCATGTTTTATTGCCCGACTGATTCTTACCCTGTGATAAGAGCAAGTCTCTAGGAGATAAACCTGACCTTTGCTCAGTATTCAATTGAGTGCACAGGGCATGTGCTCCTGTGGTGTACCCACTTGGATAATGTCCCATGAGCATACATGCCCAGGTCTAGTATTTTCAATAAAAACCAGTACAGAACCACAGTCTTCTCTGTCAGTGTCCCATTTACAAGGTGTTCAAGTATATTCATAGACGTGCCAGGAAAACCCATCCCAAGGACTGCTCCAAAGTCTAGCTGCACTAGTTACCATGCTGTGGTACCCGAATAAAGAAATAGGGCTTGGAAATTCGAATACCTGAAAAGGTCAGGTGATAACTTTAGTGATAAAAAGGATGACAAAGAGCCCTTGGCCTTCAAACTCATTGTCAGCAGGCTAGGGGGAAGGGAGGAGACTGACAAAGGGAAGAATCTGAGCTTCTAGGAAAAGCAGGTGCTACTCAGCTCCAACCAGTGGTTGCTATGTAGAAAAAAAAAGAAAACACACCTTTTTTTCCTTAAGTTGCAAATTAAATTTATGTGTGAAACCTGCTGATTTTAAATTTTGTCACTAATTCAAATTTTTGAATAACTGTGTGAACCAATCTAAACACTGTTGTAGGCTAAGCTTTGAGCTATCAATCTGCCATCTCTGAAGTAGGTAAACCAGGATAGAGAGATTTGGAGGAGGGAGGAGAAATCTGGAGAGAAGTAGAGAAGGACTCCGGAAGGAGGGAAGGTGGAATGGAGCAGAGCAGCAGGAGGAAAGGGATGGGGACAGATCCTAGAGGGAGAGGGACCTGGGAAAAAAGACAGAGATGTTGAGACAGAATATTTAGAAAGCTTCATGATGTGTAAACTCTTCACTCTTCTTTTCATAAAACCTTCAGGAAAATAAGACTTTCAGCAAGGCGCTTTGGGAGTCAGATCTGTGCTTTCTTTGTACAGTGGTCCCTCGGTTCCAGGACCCCTGCGGATACCTAAGTCCAAGGATGCTCAAGTCCTCTATGTAGGATGGCTAGTACAGTGGGCGCTGCGTATGTGGGATGCAGACCCTGTACATCACTGTGTTGAGACTGGCTGCAAAGAGGCCCAGTTACATCTGAGTTGTGTTTGAGACTCCACATAATGCCCCTTGTTCTGAGTCCAGATCGCAATCCAGTTTCCCAGATGGGAGGAGAGGCCGGGGAGGTGGGAGATTCAGAGCTTGGGTCTCAGAGGCAGGAAGAACTGGGTTTGAATTGTGGGTCCACCGCTTATTTGCTCTAAACATTTCTGAACCCCAATGCAAAGTGGGGATAAAAATAGTACCCACTGTATAGTGTTGTAGAGAGACTTACTTATGAAGATAAAATGCTCAGCACAATACCTAGCACACGGTATGCACTCAACAGAGTAACTGTAATTGTTATCGTTACTATTTATATATTATTATTTTCCTTTGTAGTCATAAGCGCATAGGGAGAGAACTTGCTGGTCAGCAAACACAAGTAGCCTATCCATCCATTTACAAGTTTTACTTCTTACTAGAAAATGATTAAACAGCTCTCCTGGTTTTATTCATCGGTCTCTCGGGGTTTGGTGGTGTGAATCAGCCATTGGGGCATGAGTCCTGCTTTACACAGTCTGGCATTTTTCCTTTTGCTGAGAAATTTACCCTTAGTGCCTCCCACTCTGGAGGAATTATTCCCACAGTCTGTGGGCTTCTCTGGACGGAAACCAGGTATCAGCTTCACAGTCCGCGCTTCTGGAAGGGATGAAAGCCTGCTGTCTGCTGAAGTGGCTTCGTCTCCCTCTCTCCCTAAACCCTGTGCCATGGTCTGCTCAGTTGTAAAGGGAAGAGAGCAAATTACCCAAGAGAGCAGTGTTTCATTACTATGGAGGGAAATACCATGTCGCTTGGCTCCCTTAGTTTTGGTAATATGAGTAGGTAGGAACTTAGCTCTGAGCAAATAGTATAAGATAACGTTCCTATGGCTTTAATAAAAGCCACTTTATACATAGACCTTTTATGACCAATTGGTATAAGGACCTCAGGAATCTTCTGGAACCAAAGGTTCCAATATTCCCTATCCCTGTTCTTAGTCTTCCCCCATGGAAGTATGAGAATTCTGTTCAGGTGAATCTGGTTGGTTTTTGACCTGGATCTTGTAGCAGCATTATTGTTTCAACCCAGGACTGCTGGAATAAAATTACCACGAGATAGGTCTTCATTTACAATTCAGACTAATATGGAATCACACACACACACATCTGGAATGCTACAAACCAAACTGAAAACAGTGATTATCTTGTTCAGGTGGGATGGCTGGCAACTTTCACTTTCACTTTAAACGTGTATGCTTGCATTTTTCACAAGACTGTATTACTTTCATAATCAGGAAGAAAAAAAATGATCCTGTATTTCCATTTTGAAGAAAAAAAGGAAGAAATGATAGCAGCCTAGTCACTTGAGTATTTCGGGTGGACAAAAAAGTGTTAATTTAATGCTCGTTGCCTAAATTAGAGGACAGAGAGCAGAGAAGGCAGGCAGTCGGGAGAAAGGAAGGAGGGAGCAGGGATGACACACGCTGGTCCCGCCAGGGGAAGGGGGACAGCAGGGACTGTGGGCAGCCCTCCGGGGCACAGAGAGTCCTGTGGGAGCAGCTGGCTGTGTTACCACAAACCCTGACAGGTCGCCAATTTGGGTTATTAATTTAGAGATGGGGAATCAGGGATCAGTTGTTTTGGCAAATAGCTCAAAGTTACACCCTGTTTCTTATTCTTAATCTTTACACTGCAAACTATGCCCACGGGTCTGCCCTTCCTTGTTAAGAATGTGTGACCGGCTCTGAGTCTGGAACAAGATGGGAGATTTAGAATCAAGATTCAGAACCAGGAACTTCCCTGGTGGCACAGTGGTTAAGAATCTGCCTGCTAGTGCAGGGGACACGGGTTCAAGCTTTGGTCCGGGAAGATCCCACATGCTGCGGAGCAACTAAGCCCATGCGCCACAACTACTGAGCCTGCGCTCTAGAGCCCATGAGCCACAATTACTGAGCCCATGTGCCACAACTACTGAAGCCCGTGCGCCTAGAGCCCGTGCTCCGCAACAAGAGAAGCCACTGCAATGAGACACCCCAGCACTGCAACAAAGAGTAGCCCCTGCTCGCTGCAACTAGAGAAAGCCTGCGCACAGCAACGAAGACCCAAGGCAGCCAAAAATAAATTAAATAAATAAATAAATAAATTTAAAAAAGATTCAGAACCAAAGGAAGTGAGAAGAAGTGAGAAGAAGTGTGGCAGGCAAAGCCAACCCTTCCTGTCTGCCATTAGTTCAGGAACTAGACTGAGGGCTTTCCAGGCACCAGTCACAGGGGTGGCCGTGTCCCATGCTCAAGATCCAGAGACAAGAGAACAGGCTTCTCTCAGGCTCTTAGGCAGGAAACAAGGACATGTGTCCGAGAGCCCTGGTCGAGGAGGTGGCTTGGAGTGCAAGAGAGCGTTGTGGCTGCCCCGCTCTCACTTGCTGTCCATGTGTCCTGGGAATGTGACTTAACCCCTTTCCTGTCAGTTTCCTGGTCTGTAAAATGGGGATGATCATAGCGCCTGGCTTTGGGGTTATAGTGAGGATTAAAGGACATAGTGCCTCTAGAGCCCTCAGCGCTGGGACTGGCATTACTGCTCAGTCAGCATTAGCTATTGTTCTATAGAAAAGTGCTCAGAGGGACCCCCTGAGGGGTCGTGAATTCTCCCCCAGGGAGCCGCAAAGAAGAGTGAAGTGGGTCTCTATGGAGGAGTAAGAGTTTGTTTGATGGGCAGTTTATTGCCAGCAAAAGAACAGGTGCGAAAAGAGCAAGCCCTCTGGCCTGACCTAAGCACAGGTGTGTGTGCCACGTGGGAGGCAGAGGTTGCGGGGGTGGAGGTGTGTGTGCGCGTGCGTGTACGTGTGTGTGTGTGTGTGTGTGTGTGTGTGTGTGTGTGGTGGTGGGGCAGAGGCGGGTCCTGGAAATGTAGGCTCGCTTAACATTGAGAAGGGCCTTGTCAACCAGGCTGAGACCTGGGCTTTTTTTTTAAAAAAAATAATAAATTTATTTATTTATTTTTGGCTGTGTTGGGTCTTCGTTGCTGCGCGCGGGCTTTTCTCTGGTTGTGGCGAGCAGGGGCTACTCTTCATTGTGGTGCATGGGCCTCTCATTGTCGTGGCTTCTCTTGTTGCGGAGCACGGGCTTTAGGCGCGTGGGCTTCATTAGTTGTGGCACGTGGGCTCAGTAGTTGTGGCTTGCGGGCTTAGTTGCTCCGCGGCATGTGGGATCTTCCTGGACCAGGGCTCGAACCCGTGTCCCCTGCATTGGCAGGCAGATTCTTAACCGCTGCGCCACCAGGGAAGCCCAAGGCTTGGGCTTTATTTTTCGTTTGAAGCCCATGGAGGGGTGTGTGGGGTGCTTGAGAAATTTTGCTTGTATTTGAGGTTTCTAAGCAAAGAACAGTAGGATCAGATATGGGTTTTGGAAAGTAGGTTCTGGAAGAGATGTCCATTCAGGAAAGTGGCCAAGAGCCTCTAGCTGTTGTCCCCGGACTGGTCACTAGAGGGAGGCCTGGGCTCAGAAGTGGCGCCTCACTGCCTGTTGTTGACAGTCTGCTGGTCCCTGGCCTAAAAGGGATGCTACGGAGGCAGTCAAATCCTGACTCACATCAGCCCTTCGGCTGAGGCAGGCTTGCTAGGTTATGGACAAGCACACTGGCAAGTTAGGAAGAAAAGGAACGCCCCTGGTATGCTGTGGGCACCTTGACCTCCATGCATCTATAGATACATGCATCTATACAACTGACCCAGCCCATCTTCCTTCTCTTCCTGTCCCTGCCTCGCCTCCACACCATGTGTGAGGACACCCCAGCCTGCATGGCCGAGCTTTGTCCACACTCCAGCAAGTAACCTGCGGGCCCAGGGGTGCATACACTGGTGGGAAAATGAACCTGAGGGTGAGGACTGCAAAGGCCCAGGGAGCAGGCTCGGGCCATTTGGGAAGAGAACTTTGGGATTCTGGGTGCTCAGAGCACAGTCTAGAAAGAGGTTAAGAGCTCTGGGTAGGCACCTCTGTTGGGCCTTGAGGAGAGGATTGTGGCTAAAGCAGGGAGCAAAGGATGTGTCCTGTTTCACCCAGATCCTGAGTGAAGGATTTTGTGTTATTTCTGTCTCTCCACGTCATATCCAGCTTGAAGCCCAGAAGCTAGTGGGCAGAATTGCTTCTCCTTCTCCAGCTCTTGACTGGCCTCTTGTGTGAGAGAGCAGAGTCACTTTTCCTTTGTCGAGGACTCTGTGGTTTTGAAATGGAGCTCAATTCCCCTTCGGGGCTGGACTCTTTTCTGAAGAATACAGAGAAAGTGATGGTGTTCGACTTCGGAAACTAGGTTATAAAGGCACTGTGACTTCCTCTAACTGCTCTGGTGACGCCCTCAGCTGTGTCAAGGGGGCCCTCAGGCAGTCCTGTGGAGAGGCTGCGTAGGGTGGAGCTGAGGCCTCCTGCCAACAGCCATGCTGGAAGCTGATGCTCTAGCTCTGAACAAGCTTCAGACGAAGGCAGCCCTGACCTGCAGCCTCATGACCATTCAGCTAAGGTGCCCCTGGGACACGGTGTGAGATAATACACATTTGTCATTTTAAGTCACTGAGTTTGGTGGTAGTTTGTTATGCAGCAACGGATAACTACTGCAGGCTTCAAGGGGTTCCCCAAAGTTAGCATTCTTATTTCCTGCCTGGGTTTTGCATAAGTCAAGACATAAAACAAATGAAACGTGCAAGATGAAATATCACCTTTATTGGTAGTAAGAGACCAGTCTTTAGCCAACTGAGTCTGCTAATACTGAGACCCAGAATTTAAGCAGACGTACCCACCCAATCCCAACACTGAGTGGAGACAGTCCTTCCCCTCGCAGAGGGGTCCTGCCCTGTAAGAGTAAAAGCAAGAAGGTGGGAAGAATGTTTACTCAACAGGTGCGCTCACACCCAAGGGAGACAAGATGTGGGCCGAGTCAAGGATGCCCAAATATTCTTTCCAAAATTAACAGTCAGTCTCTACTCACTCTTCACCACTCTACTCACCAGGGCAGGAGGAGCAGTGGGGCAGAGAGAGTTCCAGAAGTTCCACTAATCAAGCTTCCTTCACCGGGAGGAAATGTCAGGAGTGAGGAAGAAGTTCCCTCCCTCATATCCTTCCTTTCTATCTGTCTGTGGTCCTATCCCATGCACGTGACCTGTGACCTCTTTCTTTCCTCTAGGGTTGGCACCCCTGGCATCTTTCTAATAGTGTTATTCTTATGCCTGTTGTGTCCTGGGAACTTGATGCTTTGCACAGTGCTCTGCATATAACAGGCCCTCACTCAGGACATGCTGGGAATCACGATGCTTCAAACTTGGCATTTTGAGACTGAGGTTTTCTATTTTCTCTTTAGCTTGCCCTGTTGTTCCTAGCCTTGGGGGCACTGCTTTATTAAATCATCAGTGCCGATGGACCAAACCATCTTTGCAGGAATATTGTATAAGTGTGAAATCATCAATCTTCTTTTTTTTTTTTTTTTCACAAAGACCTCATCAAGGAGAATCATTACATTTTATGGGTGAAAATGTGGTTCTGAAAATTACTTAATGATCAGCAAGCAGTGGCAGAGATCCAGAAGAGAACAGAAAATCCTGTCATCCATTTTGATAGCTCAGTAATAATATGCACATCTATTTCACATATACAGCTATTTCAAAGTCTGATTACATTTATTTCTTATCATCGGGAATCTAGTGAAATAGCTATACTTTCTTTGCTCTTTCTCTAAATTTATTTACCTGTTCCTTACTAATGGACATTTAGGTTATTTCTGATTGTTCACCGCCACGAATATCATTGCTACGAACATCCTTGTGCTTTCAAGTCTCCCTGCCCTGATCCATCCTGTCCACTGCTGCCTGAGTTAAGGGAGGGGCAGGGACAGAACCTCAGTAGGTGCTTAGGGGCCTCTGGGTAAATATCTGCAAGGTTTTGGCCTAACCCCTTTCCTCTCTAGAAAACAAAGAAGCATTTGTGCCCCGGCCACCACTGTTCCTCTCTCTCTTATCTTCTTGGGCATCATGAAAGGGTTGGAGATGACGCACAAAGATTTATAAAGGAAGATGGAGATATGGCTCTGTGTTAGGAATGCAGGAAAGCATATGGACCCTGGCAGGCTTCCATGTGGACCTGTATGGGGGCTCTGCACTCATGTAGCCCTTTAAATTCCCTGGAGGGCTCTGTGCTGTCTGGGGGTGCTTTTGGAGTCCACATGATTGGCCGAGGTGTTGCAGGAAAGGGTATGAGCTTGGGTGTGTACGATGGGGAGGCAGGCGCAGGAATGGGCTTTGCTTCTGCAGAGGGATTTCTGCCAGAGGGGGTGGGTGCGTGGGTGGGTGTGTGTGTGTGTGTGTGTGTGTGTGTGTGTGTGCATCGCGGGGGCTGCTGACAGGGAGCTACATGTGCCTGAGTGTGGATGTGACCAAACTCAGGGATATGCTGCTGTTAAATGAAGCGAGGCATTGCCATGGCAACATAGCTCTCTGTTCCCAGCCAGATGCCAAGCCCTTAAATTATATTTTTCTGGCTGAAAGCGCCTCAATCACCTCTGGTCTCCCAAGCAATGGGGGTGCGGGGGCAGCAGATGCCTCATCTCCAACCTTTTCACAAAGCCCAAGAGGTAATAAGCAGGGGAGGTGACATGGGGGCACTGATGAATCTTGTCTGGGGAAGGCCCTGGGAGTAGCCTCTGGTGAAGGGGCTTGGGGACAGCCATGGATAGGCCCCCCCTTCTATTATCTCTGAGTCCAGTGATCTGGGGTTAACATTCTCCAGCACTTCATTCTAGAAGGAAATTTGTACAATGAATGTCAGTAGAGATGCCAATCATTTCTTCTGCTAATCATTTCCTTTCCTTCCACCCATTAGCCTTCCTTTGATTTTGATGAGCAAAGTATCCCTGTGTCCCTGGCCACAGCTGACCGGACAGGGGGAACATGTAGAATACCAAGCAGATTCTCCTCCAGCAGTGTGGATGGGGGTTAATTATCTACTTGCAAACAGCCTGGAAGGTTTAAGGTGCAACTTGGGGGCAGCTTTGTGTAAGTAAAGTCAGCAAAGAGGGTCTGCAGTCCCAGGAAGCAGACACAGGCAGAGGGAAGTCAAGACCAGAGAGGGTGGTTGAGGGAGGGAAATGTGGCAGTTGCTGTGGTCCACGGGTCTTTCCTGCTTCTGGTTCTCAGGGAGGCTCTGTGCATTTCCTGCCCTCAGATGCTTTTTGTAATTTGGTAAGTTTGTGTCTTGCAGTGGAATGGTCCCTGATTAAGGCATGAGGAGCACTTGGATAGGGTTTGGTTGATGATGCTGGAAGTGCCTTTTCTAGCCACATTCCCACTCAGGATAAGCAGTAAACTCCTCAAAAAAGGTTGCCTGGAAAATTTTCAGTTGTCCAACAGTATTTTATTGAGCAGCTATGTACCAAGCAGTATTCTAGATGTTAGGGAAATATCAGTGAACGAGACAGACGAGAACCTGCCCTTAGGGAGCTTGTTCTTTGGAGGACACATATAATAGAGTGAACAAAGGACATGATAGCAGACATTGCTAAGGGCTATGAACAAAACGAATGAATCATACAGAATCATAAACTATTAAGGTTTGAAAAAGTCCTCAAAAGTTTTCCAGATGCTTTTATTCCCACAAGACCAAAGAAACAAAAGAGATAATAAATGGCCTTTAGCCACACAGGAGGGTAGTGAAGCTACGTCCGGCTCATTCTTTGCCAGCTTTTATGTTCCTTCCTGTAGGAAGCCTTTCCCTTCCAGCTCTCTGTTACATGCCGCTCCTGTTGCACCTTGCACTTGGCTCATCACAGCATACTTTATTGCCTGTTTACAGAGGTATTTTTCCCACGTACTGTAGGACCTGAGGGCAGGAACAATGCCCATCGCATTCACATAACACAGTGACTCACACTGCATAGATGCTTAATAAAGTTGCTGGATTAATAAATAACAAGGGCTGCTGCTTGACAGACAGCAGCAACACTGATGTTTCTACAACTCCTGTAGGCAATTCTTCTACCATGTGACCCCTCCAAAGGCAGGAGTAGTTGGATAATGACACAGACACGGCATGGTTGTCTTCAGAGATAGGAGAAGACTCTTCCATGGCCAGAACCCAGGCAAGGCGGTTTGTTAACTCTTTTACAGCTGTTGAGATCGGAGCCTTCGGTGTTGAGCACCTCTTAAAAACGAAGGCAAAACGTTTAGGGCCTCTATCTGGTGGCTCTCAGGAAGTGCTTCATTCCTGTTGATGGGAGCAAATGGGAGCAGCCGGCCATCAGTTGGGCTCATTTTCAGGCCTAATCTCACTTTGGAGACAGGACAGTTAACATCTACCAAAAGGGAACACACACTGAACCCAGGAAAGGTACACGCGCACGAACACCCACCTGTGTGCCCCAACAGCAGGTTTTACCTCTCCTCCCTCTTCCCCTCACCTAATAAACGATAAATCTTAGGGCCCTGAGGACTTCAATGCTATCTAGCCAGCCATATCCCTAGAATACAGTAATCATTTTCAGGGGAGGACTGTGGCCCTCGCCAACCAGTTCAACCTTAAGGCTGACTGTTCACTGCCCTATAGCAAGCAAAGCCCACGCTGGTGTTTCCATGGCAGAGGTAGAACAGGGTTTCCAGGCGTGGCGAGCTGAGCTTAGGACAGACACAAACGTGACGGAGGCTGATTCTCTTGCCTGGATGGATAGGATCATACACTCCCTCGTCAGCCCATGGAGAATCCCAACCCAGAAACGAGAACTAAAGCCTTTGTGGGAGCAGCTGAAACTGGCTGCTTTCTGCATCACTTAACACAGTACCCGATCTTATTTATAATAGGAAACTTCCAGAGAGTTTGGAGATGTATTTCCTCCATTTTTCATTACTGCATATAATTCTTTATAGGGTTTGCCATGCATAATTAAAAAAATTATATGAATAATACATAAATATGTTCTTACAAAGAAATCAGACCTCACAAAAGCCTATAGAGTAAAAAGTCCCTTGTACCACCGCCCAGCCCCTCGCCTTCCCACTGTTATGTTTGGATGTATCTTTTCCCCCATCTTTACACACATGTACGTGCATATACAGGTAATAGTCTTGTTTACTTTTTACATTTTAATTCATACACTGTACATAGAGTTTTGCTATTTCATGTTTTTCAATAACCAATCTGTCTTGGAGCACTTTTTTTTTTTGGCCACTGTGTGGCGTGCGGGATCTTAGTTCCTGGACCAGAGTCCCCTGCGGTGGAAGCGCAGAGTCTTAACCACTGGACTGCCTGGCAAGTCCCTTGGAGCACTTTTCATGTCAGTACATTATTGTGAAGGGCTCCATAGTATTAATATTCCATAGTGTGTATGAACCATAATTCAAATAACTCTTTCCCTACTGATTAACATTTGGGTTGTTTCTAGTTTTCCACTATTTTGAACACTGTAATGAACATCTTTTTACACATATCATTGTGTCCCTGATAGGCATTTCTATAGGGGAGATACCTAGAATTGCTGCGTCAAAATTTAGCTAAACACTGATAATATAATAGCTTTATCAATGTAAATTTCATTTTCACACATCCCACCAACACTGGCATCCATCCATTCATTCAATATATATATAGTGAGAAACTACTATGTGCCAGGCACTGTTCTAGAAAACTAGGGCACACCTCTGCCTCAGGGCACTTAGAGTCTAGTGGTGGGAAACAATATTTTTTCCTTATTTCTTAAAAATAAGAAAAAAAGAAATTACTATTAAAAAGAAATTATTTCCTTATTTCCTATAATGAAGTTTTATGTCATAAATGCTATGGAAAATAGTGTGGTAAAGAAAATGAGGAATGGCAGTGGGGTTGAGATTTTGAATAGGATAGTGAAGGCAGGCCTCACCCCGGTGATTCTGAGCCTTCCTTGAAGGAAGTAAGTACAAATCTCAGAGAAGAGAGTGTTCTAGGCAAAGGCAAGTCCAGCTCAAAGGTCAGGTACGTGCTTGGTCTGTTCAGAGGGGCAGCAAGGAGGCCAGTGTAGCTTGAACAGAGTGGGCGAGAGGACCAAGAGAAAATGGGGGGCCAGAATGGCGAGGGACTGGTAGTCAACTAAAAGGGCTTTGGCTTTTACTCAGCGCAACAAGTGACATTAGAAAGTTTTGAGCACCAGAGTGACATGAGCTGCCTTAGGTGTTAACAGCCTCTCTCTGGCCATAGTTAAGAATAAACTATGAATAAACTGTAGGAGTAGAAGGTGGGGACAAGCATGGAAGAAGTCAGAAGGCTACTGCAATAATAATCCAGTTGACGGATGATAGTGGCCTGGGTCAGGGCGCTACAGGCAAAAAGAAGGGATTAGACTCTGGATACTTTGAGAGCAGAGCCATACTGACCATTAAGAAATAGGGTGGAAGTAAAAAGAACAGTCAAGAGGTTAAAATCTCCTTAAATTTTCCAAATAGATGGGTACAAACATCTAATTTACTTACGTCTCATTGCTTTAATTTGCATTTCCCTAATCCCTCCTTACCCTCCTCTTTCTCTTGGTTAACACTTGATTTCCTTACCAACAATCCTGCTTACTGGGTAGCCTTGCTGTTTAGGCCAAACTCTGAGATTAATTTCTCATTTTAGAAGAACAGCATTGCAGAGCTGGTAGGTAACACAGGATTACTTGGTCAAACCTCCTTAAAGGTGAGAAAACTGGGTTGCTCAAAAAGGTTAACTGAGGCTCAGTGGAGTGACTTATACAAGGTCACCCAGCTAAGTGTTGGAGCTTTACTAAAATTTAGCTTTCCTGATAACCACTCTATTTCACTTTCCATCGTCTATACCATCTTCTTAGAAATCTGTTTTTCCAATAAAACTAATTGAGAACCAACAAACTCATTTCCATGAGGGCTCAAATTTGGATAGGATAGTTGATCAAAAGGACTGTCAATAAAAATTTACTACGCAGGCTAAGAAACTAGATTTGCATTGCTTTTTCCACTGTAATCTTCGAAGCAGGAGAAAACAGGTGAGGTGTCTTTCCTGCCTAGCTCTGCCAGCCCCTCATTCACACTGAGATCAGTAATCATTCCTCGGGCTCCCTTCCACCTCATTACCATTCTAATTTGCCTTAGTATAATCTACCTAGGATATTAGGGTTTTATTTTTTTCCCCTGCTCTAATAAACCAACCTTTTAGATGAAGGGAAAACAGAAAAGGGGTAAGACCAGCTTATCTTAGTAAAAAAGGAATTGGGAAAATTAGAACGTGGCAAGCCAAGTCTTGCTGAGTTTGTCCTGTTCAGCACATCTCTGTCTCACTGCAGGCCTGGGATGCTTTAGGAAAAATCTGATGTAGGGTGCTGGAACCGGGCAAGAGGCTCTACTGAAATAATAAGGAAGCAGTAGTGAGAAGATCCATCTTAGCCAAATGAAAGGGCCTCAGACTGGAACGGAGCTGATGAGGGCAGTTAAAAAGGTGAGTGGACACTACAAAGCTGCTGCTGCTGAGTGCAGTGTGTGCCTTACCTGCCCCTTCCAAAAAAGCAACACAAAGGCCTTCTTCAAAAGAGCAGTTTGTGCTGGCGACAGAAAATTTGGGAGATGTAAGATTATAACCCTCCAGCCTTTTCTGTGCATACAAATTGTGCATACAAAAAGCACTGGTAAAATGCTTGTGCATTCTGTTAAGCTGTTTTTCTCAGTTAACATATTGAGCATTTCTTCTGATTACTGAATATGTCCCTAAAACGTGATTGATAGTGGTTATATAGTATCTTATTACATAAAATAGTTTCCTCCAACAAGCTCTTCTTTTTTTTTTTTTTTTTTTTTTTTTTTTTGCGGTACGCGGGCCTCTCACCGCTGTGGCCTCTCCCATTGCGGAGCACAGGCTCCGGACGCGCAGGCTCAGCGGCCATGGCTCACGGGCCCAGCCGCTCCGCGGCCTGTGGGATCTTCCTGGACTGGGGCACGAACCCGTGTGTCCCCTGCATCGGCAGGCGGACTCTCAACCACTGCGCCACCAGGGAAGCCCAACAAGCTCTTCTTGTTAGACAATGCTGATGTTCCTAGATTTGCATTCTAATATATTTCAGGTAGAGGCAGAATTACAAGGTAAAGGACTATTTTTTTTAATTGGAAAAAAAATTCAAGCATGTATTCTTTATTTAAAAAATGACTCAGGGACTTCCCTGGTGGCGCAGTGGTTAAGAATCCGCCTGCCAATGCAGGGG
Source organism: Delphinus delphis (assembly GCF_949987515.2). Taxonomy (NCBI): domain Eukaryota; kingdom Metazoa; phylum Chordata; class Mammalia; order Artiodactyla; family Delphinidae; genus Delphinus; species Delphinus delphis. The sequence continues at coordinate 25,716,517 of NC_082684.1, read as the reverse complement.
ACACGGGTTTGAGCCCTGGTCCGGGAAGATCCCACATGCCGTGGAGCAACTAAGCCCATGTGCCACAACTACTGAGCCTGCGCTCTAGAGCCCGGGAGCCACAGCTACTGAAGCCCGCGTGCCACACTACTGAAGCCCGCGCGCCTAGAGCCCGTGCTCCGTAACAAGAGAAGCCACCGCATCACAACAAAGGGTAGCCCCCACTCGCCGCAACCAGGGAAAGCCTGCATGCAGCAACGAAGCCAACGCAGCCATAAATAAATAAATAAATTTATTTAAAAAAAAGACAAAAAAATTTTCAATGTAAAAAAAAATAGAAATACAGAAAAGCACAAATAGAAGAAACATCAACTATAATCCCACTATCATTCACACTTTGGTATACCTATCCTTCCAGTTTTAAAAAAATATATAAACAATCTATACAGAATTAGGTTACTATGCATGGTTTCATAACTGGGTTTTCTCATTAAACACAAGTATTTCCTCATATCTTTACTTGTTCTTCCAAAACATGAATTTTAATGGCTATAGTTTTCCTCTGTATGGTTATGTCATTTCCACTAGGATATAAGCACCACAAAAGCGGGTACTTTGTGCAAATCAAAGAACAGTGCTCAATAACCATTTATTGAACACATACATGAATTTAATCAACTCCTTGTTGCTGGACATTGAGCTTATTTCAAACTGACTATTACATTCTTATACAAAAATCTTGCAGACAGCTCTAATTACTTCCTTAGACTCAACTAGAAGTGAAATTTATTGTGTCAAATGGTACACATTTTAGAACATTATTAGGATGACCATATAATTTATCATCAAACCAGAATCCTTCTGAGAGGAAAAGGGAACATCATTCAGGCCTGCCCTGGCCCAACTGGGATGTACAACAGAATTACAGGTTACATGATGCCAAACTGAGCCTTAAAGGTTATATAGCAAGTTACACTGCCACTTGCAGAGCATGAGTGCCAGTTTCCCCAGACCTAACATTTGTGACTCCACTCTTAATATCATATACATCCTAGAACACAGAGTATCTACCCTGGCATTTTTGATATAAAATAATAAAGAAAACAAAATATCTTCCCCTTGATGTTTTCTCTTGGTTTCAGGCTCCTTTCTAGGGGTCTTGTTTCCTTTCTAGATGTTGGCAAATGTTTGCTGTACAGCCTGGATCATATCTTTTAGACTTTGTTGCAATTATTCAACTCTGTCATTTTAGCATGAAAGCAACCACAGATAATCTGGTAATGAATTAGTGTGGCTGTGTTCCAATAAAACTATTTATGGACACAGAAACTTGAATTTCATATAATTTTCATGTGTCACTAATATTATTCTTCTGAGTTTTTCCCCCCACCAGTTAAGAATGTACAAATGATTCTTAGTCCATGGGCAGTACAAAAACAGAGGGTAGCTCACAGTTTGCTGACACCTGACTTAGAAAACATCTGGTAGACAACTAAAACAAACTTGGTGGTGGGGGGGGGATCATCCTCATTTAAATGTAGAAAAATCACCAACTTTTCCTTTTTCCTTGAGCTGTATCATTTCTGCTGTCAAAGTATAGTTGCATTATATACATCTTCAACTATATGTGCCTCACAGAAATATACATAAAAACGAGAGAAGTGAACTGTGCAAACAATTCTGCTCAACCCTCTCCACCCCACAAATGAGTCCAGGAGCACATCCCTAGAGGAAGCGTGGGCTGGGAGACAGGAGTCTTCCATCCTCTTGGCTGGCCTCAGTTTCCACAAGCTTCTCACAGCATACATATCTTGCTTGATGGAGTGTGAGTTTACAGCTGGAACATGTATTTTTTGTAAAATATTGACCCTGAACACAAGGCAATACCTTCATCTGATAACTGACTAAAGAGCAATCTTCTAATGCTGAAAGATAAGCTGACTGCTGGATTTATTAAATGACATGTGTTGGTGTTCAGTGGGTCACATATAACGTACACAGTGTTCATATAATGTACATTATTAAAAATTTAAGGGATTTTTCCAGTGGTAATTTTAATTATATAAAATTATCCTATCACGAACGAATTTTAGAACCTATGTATGTACACATAAAGGATGAACCTGTTAACTTTTATTCCTTCAAACAAAAAAAAACCTACCAAGGATTACAATATAAACTCAATATTCAACACTCGTAAGAAAAAAAAGGCAGGACAGAGGAGAAATGCAAATTTGGCAAGTCATGTCGCAAGCAGCAGGTATCAAAGCAGCTTCTGGTCAGTCGTCCACACAAACAAATAAGCCAGAATGTTTCTAAGAGTCCAGATAGTAATAAAATATTGGCAATATTATGTTTCTAGAAAGGAGCACTAAATTTCCATTATTGTTTGAAATAGCAATATCCATCTAGGAAGATGGTAATAAATATTTTCATTTTATGAGTGAGGAAACTGAGGCCCACCGAGACAAGGTAACTTAAAGGCTCAGGGTGTACCAAGGTGAACTGGTGGGGGTACACAGATTAAACGCAGTGCTTCATGCATTTTCCATACTGTCTACAATACCAAAAACAGCAGTGACTGGAATATCAAGGAATATTCTCTCCTGTGAGACAGCCACAAAGAATACTTAGGGCAGAAACAGCTAGAAGGCTTCAATAGCATGAATACAGCAAGTGAAAATAGGAAAAAAACGAATCCCAGAATCACTTACCCTCAAACATAGATACAGATCTTTAATTTAAAACTGAGTAAGTTTATTCATGGGGAAAACAGTTACAGAATACCCTTATGACTTTTTTAGTCCAACAATTAAAATTGCATTTAAAAGCCAACGGGCAGAGTTTATTTACAGACCTGAAAGACATCTGGAGAAACTACTGTCCCTCTTTCCTTGGGTTTATATACATTTACCCTTTAGGCAAGAGAGATAACTGTGATTGTCTTTTCTAGGAGATGCGATTTCCAGTTCCACTGTCTTAAGTGTATAGGATTTTTCTGTGAAGGCCAGAGAAGATCAAAGAATTTGGTGTTGACTGGAAGAATTAAGAAGGTAAGACTAATGGTTGGTTCATGGAACCACAAATCACTAGATGGGGTGGTGGAAGGGGAATTATGTTTCCCATCAATAAAACCTGAGGTATTTAAAGATTCCACAGACATGGAAATTCACGTCTACCTTGCTCAGAGATAACGGCGAGGCTGAGAAGGCTGTTGTGGGAGCTCATACCTCCTTGGACTTCGCACATACGTTAGTGCCAAAACCTAACCGGGACTGGATCATGTCAAGCACTTCTCTGACCGAAGTGGTTAATCAGTTTTCTCTTCAGGATGGGTTCCAAGGCAACAGTGTGATCAATGATGAGTTTTTCCCTGTCTCTGGTTTTGGCCTGTCTTTGTGCTAAGTCTGCGGCAATACAAAACAGCACGGTCATTTACTGTTAAGACCTGCCTGAGTAAAAGAGTGGGGCTCTCCAAGTCTCAGCAGTCAGGGTTTAACCTAGCTCATTTTACTTGGCTGTTCTCATCATCCAGATGGCAGGAACCCTCTGGGGTGATGTCTCTTTTATTCTCCTCCATGAGTTCCAAAGGGAAGTCCTGACCTATGGCCAGCACCTGCCGGACAGTCATGTTAACACGAGCAGTTTTCAAGTAGCTGGCACACACCTGCCAGTCCTCCACAGAACAGGGCTCCACCACTGAGTCTCTGGGGAGGTCAGCTGGGAGAGGCGTCTCTAGGCAGCAAGGCAAGCTTTCCCCTTCCAGACTGGGAAGGACCCTAGGGACTGCATGGTTCAACAGGCGGCTGAAACCTGACATAACCATGATGTCACCACTGTGCAAAAACATGGGGGTGGGCGCTTCATCTCTTTTGAGGCCACCCAGGAGAAAGATGGCAGACTGTCCGAAGCTATAAAAAAAAAAGTAAAACAATACGAATAGTAAGTTTCTGTTACTAGCCATGACTGAGAAAGTTACTGCCCACTGCTTTATTTTTTGGTTGCACTGTGCACCTTGTGGGATCTTAGTTCCCTGACCAGGGATTGAACCTGGGTCCACAGCAGTGAAAGCATCAAGTCCTAACCACTGGACCACCAGGGAAGTCCCAATCCTCCTTTTTATACCATGCTAAGATCCTTCTTTTCTGGCTTGTGTCTATGAGCGACCAGCCCATGATCTGTTATTTAAACTTATTATAGCCCAGAGAACTGCTGCAAAATAAAATCTGAAGCAATTAAATAAGCAAATTAAAATTTATTTGGGTCCTTTAATATATATTTATAATTCCTGTTCACTTTAAAGATAAGGCAATTAATAAAAGATTCTGTTCCTGCACTTTCCTCATGAGATACAGGTGCAGTACTTTGCAGAAATATAAACTTACATTTAGGGAGAAAAGGAGAGTAAACTTTTCAGGCTTCTGTGCTTTGCTCTCCTCTATTCCAAAAAGGTTGCTCACTTTGCCTTATGGCCTCTACCACTTATCTATTCCACAGACACTGACAATACCTCTCATTATAAGACAGACTCCATGCATCTTAAACAGAAATATTCATTGTAATTTGGTCATTACTCGAAAAGGACTAGGCTAATTTTACTTATGATACATGGCTAAGATGCCCAGAAGTGAAAGATTATAGAGTCCAACCATTTAAAAAATCTAATGTTTTATTTAAGCTTAAAAGTGCTTTAGAAAAAGGAATGAACTGATAAGTAATTCAAAATCCCTAGACCCAACTTACCTGAACGAAAGCAGGGGTTTGGAGTGATCTAGTTCAGATTTGTCTACATGGATTCCTAGTGTGGAGTCTAATCGGTAGTAATTCAGGATACCTGCTTCAGCTCGGAAACCCTGAAATCCACAGGCAGCGGCTACTTGCTCTGAGAGGAAAGCCAGGTCAGAAGGGAAAGGTGTATAATGATCTGCTGAGTATTTCTTTGATAAAAGTAGGGAGAATAAGAAAAATAAACAATGATCTCAGGAAAATAGGAAAGTGTGGCATAAGATTAATTACCACTTTAAAATCATCTAATTTACATGTAATATATTGATTGATTGATTTACAATGTTGTGTCAGTTTCTGCTGTACAGCAAAGTGACTCAGTTATACCTATGTATACATTCTTTTTTTTTTTTTTTTTCGGTATGCAGGCCTCTCACTGTTGTGGCCTCTTCCGTTGCGAAGCACAGGCTCTGGACGCACAGACTCAGCGGCCATGGCTCACGGGCCCAGCCGCTCCGCAGCATGTGGGATCTTCCTGGACCGGGGCACGAACCCGTGTCCCCTGCATTGGCAGGCGGACTCTCAACCACTGTGCCACCAGGGAAGCCCTACATTCTTTTTAATATTCTTTTCCACTATGGTTTATCACAGGATACGGAATATAGTTCCCTGTGCTATACAGTAGGACCTTGTTGTTTATCCATTCTCTATATAATAGTCTGCATCTGCTGACCCTAAACTTCCAATCCCTCCCTCCCCCATGGCAACCACAAGTCTGTTCTCTATTACATGTAATATTAATATAGCATGATTTACCCATCCCTCAAATACTATAGCCAGTTTGATTTTGGACCCCTCAGCCTGCAATGTAGTTTCATGTGATTTCACTGGTCAATCTGATGGGATGACATGCTCAAAACATCTGAATTTAAACCGACTTACACTGTGGTCAATGCACGACCTTAAAATGGAAGTAATTTTCAGCAATTTACCCCCTGAACTGCCTCTATTTTTTGTACCTAAGGATCATAAATATCCTTTTTCTCTTAAAAAACAAAAAAACAAAGGCCAGAATACTCTCTCTACAAAACATATACAATTTCGGAGAATGACAAGGCAGCAGCCTCCTACGCAGATGAGGCTGACGGCTAGTCTGGCTATGTAAGCCAGCAGCATCCTGATCTCTTCCTTGGGCTGATGCTCCTCTCTCATTCCTCCCGTTACTCAGTCAACCTCAAATCTGATTAGAAAATCCACTTTTGTCTCACATCCCCACTAGTATTGACTAGCTGGAGCAATGGTCATGGCTCTGGAGAGATGTGAGGTTCTTTTTTTTTTTGTGTCTTCAGTAAGTGATTATTACTGGGACAAAAGACAATTTGGTACACATCTGCTCCAAAGCACAGAGGATTCTATACAGCAGAAACAATCCATTAACAGGAATGCGAACAGTAACACCAACTAGAAACCTATCACACACACACTAATCTTTCATCCACATTTTAAAAAATGGGCTTCAGTATATTTTTGTTATTTCAGTATGTTAACAATATACTTATTTCCTGTTTCTTTCTCTTCCTCTTCCTCATTTTTCTTTATTAGTCATCAATTTTATACATATTAGTGTATACATGTCAATCCCAATCTCCCAATTCATCACACCCCCACCCCTGCCCCCCCGCCGCTTTCCCCCCTTGGTGTCTATACGTTTGTTCTCTGCATCTGTGTCTCAATTTCTGCCCTGCAAACTGGTTCATCTGTACCATTTTTCTAGGTTCCACATATATGCGTCAATATACGACATTGGTTTTTCTCTTTCTGACTTACTTCACTCTGTATGACAATCTCTAGATCCATCCACGTCTCAACAAATGACCCAATTTCATTCCTTTTTATGGCTGAGTAATATTCCATTGTATATATGTACCACATCTTCTTTATCTATTCGTCTGTCTATGGGCATTTAGGTTGCTTCCATGACCTGGCTATTGTAAATAGTGCTGCAAGGAACACTGGGGTGCATGTGTCTTTTTGAATTATGGCTTTCTCTGCGTATATGCCCAGTAGTGGGATTGCTGGATCATATGGTAATTCTATTCTTAGCTTTTTTTTTTTTTTTTTTGCGGTACACAGGCCTCACTGCTGTGGCCTCTCCTGTTGCGGAGCACAGGCTCCAGACACGCAGGCTCAGAGGCCATGGCCCATGGGCCCAGCTGCTCTGCGGCATGTGGGATTTTCCAGGACCGGGGCACGAACCCACGTCCCCCCCATCGGCACGGGGACTCTCAACCACTGTGCCACCAGGGAAGCCCCTATGCTTAGCTTTTTAAGGAACCTCCATACTGTTCTGCATAGTGGCTGTATCAATTTACATTCCAACAGTTCAAGAGGGTTTCCTTTTCTCCACACCCTCTCCAGCATTTGTCGTTTGTAGATTTTCTGATGATGCCCAGTCTAACTGGTGTGAGGTGATACCTCATTGTAGTTTTGATTTGCATTTCTCTAATAATTAGTGATGTTGAGTAGCTTTTCATGTGCTTCTTGGCCATCTGTCTTCTTTGGAGAATGTCTATTTAGGTCTTCTGCCCATTTTTGGATTGGATTGTTTGTTTTTTTAATATTGAGCTGCATGAGCTGTTTATATATTTTGGAGATTAATCCTTTGTCTGCTGACTTGTTTACAAATATTTTCTCCCATTCTGAGGGTTGTCTTCTAGTCTTGTTTATGGTTTCCTTTGCTGTGCAAAAGCTTTGAAGTTTCATTAGGTCCCATTTGTTTATTTTTATTTCCATTACTCTAGGAGGTGGATCAAAAAAGATCTTGCTGTGATTTATGTCAAAGAGTGTTCTTCCTATGTTTTCCTCTAAGAGTTTTATAGTGTCTGGACTTACATTTAGGTCTCTAATCCATTTTGAATTTATTTTTGTGTATGGTGTTAAGGAGTGTTCTAATTTCATTCTTTTTACATGTAGCTGTCCAGTTTTCCCAGCACCACTTATTGAAGAGACTGTCTTTTCTCCATTGTACATCCTTTCCTCCTTTGTCATAGATTAGCTGACCATAGGTGCATGGGTTTATCTCTGGGCTTTCTATCTTGTTCCATTGATCTATATTTCTGTTTTTGTGCCAGTACCATATTGTCTTGATTACTGGAGCTTTATAGTATAGTCTGAAGTCAGGGAGTTTTATTCCTCCAGCTCTGCTTTTTTCCCTCAAGACTGCTTTAGCTATTCGGGGTCTTTTTTGTCTCCATACAAATTTTAAGAATTTTTGTTCTAGTTCTGTAAAAAATGCCATTGGTAATTTGATAGGGATTCCATTCAATCTGTAGATTGCTTTGGGTAGTAGAGTCATTTTCACAATGTTGTTTCTTCCAATCCAAGAACATGGTATATCTCTCCATCTGTTCGTATCATCTTTAATTTCTTTCATCAGTGTCTTATAGTTTCCTACATACAGGTCTTTTGTCTCCCTAGGTAGGTTTATTCCGAGGTATTTTATTCTTTTTGTCGCAATGGTAAATGGGAGTGTTTCCTTAATATCTCTTTCAGATTTTTCA